>NC_092459.1:84761559-85386559 GCF_047495875.1 Pithys albifrons albifrons
CAGTGTGGCTGGTATTCAAGCAGAGTTATACAGAGCTGTTCATGAGTGAACTGATGCCCAGGAGCCATCTGTGGGAACTATCTGATGAATAGTTTCATAGAACAAACAGCAGAGATTAAAAGAGAGAGGAATGAGAGAGTCAGAAAGGGAGAGGGAGATGTTTGAAACAGAATGAAATGCAGCAGGAAGAAACTACTCTGCAATGAATTATGTGGTGAGGACTCAACAAGGAGTATTATTGTCCCCCAGGCAGTAGGGAAGGCTCTTCTGGTCCCATGTCTTTCATCCTCAGAAATTGCTCCATGTCTTCTACAGAGTCATCCAGATTTACTGCATCTGCTGTAACGAAGTGTGGTGACTGTGATGGAAACTCTCAACACTCAGGGCAGACTGAGGATGATCATGGTCCTGCCTGTGTTGGATAACCATTTATAACCACTGCAGAGAGTCTGGAGAGCTTGCACAGCGAAAGATTTGTACTGCAGGAGGCTTTCAGGCCTCTGCCATTTCTCATAGGAAGACATAAATAGGGAATAGCAGTGATCAAAAGATGGAGATCAAGTGCTGGGTTGTGGTGCTAGCATTGTCAGACTAGGAAGTAGCAGCCCATGCTGAGGATTTTACATGGCACAACAAGACGTTGTCACCCTGAATTCAAACTCTGTTTGAACAACAGAGGATAAAATCACTGAGATGTCTCAAAGGCATCTCAGTGGCATGCAGAACACGATACACATCCTCCAGCATGCCCTGTGTCCTCAGGGAAACCAGTGAGGGACCAAACCACCCCTGTGCCATGAAAGAACTTACACAGGGCATTGGTACACAATAGGAAAAGTCTTGCACAGGCAGGAGAGGACTGTTCACAGAGTCAACAGTCATGCTGACACAGGCTTGGTTGTGATCCTTATGGCAAACCTAGGAAACACCTTCAAAAGATGAGTAGAGAATTAAAGTACATTAAATTAATGGAAACCAAGGATGCAGCACCAGTACTGGAACAGGCTCCCCAGGGAAGTATTCACAGCACCAAGCCTGACAGAGCTCCAGAAGTGTTTAGACAGTGCTCTGAGGCACATGGTGTGGATTCTTGGGGCTGTCCTGTGCAGGGCCATGAGATGGACTTCAATGATTCTTGTGAGTCTCTTCCACCTCATAGTGTTCTATGATTCTATTTTATGATTCTACGATTCTACTGGTTTTACAATTTTCCCTAGCTGTCCACTATCCCATTAATCCCTTGCTATTTGCACCTCTCCCTCGCTAATATTTCCTACTGCTGTGGATGCATTATTTTCTTCAAAACAGCTAGCTGATTGACACACTGAAGTTAAACTTTGAATGCTTGTTTGCAGTCTGTATGTAGCTTGAGGTTTGATATGTCTCTTTCTGACCTAAAGAAAAGCTCAAGCTCCTGACAGCTTGTCTGTCTTTTCCAAAATGCATCAGTTGGACTAGTTAGAAAACCCCACTCCTCTTCCTACAAACATTTCTGTGCTAATAAAGGGTGGAGAAGAGGAAAATGCTCCTATATCATCTCCTACCCCATGCATATCCATTGCTCTGGATCATGATTTCTTTCCCCTCCATTTGCTATATCATCGCTATCAGTGTGACTAGACATAGCTATAGATAAATACTTAGCAAGGCAAGGAAGAAGTGTGCACAAAAGCCTTGACTAAAATTAAAGGGTGCAGCATTTCTATAAGGCAAGAGCACGTGTTACTGTTTTCTGTTGCTGTTCCAACTCAGTGTCATGGTCAGAGCAGGAAGAAAGGAATCAGGACACTTGGGCTCCTCATAACTTTGCATTTGACTTATTTGTTGTCTGTGGGTAATTCACCTCACATTCAGGGTCTGTTTTCTACTCTGCAAAAGGAAAAAGTAATAATTATGACCCAGCCTCTCTACTCTGTTGGGAGGTGAAACTGATACAAAATGCCTGGGGATCCTGATACGTACATTAATCCTGTGGTTTATCCTGCTTTCTGCTTTCTGGGCTGCTGGTGTGAAAGTTGAATCTGGAAATCTGAACCTCCAAATACCCTGAAAGATGTAGCTCAGTAGCCCTTGGCAAAAAGAGCCATGACCTTTCTTTAGCCAGCTTTCCTCTCTAGAGCTCTTCTGGGAGCAGACATCCTTGGGCTGCGGTCCCCACTCTGCAGCATCTATCCAAAAGCAGAGTGTCTGAGACAGGAGGCTTCAAAATATTCCAGCAGTTCTTCCCCTGGGTGCAGGGAGAAAAGAATCAGAGACCCAAGTCTCAGAGGCAGGATCAGTATTGCTTAGGACTAGCTTGGAAACCACAGAGATGAAAGTGTAAGAGCCCACATAGCAATAGAGGTTAAAAATATTGTCAAACCTCTCCAGTGAGGATGTGATGGAATTAAGGTTTCCTTTGCATCTAGGACTTAACTCCCTGGTGCATGAGGAGATCAGACACCATGGAAATACCATCATGTTACATTTTTTCTATGTGTTTTTCTGCTTTGCATTGGTCTCATGATTGGTGAATATGAATTTGGCTTCTCCAGGGAAGGAAACCAGAGCTGTTTGTGATATGCAATCTTGGTGTGTGGCAGAAATCAAAAGGTATGTGGAGTGAAGTTAGGGTAGACCTGGCAAGTGTTTTCAGGTAATGTTTGGAAACTGGGACTGGTTGATTCAGTAAGGTTTTACTAGGCAAATGTTTATGTTCTTCAGAGAAAGTAAAATTTCCATCAAATGCCCCACCCCAAACACATTGTCATAGAGACATGCAGATGTTCTGGTCTAGGGCCATTTGGTTCAACACTGGAGAGCTACGTGTGCACATACAGCACACTCACTTGGGTGTGCTGTATGTGCATCATGGAGCTGCCAACTCTGACAAATCTGTTCTGTGTGAGTATCAAGCTCATAACTGGATCAAAATTCAGGGATATTTTTCTTGGGGACAGAAGAGACATATTCTTGGCAGCTAGGCACTTCCCTTGCCTAATTTCAAGTTCTTGATTTAAACTGTAAATTTTCAGTTAACAAGTTGTAAGTTGATTTTTTAGCATGGACAAAATAACCTCTTTTTCTTCTGGTGCTCTAAAATGATCAAAATCCCTAATATGTGTTGGTCTTTTTTGTTGGGTTGGGTTTTTTTCCCCTCTTCTTTTTCTTGTTACAGGCTAAGGCAGATGCCTGGCCTGGAAAATGTCAGCTCAAGTGGTGAAATTGGCAAGTTAAAAGCAAATGAAGCCAGGGCTGTAAGAGACAAGTAAAATAGGTGCTAGTTCTTACATTCTGTAGGATGGAGCAGACCAGCCCCAGAGCAAGATGCAGTCACCTCCATGTCCTGGGGAGAATGCTGGGGCTGCTTTCCTTGGTGGAGATCTGTTTTCTCTCACTATTACCACATTACCTTTGCCTGCATCCCGCAACCTTTGCAGTTCCTTGCATGTGCTGTGACTCTATCAGCACTGTTCCCTGCCAGTGCCTGCTGTGGATCCAGGGCTTCTTCACCACCTCAACAGAATGCTTTTCCTGGGATGAGTCTGGTCCCAGAGTGGTGAGCAGGATGTTTCCTCCTGGTACTGCTTATAGCTAGCAGGCAGCTCTGGGTGATGGGCTGGTTTCTTTTTGCCAATCTCAGCTCATTGAGAAGGTCCAGAAATGAAGCCTGTGGGAAGCTATGATTCATTCTGTCTACAGCTTTTTTAATGAGACCACTTCCATTGTCTGTGAGTACTGGGTAGGAGAACACATCTGCATCAGAGGTTCTGCTTGGGCCCAGACTGAGAGCATGTATGTGTGTGTCTGTGCGCTTTTGGGCTGCTAAGGGGGCTGGGGCATTATGACCTGGTGTACAGACCAGTGCTATGTCCTGGTCTTGCTGGCTCTGAGCACTCAGTGCAGCAGTGCTTGTGCATGGGATGAAATGCTGCCATCCACCTTGTTGCTGCCAGGAGGTGGGGAGTGAGTGATGGCACTGGGTCCTCCCCAAGGATGCAGTCTGGCACTCACGGAGAGTGAGGACGATAGGCCATTGCCTCTGTATTTCTGGGCAAGCAGCCCCTGTGGAGCAAGTAATTAAGTAACAGCTATGACTGCTGCTGACTGGTGTTGAAAAGGCTGCTGCTCACAAGGAGGGAGTGATGAAGCAAGTCATTGGAGCAGCAGGAAGCAGCTGGCAGGCAGGTGAGCATCTCTGTGCAGTTGATAAATGCATTGCAGTTGCCTTTCCACATAAGGCACTCCAGCAGTGGGATGACCAGATGTGTATAAATCCATGAGAGATTAGGCACTAAATTGTCAGTGGTGCCTATGGGGGTGACAGCCCCACTCTGTATTAGCTATGTGCCACACATATTGCTTGGCATAGCACCAGGCTTTCAACTGTGCGGCACTCTGTCAGCAGCACACCTATGTGCAGCCCTGACTTGGGCAATATTAGAGCTGACAAGAAAGAAGGGATACCCAGAGGGGCTGTTCTGTTTTAAGTCCCGTAGCTTGAAGGGTCTTGCATTCCCAGCTCTGGTTTTGTGTTTGCCTCAGTTCATGTGATGCCCTGAGATAGTACTAATACCTGCATGGTAGTGTTATAATTGTTCATAGGCTACGTGTGCTCTTGAACCTCAAAGATCTCTCCTAAAACACCCAGCACTTCCCTGTCAGAGTAGTAGTTTCAAGGCCCCCTGTGCTGTGTTGGTAGAGGTTGAGGACCTTTTCATCCCCTACATATCTATACACAGAGCAGTGTCCCTGATGAAAGAGAGACATATTTACTTTCCTCTGACATACGCAGCCAAACCAGTTTAAGGTGGAAAGTGTTTGGAATGAGAGAGCCTGTTCTCTTGGAGCCTCTCCAGCCTTAGGAGGCACTTTCCTTTGGGAGAGGTGTTTATAGTACTACAAGATCCAGGGTGTGGCTACTAAGAGGGCAGATGAAGAAGCAGGAGCCCCCAATTCCGCGTGCATGTGGGCATCCGGGCAGGCTGATGTGTGTGTTACCAGGCCGTCTTTTCTGTCTGTACACCTCCCTTAATACCCAGCCCTGGTTTCCCAGCTCTGTGCCTCAATTTGTTGTCAAGCCTTTCCCTTTGGACACTAACGGATATCTTCCCTTCCCCTTTCACCCTCTCATCTCCACCATGACATCTGTACTGCCTCCAACAAGAAAGAGAAAACTTCTGCACATCTTTCCTGCTCCTCCTGGTCCCCTCCTGGTACACAAACACCCCCAAGTCGCTCCCTGTTGCATGCAAACCCCCACCTCTCCCACTCCACTCCAAGTGAACACCCCCTGCTTTCTTCTCTGAGCCCCATGACACTTTCCAGGCATGCAAGGAGCCTTCCCTTCTTGGAGGCAATCAGAAAATGGGCCAGAAGTCATGGATGTGTTTCAAAACTGCTTGGTAAGTCCTGAATCCTTTGAAGTCTAGCAGGAGCTCCCCAAGAGTCAGTTCTTTCTATTCTCATTAGGATTACATTCTTTCAGGCCAAACTTAGCAGTTACTAGGCTGTCCAGGATGCGTGTCAAAGTCTGGAGTTTGTAAAAAGCAGAGTAAGATTTTGAGGGGAGAAAAAAAAAAAGATGCCTAGACTGAATAACTCAGAGACTTTGCTCCTGACAGCTAATATTACTGTATAGCTTGGCTATGGCAGGCTTCGCCAGCTTGCTTACCACAGACTCCTCTTCTTGGCATAGGAGCCAAATTGGATGGAGATGCTACTGTAGCTCCACTCCTTCTGACCTGGGGTCTTCACAATTTGCTCTGGCAGTAGTTTCAAGTTGGGTACACATGCATAGGTAGTGTCAAGGGATTATTCCTCCTCCTCTGATCTTTTTTCCTTCTGATGCCTTATCCCCTGCATCATACAGATGTGACCCTCCCTCTAGTTTTTGGTGGTGGGATCCTTGACCCTGTATGCACTACTCTAGGTGGCAGAGTGAATTAGTGTGTGCTTCTCCTTGTTGGCTTCCACTGACCACTGAGGAAAACTGTAACTTCTTGATTTCTAGCCTGAGGGATTTACTTGAATATTGTTGTAAGTGTTAAAATAATAAAATGAGAAAAGAAGATCTGGAGAAAAGCCTGGAGCAGGGCAGTCCTGGAGGAGGTCAAACCAGGTTTAGCTGTAAACCATAAGCTTTTTTAATCAGGCTGAGACGGTACACATTGTTCTACGTGCTCATCTGCATTGATCAGCTCTGTGATTTCATGGTAGGAGGCGGTCGGGCACCTTGGAAAGAGGCTGGTGTTCCTCATCCAGCATAGCTTGAAGCATGGAAAAGTCTCCAGCTACTGTTCTGCTGCAGGCACAGGGGAGGTGTGTACTTTGGAGAGGGAGAAGCATGGTGCCTCAGGGGCCGAGGAGCATGCCCATGGCACAGACACCCTCTTCCTCCATAAGCAGCACCAGGAGTGGGCACGTTGTGCACGCAACCACCAAAGCTGCTGCTAGGTGCGGGGCGGGATCACACCCAAACTCTTTGTTTTTGCAACACAAAGGTGGAGACAGAGTGTCAGGGAAGGGGAAGTCCTACTTGTTCTTCCCTCTCGGTGAGGCATCCTGCATCCACACCACTGCATGTCTGGGGCTGCCAGCAACAGCATCATTGCTGGCCAGATTTTCAGCAGCACTTCTGCTGCCCCTCACAGAATGGGACTCATTATTGTCCTCAGTGAGAGCTGGGCACCATTAAAAATCCAGCTATTTCAGGCTAAACTGGCCTTTATTATTGTCAGCCTCACAGTGAAATTGAGACATGTAGGGGTATGGAGTGTTCTATTTTTAAGCAATATTACTGTTATACCAGTACTAAAGTGCTATTGCGAACTCACCCTAATCTGCCAAAGTGGCCAGGACAGCAGTCATTTAGGGCTGGGGATGTGCACTCACTCCTGGGAGACCACTAGGTTCCCCTGACCTCTTCCCAGACACCAGCATCCAGAGATGAGAGTACAAAGTGTTCAGGAGCACTGCAATGCAAGAGGGAGGCTTTTCTGAGTGTTCCCATCACTCCTGAGTTTCCCACTTAGCAGAGGTGAGCTGCAGGGGCATGGAGGGAGCAGGTGGTGCAAGAAGCTGGGGAGTTGTGAGTAGAGGGCAACAAAACCTGGATGCCTGGAAGGATGTGGGGAGGGGGCAATTGGAGCAGCTTTGCTTTTGCCCTGTTGGAAGTGTTGGCAATGATTCTGGTCCCAGCCTGTGGTAACGGGCAAACCCCTCTGGCAAGTGAACTCCGTGCTAAAGAGAGGCACGGATGAGCACTTGCAATCAGCCAAGTGGTGTTCATGAAAACTGCTAGACAAATGCGAACTTGCCCTACTCTGTCAGGCAGTTACAGTGTATATAATCATGATCCTTTGCAAACAGGGGTGCAGCAGGGTCGTGGGCAGAGCACTCAGGTCTAAGGGTTGATGCCAAACTCAGCAGATAAGCATCTGAATGAGGAGCCATCCAGATGAGGAACTGTGCAATAGGAGAGCAGAAGAGCGAGAAGGAGACAATGTGCTCTGCAGATGCCTGTCCTGAAGAGCTTTCTTCACTGTCAAGTCTGGATAAAACTTTGGTGTGTTTGACACAGAAAATTCCACCAGTTTTTGACAGTGCTACTTGAATATAAAGAAAACACTTTCTGCTCTTTCTGCAAAGGTCATGGAGTGATGCCTCTGGCTGTCAACCCTGCGCTGTCTCCGGCTGGGACCAGGCGGGGAAGTGTAAGTGGCTGAGAGCAGCTGGGCTGGGGAAACAGAAGAGCCAAGGTTTGCTGCTGGGTCTCGGCACAGTGCAGAAGAAAACTTTTCTCCCCTTCCCACCCCCACCCCCGCCTCCTTTCACTGATGAGCAGAGCAGTGGGAATGGGCTTAAAGCCTGTGTCAGCCCTGCCTTGATCTCCATGTGCACTCCACATCCCCTGTGACTTTGTCAACACAGCAGGCCAGACGCTGTCTCTGGCGACAGGGCTGCCTCCTGAGCAGCTGAGCAGAACAGAGTGGAGGTGAGAAATTCCCTCTGGGAGAGATAAGCAGAGCTGTCCCTTAAGTCCCTTTCTCTGCTCGTCTTCTCTTACAGCTGTTAATGCATGGCAGGAGAGAGCTCTAGGGACAAGATTGGGTACTCTATGGAAGGATGGAAGGAAGGAAGAAAGGAAGCAAGGAAGAAAGCAAGGAAGGGAGGAAGCAAGGAAGGAAAGGAGCAAGGAAGGAAGCAAGGAAGCAAAGAAGGAAGGAAGGAAGCAAGTAAGGAAGGAAAGTTAAAGACTGGCTGAATGTGCTTCTCTCACTATCGTGGAGGTTGCTTTTGACTGGAGGCAGTAGCCTGAGGCTAATGAAGGAATTTAGCACCTAACTAGTCAGAGAGCTCTGACACTGTGCACCAAGGCATGACAGCACTTCAACATCCCGCTTCAGGCATTCACTATGTGAATTCCCTTTGCCCTGGCCCCCAGTGCCTGATTTCTTTCTAGGGCAAAGGTTCCTATGTGGTCAAATCAGGACAGAGAATGAGATGGGGTCTCTGGAAACACCTTTTCACAGTAGGTATGCACTGGCATGACAGTGAAGCTGCCTTTGAGGCCACTCCTTCAGAGTCTTATTCCTTACCTGGAGCAACTACTACATACTGTCCATTGCTCCTGTATGCAATCTAAGTCCTCTTTGTGACAACATGATGGAGACACACCAGTCAGGAGCGTGGGCTTGAGCTCCAGCACTTTCCACATTTGTAGTTCTAATTTCAGTGCTCGGAAATGCTGGTCAAGAGGGCATGCAAGGACTTTTGTCGGTACAGCCTGAATGAAGGAAAATGCTGGCTGCTGGGAGCAGGGGAGCAGAATTTCCAAGGGCAGCTGTTTGGGTGCGCCTGAATCAGCACTGCTCCATTTTGTCACCAGGCCCAGCCTTCAGCGAGCCGATGTGTCCCAGCAGCATGCTGTGAGCACCAGCAATGAGATGAGTGTGAGGTCTCTCCAGCTGGGGCAGGCAGGGTCCAGGAGCCCAGTGGGGAGAGATCATTCCTCATTGCCCCTGCGGTACGTTACCTGCGTCATGAAGGACGTCAGCTCCAAAACTGCTGATAGGAGCAGGGATATTTCTGTGTGGAGGAGTGTGCAGAGGGGAGATTTGGAAGAATATACAGACTCAGCAACCCTCCTACCCCCAGTCCTCCATCTGGAACCCTGGGCCTGTGTGCAGGGATCAGGGAGCTGGCTTTACAGCACTCATTAAGTGGAGATGGTAGAAACTTAGTGGAAAAAGACAGAAAGGGATGGTGTTTGGCTGTGGCCTTCCAGAGTGATGGGAGAGTGGGTAAGCTGCTTGGAGACAAGCCCACATGGAGGCAATGCCCGCTGTGTAGCTGAGACTGCTAGTTTGACCCTTCAGGACCTCACCTATCTCTGAGGCTTATTTGTAGCTTCCGGAATGGTTGCACCTTTCTTAGAGGAGTGCAGGACGGGGACAGTATTTGTCACATTCAGTGTGAATGGTGCTAGTGACCATAATAAAACCATACTTAAGAATGGACTCAATTCCATTTTAACTTCCCCCCAAGGTCCTGGCTTATGTGGTCTAGCCATGCAATTAAAGACTTCTCTCCTACCAGCTAATTGATCTTACTGGACCCTTGGGCAGTCTCTCATAGGTGTTATTTTAAATATGCAAACGCAAATGATCTCTATTGCATGCCACCAGAGGTCACTGAAATTGCAGCAACGATGTCTTTGTGTGCTGTGTTCCCTCAGGGAAAATGCCCAGCTTGAGATTGACCACCATGAAAAGTGCCATCTTTCTAACTCCATGAAAGGGGAGTGAAGCTGATGTTCAAAGCTTTGGTTCAGGCATAGCTACCTCTATTTAGCAGGAAAATATATCCTTGCAGGCCTCTGAGTGCTTTCTAATGAGGTCAGTTCCTTCAGGGGTGAAAGGAGACTAGGTGCCTTCCAAGCCAAGATGTTAATGGGAATAAGCATATGGCATATGCGTGTAAATTATAACCCATCTACGTGCTAACATGCCAGCACCTTCCTGGCCTTGTTTTCTGGAGTCTCCCTGCTGCCCCAGGGGTGAAGAGCTCCATTCATCCTGTAGGCCACCCAGCTCTCCAACAGAGAAACACTGAATTTTTAAGTGATGGATTTAAAGCTATCGAAAGGAAGCAGGATTAGCAGGGCAAGAGACCTTTCAACCACTTATCTGTGCTTGCCTTCAATGCTGTGAATCACTGGCACTCCCCAGGCACTTCCCTGTGTGCCCCATACAGGGAGCCCTGTCCTGCCTCACAGAGACTATCACTGCTTTCCCTTCACTGGTCCTGGCTTCTGCTTTCCAGCCACCAACTCTGGCAGGACAGGAGTGAGCTGCAACACACTCAGTTTTTCTCTCCACTCCATGCTGGTGCCAATGCTCTTTCTCAGACTGGATTTCCCCTCTCTCCTGCCTGCAAGCCCTACAGCTGGAGACTGTCATTTCTGCCCTGAAGGTCATTGAGCTGGGGGAGTGAGGGGGTGCTGGAGCCCAGCACACAGAGGGCACATTTCCCTCCCAAATTCTCCTCCAGTCCCTTGGCCCCAGCCCCAAGTGGCTTCAGACCCTGCTGGTTGCTGGCAGCCCTGCTGAGGACCTCTGCCTTCCTTTGCTCTTCCCTGCCTGGACTCTGCCCCTACGCCTTTCTGCCCTGCTCCTTGTGTTGTCCCAATTCCTTGGCCTCTTGCAGGGCCCTGCAAGGTGGCAGCTGTGCTGAGTGGTGACACATTTTTTGGAGCCCAAGCCAAGAATCAGGCCTGCAGTGTGAGAGACTTTCTGCTGTGCCTCCTCTCCTATCACAACATTGCTGGAGGGTGAAGAAGCTCATTTGGAAAGTGATGGCATTGCTTGGGTGCTGAGGGAAAGCATTTTGCAGCCAGAATGGCCCCCAGCAAGACAGGTCCTCTAGGATTTGGTGTGACTCCCATGGTCAAGACTGGGAAGGGGTGCCTTTCCTGTCGTGCACACTGTCAGCCTGTGACTGTTCTACTCCCCAAGTGTAAAGCTTCTGACTTGTTTATTTTTCAATAAACCCCTTCATTAATGCTGTTTCTCATGTGACAAAGGGGAGAGGGGATGAGAGTACAGGCAGGGGGAAGTGTCAATGTGCCCAGGGTAAGGCACTGGGTCTGCTGAGCGGCATGCTGAGCTGGACAGTCTGCAGCCCCCAGTGCTGTCAGGAGCTGGGGCTGGAAGCAGGGAGGAGGAGAAGACCCCTGTGCCAAGTCTGCTTGCCCCAGACATGTGGGGTGGGCAGCCGCTGGCCAGTCTGTGAGCCTGCAGGATCTGGAGGATCCCAGGGGAGCAGGACCTGCCCCAGTGGGGCCCTTATTTGTGCTGGTGGCCCTGCTCACATCCCTCCTGTAGTGTCCACCATTCTGAGTGGCACTGATAAAGGTCTGGGGGAAAAGTGGCCTCGGAGTGGTCTGATTTACAGTTCCCCACAGCTCCCCTCTGGAGCCTTCTGTCACTGTAGATCCTGCCAGCTCAGCCAGGCCCATGTCTGTAGGGACAGGGCTTTCCTGGGAGAGGGTGTTTGTGTTGCGGGGGATGCCCATGCCCTTGACAAGGGTCACATTGCTTCTTAATTTCTTGCTGGAAGTGCATCTGGAAAGTTTAGTCAATTACTGGCTGGAAGACTCCCTCACAAGACGGTGGTATTTACGAGTTCCCTCAGCCTGGGGGGTGCTGACCGCAATTAGAGGAGACGAGGGAGTGGAAGTTGCCTGTGGTGAACTCCAGGACAGTGGAGATACAGAACAACCCACTGGCCACTGCCATGGGGGTAGCAGCTTCCTGGGGTGATCCAAAAATGGGTGACAGACCTAAGGGCTGGAGAGGGAAAGGTGGTAGCAGAAAGTTTGCTGTGGGGAGGAGGTAAGGAGTATGGAGCAGGATGGGAGCAGCAGATAGGACCTGTAGGACAGAAGTGAAGGGGAGATGATGTGGAGAAATGTGGTGTTTAGGCCACAATGAAGGCTTAGGGTGCCTGAGGAGGATTGTGCACACATATCCTGATTCCTTTGCTGTGCCTGAGACCCCAGTATGTAATCTGATATAACAGATGTTAGGCCTGAAGATTTGTGCCTATGTGTAGCCCTCTTGGGCCCCATAGAGGGGCTTCAAAACATGCTTCAGTGTCATACACATCCTTTCAATGCTGCGTGCTGATGATGCAGCATTAAGGGGTCATCAACCTTGTCCATTCCCAACAATTTTTTGCCTTCATAACACAAATAATTGAGGGAAGGAAAAGTCATCCTGTCCCTCCCATCAATACAGTTTTGCTGGCAAGAGTCTTAAGACAATTTGCTGTACTGCTGGCAGAAAATTCTTCCAGGATAAGCCACCCTGGCTTGTGCAGACTTTTTTTAGTGGAAGCCGAGCCTCCACTGGGAGAATCTTCCTGGCTGGCAATGAGAACAAGGTGCCTTTTGTGGTGACAGGTGAAGAAACTTCTGGCCAGCAACCTGAGTCAAGTGGTATAAGAGAACCAACTGGAGGCCCATTTCATTTGTCCACTTGTCTCCACAGGTCCCTTCTCCTTAGTGATCTTTTTCATGGACCACCAAGCTGAGACCAGAGTTGCTTCTTGCTAGCCTTGCCCCACGTCTCATGCAATGCACTAGCTACCAGAGTGGTTGCACGGCTTGAAGACATGCACCCATCCATGGAGCCAGCAGGCCTGTCCTCACCGGCGTGTCACTGTGAGAGTAGGTACATGCGTACAGTAATTGAAGAGATCAAGGCTGAGTGCACCCAACAGACCGACAAAGCCAATTACCCCTTAGGAATTTCTGCTCCTCAGGCTCGGATGGTGATTACAAAACCTTTGCCATTAAAAATTAGCCAAGGGAGAAACTCGGTACCAGAGTCCAGCAGGAATTTCCCATGCCCATCTGATACACAGAATGACCACAAAATGTGCAGCTGTCAAACTGTGGACATCACCTTTTCACAGGCTTGACATTTGCTGTGCTTTAGGAGATGGGTAGCATGATGCCTAGATGCATGTAATATCCACAGGAACAGAGTGTGTGTCCACATATGTTGGCACAGGGAGCAAATAAACTGTAAAACTGCAGTAATAGAAGGTTGGGAAACTCACAGTGATTGCACTGACAGCTTCCATTTCTGTCTGTATGCTCTGGGCCCAGCTGCCAGGTCTCAGGGCGGAGGTGATGGAGGGATCAGTGACTGCAATAAGGGCTGGGGGAAGGGGCCCTGATGCTGAGATCCTGTGTCCTAGAGACTGAAAGGGAAGACATGTTCTGCCCTCATCTTGTGCAGGTGGCAGTAGGGTCACTGGGTGTATGAAGTGAAGGGAATGAGAGTGGGAAGGCTCCAGCTGGACCAGTACTACAAGCCTGGCTGCCCTGTTCCTCTTTTGGATTCATCCTGCCTCACTGGCCTCCCTTAGTGTGGGTGTTCACTGCAGAGTTAATAAGATTATAACTCCAGTGTTGCTGGTAACTTGTGTTTTATCCACACCCACATCCCTATAAATCAGAGATGCTTTCCAACTTGAGCTGGCTGGGCAGCCAAGGCGATGGGCTAGAGTGCAACCCCAAGGCTGCTGACATAATTGCTCTGCAATGTGTGTGCAGCTAGCCCCTCTCCCATGCTGCTAAGTACACCAGGAGCTCCCTTCTTTTCTCTGGGTCAGACAGGTGTCTCTCCTCCCAGTCCTCTGAGAAAGCATTTGTAGAGCCATGCCATTTCCTGCACAGCACTTGGGGCTGTGGGATAAGCCCCCAAAAGCATGGAGAGAAGCCAGTGAGGCAGAGGTGCTTTTCTGCAAAGTCAGCTAATGAAGAATGAGACTGGACAGTAAACTACGTGAGTTAACTCCATCATGCAGATGAACACTTGCTGGCATCAACCCTGCTCATCCTAAAGGTTGGGTCTTCTGGAGAAGAACTGGTGAAAATCTCTCAATATGCTGCCAGTCATTTTGCTCCTCCCCTGTAGGGTTTGGTAGTGGGGCTAGGCAATGATTTTATAAAAGTCTATATTTTGGATGTTGGTGTTTGTGGGAATTCTCTCCTGATCAAAGAAAGTAACACCAGACTGGAGTTCACTGACATCACACTTACTTCCAAACTACTCCACATGTATTTAAAGAGAACTAGAATATCAGATTAGGTTGGTGTTAGCCTTTTACACCACATGACTGTCATTCTAGTATATTCCTCCTACCTCTTTTATTGTCTTTATACTGTCTGATTTCGGTTTCAGCAGGATATTGCCAGTAGAAATCTCTTAGCAAAGGCTCTGCGAAAGCTTCCTGGGAATTCACTACTTTTAACCTTGCAACCACAGGTCACTCTTACTACTGTGGCATGCTACTGTTGCTGTTTTCTGATCTGTGAGTAAGGAAGGAGGAGGGATGTGATCAAGTCACTTGGCCTTTGATTCTCCTGTCTGGGGGAATTAGTGTGAATGACCAAGCTTTTTGAAAGTTTCACACCTCTTGTCTTCCAGACCTTTTAAGCCTCACTAAAAGTCACTCCCGAAAACTGAATTTGCTGGTACAACTCTGGCTCTGGTCCTGCACAGAGCAATTTGTGAGCGGACAGCTGAGTTGATCACATCTCGTGGCAAGAGCAGGGGACGGCACCTGTGAGAAACACATAGTAAAAACAGGGTTTGTATTTGCAACTCTGCAGCACCTTGACAGTGATATCTGCAATTTGAAATCACTTTTTGTAGTTATGTTATTTCCTCTTATAGCCCACTGAAGAGGCCCCACGTTGTTCTCCTGATGCATGGGCTGTGTGAAGGATAGAGCACCAGAAACTTTGTGCGCCAACTCCAGAATAAATAGTCTAATTACTTGGTTTCCTAGCCTTTGCTTCTTGTTTTTTGTGTGCTCCACATATATGCCTTGCAGCCTTTCTGTTCACTAATTCCCTTTGGGAGTTTGCAGAGATTCCTTATTCTTTTTGTTTTTGCCCACCAGTGAAGAACCACTTCCTTTGTGCTTCAGTCAGTATATTCACTGTCTAAGCACCACATCGTGTAACTCTTAGTGCCTGTATTTGCAGTCTGCCTGGCATGCTGCTGTTGCAAATACACCACAGAACAGTCTGGAAGCAGGAGGTGCTGGTTGGATTTACCAGAACAATTCTTTCATCCTATTTCCATTAAACCATCTTTTGTGCCTGATGTCTGAGTACTTGGAGAGACCTTGTTCCAGGACTGCCTTATTTAATGGAATCTCTGCTTGATTCTAACTTGATTAAGGGAAAGCCTGTGCAGTTTTGGCACAGAAGAGCAGCATCAGACCTTGGTCTGTTCCTATCCCTCTTCTGATGCCAGTTCCAGCCCTGGCTTTGGAGACTGTGGTCCTGCGTACTACTGTGCTGGAAAGGGCTCATCCTCTGAGCACCACCTCATGAATCCGTTTGGTGCTGACCACTACTCCCTTTTCTTGATGCAGAGAAAGCATGCAGGGTTGAAATCCCCCTCACTCAACTTCATAAGCTCAGTTCAGTGTGTGCTATACAAGATCACCCCCCTGGTGATCACAAAGCCTCCCTGGTGCTGCACAGGATTGCACAATTCAGGCTTCAGGAGCTCCCATGTGAGTGTGCCTGCACTTTCTGCACTTATAGTCCCTTGTAACAGCCTTTGTTCAGAGCCTGTCCCTCTCCTGTGCCAGCTGTAGCTTCCTTTGCATGTCGCTGGAACACACACAGTGTGTGGGAGAGGTAATGACAGTGGAAGGATAAAGTACTTACAATGTAAACATACTTTCACCTTGCACAGATATGGGAAGAGAGCCCAACAAATGGCCCTGCAAGGAAGAGAATCTCCTCTCAGCCTGATGAGTCTACTAGGGGAAGATTGTAGACACTGCCTACATAGAAACTGCATTTTCTGCAGGGCAGTCAGATGCTGCTAGGAAGCGTTGTCTCTGTGGCTGCACTTGTTTATTGCAGTGTGATGTGGCTTTTGGAATTGCAGCACAGAAATGTCCAAAACTTGGCTCTCATCTCACAAAGCTGTGGCTTGTAAAACTCAGACTGCCCTATCTTTTCTTCCAAATATTCAAGAAAATTGCTTGGAAATGTCATTCAGCAGAAGGGTTTGATTTCTGACTTTTCTGATTAATTTAGGATGAAAACAGAGGTCCTGGAATTTCTCACAAAGCAGAATTTCTGTTTTTCCACCAACTTGACTCAGCGATAAATTTTCCCACAGGAATTTGACCATGAACATTCATACTAGCTAAACAGTTTATGTGAATCTCTGAAGATGGTGAAAGCAAGAGAAAAAGTATGTCATAAATCGTCATGTAGTTTCTGCTTCATACCATAATTAATGTGAGCAGAGGTCATCTCACCTTTCTCTCTGTTCTCCCATATAGGTTTCCTGGAATAGCCTGTGTGAATAGGTACCAAAGCAAAGGTCCATGGAGGATTTGAAGGGCCAGTGCTGATGGAGATGTGCTCTATGAATTGTTCCTTGTATACAGCTTCCTGCTTTTTTACTCTTTATGAATGAGCTCAGTTTTTACAACACAGCTTCTTGGTTGCAATTACACAGAAATTTCAGTCTCTTTTATTAGAGATGGATAACTGACTAAGAGAAATGTTTTTTCAGGTGTCATTTTTGCTTGTGGGTTCATCGGTGGGGAAGGAAACAGTGGAGGTAAGAGGCAGAGTGGGGGCAAAAGTCAGGGAAGTGATCCAATGATTGTGCTCCAAAAATGATAGAATGGTTGGCATGAGAAGCCTTGTCGCAAGTCTTGTATTGAGACAGGAGTACAACTGAAAAAGGTCTGTCCTGTCCTCACTGAATGGGGTGTAAGGACTGGAGTGATGGAGATTGTACCATATTCTATCTTTGTGTGGCTTCTTCTATCAAAGCTATGTTAGAAAAAACCACCATCTAATAAATACCTTTCCTTTTCTTTACCAGAAAAAAAATCCCAGATCTTGAGGATGTTCCTGGTACCCCTAGCAGAGGTTTGCTGAACCCAAGTGTAGCTCTTGAACTGCTGTAGTCTATGGCCTGAGGGCAGCATGAGGTCAGACGAGATGTTCTGGCTGGCCCTCTATGGCCTTAAGGGGCTGTGAACCTCAGCTAAAACAATGTTACCCTGAATCAAGTTCAAAGTCTATGAATTTGAGAATTCAAGTCCAAGCCTAGCTCAGAGGAAAGGAACAAATTCATGGTATTTGATGACAGTGCAAGATGTTACTATGAAGTTTCCCTGTGTATGCATAACAAAAGTCAAAAAAATGACTATGTTCATGGCCAAAACATTTATTTTTTTTTATGGAGTGAAAACAGAACCTGAAGTGCAATAAATAGCTTCTAAATGTGCCTTCGTCTCAGGGCTAATGCAGGAGAACTGACAACTTTAAAAGCTTGCTGGAAACCTGAGCTTGAATTGCTGCTGTCAAGGTAGCTGCTGCCTCTTCCATGGTTTCGTAAGGGATGTGTCCCCAAAATTTGTGTCTGGACCTAAGCCTGCACTTGAACCAGTCTTGCCTGGTGTCTACCTGGCTTTCCTCATGCCTGTCGTGTGGTTTCAGTGACTATGTGGCCATGTGTGTACTGACCTGCAAATGTTCTTCACCTTAGCATGTCCAAAGAAGGGCAGTGAAGGTGGTGAAGGGTCTAGAAATATGTCCTGTGAGGAGCAGTGAGAGAGCTGGAGGTGTTTAGTCTGGAAAAAAAAGGGTCAGACGTGACCTTATCCCGCTCTACAACTACCTGAAAGGAGGTTGTAGTAAGGTGGGCATTGTTCTCTTCTACCATGTCCCAAGTGAAAGGATGAAAGAAAATGGCCTTAAGTTGTGCCAGAGGAGATTCAGGTTAGGCATTAGAAAAAAAAAATCACTGAAAGAGAGGTCAGGCATTCAAATAGGTTGCCCAGGAAGGTGGTTGAGTCATCATCTCTGGAAGTGTTCAAGAGGTGTCTGGATGGGGCACTTCAGGACATAGTTTAGGGGTTCTGGGCTGATGGTTGGACCAGATGATATTGAGGGTATCTTCCAGCCTTGATGATTCTGTGATTCTGTGACATGGGTGGGGATGGCTTTATTGAGCAGGGCTGAGGGAGCTTACTGGGCTTTAGACCACTTCCTGGCAGGGCCTCCCTTGAGCTGTGTGGATGCAGAAAGAATTCATTCAGGTGACCACAAGCAGGTACTTTAGGCAATGTATGTGAGAAACAGTAAGTCTTCAATGGTTGCTCATAGAGTGAGGTCTGTCAGATAACAGAGAATGAATCATGGCAGTCTGATATGATTTGTAGGTAAATAACACAGTCAATGATTGCCAGGAGCTTCATAGATTTTGGGTAGAATTTGTTTTATCATGGTAGAAGGGTGAAGTACCTGAAAATGGCAAGGCACATTGCAATCTGGCTTTCACAGGTACTTAAATTTTCAAATTTTAAGGCCAAAGAATGAATTATTTCTTTTCTTCCTTGGAAGATGATAACAAAACCACAGTGACATTTTAAAAAATTGCTTCTGCAAAATAATGTCTCTCATTTTCCTTTCAAACTCTCAGGAAACACCAGGTGATGACAATAGTTATGCTGAAAGGCACAGGGAACATCAAGACCACTTTGCTGAACTGTTTAGAGCTGCTCAGAGACAGATCCATTTCCACCTTGAAGTTGAAATCTTAGTGTTCTAAGATGGGAGTGAGGTTTTGCAAGGGAGCCCATTGGTGCATCATTTTCAGTGCCTGTGGGCTGATAGACATGCAGGACCATAGTAGGTCTTGGTTTGTCTGGCATTCTTTGAAATGGTTTGTGACCATATTTGGGGTCATTCTATTTCTCTAATTCATCTGAACAGCAAAACCAGTAACAAATTAAACCACTTGGAACTTCTAAATCATTAGTTTAAGTGACAGAAAGGAGACATCTCCTGACTTCATTTGGCAAACCTGTCCTTCCTTCTTGGTGAAAATTTTGTTCCAAGCACTTTCTAAAAGCTTTTAAATCAGCTACCCCACAAACAACTAATCATCTCACCCCTACCTGTACTTCCATTTATTTCTTTCTTTTAAACAGTCTGTTGGTACAAGTGATGTCAGGATCAAATTTACTGTTAGAATGAAACACAGAAGAGCCCAGACCTGTGCAGGCAGAGGAACCAGGAAAGGCTTGAGCAGCAGAGGCCATGGACAAGAAGGGGAGATTAAGACTGGCAGCTTGTGGAAAGGAGAAGCTCAGTTACAGAAGGGATGAAGGAATGGCAAGCAGTGCTATCAAATGAGACCCCTGTTTGCTTCCTAATACTGCACTTTTGTCTCTGAGCCCTGAGAACAACTTCAGAGATCACTGATGTGGCTCTGCAAGGCTAGGAAGGAAGTTGTGAACAAGAAAATCCTACCTTTAAGAAGTGATTTCCAGAAAGAGATTCCAGAATAGGCTCAGCTGTGCAATACAGATATATGTCGGTTCCTCCAAATTAAAATGGACTAAGAAATAATAGGGCACATTATTGTCTATCTTTAGTTCTTTATAATGTTGTTTAGGTTCTTTTCCTTGCTGCTCTGAAAGCATTTTTTTTAACCCATGCTTTGTGAAATTCTGCATCCTTTTTCTGCCTGAGTAGAAAGTTATAGCTGTGAGTGGTTAGATCTGATTCAAATCTTCTCTATATTCAGGTGTAATTAACATGCCAACCTCAAGAAGCTGGCCAATGGCCAGCAAGCTCCACACCACCGCTAACATCTGTCACCTTGGCTTGTCAGGAATCAGAGATGTTTCTTTCTCTGGAAGAAAAAGAGCTTCACTGACATCAGGACTCTGTGTGGTACAAAAGGGAGAAACAAGTCACCAAGACGGATCATCATTCTCAAGAACATCATTTGGTGGGGTCCTGTTCACTTACTTCCCACCCAGTCTCTGTTGTTCTTCTGCTCTCATCACAGGGCAAAGCAGAAAGGGCAAATGTTTCTCTTATGTCTGAACTAGCAGAACATTTAAAACTTGGGCGAATGCCTAGATGGGATGGGTTCGGAATGATCCCATTCTGCATTACGATTCCAGGCAGGGCAGGGTATGTGCTCACACTATGCTAGGATATGTGGAGTCACTGCTTGGACGAAGGACACCTCTGCGACCACAGGCCAGTATCTTGCTTCTCAGGAAGCTGAATATTGCTCTCTAGTACCCTCTAGGGTTCAGAAGACACAGGGCCTGGGAACTCGTGCATGTGGGATGGAATCCAGAGGAGCAGAGCAAGAGTTGGGCAAGAGTGCGAAGGAGACATATTGGTCACCTCACAACTACTCTCATCCAAAGGGCTCTGAAGTACTGTGTTCCGTAGGGGTGCAACTTGTCCTAGTCTTGCAGGTCAGTCTGAGGCCCTCACAATACATCTGTCCCACCTGCAGGGCTGACCCAAGCAGCAGATGGCAGAGAGTGACTCACCAACCCACAGCCAAGTCACTGAATCACAGCCTTTAGAGGCAGAGGCGTGGTAAGTATACTTGGTCTAAATCCCGACTCTAAAACAATAAGCCTGAGGGGTCTTTATTGTCCATCACAGTGCAGACAATAATATTTTTGTTACTAGAGCAATTGCCAGTTGGATGTGGGGACAGCAGCCCTCTACATATCACAAGGCACAAGACAATATTGCTCAAAAGTTGTGTCATGTTTTGGATTGCTAGTCTTGATTTATTGTTTCTCCCTGCCTCTGGGGATGCAGTGCTGAGGCAACCCAGGAGTAAGGATGCTGCATTTTTGGAGCACAGTCAGAGCTGGACCATCAGCATTATTTGTAAACACAGCTCAGTTCTCCTCACTCCTTACTCTGCAAACAAAGTTGGTTCAACTGCAGGCCCCTTACACTGCCATTTCCTGCTTCTCCACTATTTCCTAAGAAGAAGATAAGCTTAATCCTTTTCATATTTTGATGATAGCTAGCTTTTTACTCCCTTTTTTACTTTTCTTATGTTTGGACTTGTAGCCGCAAGGCCAGCTCTAGGCTTCTCTACAATCGTTCCTTCCTAGAAAAAGCAGGTTGGAGGTGTTCCCAGGAAAACAGCCCCAGCTCAGAGCAGTACAAAAGATGTCTCTGATCTGTCTCTTTTCCATTACAGAATCTCCAGGAGGAATGTCTGCCTCTGGTTTTGGGGGACGATATGCTGGGAAAGAGATCTCGGGGGAAAGAATGATGGAATGCCTGGGAAGAAAGTGGCAAGAGATTTTGCTGCAGGTTGGCAGGGAAGGAAAGCACTGAAGAGGGCTGAGCTCAGCCCTTGCCAGAAGGACACCCCACATGCCACCAGTATGACCTATTTGGATGCAGCCTTTAAGGGAGTTAGATGGATGGGCTGCTGTCCTTGAAAAGATGGGGTTGCTGGGTTAACCTTTTGGCGAGGCTAAGAGAGAGAAATACAGGGTCTGCAATGAGCCTCCAGTCCTGGGGAAAGAAGGACAGGGGAGAGTTTTGGCTTATCTAGAGGTATTACATGCTCCATGGTTCAGGGCAGCTGAGGCAGACAACACGCAGCTGGGTCTCAGTTGTTTGAGGGGCAGCTTGAAGAGAAGGAGAAAGACACAGTGGGACACAGCAACCTGAAAACTCAATGACAGCTGTATTGCAACACATGGTAGGACAAGAGCAGGAGCAGACCGGTTGCTTCCCTGCCACGTACCTCAGTGAACAACTTGCCAAGCTGTGTGAAAGACCCTGCTGTGACGCAGGAGACAGAGCTGGGCCTGAGCCTCGAAACTGGAGAAATTAGATGCGTAACAGGAGGGAAGCAACATTGAGAAAGAGCAAGCTTGAAACCATGGAAACGGATCTCCCCCCTCCTTCACTTCACTCCCATCTGTATTTCCCAGAATAGACACTGAACTCTGATTTCTTTTGATGAGACAGGCACTTGGGTCAGTGCAGTTTTGAGTGAAATGGTCATGGCCAGGCTAGGTGAAGCAAAGAAACAAAAATGCTAAGAAAGGTCTACTCGCTTCTCCTCCTAAAGCTGCCTCATCATCTGCAGGCAAATTAACAGTCCCTCTGGGTCACAAAGTCAGAGGCAGGGATTAGTATGAAGGGTTTCTAGGCAAACAGCCTAACTTTCATCATCTCCTGCTTATCTTGTTTGGTGCCAGTGATTCATTTTCTCAACTACAGATCTATTGGCCCTTTGAGCAACGTCCTGACATTTTAGCTTGGCTTCAGAATTTCCCTCAAGATTTTGTTTCTAAGTGCATACAGACCTCACTGCCCATATCACAGATCCAGTAAGATTTCAGCAGCCACTCCACCCATTGCTGTTCACACACATGAGGAAGAATCTGTGCCCTAAACTTTTAAGTCTGGAAGGGCTGGGGAATGTAAGGGCGAATGGTGTAAGATGGCTGGAGAGTCTTCCAGGATAAATTGATGTATGGAGGGTAACTGATGAGGGAAAGGGCAGCTAAAACCAAGGATGAGGGACAGAGGGAAATGGAGGAAGAAAGTCTGAGTATGCATATGTGGAAATAAATGAGGCAATGAAGATTACTGAGGCCCTCTTTGATTCAGCATTCAAAAGTGGTGTGTTCATCCATAACTACTGGAAATGATCAGTTATGCTCATGTAATGTTTGCAGAAGAGGACAGCACTGATGGGCGTCTTGCTTGAAATTGTACAAGGGGAACCCTGTACTCCTGGGAAAGGCCACCTGGAGGGATTTTGGTGACTATGCAGTGACCATAAGTCCTCATTTTCCTCTGCTTGGCTTACACTAGCCAAACAACAAGCACAAAAATTGTTCCACCACAGCCTCTCTTCCCCAGTAAAAAAAGGAAATAACAGAACAGCTTCTTCATTCTGATGCATGAACATAGTTATACCACTAAGGAGACAGACACGCAATCCATGAAAAATCTCTGTACTCATTCATCTCCATCCCCAAGTATGAGATGTAGAGAAAAGGAACCTCATTCTGGGGTGGCGAAAGGATAAGATCAAATACCCATGAAACAATCTGAAGATGAGACTGGGGATACAGTGAGACATATCTCCACAAGCACAGAGGAAACATTCCTCCTGGAGATCATTGGATGGACACATATGTGCCTCGGGATGTACCAGGTCCTCCAGTCATGCGAACAAACATCTAGAGGGGATAATTTCTAGCTAAAAGAGGTTCCAAACTAAGGCAAGTAGTTTTCACTGTGAGCAAGGCAGGAGAAGACACTCTTGCTTTTTTCAAGGACTCTGGGACTCAAGAGAGGTAATGAGAACAAGGAGAACTCCAGCATAGGAAGACAAACCCTACTTCTTAAAACAGCACCTAACACACTCTGTTCTTGGCAGTGTTTGAGCTTCAGCTGTGTTGAGATCAGGCTCAGCTGCACCCCTTTGCAGTAATTGCTAGTGCAGATATGCAACGTATGCAGCGCTGGGACTTCTCGAGCAACAGGGCTGCTTAGATGGATGCTCGGATTGCAAAACGCCATACTGAGCCCTCCCGTTGGTTCCAGGAAGTTTGGTGTACAAAGAGTTTTCAAAAGCTTTCATCATGATAGACACTACAGGGGGCTGAGGAAGAAGCCTGTGATCACACTAACCTGTGCAAGCTGGGGATCTGTGGAAAATATTCTTTCTGGTGTATGCAAAGGAAGCCTTCCTTCTTGCAGTGGTATTTCTGGCATGGTTACAACCCCAGAAGCAGCAGAGAGCTCCTGGCTGGAATGTTGTGGGCATCTTGATACTGAAGAGAGCAATAAAACTGGCTAAAAAGCTCTGTTTTATGTAAGAGTAAGCACATGTTACAGGTGCCCTGCCAAGTCAAAATACAACCGGTTTTATGGCCTTGTTTGTTTGTTGACATTGTGTGATCAGGACAAGAAAGTAAAATAGAAGAGGGAATTGTTTGCATGTTTCTAGGATAGAAACAACAATGTTTTTGCATTGGTGTTTTCCTTGATTTTGATGTATGTTTCAGAACCAACAGATGTCTCATGTCTAAATTTACAGAGTCATTGTTAACAAAGATACTATTCTTTTCCTATCTTTATTAGATGCCAGTATTAAGAGAAAGAAATAACTGAAATCCCTACTTCAGCTTGAATCCCTACATGCCACTTTCTTTTTCTTATGATGTAAGGACTGCCAACAGTTCTCACACTATCTCTTGATTTTCTGATTATAGGAGTCTAAGTACGAAAATGAAAAGAAATCAGTCCTTTTAAAATGCTATGAAAGTGTTATTAAACATCTACCTCTTAAAGTCTATAAATTCAAACAGGATTTCTTTGGAGCTTAAGTTGAAAACATTCATAGAAGAGGATGCCATAATTCAGAAATTTAGAAAAAGAAATCACATTTAGAGGCAATCAGAGACTTTGAGCCACTGTTTTTCCCTGGTTTTGATTCCCCTAATATTTTTTCCTTTTCCCTTCATATCCTTTCTGTTCTAGTTTTTAATTCCTTGTGGAGATCAGACATTTGAGGCATCCAATTTTGATTTAGTGCCGTGGAAATAGCGATGAGGCAAAAGTGAGAGCGGTGACATCATGGGAGAAACAGATGGCAAAAGCTGATGAACTTCTAAGAAACAAAGACACTTCTGCCAATAAGTGTTCCTAGAGAACAAGAAAAACAAAACAGAGAAAACCAATCCTAGTTCATAATGCAACAAGAGAGTGCATTATTAAGGAAATTACTCCTTACCAGTAGACTGTCTGAAGGGAAGAACATCTAGCACTGTGGATGGCTTTTTGGCCTCCACTAGGCCTTTAACTCAAACTAAATTAAAGCAGTGTTGAATACTTAAAGAGCAGAAAGTAGAAGATCATTCAGGGTATAAAATCTCCCAGACAATTCCATCTTATTAGTAAAGCTGGAGCATGAAACTCACAAAAAGACTCCCTCTTTGCTGAGGCATCTTTAGAAAAGTTGCTTTGGGTGAACAAGAAACAGGCTTTGCATTTATGGAGTGGTATTGGTGTCTTTAATAATCTTGTTGAGATGCTGACATTGTGTAAATGTAGCTAAATTTGGAAAGGATTATTGATAAAGTGACAATCAGCCCTGCTAATAAAGAAAGATAAAAACAGAAATAGGCACTGGTGCTTGTTGTCTTCTAGTGTGAATAACATGAAGAAATGGGTGGTTTGGGGAGGAGGGTGGAAAGGGCTTTGAGTTTCATTCTACCACCTGTCACAATATTAGCATTACATTTACTCCGGTGTCTAAATATGAGAGTATTTTGTGATTACAAGCCTGATTAAAAGCTTGCTCTCTGGAGTTTCTGGTCTGTCTCTAGCTGCATCATCAGTAATGGTAATAATCACAATGTGAACTCTTCACGTGATTCAGAGGGGTCTGAGCGTGGCTTCCTCTTATCAGCTGGACAAAACGAGGTCTTACTGGTGACAAGCTGCAAACTGTGCTAATGAAGGCAACTGAGTTGATGCATCTTTTTGATACAGAGATGATGATGTGTTTTCCCTCACATTACTTTGGGGAAATATGAGCTGGCATTATAGAAGACTGCATCTTAACAGCATCTGCTCAGTAACACCAGACAAGCATCTCTTTCCTTATGAAGTTAGCTGTGGAGTCATTTTTTCTCTTGATGAGACAAGGGAGTCTGATTCCACTGATGGCAGTAGAAATACTTGAACTGAAGTTGTTGGGTGTGAGGTTGAGGTTTAAGCCTCGCTGTCTTCAGCTGTGTGAGTGGATACCTCAAAGAAGGACTAAAAGGGTTGTAATTCCTTCATAGAAAATACTGTTTCTTTTTTTCTATTACTATTTGATCACATCATGGAAAACACATATATATTACTTCATGCACTACAAAGACCCGAATCCCAGTGACCATTGAAGTGCCTTTCTCTTAGGCACTTTGAGAATCATACACTTTCATCTCCCTGAACTTTTGATGTTTATATTTGAGCTTTTGCTCGAGGCAAACTTTATAGTCAATGGAGAGAGATAGGCACTTGCAGGACTTGGATCATCTGAACGCTTCTCAACATCCACCTTGAAATGAGATTACCTGTGTCCCAGAATGCCTTTTTCTTTCTGATGACTGTGAAAGTAAGTCTAGACGTCTAGCTCTGATGTAAATGCCAACATCTGGACAGGTTTATCCCATCAGGTTTGTCCCCTGGTAAAATCCAGAGCAATTACTTTGTTCTGTTGAAAGGACAAGCAGCCTAATGAAGAGAAGAATGAAGCTGAAGAGAAATCCAGGGAGAAAATGATAGAGTGATCAAATTCCGACAGCAATTCAGGGCCAGTAAGAATCAGAATTGGTGCAGAGATCTAACTCATCACCTTATCTATGGTTTGACGGGAAGAACTTTTAGATTTCAGAGGGAGGAGACAGGAGGATCTGAATGTTTTGATGTGTTTGTGGAAATAAGATGGTAAGTACTGTCCCTACTGTAAATGAAGTTATCTCATTAGTCTAAACTCTATAATAGTGTTCTGGCTTTAAAATATGAGCTGTTACATGCAAAGGATCTAAACACTGTGGGGAAGAAAACAAGAGAGGAAAAAGAAAAAAATTCCAAAGGAAAAAAAATTAAAAAAAAAAAAGGAAAAAAAAATCATTGGTGTTCTAGAGGAACACAGAGCCACTATGGGTTAGGTCATCCAGTGACAACTGTTCTGCTTATCCATAACAGAAGAAAAAAGCAGTGCTAGGTGGTGTGTCACCAAAGAAGACCGCTTCTTTTATCAGATCCCCCAGAACAAAGCAGCCTGCAGATAGCTGTTTTCTCACATACTTGAGAATACTTGATGATTTTTAAATTTCTTTCTTCTCTACCTCTACACTTCCGTCAAATCAACAGACAGTGAATTCTGCCTCTTTAAATTTAGTCCCTTAAGGTACTGTAGCTTTAGAGTTGCTGAACTTGACCAAGTCAGCACAACACACTACTTGCTGTTCACTCATACATACAGATGCATTTTTCTTGTTCTTCTTTTAAAATTTCCCTCTTAAACCTTAAAGATGAATCTGCTCTTAAATTTTCAGTGTCCTGTTGTCACTTGCAAAGGCAATTAGTATTTTGTGTGAGGAATGCTCTTTGTGAGACTGTGGTGTGTATTTATTACTGAGTTTACTGTAATAGTCAGTTAAAATTTATTTTGTGCAAGGAGTAAAATATCAGTGTAACTGGTGGAAAGTAAACCTTCAACAAATGTCCTACATAGGTGTATTCATGTGACTTGTTATAAAATACAGCATAAAATATGAGAGAAAGAATGTTGCTATAATTAAAAACAAAAGGACTGGAAGCAAGAATATCTGGTTTCTGCTTTTGGCTGTGTCACAGACGCTCTGTGTGGCTATGGAAGGATCACTTCTCTCTTCCATGGGTTTCTCCATGCGGAAAATGGTCTAATGATACCTTCCAAAAAGGTGCTTGAGAAGAATGAGTCATTAATATTTTTAAATATCCAGGGATCAAAGGGCCTGTAGATATACAATGTAACATATTATTATGCCGCTGTTCTTTGCCAATTTCCCTTCTCTGTAAGGATGAGCTCTTTGAATTTATTGCTTTTGACCCAGGAAAATGGCCCCATGGGACTCTATGTTTTTATTGACTCCAGATGAAGTTTTCTCATGTTTACAAATAAAGCGATAACTTACTGACCTCCAATACCCTGAGCAAGCCCATCCTTGCGTCTGGCTCCCAAAGAGGTTGTCCCTGGTGTATGGCAATACGCAAAATGCCACATTTCTGATGAGCAGAACCAGTTTTCTCTCTCAGAGCTGGATGGATCCCATGGGGATAGTATAGAGAGAAATACCCTGGGTGGGAGTTTCAAGAGTAAGAAGCACAAGGCAGGCACAGGGAGCTCAGCTCTGACATAAGGAGTGGTCATGGCTACAGATAGTTTGCAGACGATGATAATGCTGTTCTAGTAATGATTGGTCCTGTTTTCCCTGTCCTGGGATGCAGACAGTTTACAGTTCTTCTTAGGAGGCAAATCCCTTCTGCAGCTGCTCCACTGAGCCAGAGGAGCCAGAGAGCAGCTCCTGCAAAATGTTTTCTCTAACAGAAGAGAATGTATCACCAAACCAAAAGGGTCTTGGAAATGCTTGAAAATAACACCAGAGTTATAAACTTCAGCTATTTGAGTATGAGAGTCTGAAAAGTCTGCAGTCTACCGGTAGATAACATTGCCAGAGAGTGATTCTGCATATTTGCAGTCAAAGTGTTTCATCAGCCCTTAAAGACAAAACTTACTTCAATATTTATCTATTGTTATTTTGTTCTTTGGGGACAGCTGAAAAAGTTTGCAATCTGGTAAGATAAACTTTTACTTACTGCAATACTTATGTCTTTTGGAGGTGGATGGAAACTGTGTTTTGCTTAAAATAAAGTATATGGGCATTTCAGATATAGCCGCATTTCTCCAAATGTATCGTATGAACCACTAGAGAAAAAAGAAGTGTGATGGCCTAAAGCCAATACTGGCTAAATTAGGGACAGAAGTTTTACACAGGGGAAAACTGCTTTAGTTTTTGGGTAGTTTTTAAAAAAAATTATTATTCAAAAATGTTAGCTTCATGGGAACGAGAGGTTGCAGGAGAGGCCAGGGCTGGCCACTTTGAGCAGGAAATTATTAACGATTCTTATCTTTTGGAATTTGAGTAGATTTGGTTGGTGATCTTTATAGAACAATATTTATCTTCCCCTGGTGGACTTTCTCTTTGTCTCCACCAGCTATCAGAATTATAACCTGGTGTTCTGCATGAGTGGTCTTGTAACTTTGAGCTGACAGGACCCAGGAGCAAAGACAATAGAATTACAGTTATGGTTGGCAAATGGTGAAGACTTTTTATTTAAAGGTTGTATGGTAATTACAGGAGAATGCATTTTGTGACTACTAATGGTCCTCCAGTCCCCTTTCCCATGTGAGTCTTTGCCTGTACAGAGCTGCAAGAAATTGCATGGAGTGAAACTTTTTTTAATATGCTGTTAATGTGAGTTAAGATTTTGGCATGTTTTCTTCCTCCCTGAGTTCTATGATTATGAAGGAGAGGAAAAACACAAATGTTCTTTGGAGATCAGCTGATCTTCAAAACTTTCTCATTCAAATTCACGTCTTCCTCAATCTCTCAATTGCCTGGGGCAAAATTTCTTTTCTTCCTACACCACCTTATCTGTCCTTCCTCACTGCACTAACTTGTCCCATAAATACCCCAGAATCTATATGTTTGTATGATTTCAACTATTTCTCTTACACTATCTTGAGCTATTCCTGCTGCATATGCAATAGTAAATGATAACACAAACTGATGATGGTTTTTACTCTTTGTATATAAATGTGTCTGATCCCAGTTGTTGGGAGAAGTTGCTCTTCACTTCCCTGCTTGAAAACTGGTAGTGTTGTGTGGGTTAACAGTGTAAGAAGTGTACTAGCACAGAAAAAATCAGTGCAGGAATCCTTATCAGATAGGCCAGAGATAAACTAAAAATTTAATTCATCACTACTAGGCTGTGCTGTCCTTGTTACAACAATGTCTGTCCTCCCTTACTGCTTTATTCAGGGTGGTTTGTGGTGATGTGCAGCCCACAGACCAGATCACACACTGGCCTGTTGTATTGGTGGGCATATCAAAGTCCTTTTGTCCAACAGCCTGGGATGCACTTCTCCTGATGAAACAGCTTCTGAGAGAGAGAGTAGGTTGGGGTGGAGAGAAAGCTCCAGCAAGAGTTATAGTCTTATTTTGGCAGAAAGATATTGGCAGAGAGATAGAGGTATCCCATGGGTTTCTTGAGCCTCAGCTTTCTCCAGCAGGAATATAATCCTGTTTTTCTTCTTTGGAGTTCAGCAGCCTTGCCACAAAGACCTCTGCATTCGAAGAAAATGCTCAGAGCAGCTTCAGTGTGCTCAGGGTCAGGCCTTCTAACGGCCTGATGGGATCTGGGGAGCACAAGAAATATGAGGTGCAAGGCCAGTTGCATTTCACTCTGGAATTTTTCCATCTTCTCGCAGCTAGAATACATTTCCCGGAAAGCCCAACTAACATGCCCTCCATTAGCCGCATGTTAATTATTACCAGCTATCTCAGAAACGGAAATCTTCACTCATTTTTTTCTTTAATCCCTATCTTCAGTAGAAAAGTCCTGTCTTCAGAGGATGGCTGTCAGGAGGGGACAGGCCATTCCTTTGAGTTAGTACTCCTCTATTTGGCTTCTTTGTAATAACAATAACAACAATACCAGTAAGTTAATTTTTAGTGATCTCTTTCTGCTGGGGTTATGACCGTGCAGCCAGAGGGTTCTTCTACTTCCAGATATGAGTCATGCAAGGCGTTAATGACATTCCTGTTCACACACCTGCCCAATGGCCCTCCTTTGATGCTGTTGGATGAATCTTTCCTACAGTGGCATTTGCAGTGAGAGGCTTCCTTGGCTCGGGTGACTGTGTTTACACAGGCTTTCTTTTCTTGCTAGCATCGGTCGAAAAGAGGCATTCCTCACTTCTCCCCTCATTCAGCCTGAAACTCATGCCCTGTCGAAAGATGTAGGTGAGGGATATTTAATCCCACGGACCTCCAGGCACTGGACCAGGCGCCATTGTGATCTTTCCCGGTATTTCACCTCCAGTATTTGAAGTAGGCAGAAAACTAATGGGGTCAGGCTGCAGCAAGGGCAGAGCCCAGCCCGCTGTGACCAGCAGGGGGGAGTGTGGGCAGCACGAAAATCCACTCGCTTCCCTTGTCAGGAAAAATGACCAACCCACCAAAAATGGTACAAGGATTTGCATGCAGGTGCAGGGGCGGGAGTCTGTGCTGGGCCCCTTCTCCACTCCGCCATAAACCTGGATTATGACATGGGCAAGTTGATCACTATGAGAATTGCCTCACCTGCTCAAAAGTTGCCTTTAGCTGCCTCGAAATTGCCCCTGACTCAAGACTGAGGCAGCTGCATAGTTGTAGCTGAAGAGAGAGACACGGGCATCTTTCCAGGCATATAGGGCCTTTCTCCAGAGACATCTCTTGGGATTGAACAGTGGGAGTAGGGTAGGAAGAATGTGGAGACTTGGGCACAACAGGACAGGAATGGAGCTGTGGGGAGCCAAATGGACCTGTGAGAGTTTGAACCTTGTGGGAAGCGAGAGAGAAGGCAATGAAGCAGACTGCTGCTTCTGGCTACAGCAGTGAAGAGGGAAAAGAGGCTGTCAGGAAGGGAATTGCTACTGAACATGTAGAAACAGCACTGACTGGCCAGCAGGAAGGCATGAATCTCTACTGCAATCAGAGCAAGCAACAATTATACCCACAGAATCTGACTTTTCTAACAGATTTAGAAACCTAGGTCAGAAGGGACTGTGGTGACCATCTCATCTGATTTGTATAACACCTTGTGGTAGTTTTGGCTTTAGTTTTAGCTAGACCTCAGTTCAGCAGGCCCAGACAGTCTGACATAGATTAGAGGGGACAAGTATCACCTGACTTAAGCAACCAAAGAGATATTTCATATCATTTTGATGTCAAATCAAGTACAAAAGAAGGTGTAGGAGGTGCCTAGCTCTCTTTCCCCTCATGGACAGGTGCTGAACGGACCTGCTATCACCATTGCTGGGTGTGTTGGACCTCTTCACCACTTCACAGCTGCTTGCTTTGGGAAGTACTTTTTTTTCCTTTTGTTGTTGATTTTCTCCTCTCTTCCTGAGTATCCTTCGTGGGGAGTCTGTTGGAGTGTTTTTGTGGGCTGAGGTGGTGGAAGTCTGTTGTTTGGGTGGGTGACTCGGTGGCTGTTGTTTTTTTCCACATTTGTGTATGTATGCGTTATATCATAGTCTGTTTTCAATTGTCTCCCTTTTGTATAAATATAAGAAGCTTGCCATTTTGGGGTGGTTGTTGTTGTTGTTGTTGTTGTTGTTGTTGTTGTTGTTGTTGTTGTTGTTGTTCTTCTTCTTCTTCTTCTTCTTCTTCTTCTTCTTCTTCTTCTTCTTCTTCTTCACTTTTTTTCCCTCCTCCCTTCCTTTCCCTGAGGGCAGTTGGCATTTTGCCAAGCTAAACCAAAACACACCTGAATTTATCCCTGTTTCAGTTAAGGAGAAACATGAAAGCTCTTTTCTAGAAAACAAATGACAGAAAGACTTCCAGTTTTCAAAAAATCCACCAGAGCTTCTTGTAATTTTCCTCAGCTGTTTTTTTTGCCTCATTTCTAATATCCAAGATTGCCTTGCATCATTTTCCCCCATTGGCTCCTTTTAAATTTGTAACTGCTATACCACAAAGAACCTTGTTACTGCACTGCTGTCTCCAGTGTAACTCTTACACACCATTACCAAATCACCCATGACCTTCTCTATCATCCAATGAATAGGCAGCGTCCTGGCAACTGTACTCCATGGCATCTTTTCCAGTGCTGCAGTCATTCCCTGGCTCTTCTCAACACCCTCCTGACTCCTCCCTGCCCATGCAGTGATCCCAGTAGCAGTTTTCTTGGTGCTAAAGGCTGGGTTAATGCAACCTCCCTTTTCCTGTTTAATATTTCCTGTTTTGCAGCCCAGGGTCTTGTTACCCTTGACACCATATTTCACCCTGGCAGATACTTCCATGACCTCCAAGTCCTCTCCAGATTTCTCGCTTGCTTGGGTACAAACCCCTTTCTGGTAGGAGGTCTTCTGCTTTCTGCTACAGCTGTGAGTCATACATTTCTGCATTAAAACGCACCCTGTTTGCATAAGCCCAAGCAATCAGTATTGTTCTGCACCAAAGACATCCTCTTCGGTACTTAATATTTCCATCTTTACACCATCTTCAAACTTCAACAGGAATCATTTTGTACACCGTTCTGAGTTGGATTTGAATGAGTTGGGCCAAAAGCATCACCTGCCAAACAGTGATTCTTCTGTTACAGTATCACTTCCCATGAGTAGTTAACCAGTTTTTAATCCTTTTAATGTCCATACATATTTCCTAGCATTCTATGGCATGAACTAAAAGGCCCTGAAGAAGTCAAATAAATTACATCAACCTTTTTCCTCTGTCAAGCAAACTCATAATCTCACTGATAAAAGCTGTCATTATTCTAATTTGATCTATTTTCTGTGTATCTAGACTCACTGATATGAATTATGCTATCCTCTGTAATTCATTCCTTATAATTTAAAAGCTCAGGAATGGAGGTTTCACCAGCCCTCTGGGTAACTTGCTGCAGTGCCACACAACATTCCTTACTTACTCATTGTAATACTGATACAGTGTCACCTTTTTTCTTAGCGTATAGAACCTGTTTTCCCAATCTTATTGAAGTCCCTAAGCATATTTTCCTGCAAGCTTTTAAGTGCTTTTCAGTTTGTTATGGTTTTTTTTTTGCTTTGGTTTTTCATTTGTTTGTTTGTTTGGGGTTTTTTTTGGTGTGTGTTCAATCAAAATCACTTCCTTCAGGTTTCTTACACTTCTGTTGCATTTGTAGAAAACCTTGTAGTCCCTACTGGGAAGAAAATATATGTTGTCGCTCTTCAAAGTCTACAACAGTTGTATTTGTCGGCTACAAATGTTGCCTGTATCATTACTGGATAATTATTTCTCCAGTATTTCCATGAAGTAATTTTCTAGAATTGTTGTATGATATCCTATGGTTTTACTCTGCTTACTGCCACTAAATCTCCTGTCCACAAGTATCTTCCTGTGCTTTTGCTCCCCCTATAAATTTTATATAGGTGAAATCAAATAAATCACATTAATTATTGTTACTAGATTTCTCTTCTCCCTCACATCTACATACACATAAATCCATACAGAGACTCACATCTACATATTTAATTAGTGCTTTATTTTCCCTCCAAACCAGCTTTCTTTCTCAATTGTGATCTTTCAGCACCAATAAAAGTATTTGGTTTCCTACCTATTCCATTTTTTTCTCTTTGTGTTTCTCTCCCATCTCCTTTAGCTCAAAGCTTAGCTCTTTTCTGCTTTGGAAACTGGCCTTTTTAACACTCCAGGTTTGTACATTAGCAGTTTGGACTTTATTCTGTTTGCGTATAACAAATCACATTGAGTCACGCTCATTTGACTCTTAACTAATCAATAATTCATTTTTAGTTCTGTAGCTAGTAGTCTTGCTCTAGCATAGAATATCAATAGGGAATCAGTTTTCACTAAAGGAAAGCATTTTGAAAGGTCCACTCTGATCCTTTGTAGCTCACTCTGCCTCCATTCTGCCTGCAGATGTTTATACTAGCTCTTGTGGGATCACCTTTCCTGTTAGCCCAGGCATGTGACTAGTGCTGGTCAGAGAGAAATATGCACTAGTCACAAATCTTCTGGGATGCAACTGACTGTTTTGGTCTTAATCCTGTAGTACACAGGAGTTGGACATGCTTTGGTGCCTTCAAGACAGGAGCAGCCAGCAATAAACCACTCTAGATAGTTTTTTCCTGTTTGCCAGCAGGTGACTGTCCCCAAAGTGTCTGCAGTGACAGAAATGCTGTGCTGGCTGGCTCCAGCTGTGTACTTGGGTGCCTGCAGCTACCTGTTGTCCATCAGTGTGCAGAGACATCCATGTAGCCCACATCCTGATTCTTGTCTGGTTTCTTCTACCTAGCCATGTCTACTGAGGAAATTGCCACTGCATTGGTTGGCCTGCCTTAGTGATGATCCTGTCAGAGACCTTCGTTCTTCTACGTGTCCAGATACATACAGGTTGGATGCCAGGAGAGAAGTGCCAGCATGGTCCTTGCAGTCCTCCCCTTGCCAGGATGAGTCCCAGACCTGGGAGAACAGGTAGCCGACCCAATAGCTGCTCTCTGAAGCACACACACACATTGTTGGAGAAAAACACAGCCAGCTCAGGCAACCTCAGCAGCTGCTTAATGAATCTTGACTCATTTTAGTATGCCAGACCTTCAGCCAGATTCAATTGGTGCTGGCTGATGCAGTTCCTTCATTTCCACTGCTCAGTCCAGAGTAAAATGAAAGGCAAGTGCTTTGGACCAAAACCTGTCATGAGCCCCCATTCCCCTGCCTCAACTCCCTGTCCCTTAGGATGCTGTCCAGCAGCGAGGCCACTGTGCACATTGTCTGTACCTTGGTCAAGAATGCATGATATTAAAGAGGATAAGTCCCTTGGCATCCACTTCATTTTTTGAGGTGATAGCCCTTGGGCTTCTCAGTATCTCTTAGTGCATCAAAGGTGCTGTTCCATAGTGAACTGACAGGTTGTCCTCTTCCAGTGGAGTCCTCCAGGCACAATCTCTTGGGTGAAGAGCTACAGACCTTCCAGCAGCACCTCCTCTAGCATGTTCTGCATCATCTCCTCATCATGCACTCTCTGCCCAGCCCAGTCTTGTGTGGTCACATCTCTCCTCAGTCCTGGAGAGAGGAGGAACAATGGTACACACAGCAGATATGTTCAGCAGTGAAAGAACTGAAGTACAGAATGAAAATGTTATTTCTGCTACGGAAGTCACCTCTTCCCTTCAAAGAATGTGAAGCCACCTTCCTTTCAAACAGAAAAGGCCAGCTGGCACAAATGGTGCTTCAGCAGAGCTTTACATCTGGAACCATTCACCATTACAGGGTCCCTCTGCCGAGTACCACAAAGAATCAAAGCAAACTCCCCAGGCAAAATACACTGAAATGTGTCAGTGTGCAAAGAGGAGGGCAAGCAGACATGTCAGAGACAGGACTGCTGTTCTCCAGAGCAGGGCTAGATAGCCAGGCATGGCACTTCATGAAATACTCACTCTTGCATTGAGTTTGCTGCCTGGCTTTGTTTGCTTAATTGCTTGTGTTCACAGATAGCACTGGGTTGTGCAATCATTTTCTTTGAAAATGTAAATTGGCTCATGTTATTTCACCTAACTGGGCTGATGTTGAGTGAAGCAAAAGTTGTTTTGCTGACAGCCCTGGTCCCCAGCCAGTGACACGTACTTGGGATGTTGCCTCAGAGAGCAGTTGTCTTGTCCTGAAGTCAGGCGTGTCCTGGGGCCCAGAAGAGCACAGCATTGTGCATGGCAGCTGGGAGACATAAGAATCGCTCCCTTCCAAACTAATGGCACACAACTCCAGCTGTGGCACCAAGATATTTTAAATGGGTAAGAGGGTTTTTTTAACCATCCAAGTTTCCAGGTCGAGAGAGTTAAAAGGTAAAGTGACTTAAGCACTTCTGTTGTTCAGGATAGAAAGGGTGTTTGGAGGCTTCTGAATCTTCTGACAGTGCAAATGAGAAAGGAAGGTAGAAAGTAATGGCATGCTATTGCTTCTAAAGAGTGAGGGAAGCTTTATTCCAACTGGCCTAATTCTCTTGTATTTGCAAATTGGTTGGGTCTGGACATGACGTACCCACATATAAATGCATTTCTATAAGAAATGCTTTAAGAGTAACTATCAGGGAAGACAAACGGTTGGGTACTTCATAGCAAGTGTTTTTGATGCAAGGGCTTTGTATTTTTCTTTGCTAGGAAAGCAGCTTGATCTTATTCTGAGTGCTGCCACCTCACATTGTAATGACAAGAGGGCACTGCCCTGTGCAGTGTTGGAGCACTGTCCTCATGGTCCTGTGCTGTCCTGCAACATAGTACAGATGGATGCTAGCCCACCCACAATGTAACTCTTGTGAAATGTCTCAGAAGGGGATGGAGTAAACCTGCACTGTATTTTTTTCTACCAGGACAAAGATAATATGTTAGTTTCACTCATTATTTAGAAACTCACATCTCTGTCAGCATTTGAAAGAGTTAATATTGTATATTTGGGAATACAGATAGTATATTTGGGAATACACATAATATTGCAAAGCAACTTCTCTATCAAACTATAGATGTCAGAAGTTAAGCTTTTTGACCTATAGTTTAGTTCCAGAAGAACTATTTCTTTTCAGATGGGGAGAAAACAAGTTGTAAATGATGAAACTGATCATATGTTTGAACTTTAATTTTGTTGATGGATGGCATTTGTACAAATAGCTGCCCCTATGTTTTTTATTTGAAATCATCTGGGCTTTTAATATAGACTTTTCTGTGAATTGGTGACATCAGAAAACCTATTACCCAATTCGGATTTTGTCAATCTTCTTCAAAATTGATTTTATTTATGAATATTTTATTAGTAAGAAAGGGGGCCTTTCTGACATCTCGGGCATTTTAAGCCTTGGCTACATTTTGTCCCACTGGTGTAAGTTAAGTTTTCCCAGAACTGACACTACTGAAGTGTTGTCTCAAGTTGAAGCTGTTTTGGACCAAAGTTCTTTCCTCCAAGATTTGGCCTCAGAACTCAGTTTTGAAATGCTAAGAGTAAAAAGGAATTTGGGAAATTATAATTAGCAAGGAGGAGGCTGATTAGCTTGGCCAAGGATGAGGAAGACTCTCTCAAATTCTGTTCTGAAGAAATGCTGGACAGGCCACATTTCAGTTCCAGAACTGAGAAGTGCTCTTCCAGGAGCCTGAGAGCTGAAGAATTAAGGAACCTTCTATCAGCCTATTTGCCCTTATTTTGATCTTTAATTAGCTGAATTATTGCCCAGCCTTTTTTAAAATGTGAAGGTGTGGCTCTGGGCAGACATCTACCAAGGTGCGTGGGCATCTGTAGAGTCTAAAGACAGGAGGAATTAAAAAAACTCCCCTGCTTCGAGCAACCCAATGTGCAGTCATTAAATTGTTCACTGAAATGTATTCAAAATGCTCTACTTAAGCTCCCAGCGAAACTGAAATACAATTTTTTGTAAACTGTGATTGAAAAGAGCTATAAAATTTCCATTTATCCAAAACAATTTGTAGAGTTTGTTATTTTAAAAAATTGCATATTTTGGTGTGTAGAGCCAAACATTAATATACCTCTGAGATGGAAGCCTTACAATTGTATGTATGGTTTGTGGCTTATACATCAGATAATAATCTAGTATAAGTATGAAAATACTTAACTGGCATCCAGTTGCAGATTTGACTGGAACATCTTTTGGTTTGAGTTTACAGCCCGCACAATTGAGTGGGCAGTATTACTGAGGAGATCATGTCCCAGGTCATTCATGGGGGTGAGAATGGGATGATCATGAGTTACTTGTGGGAAAAGGGATGGGAGGAGAAAATGGTGCAAGGAGGTCTAGAGTCACCTGCTGAGAAGTGGTGTTTGGGGATGGGGAGTGTCCCTACCTCAGACTCCAGTTACTGGGAAAGAGGGACAGGTATCGCTTTGGTTCATATACATTTCACATTCCTCTGGCACCCCAGGATGGGGAACCACAAATGGGTGTCCAGTAGCTGTTCCTTTGCTTCTCACTCTAGGGAAGTTGTAACTCCCAAATCCACCCCTTTCACTGTAGAGGGGTTTCTGAGTCTCAACAAGCAGATCTGAGAGGAGGTTGGGTCAGCACTTGTTGGCACCATGCCTCTGTGGGAAGCAATAATCCCACATTTCTTGAAGGGAGGCAGGAGGGGTTGTTCCTGTCTTTGAAGGAGAAGGAGGCTTCTGGGTTTCTGCTACAGCTTCTTCCTTCTAGGGGAGCACTAGTGAGTAAGTGAACAGAGAAAAGATGACTTGTGACCAGGTGTGTCTGTGATCCTGTCTCCATGTCACCAGCATTTAATCTGACTGCCAAGTTTGTGGGCAGGAGGGAGTTTTTCGTTGATCAGATAGACACCACCAGTTGCTACCTTCCTCTTTGGGACAGGTAACTTCTCATAGTTGTGTGGGGTACTGGTGCAAACCACAGTCTGCCACTGCTGGGACTCTGGCGAGAGCCTTGCTCTCTTCTCTTTCTGTGATGCATTACGCTCGTAGTATTTGGCCTTTGCTACAGCTCTGCAGTGTTGTGAGAGGTGCTGGGAGGGACCTTGTGGCCCATGGCATACCGAGTAGATGCTTTGTGGGTTCCTCTGGACTGAAGTCCCATTTGCTTGTCTTTGCAGAGGACTGTATATGCTGACTGTCCCACTTCTGTGTCCCGCTGTTAATGTGATTCTGATTTGACTGTTGCATAGCTTTATTTATTGTTCTAGTTGGTATTGCTAAACACTACTAGATTTTCAGGGGAGGGATAGGCATACTTGATTTTAGTTTTATTTTCATTACCAAAATGTGGAAATCTGAGGTCAAGCCATACCTCCTTAAACAAGCAACATGTGTCCAGCACCTGGGACAAACATCAAGTGATCAACCTCAAACAATAGAACAGTTTTCCTGAAATTAGCCTTTGGTTCTTAGACCAATAACCATGAATAACACCCATTCCCTATGCTCAGAATGTAAAGTATGAGCTCCAGGACAAATGATAATAAATGAGCCCAAATGAATTCTCCCCTCCAGGAAATTATTTAATAAGTAGGGCTGCCCCATCAGATGCTCCTCTGGGGAATGTGATGTAAGTGTCAGGTGAAGTACTATCACAATAACTGTGTGTGTGTATATTCCTACCAGCTCTATTAGGTGGGGAATTACAAGCCAGGGTCAAGATGATTGTACCCTTACGCTGACATTACATATAGTTTTGGCCGGAACAGCTGTTTTGGGTCCTATGATCTCTCTGTAGATGTAAAAGCAATGCTGTTGATGTTGAGGACCTATGCTGTTACCTGCCACTGCCTCTGCTGCTTGCTGCAAAAGGACGGTACAGAGAATCAGTCGAAGACAGGAAAATAGAGACTGAGAGTAAGGAAAGCAAGCAGCTCCTCATAACCCACTGTCATTATTGACTATGGGAGAAGCACCTGGGGTAAAAAGTCATTCCAGAAAGACAGAATGAGTGATGGTGCTGTGTATCTGTGAGCACTTTTTTTGCTTTCCAGAAGCTGAAGATCTTTGGGAAACTCCTGAGTTACAGAGGTAAGTGAAACTGCCAGTGGGTGGTGCATGGGCATCTCTAATGCTTGCAAATCTGAGCGGAGCACTGCCCTTGCCCATCGCCTGTATTTTGTGCATGGCACAGCAGAGGGAGCGTTGGCAAAGTATCTCAGAGGAGCAACCTTTTGTTATACCTACAGCTGCTCCCTTCCCTGTTAGTGCAACTGACACAAAAATAATCACAATAATCAGGATCATGTAGTTACTTGATTCACCACTTGTGACCACTGCAGCCAATCCAGCCATGGTTTGGTTACTGCATCTTGTGTCCCTGTGATGTTTTTACAGGAAAAGAAACACCTACTGAAATACCTCAGGACATTTCAGTTCTGTTCACTTGTTTCTTTCAACAGCTCACTTCATTTCAGCCTTTTTTCTTTGCCTGCTAGAAGGCTGTGTCAAGATGTTGATTTTTCTCGTGCTGTCCTCCAAGCTCAGCGCTGAGGGACTATATTTGAAATCAGTGACTGAGCTGTGTGTTAAGAAATAGCTCTGGCACTAAAATGTTTAAAATTACTCTTTGTTTCTCTGACTTCTCTCCTAATTTGGATTATCTAAATCTAGATTCCCCCCAGACTTGCCCATAAGATGGAATACTAAGGAAATATTGTTTTGTTTCTGTTGTTTTTTTATGTCCACATTTCTCACATTTCCTGTTCCAATTTCAAAGTGGGTCTGAGCTCCTCTACTAACATTGCCCCGGATGTTATTTTGGGGATCTGAGAGAGGATTAAAAATAAATGAAGTGCGGGTAATGCGTTTCTTGCCACAGGTTCTCTTAGATAAGTTGGTAAAAAGTTCTCTCTTTTCAGGATAAATAGAGGGATTAGACAAAGGGTATTACTAACAAGGGTCAAGGTATTAAAAAATGGATGCCTAAATTTAGACTCCTAATTTTGTATTTTGAGCCCCTAAATAAGGGCTTGATCTTATGCCCTTTGAAGTCAATGCCAAAGCTTCCACTGAATTCAATATACAAGATGAAGTCCTAAATTATGGTCAGGTTCTTAAAAGTTCTCAGTGTCTCACAGCTCCAAATAAGTCATCACCCAGCCTCTTTGCAAATCATGTGTCTTCCCTCAAGTGCCTAAACATGGATCTCATGCTTTTAGGTATTCCATATTTAAAATCCTGCCTGTTGATGCTGTCTTTCTTTCTGTCTCAGGGGCCATGGACATGGGAAAGACAACAAGGCTAATAAAGAAGTGTAGCTGGGACAGAGATTGATTTGCTTTTTGGGTGAGCAGCACTTAGCACGAGCACTGCAAATTCTAAAGGGATGTCTGTATTTATTGTGGTGTAACATTAACATGGAAGGCACATGAATGTCCTTGCTGGTGCCAGAATTCAGCAAGTACATGATCATTTGCACAAAGTTCGCATGCACTGCTCTCCTGGTAACAGGATGTTGGCAGGTGTGAAGATCACAGGAACCAGATGAAACCTCAGACGAGATGAGCAATCCTGTAGTAGTAATTTTAGAAGCTGGGTTCTGTACATTATTTACAGTACATTGTGGCTTTAAGGGAATAAGGCTGCCCCTTGCCATTCATGGATTAAATCTTTTCTGTGAGGTTTTTGTGGGGGACTTGCAGCAGTGCATCAGTTGGAGGGATTTTTTCCATCCAGAGGAGTGCTAGAATTGCAAGTTATTTGCAGTAGAGCTACATTTATTTATAAAACACTCACCTAGCAGGAGGGGAGAAGGCACCTAGGACCTTCCACCAAATAAAAAGTACTGAGTGAGTTATCTGCTTAATGCTGGTCTGAAGTGCAGAGGCCTGGCACAAAGAGGCAGCTGTTCACAGTGCACTGGGACAGAGTCGGAAGCAGTTCTTGCCTCTGGGAACTTTAATTTGGCATTACCTTCAGTTAATGAAATGTCCTCTCTTTTTCCTGTGGGAGGTTGAAGTCTCTTGGAAGACATTTTTGGCAAATGCATTCTGAATATGGGAAACTCCGGTTATTTTGGAGGGGTATTTGTTTCTTCAGAAACCCTCTGCAACAATTTGTCAAAAAACTATAGAGAAAGAAAAGGAGAAGGGATTATTTTGCAATGTTTGACCAACACCCACCACTCCTCTGTAGAAACATAATCCCAGAGGGGAAAGGGATTATATCCTCCTTCAGGCTTTTGACTGGGCTGGATTTCTCCCCTTGCCCAGACAGAATGCTGTGGACACAAGGGGTGCGGGGTGTGACTCCACATCTGGGGCAGCAGAGGGGCCGGACGGGAGCTGCTCCTTGCTCAGGCAGACCTGTCACTCATCTCCCAGCCTTCATCGGGATTAGTGTGACCCAAGGGGACATTCCCCCATATTGCACCACGGGGTGAGACAAAATCTTTAAAAATTAGAGAAAGGGAAAAGTAGGTTTAAGATATACTGAAAGCAAAGACTTTTACTTTGGGGGGTTTTGTTTCATGTGTTTCTCTCAGCCAGCAGGTGCCTCTATAGAGCCAATGCTTTGGTTGTATCAGGAGGAATCCGTGGCACCGCACTGGAATACCTGCTTTTGAATGATAATATGGTTTTTTCTTTCTTCCGTGTCTTTTTCCCCTTCCCCTTTCTCCAGACCATAGTGAGCTCCAGGATCTGCCAGTCTGGACTTCCACTCCATCCACCACTTCAGGTACTTGGAGCATGAAAGCAGGAGAAAGATTTATGTATGTTGACACACACATATTGTTACTATGTATGCTGAATGAGGAAATTTTGCGAGTTACAGGAGCAAAGGAGCTCAGCTGGGGAATCCCTGCGCTAAACCCAGCGATACAAAGCTGCCTCTTCGCTCTTTAAATACCTTTCCAGAAAGCAGGGTGGGGTTTGCCTGGCAAAACCTTCACACCCTAAGTACGACACCCTTCTGCACATCACGGCACCACACAGCCAGCACAGGCAGACCTCTGAGCCAAGGGGGGATAGCACTGGGTTAAGAGAAATAAAATCCAAACGAGCATAACCCGTCCTTCAGCCGCCTTTAACACATAGGTGCTAAGAAATCACGGTATCTGAAAAGCCAGGACTTGGGGGTGTCAGATGATGGCTGTGATTACAATTTGTCCCCTGCTGCCCCCTCTCCCCAAATGGCTCTGCTGGACTTTGGAGCAATTCCCACGGGCAAGGTGAATTTTGACCCGAACATGCATCCATCGGCAAAGCAAAAAGGGTGGAGGAAGCAGGGCCCGTGGAGTAGCCGCGGTGGGAAGGCAGAGCAGGGAGGCTGGATGCGAAATGCGCGACCCGCGGGTGCTGCGATGCCGCGTGGGGCGAGAGCGGAGGGCGGCGGAGGGTTCACGCACCCCCTTACCTCCGTGGCCTTTTCGCTCAGCGCAGAAAGAAATGGGAGGGGAGAAGGGAGGGGAATCGGCAAGGAGGGGTGGGACTTCGCCGGAGCGTCTCTCCCGGCGGCCGCGCTGAGCAGTTGCAGAGCGCCGGCGAACGGGCGGTGGCGCGGGCGCTTTGCGGAGCTGCCGCTGGAGTGCGCGGAGCGAGGCTGCCGCCGCGCCGGGGGCGAAGAGCGCACGGCGCCGGCGGGGGACAGCGCGCCGCGGGAGCAGCCCTCCCCGGGCACCGGGACCTGCTGTTGGCTTGCCGCCTTGCTTTATCCTCTCGTTTAATTTATTTTTTTCCCACTTATACTTTGATCCGCTGGGATTTTTTTCCTCCCTTTCCTACAGAGCCTCTCCAAGCCCCAGTTCCCTCCCTCTCTAGCCAGTTTGGATTTTTTCTTCTTTTTTTTTTTTTTCCCATATATTACTATTCTGATTTTTTAAGCGGTGGACAGAGAGAGGGAGAGAGAGACAGAAACAGAGAGGACAGGAGGAAAGCGCTCTGTTCGTCCCCTCCGCCACCGCCACCCCGACTTGCAGAGAGGGTTCGGGCCGAGCGGCGGTGGGATCAGCCCCTTTCCCCGGGGAGGCGACCCCGGCTCGGGGAACCGCTGAAGACAGCCGCCGCGAAGAGGGGGCGCAGGAAGAGAGATGCATTGAAAGTTTCCGCGCAAACTTTGGCGTGAGTGCGCGAAACCGAGCGACCGCGGTGCGGGTGCCTGCCTGCCCCGGCGCGGGGAGAGCGGCCGCGGACGGGCGCCGCTGTGGAGCTCGGCGACGGGGGCCGGGCGGCGGCGGGGCGGCCGCGGAGCCTGCGCTCGGCCCGGCGGAGCGCCCAAGGGAAACAGCAGCGGGGGCCGGCGGAGAGCCGGGCTTATGGAGGGGTGAAACCGGAGACCCCGAAGAGGAGTCCCCCTTCCCCCGGAACCTTTCTCAGCGCCCGGCCGGCGGCACCCCAGGAGGCGGCGGCGGCGGGCACGAAGGAGGCGCGGGCGAGAGCGCGGCGGGGCGGCGGCGGCGGGGTGGAGGCGGCGAGGCGGAGCGCGGCGGGCCCCGCTCCGCGGCGTGCGCCGGCAACCATGAACTTTCTGCTCACTTGGATCCACTGGGGGCTGGCGGCGCTGCTCTATCTCCAGAGCGCAGAGGTAAGCGGCGGGACGGGGGCTTTTGTGCCACGCGTACCGGCGGGGGGCGGGAGGGCAGACGGCCGAAAACACTTTTTTGCCTCTTTTTTTTTCCTCGTCCCTCCTTTGCCTCCCACCTGCTCGGCGCGGTGCCGCCACTCTGTCGGCGCCGGATGCGGGTTGGTGCCCGCAGCGCGGACACGTGTGCGTGCGGTGCTGCAGCGCGGGGGACAGTGCTGCCCGGAGCTCCGCGGCCCCCCGGGGCACCGGCAGCGCCGTGCGGGGTGTCCGCGCACATGTGCGCGCCCCGGCGCGGGGCTCCCGGGGCGGCGCGGCCGTGGGGTCCCGCCGGGGCCGGGGCGCTGCGGCCGACGGGGCGCGGGGCAGGGAGACAGCGCGCTGGCTTCTTGCATCAGCCTCGCCTCCCGTCCTCGGGTCTCCTGACATTGCAAAAGGGTGTTTCGGCGGTATTTGCCTTGGGTCCCAGCTCGGGTTCGTGCCGCCGAGTGGAGTTCAAAATGCCTAGCTGGAAAAACAAATAGAGATCAAAGAGGACAAAATGGATCCTGAATTTCTTCCAGACTGGAAAAAGAAAATTAATCACAATACATATCTTCTGCACCGAGATTACAAAACCACGGATTTTTCTCTTCTCTTCCTCTTCAGTCACTTTTACCTCATTGCCATTCCTGAGGATTAGGAACCAACTCTTTCTCCTTTTCTTTCTCTTAAAAAAAATAAAAGGAAAGCAGGTTCTTGTGCAAACCTGTCCTATAAATCTGTTTTCTAAAGAGTCAAGAGGGCTGTGTTGCCAAGAGATATTAAGGGGTTTAGACAGAGTGCCCACGTGAAAGTGGCTGTTCGCGAGGCAGTCACGGATTACGTTTTAAAGGTTATAACAGGTTAGTTTCTCCTCTGCACTTGGAGAAAGCACGGGCCAGATCATCTCACACAATCGTGAAAATAAACGTCGCTTGCAAACTAATCAGTTATTCACATTGTTTGTTCAGCACCGATGCTGGAAGGCAACTCCCCAATTAGGAGCCATTTCAGCTGTAACTGAAGTCATGCAAGCACTGCACGCTTTGTTTCTAGTCTGTTATATCTCTACTTTATCCAGTGACAGCCGCACATTAGGCGCAACTCTCACTTAAGTGTGGCACAGAAGCAGCTCCGTGCTGCCTGCCTGCCAGATTTGGCTTGTGGGACAATTCTTTCTGCTCTCCAAGAGTTTTTCCACCATCACCCAGAACAAGGGTTTCTTTGCCTCCTGGCTCCTCAGTAAACTTGTACAGTAGCATCTGTTCCCCAGCTATATGTTAGACAACTCTCTATTGGTGTCTAGTGATAATACCCTTTAACCCTCCCCTTGATCCTTCTCCCCTCCCCTTCCTCTTCCCCAGAAGAGGAAACAGTGGATAAGGTAGAGTCTACATCTGTCTGTCCCCAGGAGCTGCATAAAAGCCTTATGCTTTCTTTTCTTCTAGGCTGGAGGACAGTGCAGATGAGAACGTAGAGAGTATAACGGTGGGAAAAAAGGTAGGGAAAAATGACAGAGGTTTGGGGGGAAATGTTGCAGGGACAGACCCATGAGAGATTGCTAGAGGTTCGGGTACCTCTGTGATGTGGGCCATATAAGTGCTCAGGCAGATTGACGGTGAGGTCTGCCCTTTGGTTCTGTCCTTATTTGTCCGTTGATTGTCCGGGCACCACGGTGCTGAGAACGTTAGAAATACCAGCAGATCTCACGTAGGCAGCTTGACGATGACTCTGGGCATGGCAGAAGGCATGACTCTTCACGCCGGGACTAGGGTTTTGTGCTTTGATGATAATATTTATCTGTACTGTTAATCTGGCTGTCATACTGAATAAAACCTATCTAGCTAGCCAGGCGCGTTAGAGAGCATTAAATAAAAGCCCTGGCAGAGTCTGAGTTGGGAAGGCAGGGTCCAGTGTGTGCCGGGCAGCTTTCCTGGAAGTGAAGGAGGAGGGACGCAGGAATCACGGTGTTCCTCTGGTGAAGGTGGCAGAGGGATCACTCCTTACTGAGGGAGTTGTAACGGTTGCTCCTGCAGCAAGACTGGGGTGGTGGGAAATTTTGTCATAATCAGGTCTGGGTGGTGCTGATGCTACAGGTGTCTGCCTCCACTGGTGGCGATAGCCTTGCCGTGCAGGAGAGGGAGGGAAAGGTCCTTTTGCAGTGCCACCCTCACAGCTGATTGGCTGTGCTGAGCGGTAGTGCACAGTCCTCATTCCCCATGGGATCAGAGAGGTTACATTGTTGTCCCCTTCCAGTCCCCCATTTCCTAAAGAATGGGGGACAGTTGGTCATTCCCCATCTGCCTTTGTGGGTCTTGCTGGCAGCCTAGTGACTGGTCACCCCTGATGAGGGGCTGGGAACTCTTCCCCTCCTGTCCTGAACAGTGGAGGGACCTGGATATACCAACTATATTGCCATAGGAAACAGGCAGTGATCAGACACAGGGAGGGAGAGCAAGCCTATGAGCAGACTGCTAATGATCCCACACCCACCAGGCTCCCCGCCTTTGGTGTGCCTCTGTGCCAGGCCACGATGGGGAGCCACCAGAACCTGCTTCCCCAGCCCACAGGCAGCCAGGACGCAGCGAGTGACCTTCCCCAGAGCCGCTCCAGGCCCGTGGTCTGAGGACGGGCTTGGAAGAGGAGCACCCCTTTGGAAGCAGGGGAGAGGGAAGCCCATGCTAAACACTATCTGAGTGGCTCACTGATTCCTGAGCAACCCCGAATCTGTTCTGTCCATTCTGTTCTGTCAGAGGTGCCTTGGCTGTGCTGGCAGCTTGTGGGATTACTGACCTCTGTCTGTGTGTACAATGGAGACGAGTGCAGTGAGTCCCGTCCTCCCCCTCCTCTAAGTAGAAACCTCTGAGAATTTCTAGTGCCTAAGACGAAAAGTGCCTTAACTCCTGTCCCAGAGTCCCTCTCAAAGTGGATGGATTGTTTGTTCCAGTCCTAAACAGTTACAAAGCTCTTTTAATGAGGCTGCACAGATTAGGGGGAGGGGAAGGAAGAGAAAGAGTGCTGGTGGTGGTGGTGGTGGTGAGGGGGGTGATGGTTAGAGAGGAATGACTTGATTAACCTTTTCTCTCCCTTCAAAGAAAAGCTTGCTTTGGACAGGGACTGGGGGAGAAGGGAAACAGAGAAGGTACAGACACATAGATGGAGTGAAGTGGGTTTGTAAGTTAGGGAAAGTTTTACCCCACAGCAGAATGTACATTAGCTGAGACCTGCAAAGGGCGTAGAAAGGAGCTTCCTCTTTGTCAGCCCCATTCCTGGGGTCATTTATCCCACTCTTGAGGCCAGGCCAGGGGTTACTTCCATACTTCTGTGAAATGTTGAAAATTTGTTGGAAGAAAATTTTGTTACAGAACTGTTGGGTAATGCTAAAAGCCAGCAGAGGAGAGTGTGACCTTCACGCTCCCACCGAAGGGCACGCTGGGCCTACTTGTCCCGTGGAATGTTTTTGGTTCCCCATTGCCCTGTCTGATTTGTTGCAGACTGGTTTAAAGGGAGGCAGAAGACTCTGCTTCACCTGCTTTTCTAGCGGACATGCTTTGAGGGCACTACCCGTGTGAAGGGCACTGCTGAAAGGGCAGAAAAGTTCCTTGGAAAAGTGAGCACAGAGCATGTTACTGATAGTTCTGGGAAACATTTCTAATTTCTACTGAGAGTTTACCTGGGAATGCTCAGAATCTCTCTGCACACATTGCACTAATCTCATTTCCCATCCTTTATGTGAGATCACGTCCCAGGTCTAGATTAGTGCTGGGACACTGTTCTGCCTCCTGCTCTCCTACATCAGGGGCAAAGCAAGGTGCTGGCTAGGCGCAGGTCAGTAGTGAAAGTGTGTGTCTTGCTTCTGCTTCTCACCACCACTTGTACTACCACGTGGTGTTTGCATGTGCTGAGGCAGTGGGCTTCACAGCCCACTGGGCAGCCTTGCATAAAAGAATGGGTAAAATGACCCTCAAGGTGTCTCCGAGCTCATTTTGCTCAGTCTGTCATGATCATTTTGTGTGCGAACCAGAAATCCCTCTGTGAAAAGTCTTGGGGGTGTTGTGACTTGGATAAACTGACTTGGCTCGTGATCCTCTTCCTGTGCTGTAGCAGATTGAGGCTTTTCTGCCCTTGATGCGGTTTTCCTTTTACCCATAGATTGTCAGGCGCTAAGTGGCTTTGGAAGGCTGCTGCAACCTCCGCTGCCTCCATTTTGTTTGTGCTGTGGCAGTGACCTTCACACTTCAGGAATGAAACTGTTTCTAGGGTCCTGCTTTTTAAAGTGGTGTCACAGCACTGAGGTTGGGCACACAGCCCTGTCCTTCCCCAGAGAAGAAATAGATCCACACATGGGGGCTGCTCAGGTCTGGGCTAGTGAGATGTGCCCAGGTAGAGAAAGACTGATTGAAATGAGAAGCAAGTTCAGTCAGGGATAACTTAGGCAAAGGGAACTGTGCACAGACACAAAGGAATGTCTGGGAGAGGGGCTTCTAGTTGGGTCTCCTGCCCCCTCCTTTTAAAAGCTGACACTTTGGGCAGCTTGGATGCTGGTGCTGCGCTGTGTGTGGGGCTGCCTAGAAGGCCATGCATAGGTGGCAGATTCTCATTGTGAGCTTGGGGTGGATTTGGCCTTCTTAATTGAGCTTTGTCTTCAGGTGTGAGACCAGTGGGCCTTTTTCTAAGCCTAAATGCAGCATATCGCTTACAAAGGAGTATTTGGTGTGTATCCTCACACTCCTTTTGGGCCTCAGCAGGTTCTGGGGTGGATGGCATCACACAGGTGGCCACAGTGTACCTCTAGAGAAGTGAAGAACGCTTGGCATGTTTCATTCTGGTTCAAAACAGAACAGCAGGGGGAAACCTGAGGGCTGGAAAGTTACGTCAGAGGTAAAGCCCTCATGAAGAGCAAGAGGAGTGGAGTTTTTGTTTCACCTGGAATTAAAAAGACTTCCTTAGTAAAGTGGTGTAATGCTTCTCCATACAGGTCCGGGGGTGGGTTACCTGTCACCACTCCTGCTCGCGTCAGTGGTTCGGAAATGCCCCTTGTCCCAGGAGGCAGCAGAAGTGAATGCGGAGCTTGCGGCCTTTTTGATTCCTGCCCAAGGGAAGGTGCGGGAAGCGCCGGACCGGGAGCCTGGGACCGGCACCGTTAGGCGAGGCTCCCTCCCTTCCAGCCGGGAGGGAGGAATTCCGGGCGGTTCGGCGGAGGCTGTCGGCACAGTGGTGCTGTCACAAGTTAATCGCCCTGACACCCGGCCAGATACCGACACCTCGGTGGCCACCGCTGCTGCGCGACAGACATCTGTGACATTGAGAGGGGACCGATGCCCTTTCATGCCTGGCTGCCCTTCTACCCCCTCTGCCCTCCCGGACCGGATTCGCTTTTGCCGGGGGGAAGTGGTGCCCAGGCCCACCACTCGCGTCGGCGGCAGCAGGTCACCCCTGTCACATTTCTCCCCCGGGCTCGGATTTGCTCCCAGTGTTTGCCCGCAGTCACGACATCGGCTCCCTGGAGACGCGTTTCTCCCTTCGGGGCCTCCCTCGGGCCGTCGCGCTGCCTTTCAGCCCCGTGCCCCGGCTCGGGCCCCGCCCGCGCCCCTCTCGGCTCGCCGGGGGACGGGCGGGAACAAAAGGTCCCTCTGTGCCCGCCGGGGCGGCCGGCGGGGAGCGGCTCCGCCTCGGGGTCGCACCCTCCCGCCGGGGTTCCCTCTGCCCGGCGGGGCGCCGGCGGCGGGACCGGGACCCCCCGCGGCCGCTCCGGGACCGCAGGGCGGCTCCGTGTGGTGACTGGTGTTCTGTTGTCTTTGCAGTTGTCGAAGGCTGCGCCTGCCCTGGGGGACGGCGAGCGGAAACCCAATGAAGGTAAGCCCTGGGCGGCTTCCCGGCGGGCGGGCGGGGGCGCGGGGGAAGGAGCCCCCGGGGCCGCGGGCGACCAACACCGCCCCCTCACGGGCAGCGGGCAGAGGGGGCAGCGCAGCCGCCATCGCCCCTCCGCGGCGGCTGCACCGCCCCACGCCGCGGGGCCGGGCCGCGGGGCCGGGCGGGCAGCAGGGCCGGCCCAGCCCGCTGCTGGCTTACCACAGCTCACAGGGAAACTGCGTGCGTGCGCCAGTGCACATACGCACGCTCATTTATATATATATATATAAATATATATATGTACACACACACACGGGCGCATACAAAGAGCTGAGTAGCGGCGAGCAGTTTGCTGGGGATTCGCCACAGTGCTGTAGGAAGGGATTTGTCATCTTTCGCTGCCCGCCTCTTTCCCGGCGGCGCTGGCGATGCCCGGCTGGGTGGCCAGGGCTGATCCCTGAACAAAGGCCAGAGCAGTGACCCAGAGGCCCCCAGGAAGCAGCTCCCCGCGGGGAGAGAAGGAGAAAAGGGCAGACCAGGATGGTGTTCTGGTCTTGAGCTTCCCGACAGCCTCAGGTCCACCCCCAGTCAGGATATTGCTGGGTGCTGTACAGAGCCAGGCCCCACAAATGCACCTTTTTGCTGCGGTTTCAGAGGCAGGGAACAGCAGTGTGATCTGATGTGCCCTACTTAATTCATTCCTGAGGGTCCAGTACAAATGGAATCATTGACTGGTGAGGAAATGAGGTGGTGCCTCTGCAACCATTGTGATTTTGTATCTGTCCAGCTTCCCAAAGGCCAGGCTGTGGCAGTGTCCTCTGCTTCGTTGGTTTGTTAAAGTAAATGTAGATCAGAAGGGCAGTCAGCCCCCAGGTTAGTCGGAGACACCTCCTGCAAGTGGCTTGTCTAGTGGAGCCCTGTGTATATCAGGAGATTGGCTTTCTGTCCGCAGTCCTCAGTTCAGCAGTGGGGTAAAAGGACTGTGGACTTTGGATCCTTCAGGCTGAGGTGATCATCAGCTGCTTTAAGACCATCCTGACCGTGTTTTCCCCTATTCTTCATAGCAGAGCAGATCACTCGTTGTGTGGCAGGGTCTGGCCAAGGTCTTGCAGGGTCCCTACAGGCGGTGACCCTCAGCGTTGTTCCAGCCAGAGGTCAGCAGAGGGCTCCAGCAGTGTGGGCCCAGATTGGCTGTTGTTTTTTTGGTTTTTTTAAGCAGTCATTTTCAATTTCTGTAATTTTATTTGTGTGACAGACTGCATGTGTGTTGCCAGAGGTTTGGGATAGTGTCTGTTTTGCATGGACAAAATTTCTGATTTGCTGGCAGGCTGCTGCCTGTTGTGCTTGACCCTTGCTCCTGCTGAAGTCAACAGAAGAAGGTTCAGTGACTCCAGAGGGATCAAGAGGGAACCTGCTGTTAGGCTTATTTTGGTAACCAGTCCTCTGCTGATGGTAAAAAAGAGCTAGTGTCCTCATCTGTGCTGTTCATTGTGTCCAACAAATCCCTCCTGGAGAGGGGAAGAATCAAGCAGAATTGACTTCTGTCACAAGAATGCTGACGGAATTGCAGGAGAAGTTGGTCTGGCAGTATAAGTGGTGGGAGTTAGGTGTTGTTGTCTTGGTGCTATTTCATGGTCTGTGATGTAGATATATCTGTGAGCTAGAAGTCAGGACTTCTGGTATTACCTTCCTGGCTCTGCTTCTGTCCTGCTGTTTGGCCTTAGAGGTCCTCTTCTATACCTCAGTTTCTCCTTTGTGAAGAGGAGACAATGATGGGCCTCTGTTATACAAAGGTAGTCCTGTAGTTCCTTCCACTGAAGCTCTTGGGGGCTTTGGTGTTGGTGTGAAAGGTGGTTTTGTATCATTGGCCATTTTGTGCTTGCTCTGAGATTTCAAGTGGTGACAGGTCTTTATTTGGGATGAACTTACTCTGGTTGGAGACTGTAATTTTAGCTTCAGCCCCTACCCTTTTGAGCTCAAGAGAGCCTTCCACGTGTTTTGTGGCACAGGAGGTTGTAGAGGAGTCAGGAAAACACTCTGTGTTCCATGAGAAAAGATTTTCTAGTATAAATAAAGGAAACCACCAGCACTTGTGGCTGCACTTTTATTTTTAAAAGAACAGTGTGTCTGTACTGCTCCTAAGCCATTGATGGGGAAGGAGGCAAAATGATCATAGACTCTCCTTTTCTGGTCCAGCATGTTCCCACTTGACTGCTCCAAATTTGGACTTAATCCTACCTAGTGTGTCTGTCTTCCTTAAAGAGTTAATGTGCACCCTCACTGGGTTTTAACCCTACTTCCCCCTCCATTCACAACAAAGAGCCTCTGACTCAAATCTGGAGGTGTTTTGCAGACTAGGGGTGTGGGTTAATTGTGGGATTAAACTTCTAACGTGGGCTGAAGCCCAAATTGCAGGAAGGGAGCAGATCAAGTGGTAGTCCTTTGGTGACCTTCCTGTGATTCCCTGTGAAAGGCAGACCTTCTTCCGCCCCTGACACAAACCAATGGAAAGGAAGCACAGACCGAATCAGCCTGGTAAAGTGTGGAATATGACTCCCAGTACATAGGAGTGTAATGTAGATATGGTAGCAGGGACAGGGCTTTGCTGTGAGGATGGCTGTACCTCAGTCATGGGGTCCAGTTTGGCTTGGGTGATAACTGTGCAGATGAGCTACGGAGTGTTGCGTAGTGTCCATGTGAATGTTCTTATGTCCACCTAAATCAAGGCAAAGCACTTTTTGTGACAGGATTTTCTGACTGGCAGCTAAGGAGAGAGATTCCCTTTTTCCTTTTAAGAGGCTGATTCAGGCTTTGGAAAACCATCATGTGTTAATAAAGACTCTCAGATTCTTCATGGGAAGGATTTGGTCCTGTCAGATCTCCCACATCTAAAGTATAGTTGCTGGAGTGCAGTGGTGAAAGTAAAGGCTTTGCAAAAGAAGTCGAATTTGCTGTTTTGTGGCCAATCTGTAGTTTGGATTCTCTGGTGTAATCCAGCTGCTTGGGTAGTGCAAACATTTAGAAAAGTATGGCAGACATCAATCAGTTTCACTTTGGTTTTCTGCTCTGTTTCGGTTTCTGCCTTCTTTATGCCCCAGACTTTCTGCTGGCACAATGTGAATAATCAACAGTGCAGTTCAGCAACTGTCATATGCCTGCAGAATTTCCCACATATTAAATTGTTTGACTTGTTGGAACATAGGCAGTGACTAAAGTCACTCCAAAGGGGAACAGGAAGAAGGAGATACTCACAGACAAGATAGAAGAATAGACAGGAGACATATTGCAGTCAGGGGAGGAGGGAAGAGGAAGGGAAGGGACAAGAAACAGAAACATGCCAACAAGCAATCCATGCCCGCCAGGCTACATTTCCCTTTCACAAGCCACTTTCTCTTTTAATAGCTGCTCATGCTCTCTGACACTTCAAACTCCTTGGATGGAAGCTCCTCCCCTCTTGTACCCATTCTCATCACTTGAGCACTGTAGCACTGTCAGCCCTGCATGACCTAGAATTAACTTTCAACAATTAACTCCAGGCTGTGAGCTGCAAGCCCTGAAGCTTTTGCATTTTTGTGGCAAAGTAACCTTTATGCCAGTTTGTCACAAGTTCAGGGCACTTTAGAAACGCTTACTGGAGACCATTATTTTCCATGATGCAAGCAGTTTGCTCTTATCTCTCTGAGTTATCAACCTTGGTGCTGTAGGACTCTGCATGCTGTACAGGTGGATCATTATGATGCATAACAGCATAGGGCAGGTACTGTCTCTTTGTGTGTACTCTTATCCTCTGCTTCATTTGAAACATCCTCCATTGCCAGCATGCTGGTAGAGCTAGGAGGCATGGAGGGCTCCAGGTACTCACTGTTTGCACTACTGTATTAGCACCTGACTTTTCTGTATGTGTACTTATCTGTTCTATCTCTCATCTCTTTAAACCTCTCCAACCCTTGACCAAGCAGCAAAATGAAGCTTTGGCAAGAGACTGGGAAACATTGAGAAATGCTTGTGAAATCAGTGCAGATCGCAAGCAGTTAGTGTTTGCTCCATTTGTAGGGAAGGCAAAGGATAATGGCAGATCCACCCTGTTTCCCCTCCCACACTGTCTCATTGTGGTTCAGTAGCCAAATATATAGTCTAGTTAATCCTGGGGGTGCTGTGGGCTTGCTTTGAATCTTTCAGTGAGTGGCTTGATTCCTTGGTCTGGGAAAGTGGTCAGTGTGGAGACATGGAGGCTATGACTTGTAGTGGGTGCTGTTGTGGTCTGGAGGTGGCCTGCGGAGGTGGATGTTCTTCTGAGTGGGCAAAAGAGGAGGCTGACAGCAAGAGTAAAGATATATAGCTGTGTGGTTCAGAACCTCTGCTTGTTCTTGAAAGTGTTTCTGTGCTGAGGACTGTACAAAGAATGCTTCTGGCTTATTCCCTTGCCTTCTAAAACCCACTGGGGCATCCACTGTCTGTTTTGAAGGGGGGTAAAGGGCAAACAAGTGAAGGGCCTTAATCCAGAGCACAGATCACCTGCCGCAGCTTTGGGTGCTTTTTGGCTGACATTCTTGGTGGCAGCATCCCAGGAGTATGGGGAATAGCAGAGAAGGGGTTTGGGGAAGAGTCCCCTGTAGCATGAGTCATTGTACCAGGGAGGCAGATGGTGAAGGTCTCTTGTCTGTCTTGCCTCTGCTTTGAAGCAGCTGTATGAAGAGATTGTCTGTTTCTCTTCCCCACTTGATGTGTGTGTATGTAGGGCAGAGACAAAGGACTTAGGCCTTCGACTGTTAGCGAGGAGCACATGGTAGTTGTGTTGCAACTGTCTGGCTCATTTTAAGTGGCAAAGCACTAGACATTCTTGAGCTAAGTTTGCATTAACTTATTCCCTCCATTCCTCCTTTTAGTTATCAAATTCCTGGAAGTCTACGAGCGCAGCTTCTGCAGGACAATTGAGACCCTGGTGGACATTTTCCAGGAGTACCCTGATGAGGTGGAGTACATATTCAAGCCATCCTGTGTGCCTCTGATGAGATGTGCGGGTTGCTGCGGCGATGAGGGGCTAGAATGTGTCCCTGTGGATGTGTACAACGTCACAATGGAGGTGAGGGCCCAGCTTGCAATCTGCCATGCTTGCTTGGAAGGAAGCAAGTCAGCCATCACAGCCACCCTAAGTCTCTGCTCCTAGCTAATTCAGAGGCAGGGCAGCCTATTTCAGGGAACTCCTCTCCTGACCCTGGTGCCCAGTGTCATTGTCACACCATGCAGAGTTAGAAGATGAGTTACCTGTGTCTGTTTAAGGCTAAGAGGAGAATCTGGTTTGGGCTCTTGCCCAAATACAGTAGCTAGGAGCATGCAAAGGAGCATTTCTGCAAAGGAGCACATAGTGTTTAGAGAATGCAAAGGAGCATTTCCCGTGGTGTTATCTCTGAATTTCCAAAGAAGATAGTCTTTGGGCCCTTGTTCCACTTTAACTCTGCATTTGGTACACACAGCTGTTGTTCTGAGGCCAGCAGAGTAGTGAAAAGAGGAGAACCTGTCAGTACTCTCTCCTGGAGGGCATATGAGGTCAGCCTGTACCAGGAGTGCAGGGGATTTGGATCATTAGCTACTCTGGCACAGCAGGGGTGAAGGGGTCTCTATGAAACACACTGCTTCAGTGTCAAGTGGAAAAGCCTTTCCGCCTCTGGGCATCCTCCTCCTTTGTTTGGAGGCTGCTGAATTCGGGAGATGGCCATGATTACAAAGGCTGGGTGCATGGGGAAGATGCAAACGGCTTTAAAGAGCTTTGTTACCAACCTGTTCTATCAGTCTGGATCTCAGCTTGTGTCCAAAATGGAGTTGGTGCCCATTACCCCTAAGCAATAGCTCTCTCATCTACTTTTGTCCCTCAGTCTCTTGAACAGTGACTGTAAATATTGCCATTGCTTTTTGATACTGATGAGAGACGTGCAGTGCTAAGTGATTAAACAGCAGGCTCTTTTTACATGTTATTTGAGCTGTGTTTGAACTCTGTCACAGAACCTGTCTGTGCCCTTCTATGGTTCCCCATACTGCTTTTCCACTTGCAGGCTCCAGCCAGGGCCGGAGCCTACTAGCATCATGTAGCTAGGGATGGTTTTCTTCCTACCCTTCCTTGCTGAATTATGGTTCTTGACTGGTATGCCTGCATGCCTGTAAAGGGTCAGAGGCACTTAAGCTCATCTCTGGTGAAAATGCTAGAGTGGTCCAGACATGTTCTGAGTTGAGGGACTGTGGCAACATTACATATCCTCTAATATGACTTCTCTGCAGCCACCTGGGTTTGGGGACTGGGTAGTGTCTGGCTCTGCAGTGCTCTTTTAAGCACAGATCTTCAGATTTATTTTGTGTGCAGAGACACTGAGAAAGCAAGATGTCAGCTGGGGAGACATAGCTTAGAGAAAAGGAGTTGGATATGGGTTTTTTGCTTTGGGCCTTTGTATTAGCCTGAAGCATTGTTTCTGCATGAGCAGGTTTGGATGTTCCTTTACTGCCTTTCTGGTATCAACCAGGGATGGCTCAGTGAGAACCTTGCTATGGTGTTGTGCCTTCTCCATGCCTGTCTCCAAAGCAGTCCACCAGTGCTGGCACCTATCATACATGAGCAAACAGAGCTTTGGCTTGAGTCTGGTGTTACTGCTTGCTTGTGATCAAATGACTTCCCTGACTGGAAGAATGGGACCTCAAAGATAGCTCAAACCCTGTCATGCTCTTCCCAGGAGCACCTGGGGTGCAAATGCTTTGCTGTGCAGCAGGCTGATTTGGAGTTGTGAATATGAAGAGTGAATGGGCAGTGACCCTCTGTGTTTCTTTCATTCCAGATCATGAGAATTAAACCCCATCAGAGTCAGCATATATCACACATGAGCTTCTTACAGCACAGTAAATGTGACTGCAGGTGAGAATGAAGCACCACTGGTTCCTCTTGCAATAAACTTACTCTGAGCCTTTCCTTTTTTCTGCCATTGGGTTGGGACTGTTGTTCAGAGGCTTTTTCAGTCTCCTCAGTTGTTTTGCAGTGGGATGGTCAAGCCTGGGAAAAGAAGTCTTTTACTGGCAGGTCTCTTCCATCTCTAGCTATCACAGGTGGACAGTGCTAGCCTGCATCCTGGTGTCTGCCAGTGAGGTGCAACAGGAGAGCAAACACTTTGAGATGGACCACTTAAGCTATGTCATGGGCATCCTGCACTGCTGGCTGTACTTCTGCTTCCCTGAATTTGGTGGGAACTGGGGATAGTACTGGAAGAGTATGTGGTAAACTGTCTTCTAATGAGGCCTTTGTTCTCTATTCCCCTACAGACCAAAGAAAGATGTCAAAAACAAACAAGAAAAGTAAGTGACAAGCCTCTCCTTCTTTCTCTTTTGGTGGTTGGTTGGTGTTTCCTTGCCCCACTGCCCCTTGCCCTTTTCTTTGGTTGGAGATACTCACTTTGCAAAGGTGTTTTTGGAAATGGCATATGGTAGTGCATGGGGCGACACTCTAAATCCATTCCAGGTGGGCACAGAAACCCAGATCTGATGGTCCTTCCTTCATACCCCAGACCTGGACCTTGCATGACCCACAGCCATGGCAGTCATTCCTAATGCATTATCCCGAGTCAGGGAAGTCCCGTCGTGTCTGTCCTACCAGAATGGATTCAAGGTGCAGCCCCCATTCTCCCTTCCCTCTTCCTGGGGTGTTTCTGGTTACTGCAGATTGCTGCCTTTCTTTATTATTAATTTTTTTTCTTGCTGCTTGAGTGAGTACTTGCTGGCTTCTTTCACAGCAGCTTGGGTAAAAACTCTGCTGGCTACAGGGAGAGGTGGCAATAGAGGCCTGGTGGAGGCAGGACTGATGCCATGCAGGATGTGACACTGGTTTTGGTTGGGTGGGGACCCGGGAGGGTATAAAGGGAGGTGAATGTCCTAGCTGGGTCTTGATGGAGGCTTTCATGAGGTTTTTTTCAATCTGATGGATTTTCTCTGGTGATGTGAAGGAGATTAAGGCACAACCTTCCTTTGCTTCCTCCCCAAAGTAAAGAGGTTGTGAAAAGTAGAAAAATAAGCTCTCATCCTGCAGTAGTCTGAGGAATGAGCACTCAATGTGAAACATCGTTGAAAAGAAAGAATGACCTCTCTGGGTGAGAGGGTCAGCTGGACTGTGCATGGCTGGGAAAGCAGCTCTGCCATTTAGAGGAGAGAAAGGGGTGAATATTTGGAGATGATGAAGCTGAAACAGAGACAGAGGGACCAAACAGGAGAATGAGAGAACTTCTTTCACCCCTCTCCTGGTGGTTGTATGTTTCTAGCTGCCTTCCAACCTCTCCTCCTGCCCCTGGAAATCTGCTCCTGGCTGCACTGGACTGTGTGCAGCCAACAGTCATCTCTGCACAGGGCCATGTTGGGGACGGTTGGTCTGTGTGGTGCTGTGGTTTGAAGGTGTGCAAGAGTTTGGTCTGTGTGAACTCTGGTGAGGATGGGGTGTGGGTGTAGCAGCCAGCTCTGACTGCGTTGCATTCACTTTCCTCTTCTAACAGCACCTCGCCTGCTCTTTGCTGGTTCTGCATCCCCCACAGAAGGAAGGGAAGGGATGGGAGAGAGACTGGTGTACTTCGATTTGTGCTGGATTGAAAGTCATTATATTCGTATCCCTCTCCTCCCTTCAGGTTGATTTTCCTCCCCTCACCGTCTCCCTGTGACTCCTACCTGACATGTAGGGCAGCACCAGGATAGAGCTGATGCTCTGACACTCATTCCAGTGAGACAACTTGAACAGGGCCTAGGAAACACCTATGGTGCTTTCTCTTCTGTCCCCTCAATTCCCTTTGACAGCTCTCTCCCACAGTGGGCTGTTCCAGGGAATGAGGGAGCCTTTACAGAACTGCCTCAGAGCTGGGACTCATTTGCCTGACAAGCCTTGGTGCTTTGCCTACAGCCTTCTCCTTGCATGTCGCTTCCTTGGTCCTGTGCTAGCCGGGCTCAAGGAGCAGCACAGGCTCCTGCCTGCCTCGCTCCCTGTGCTGTCAATGGCCCATAGGGATCCATGCTTAGTGTCCAGGACTGCATGTCCTAGCCCCTGCCTGTCCCAGCTCTTGCCCAAGAGTCAGAGGCAACAGTGATTTTTTCAGAATGGAGTCAATGCCTTGGCTCCATCTGCTTGTCTTTCTGTCAAATCCATGTGGAAGATGACAGAAGAGAAAGGAGGGAAGAACTGAAAGCTGCTTGCTGGTTATCTCCTGGGTAAAATAACTAGGTTAGGCCTCCCTCTTCTCCGTCTTTCTCCTTCACCACTCAGGATGGACACTGCCAGAGAGGATGTTACAGACATCCAAGTGAGGTTTCCTGGAGTCCTTTGAACCACAGGCAGGAGGGGGAGTGGATGAGCAAAGCCTTCAGATTAGATTGCTCTGTCCCACAGAGCAGTGTAGGCCAGATCTCTCCCCTTGTGTGTGGGTTGCTGAGGTCAGGCTCCCATCCCAAGGCAGCATTACCACCAGCCCTGCAGCAGAGCTGTTGGAGCTGAGCTGCCTGCTAGACCTGGTGCCCAGCAGTGCGTCAGGTCAGAGTGGTTTCCTTTTCCCTGGAGAGAACACTTTCACTCAGGTTGCCTCTTGCCAGTCAGTGTGCACCAGAGCTTGTCACTTGGAATGGTTGTCTGCACTCACTGTGGTTGCTTTCACCAGGCTTTCTGTTCAACACTGTACCTTGTCCCTCACCCCTTGTCCCTTTCCCACTGCCCCTCTTTGGAGGGGGTAGGTGCCCCTCTGAGGCTCCAGCAGATCCACCTCTGCTCACAGCAGCGCTTCTGGAGGTGATTTCTGCTGAGTCCCCTGGGGTTGGCTTGGCTGTGATGCTGACCAGAGCGCTGGAGGGACGGTGAATGTGTGTGCAAGGTGGAGATCTATGCTTTGGCCCTGGGATTTCCTTCCAGTCCTGCCTCATGTGCTTCTCCCCTCCCAGCAAGGCACATGGCTGTATTTTATTTCTCTTCTTCCTTGCGTTTTCTTCCATTTTCTCTCTCTCTCCCTTTCTTTTCCCCTCTCTCTCTCTCTTTCTCTTTTTTTTTTTTTTGTTTTTCTTCCAGAAAATCAAAGCGAGGAAAGGGGAAGGGTCAAAAGAGAAAGCGCAAGAAAGGCCGGTACAAACCACTCAGCTTGTACGTTTGTGTCCTCTGCTTGTAGACTCTCTTCCTTCCCTCTCCCCAAACCAATCTGCCTGCTTGCTGCTCACGCAAATCTCACCCTCCCCTCCCAGTCACTGGTGGGCTGCGGATCCTGCAGGGGCGGCACTGGTGGTGGCACCACTCTGGCCCTAAGGCTGTCTGAGGGAAGGTGGCTTTAGCTTGCTTGGCTCTCTAATCATCAGTGGCAACCATTGTCCCAAGGCACAAGAGTGCAGGTGGATGGATGAGTGCCCTGCACGTCTTCATGCCTTCCATCTCACCTGCTTTCCCCCATTTGTCTCGTGCTCTCACTGCTATGACAACTGATGACAGGCAGGCTGGCATCTGCCATGCATATGTATGTGTGTGTGTGTGTGTGTGTGTGTATGCACACGTGTGCGTGTGTGTCTTGGAGTCACAGGTGGAGAGGAGAGGTGGGATAGCGGGAAGCTGGAGAGTGGGTGCTGGGGAACTGGGGCAGGCGCACTCTCTGTTTTGTTTTTTTTTCTCTCTTACTGCTGGATTTGGTGGCTTCTCTCTCCCTGTCTCTTACTGTCTCTTTTGCTCTGCCTTTCTCTGGTGGTTCACAAAATTCTGCATTGTAAATTCATGGCTCCTCTGTAGGACACTCCTAGCTGGCAGGGTGGAGATGAGGCTTACAAAAAGGAGGGTAGTGCCAGCTACAGGGGTAAGCATGTGATGCTGGAGCCCAGCTGCTTTCCAGGGGCAGAGAGACCCTGTGTATTTAACTCATTCAGCCGCTGGCCTCTTTCTACTCGAATAGCCCACTTCAGAGAACTTCCTTCATTGATATGTCAATAGCTGGCTGGGACCTCTCACCTTCCCATCCTTGCTTTCCCCTTCTTCCTTCCTCTGGCCTGAGCCGATGGATCCAATGCAGCATTTGTGAATACTGTGCAGAAGGCCTGTTTTCTTTCTCTTTACGCTAATGCAAGGGGGTGCTGTCCTGGGGCTGTGCGGGTACTGCTGGAAAATCCATCAGCCCGTGACGCTCCAGTGGACAGATGGGGGCTGTGGGAGGGGGCAAGGGGATTGCTTTGATGTTTAGGGTGTTGCATGTGTATTTTCTTTCTGCTGAAGCGCTGTAGCTTAGACATCTTTCCTTTTGCCTTTTTGCAGTCACTGTGAGCCTTGCTCAGAGAGGAGAAAGCACTTGTTTGTACAAGATCCCCAGACCTGTAAATGTTCCTGCAAATTCACAGACTCACGTTGCAAGTCGAGGCAGCTTGAGTTAAACGAGCGCACTTGCAGGTTTGTGTCCTGAAGGATGAAACACACAAAGAGAGAGAGAAGGAGAAAGAGGGGGGAGCTTGCTTCCTGCTGACTTCTGGCACTAGTGCTGTATGATTACTTCTTTTCTCTGTCCTACATGGGCCAGAGGGCAGAGGGGCTAACTGGGATGAGGACAGATTTTCCCGGGTTCAGAGGACAGCTGTGAGTTTCAGATGTGCTGTCAGGACTTGGACGAGGACGGCTCCCAGAGACAAGGCATTTCTCTCTCAGGTATCCTCCATCGTAGAACAAGATAATGGAATTCATGTTGCTGAGGTAGCCAGGGGGAGGGTCTGTAGCCCTCTGTACATTATCTGTATGTGACTCTGAGCATACTGTTGGACAAAGACAGATCCTTAACTGACTAGGATTTGATCACCCTTGTCTTCCAAGCCCATTTTCTGTGGCTTGTAGATGCTCTGCAGAATGAGGAAAGCCACCTCAAGGCTGTGCCTACATGCTCCTTTTCCTCTTTGTTCTTCTAAAAGCCAGGGAGTCCACCCTGTTCTCTTGCATTGTGCTCATAGTTCCCTGTTCATGTCCTGCCCAGAGCTGCACTCAGGTCTGTGGCATGGGATACAGCAAGATTAGGTCTGACTCTGGGTGAAGGTGTGTTATTTCAGGTGTGAGGTGGGAGATAAAAAGGTACTGTGAGGTTAATGGGTTTTTTCAGAGATCCATGCTGTGTATGTGTCATCTGAGGACTGTCACACACCATCTGTGGCATAGACATGAGCAGAAACTGATTGTTGTTCTCACCTGAGCACTTGGTTGAACTCAGTGCAGTAGCTTGGGGTATCAGAGATGCAGTTATGTGTGCATCTCTGGTGTAGGAGCATCCTACCTGTCTAGAAATGGGTTTGCTAATGATCTCTTGGCTGTGACTCTGAATTCATACCAGTTTCACAGAGATCTCGGAAATGGTTCCTGTCAAGAGATCATTGCAGTGACACTGGCTTGATGCAAAAAAAGTAAGGGAGAGAGATCCAGGGTCCTTTGTGGCTACTTCTTGAAAAGAGGAGAAATCCATTGGCTAGATAACTAAGGCTGCTATACGTAGCAAGTGCTTCCTTTGGGTATGAAAATGCTTTGTTCCCAAACGAGAAAGGCATTGGCACTGCCAGGGTGGTGGAAACTGCTCTGTATACAGAGAATTTTTCTGGGGTGCTGTAATTTCAGCAGGAAAGTAATTGATGAAGGGATCAGAATAGAGCAGCTTCTGGAGTTAAACTTCTCCTAGTGAGCAAAACCTTTGAAGCCTGAGAGCAGACATAATGTTGGCCTTTTCCCCCTGCTCCTTTCCCAAAGCCCAGAATAACTGAAAATTATCCCACAAAGTTTGAAGACTGAGAAGTAATAAAAAATTCAGTGAAAAGCCAAACACTATCCCAAGTAAGTCATGATGGCTGAAGGGGGTTACTAATTTCTTTGTGATGGAATAATTGGTGCTAAGGGTGGTTTCCAGAGCTGATGTGTTGGCCAGAAAAATAGGAAGGAGTCATAGGAGTGGTTAACTTATCAGTTTCCAGATAAAAAGCTGATTAAGCTGAAGTTCCTCATGCTCTTTATTAGAAGTAGAATTGAGCCTTATGGGTTAGGGTAAATTCTCATTTCTTCTGCTGCTTCTTTAGGCTGCTGCTGTTCTCTGGTGCTAACCCCTGCTCATGGCAGCTAGTGGAATGAAAGGCACTTACCTTTCACCTTCTTGCCTGCATGAGGCCTTGTGTGCACTGCTTCCAACCCAAACAAGAGGCTAGGTGGAGAGCTGAGGGCTTGTGTCCTTCTGCATGTGTTGCTTAGCCTTGTCACGTTGTGTGTTTGTGTGTGCACGGTGTGAGAGCGTACAAAAAAGACACTCAGCTATTCTGAGAGGAAGCCACTGATTCTGCTCCTAAATTTATCCCTGTACGTGTATCTCCCCCTGCTCCATATAGGTGAGCCTGGGGGAGTAGAAGTCATTGACTCATTTGTGGGGCTGAGGTGATTTGCCCCATCTGCACAGCATTTCACCCCACCAGTGACATCATGCCATGTCTTAACACCATGTGCTCCTAAAGACATTAGCCACTGCCCTTCCTTTCCTTCCCTGTCCTACTTGCACCCTCATCACAAACATTAACCTTGTTGTCTTCCCGCTCCTCTTTGACAGATGTGAAAAACCGAGACGGTGAGCAGCAGAAAAGAAGGGGGAACAGCCCTGTTTCTGGAGCCTGATTTCTCGCCTGGACAGAAAAAAAACAAAACAAAACACTAATCCAAATGAACCCTTAAAATGAAGGATCGGTAGAGCACAGCACTTTCAGTACGGACGATGGACTCTGGAAGGAACATTCCCCAAGGCACCCGCCGCACAGAATTCATCTTTGGGTTTTGAACTGTTTTATTTTATTTTTCTTTTCATGCTGCTAAATAACAGAGCCAGGAAGACTTGTAGGGGTGTATTTGATGGGTTTTCCCATGCATACATATATATGTGTGTATACATGCATATACATATATATATATGTATATATATTTTAACCACATCTATATATACATATATGTATATCTTAACCACACACACACACATATATATAATATATATATATATACTGATTATTTTTTTTAACATTGCTAATGTTATTGGTGTCTTCACTGGATAATACTCGACTGCTGTGGACACAAGCGGGCTACTTGGGGCATAAGAAACAAGCTAAGACTGGACTGAGTAGAAGCGCTGAGTGTAAACTTCTTAACTCTTAACTGACTTGTGCGGCCTCCGCTGTTTCTCTTGTGCTGTACCACAAACCACCTTCTCCTTGCCTGGGACAGGGAGGAGAGGTGATGGAGAGGATGGGCAGGGAGTTCCAAAGAGCGGCATCCTAGGGTGCAATGGGTCAAAGGCCAAGGAAATGGCCATCTCCGTGATCAAGGATTCCTCCTCCCCTCTCTTCCCCCAACCTTCGCCCTTACTCGTCTCATAACCTGCCTGCCTTCCTGGGACATGGGATGTCAGTGTACATTTTGCGTTGACTTTATTCACTATAGAAACTTTGCCAGAGAGACATACTGGCTTCTCTTAAGGATGGTGGGCAGCTGATGCGCACTAACTTTCCATTCAAGGAAGTATCACAGGAGTCTAGATTTCCCGCCCTTGGTGGCTGCAAAAGGACGCAAGGTCTACAGTGTACTGAAGCAAGAATGGGGACCGGTGCATAGCCACACAGTTATTCAGCACTGTCTGCTTTCTTCATGCACAGAGCTGCCACTCAAGAGCATCCAAGATGCTTATGGAACATTTCTGGAAAGGGATATTAATCAAAAGTATATACACAGTAGGGGGTGTGTGTGTATGTATGTGAAAGAATGCATTTGTGTCTGTGTGTATGTATGTATGTATGTGTTTTTCTCTCTTTTTTATATATATATATTTATTTTTATACATATATATATATAAAAAAATAATATATATGTATGCCAAGATTGAAGGGGGACAAAAGAAAGCAACTTTTGCTGCCTTCAGTTTGCGTGCCCAGTGTGAATGACCCTTAAGAACGTCAGGAATTCTTTTTATGACGTACTGTAAATATCAGGCCCCTTTTCCATGTCTTGGACTGGGGAAATCAACTGTGAAGGCAGCCGGAGTCCCTTAGTCATGTCATGAGAATCTTGGCTATGTGTGTATCTGCAATATACACTGTGGTGTATGTGAAACCCACCTTACACACGCGCGCACACACACACCCCTGAAAGCGTGTTTGTACATCTCTGTGGATATATATAATCTAGTTCTGTGATTAAAATTATTATTAATAATAATAATAATCAAAAAGGTACTCGGTCTGTGTCAGAATGCTGCCAAACATCATCTGCAATTGAATTTTCAACGCCTGATAATGTACAACACAGAAAGCTTCCAAAAAGACAAGACAGTCTAAAAATAGACTCACAACAAGCGACTACTAACCACTAGGATCTCCCCATCCAACTGATGGCTTTCAGAAAGAGAGAAAACACACGGGTGGGTGCTTGCATCTGCAATGTATAATACTCATGCTGCATTGTGCGCAAAACAGAGGCTTTTGATTGGGGGGAGGGAAGAGAAAGTGTTTTATATACTTATTTAATATCCCTTTTTAAATTAGAAATTAAACAGATAATTTAATTAAAGAGTAGGGATTTTTCAGTATTCTTTGTTAATATTTAATTTCAACTATTTATAAGCGGTACCTCTTTTTTTTTTTTTTTTTTTTTTTTTTTTTTTTTTTTTTTGTACTGGTTGTGTATAAATTTAACTTTCCTGTTGTCCCATCCCATCTCTCCCCAATTGTTGGCAGAGTCAGTAGCATGTTATGGGCAGTTATTTAATTAATTTCTCTAACACCTACCCCTACACATTCCTATTGAGACAAGGGTTAGATATACATCTACATACTATATATATATTTGGCTATGTGTTTGTATATATATATATGTTTATGTATATGTGTGATTCGGATTAAATAGATGCTACGATTTTTTTATATATGTAAAAAAAAGAAACAGGAAAAATAGAAAATTCTACATCTTGAATCTCTCTCCTTTTTAATTTTAATATTTGTTATCCTTTTATTTATTGGTGCTACTGTTTATCTGTAATAATTGTGGGGAAAAAAGATATTAACACTACATATTGTGTCTAGTGAATTTTTTCAAGATATACCTTAGTACATATTTATTTTTAAACAAAGAAATTACAGATATATCTTAAAAACCAACGACGACGACGACAAACAAACTTTCTTTTTGTATTAAAGAATTTAATTCTGACCTTGATTTCCTTTGCCTTCTCCTTCTGCCTTGCATCTTGGTTTTCTTGCATTGTGTAACTTCTCCAGTATTTTCTCTGGAGGCTACAGGGTGTCAGCAACCTGCCAGTTGGACTCTTGGATTTGGGCCCAGAGCCTCCAAAATATCTAGGTACCAAAGTGACTGGGAGGTAGGCAACAGAGTCCTTGTGTGGAGCTCAGCCCAAGTTCCCTGCTTGGTGAGAAAAGGGTGGTCTGATGGGCAGGACCACGGGGGCAGGACTCCTGGCTTCCTTACCAACCTGATGCCAAGGAGTGTGGTGATGATCCCAACCCTGCCTCTGTCTTGTCAGGAGCGAAACCCCAGGAGCCGGGTGCTGTACAGGCCTGCATAGGCGTGATCTCAGTGTACCTTACAATCCAAGATGAAAGTAATGCTCTGAGCCTACTCTTCTGGTGATGGACTTGGTGTTTGCAGTCGGAGCAGCATGTGCGTAACCCGCTGTCAGCGATGGTTCAGCGTGACCTCATCATCCTGGACAGCACTGAATATACAACAGCTCTGACAGTGCTCACCACTTCGTGAGGGATCTTGATACTGTTGCAACTTTTATGATGTGCTTTGGGGTCTTTGAGAGGAAAAGCTCTTTGACAGCAATATAATTTCCTCATCAGCCATGGAGATGAGTGTGTCATGTGTCAGTCATCTGGCCACGCTGGAAAGGAGCGTGCAGGATGTTCCTGGATGTCTCGGAGGTGACTCATTTGGGTTAATACAGACCCACTGAGTTTGTGACTGCATTATTCCTGGTCTTGCAAAGGTAAAGGATCTGGCTTTTATTTTGGGTGGACTCAGGTAGCTCAACAGGTGGGTCTGTAGTCACTGCCTCTGCAGAGGGCAGAGTGGAAGAAAGAGGATGAGTATTTGAGGATGCTGTGGTTCACTGTGTTGAGTAACATCTTGTGGAGTACAGCGGTGAGGTGAGAAAGTGAACGAGGGCCATCTGGATGTCACTGTGTGAGGAACCCAAGGAGCTGCTTCGTTTGTGTATTCAGCACTGTGACTTTTGGTTTGTGTGGATCTATGGGCTGTTTCACAGATGGCTGTGCAAGGTGAAGACAGCAAGCCTATCCTCAGGAGACCTACAATGTCTCTATGTGACCTGGGAAATGTTTCCAAGTCATCAAATCGGAAAGACTGAAATGGGCAGGTCAGTGTTGCTCCTCTGGCCTGAGCTGGATGTGAAATCTCAGCACAGGGGGACCCAGGTCTCTTGGATGGATGAGTCAGTGTGTTTTACTGTCAGTCACAAACACATCAAACCCTTCTCACCAATGGCAAGCGGAGCTGCCTGCTCCTGGCACCTGGAGGAGAGAAGCATGATGCACTCCTCTCTTTTTCTGCCTCTAAGGGCTCAGGAGAAAAAGGATATCTGCAGTCAGGTGACCTGGTGGCCACCTACACTGTGAGACAGTGGCTAAGCCTGGCTGGATGGCACATTTCAGCTGGGACGACTCAAAGAATTTGTGTGGCTGCAGCAGAGCCAAGGTAGCTGCTTCAAACAACTGCAGTAAGAACCTGCCCAAGCCAGCTCTGAATGAGTAACCTGGGGCCCTGGAAGCAGTCCAGCTCTCTCCTTTATACTACAGGGTGTATATAACTAGGCTGTCACCTCACATGAGGAGAATAACCATAGCTTGGTGTTGGAAGTGAGCTCAGGCTGTCTGGAGAGGTTGCACCTTACTGAGGCCTCTGATTCTGGAGGGGCTGGGATACAGGAGCGTAGTTGCCCCTCACCCTGCCCAGAGTTCTCACCTGGCTTGCGTGTGCCCTGTCCTGAGAGGAGGCGAGGACACATGGAGAGAGGCCAGGTTTTCAGGCTGGCGCTCTGATCTCGGCATACAGCCTTTGACCCTGTGCATGAGAACTTTCCCTGAAATGCCTCTGGGCACGTCCATATTTTGGTTGCTGGCTAATTAAAATGCTATCTTCAGGCAGCCGGCTGGTGCTTTCCTCATGCCTGCTGTGTTTATTCTGTGGGATTCAAGGAACAGGGGCACCATGAAAGGCAGAAAAAGGTGCCCTGGGCAGACATAACAGAAAACCCGACTGGCAATGGAAACCTTGTCTGTCTCTCCCTTTTGGCACTTACTAGCTAGTTTAACCCCTTGTTGCAGATGTCTTGTGCAGCTGATCAGATTTGCTAGTCATCCAGGCTTTGCTAGGACTTCACCACCAGTTGCAGTGTCTATGTTAGAAATGCTTATAAAGTTCCTGTTAAACGTGGTCCCAACAAAGGACCTTGGAAACTCAAAGGAAATTCATTCCGTGGGCCATGTCCTCCACTATCTGCCCCGTGGGAGCTTTGGTAGTGAGAGATGGGTATTTTTATCATAGACCACGTGATGAGTGTGCAGGCAGTCTCTCTGTGCTTGGGATGCCTGAAATTCAAGGCTAATCCCAATCATCCAGCACAAGGTCTGCAGTTGCAGTCTGTGCAAGCACCATGCTTGCTCCCAGGTCCCCATTTGGGGCCAGGGCAGTGTGACCTCAGTGGCACTGTGCCTCTCCACAGGCAGCTGCTGGCCCCTGCTGTACCCCACAGCAACTAATGCCCTGCATAATGGGGTAGTTGAGCTGCTGGCCATCCCAGAGGAGCCAGGCTCTCATGTCTGGACCTCCAGCCAAATATCCCATATCTCATAAGAGGTGGCGAGTTGTCGATAAGAGCAGGAAGGTGGTATTCCCTGCACCAGCAGTGAAGGAGGATGTGAAAGGAATGCAAAGACCGTCTAACAGCAGCTTTGGGGAAGGCTTGCCCTTTAGTGTGGGGAGCTAGGAAGGCCCTGGGTGCTTTGCATGCAGGAGGGGCTGTAGTTCAGCTTCTCCTTCAAATGTCACTGGTTTGCTGGCTGCCTGCACCAAAGGTGCAGCTCGCGGTGTGTGAAGTGATTACAGACTTATACAGAGAAATGTGCCACCATTGGGCAAGTGCCACCTGTTTACCTGCCCAAGGCTGGCCTCCTGAGGCCAAAAAAGCCTTTCCATAAGGATTTCTTTAAACTTCCTGCCTGAGCCGTCTCCATCCAGGCAGGCGATGCTGCATGTTCACAACTCAGAGACATGTTAGGAAACATTTGCACTTCTGGGCTATAGTACCTTGTTATATGGGGCTCATCTTGCTGGTTTGTGCTCTTTATTTTTACTTCGCTGATTCAGATGCCTCAGACTCTTCTTTTGTGAAAAAAAAAACCAAAGCCCAATCGCTCCCTAGCCTGAAAGTACCCAAGCATCTGTTTAGGCATTGGGATTGCCTGCTGCAACCTGCTGCCATAGGCTTTTCCATGTGTGTAGCACCCAGGTGCCTCTGCTGCCTACCCCCACTGCACTGCCGGTCTCCTGCCCAAGCCTGGTACATGCAGCAGGGAGGTGTGCTACAAGCCTGATGCCAGCACAGCAGGTGTTTACTTAGGGGGTTACTTTGACACCTCCTTTGCCAGCTATTCTGTGAGCTGTTGGTGTGCTCCATCCTTGAAATGTGTTGCATGGTGGGACCGAGGCTGGGAAAAGCATCTGGTTCTGCTCAGCACCCCCCTGTAAGGACTGCTGATGAGCAACAATTCCTGCTGAACATTCCCACGAAGGCTCATGTAATGAGTCAGTCTGGAATGCAGGTCAGGATGTCTTGCTCTCAACCTGTGTAACTTGGAGGTGAGAAGCTTTGGCTCCAGATGGCATTACCTCTGAATCTTGGTCAAATGGATCTGTGTGAAGAAAGGGTGTGATTCACGAGAGCCCTTGAACCTTTCATGTGCAACCGCATTCAGTGGGAGTATTATGTAAGCAAAAAGAGGAGAGACCTAACTCCTTAGCTGCAGGCTCTATGGACAGTTTGGGAAAGGCAGCACAGGATGAGCAAAATGATCAACTTAAGCAAATAATTCAGTTTAATCCCCTCTTCAGAGATTTTAAGGCCAGGAACATGACCTGCCTGAGCCCTTCGCCTTTGTTTACCAACAACTTCTACCTGAGCCATGGTGTCCAGTTTAGAAGAACATCCAAGCTGCTTTCTCATTTCCTGGCCTTCCTGGCCTTCTCACAGAGAATCTGCCGGCACTTGAGGCAGTTTGTGCCATAAACTTATCGGTACCCAGTGAGTATATGTTTGTGCTAATGGCTTTTTCTCCAGAAGAAAGGCTTCCACCAGGCCTCCCTACCCTTTCTGCCTGTCCTTAGCTCTGACATCATGAGTGCAAAAGAAAAACCCCATGGAGCTTTATGATGGACTCATTCCTTTCAAAGAAACCCCTCACCTGGCTGCTCAGTACTGTGCAAGTACTAACTTCTGGAAATTCAACTTCCTGACAATCCCCTCTACTTTTTTTCTTTACAGCTTGAGTTGACTCATTCCTCCTCCAAGTCCCCTTCCTTATGTTGGGCAGCTTGCTGAAAGGTTCAAGCCTTGCTTTTTTGCACTGCAGGGACCTCACATCTGGGAGAAGGTGGACACTCCTCAGTAGATCATGTTTCTTCTAAGGTGTTATTGCTCTTGGGGATAAGGAGCCAACTCCTACTTACTTTGATTTATCTTAACTACTGGAAGTGTGGCAAAGGAGGGTCAACAGCACTGGAACTGATTGTTTCCAGTCTTCATAGGCATAATAAATTATGAGTCATAGGATCATCTTGAGTTATTTGGTGACTAATCTGAGGTTAGTCTTGAGGCTGAGGGCCAATTTCTTTTTCCCGTATTGACTTCCCAGAGCTCTGGGTTGTGGATGTGCACCAGAGACCTAGTCAATACACAGCACCTAGGAGAACTGGCTGAGAGGAGGTGCTGATGAGTTAGGGAGTGGCACTGCCCTATGCACCAGTACCCCACTGGAGTGGCTGGATGTACAGTGCAAGAGGCTATGACTTTCATGAGTCACTTTGTGGAACTGAGTGTGATCCACACCCCTGCTGAATCGTCGGGACCAGTCATTTACTCAGAGACATCCCAAAAGGAAAAAAATTGTGGGATTAGGTTATCCTGTAAACCAGTTGCAAATGTGCTGCTGTTCCGAATGTGTTTGTCTTTGTGCAGATTGTATCCCACAGTCTTACCTGTTGCACTGCCTGGACTCTGTCCTTATCTTTGCTCTCTGTTTTCTCTGGCTTCATGTCACTCTTGAGTTAGGTTTGCAAATGTGTCAGTAGGTGTGTTCCCTTCCTCTCTGATGTAGACCCCTCAGATGCTTGTGGAGTCTCATTATGTCTGTGGAGGCATTTCTTGGCCAGTTACGTAAAATGGTTCTTCAAAGCCCATGACATCACATCACTGAGCTCTGCCCTCAATCTTTCATTTTTTATATCCCAACATCCTTCATATATAACAAAAATACTCCTTTTGCCTCAAAAGTTGTCTACTGCTGAACACACTCAAAGGTGGATCAGTCCAGAATCATAGGAAAGGAAACAGGCTACTGGCTCTGAACATATCTCCTTGCACCTCTCTCTGGGTGCATTTCTCCATGGTTGCTCTTTCCCAACCTCTTCTGGCAGTTCTGCTTTTCAGGATGTCCCTTCCCACCACAAAGCAGCTTTGCCCCAGCAACATTAGCTTATCTTTTTCCAAGTTAAATCTCAATTTGTTTCCTGCTCATTTCTAATCTCTCTAAATCCTTTTGAAGGATTTCTCAGTTTGCACTGGAATTTGCAATCACTTCTGCTGGAGGTGCCAGCTTGGGAAGTTAACAGGGGAACCTTCTCCTTGGTGCTGCTGTGTCAGGAGTACACTGTGGCTCCCAGTGATGGAGTATTGGTGTCCACAGTATAGACACAGGTGCAGTCCTTCACATGGCTACGTTCAGTCATCTGGTGAGCTGTATTTCTTCCTCCCCATCAGATAGGAATTGCCCAGCACAGTTAAGGGAACCGTGGGAGCCAGCGGGTCCTCGTCTGTAGAGCAGAGCAGAGGTGTGGGAGGAGAGGAAGCTGGGTTCAGTTCCCAGCTGGATCACCAGTCATCTTCCCTCTCTTGCCTTGATTTCTCCATGCATAAGAAAAATCCCATCTACCTTTTTGGGGTCCTTGAAAGATGTCAAGTGCCACTTGCTGCTTTTTATTTTATTGCTTATTAGTAGAATACTTCCTATCTTGCTGAAGTTAGTTCTCTGTATACAGTCCCCAAAAGCAGCTAAGTCATTTTCCCCTCACCACCCAGTCCCACCAGTCCCAGCTGCAATCATGTCTCCCTGCACTTCTCCATCATATGAGAGACAACCTCAACAGGTATTTTGGTACTCATAACACCTCCTTCCATCTGCTCTACAGGAAGGGAACAGCAGCAAATAGGTTAGGGGGGTTCAGGGGAAGTGGAGGGGAAACAACAAGACACAGCTCAGGAGGGGCTTTGCTAGCTGGGAGAGGTAGGGCACAGTGCAAGGGCAATGAGGACAGAAGGTCAGGGATGCCCTGTGAGGTGCAAGGATGGGGAGGAATAGGCTGGTTGTGTCTCAGGAGTGGGGCGGGGCATATCTGAGATCATCTGGCAGCCCTAGGCACAGGAACCCTCCCAGTTATGAAACCTCCTGCACTCCCATGGACATATTTCTCACTGGTGTGAATTGCTTTGAGTGCTAGAAAACTCACAGTTAGGGTTTACAGGAGTGCCTGAGCTGCCAGCCTCTCCAGCACCTGGGGAACCTTCCCTGGGCAGACCCTTGGCCTCCTCATGTCACAGAGAGCCCTGCTCCAGAAAGAACAGTTGTGAGATGCTGCACAGCTGCCTCCATGGCTGTTGACTATGCAGGTGAAGAGGGAGCTGCTAGAGCTCAGGATGGCCGGTGCTGAGAATCTTGTGCTACTTACACCAGCACAAGAGCCATGTGGTGTGCAAGACTACCTGCTCCTAGTCAAACAAAAAAGATTTTGGTCCTTCATGTTCCTGAAAATATAAAATTCGACAAGAGCTAAGTCTTGCTTAGAAGGCAAATATGCCCAGATTGCAATAGTTTTCACGCTGCTGTGAGGTTCAACTGGGCAGGTGATTTGCCAGCAAAGACTTTCCTTCCCAGCCTTCAATCCTCCCAGTGATTCCCCATGGGCATGCTTTAGACTGCTCACCAGGCTCTTGCCATATCCCTTTACATGCAGGTTCTACTCTATTTTTAATCCACTTCCCATTTTCTGGTGTTGTCAATCTCAGACCTTTCCTAAGCCTGGAAGAGGTTTGTGTGTACATCCTTGTCTCTCGGGGGATATTTTAGTTTCTCACCCAGTTTTAAGTCACTTGAGTCATGTTTGCCTCTTGAGTTGTAGACACACACAAAACCCTGGCATCCAAACAGGGGTATCCACAGCAATTGCTAAATACTTTTTTTCAGAGGGGTCCTTCAAGAACTGTTGGTGAAGAGGTGAAGTTTCAGCAGTTCTGTGCCATGATATGTCAGTTTGTGCATATCTGTGGGCCATTTCAGAGGATTATTGCATTGTTTCACACCAAAGTATCTTGATATCCTCCTCAGGCACCACAGGCATCCCAGCCCCATGAGCCAAACCCATTAGCTCCTCATCTCTGGTGTCCTGGGATCACTCAGAGGTGATCAGAGCACCAGAACCCTGTGGTTTCCTCATTGGAGGCTCTGCTCCGAGAAGCGAGTTTTCACTTTTACTTTAATCACATCACCAAGTTTTAATGCCCAGCAAGAACTTTGACCCTTATCCAGGGATTAGTTGTTATCCCTAAGAGCTTTCTGTGGCAAGCTTTATAAAAGAACTTCAGCTTTGGAGAATGTGGGCCAATTATGTCCACCAGGTTAATTTTCTTTATTAGCTGACTACCTCATTTTTCCGTCCACAGCCCTCAGATATTGTCTCCTTGCGTTGGGAGAAGGGCCATTCCCATCAGTTCACAGGAAGTTCAATGCTGGGATCCTTGTTACCACCGAGCCACCCTCAGCAAGAAGGAGAAATCTTGGCCTTCATGAAATTAAGGGAAAAATATTATGTTCCCTCATCAGTCTGTTTCACATCCCACCCCAGCACAATTAGGCAGTGATGGAGGGCTGCCAGACAGATCCTGTAAAGAGGCAAAATGTTTTAAATAGGGGCTGTAGAGGCAGATGAGGTTAAGCAGAAGTTGCAAAATCCATTCAGCTGTTTAGAAAGTTTCTTCATGAAAAGAAATGTGGGCATCTGTGTGTCTTTCCTTATATCTCTACCACAGCCTATTTCAAATATTATCCTGTCTACTGAGCAGAATTTTAGTAAGGCATGAAAGGGGATTTCTGTTCTGGTTATTGGATGTTATTTTTCATGTGTGTGCAACGTACTTGGATGTGGGAAAACCAGGAGCACAGTGTGTTTTGCTCCAAGTAATTAGAAGCAGGATTCACAGGTATATTCTGGCTGCTTTCAGCCTTTCCCATGACAGAAAGCAGCTGCACACCCAGCATTAGCCAATCTGCTAATAGGCTGTGTCACAAGACACAGCATCACCATGTCTCACAAAGCAACTGCATTGTCCTCTCTAAGCTTATTGTGTGAAATATCACGGGAACACCACCAAATCGTGTCCCGCAGACCATTCCAGACTAAACATCATGGCCCAGCTCCCTGACCTGGATTGGGGTCCTTGAGAGAGGAGGCACCTTGCTTTTGCTATGCTCAGAGCACAAGAGGTCTGTGCATTCAGCTGGCATCTCTATGCAGACCTGCCTATGTGCACAGACTCATGGATGCAATCAGAGACTTCTTATTTTCTTGTTCAGATGATAAGTGTGTGAAACATGCTAGTGACAAAAATCATGTCTATGGGTGCCTCTGAACTAGGCCCTTAGCTCTCCCAGCCCAAGTGGCCAGGCAGAGTGAGCTCTGCATGAGAAAACAGTGGATCCTTTCAGTCCAGGGTGCTAGCTAGCACTGGATGACTGATCTCTAACTCACTGAGGGTGAGGGGCTGTGAGTAAAGATTGAAGGCAGAGTAATGATAGGAAACCTGCTTAGTGGCTACTACCGAGGATCTTTTAGCCAAGACAAACCAAAGCTGCAGCCTCTATGGAAGATTATTTTGTCAAACCCTCTGTTTTGTCTTGGTGTAAAAGAAACTCAGTAGAAGTTATGGTGTTGTGCAGTACAGCTGATTTTGTACCTTGATACTCTACCAGGGCTGGGAGTCCTGGGTTCTCTTCCCAGCTCTGTCCCTTGCTTGCTAATTAGAGTGGTGTCAATCACTACTCTGGTCTGTGCCTCAGTATCCTCATCTGTTACTGATGATAACAATATAGTGATGATAACCTCCACGAGTTGCCCTGGGGCATGTTCTGTAAGTGAATTAATGGCAAGGAGTTAAAGAAGAATTAATTGGTAGCCTCTGCTGAGTGCTCAGAGATTCCATAATGGCCAGTGAGTGGCCAAAGTTGTATGTGCCGTGAAATGCACGGCTTTTGCTTACATAGCAGTCTGTCGAGTCTTTGCTCCTGTCTGTGTGACTCCAAAGGAAACTCACACTTTGATTAAGACAAGTGCTCATCAGTCATGTAATGTTATTTCCAGGTGTGCCGCAGTCTGTGTGGGCAGGATGGAGCAGCTTCTCAGCTGCAACTGTCTTCCCTTGAACCAATATATAAAGAGATAATCCAGGGGCAACATTCTTTAGGAGACCCTTGCATGTTGCATGTGATGACAAAGAGAAGGGAAAAAATAGGAGAAACAGAGGAAAGTGGGATGTTGCTGATAGCACACTAGTGTTGTAGTGTTCTAACCATAAACTAGGTAAAAACTAGGGAACACAGCTCTGCAGGAGAGAAATATGGAGAGTGTGAAGAATCACATAAAGTCTGCTGGAAGGCTAAGATCAAGGACTAGAAAAAATCCCCTCTGCTGAAAGGTGGATTTGGCTTCCAACTCCATAGTGTGAACTGTGAGCCTAGGAAATGACAACTGCTTATTCTGTTTCAAGTTTTTTCAGTCTTAACCCCTGCCTCTCCTTCAGGGGTTTTTCAGAGCTCTTCAGAGGAGTTGGATGTGTAGATTTCTGCAGAACATCCAGCAAAGTGTCCTACTCCATCACTTCTGGATTTTAAGATATAGTCACCAGATCTGTGGAGATCTCTGGAACACAAGCAAAATATCACCCTTGGTGGATCATATCACCCCTCTATGCCCCAATTTCCTTCCCTGTGAAACATGGATGTTAAAACCAACATCCTTCTAAACAGCAGCTTGGTGTCTGGAGACTGTCAGAGACCACAGTGCAGGAGCAATGGTCAGGGACAGAGCTGGGGGGCTGCATGTAGGTCAAAGATCCCAAAAGACCAGGACTCTTCATGGATAGCCTCCAGCACAGCTGAATGCAGGCATTGGGAGAAAAACGTGTGTTCAGCATTGGCATGTCTGCTCTGCATCCATTTGTACAAGCTTCACCGTGTGTTATGCCCACCACCCCAGGCACCTGGGGTCCTCCCATCAATGGGAGATGTCCTGTCTCAGGTCAGAATGCTATGCCTGTAATCCAGTGCCCTGCACACAGCAGGTCCTCGAGGCAGCTGAGCATCCACTTCACCCCCCATCCCCATGGCTTCTGCCTCCAAAGATGGAGCCTCTCTCCCCTGAGAATGAAGCAATGTGGCAATGCTCTCAGACCTTGGCTTGTTAACAGCAGTAACCTCCGAGCTGCTGACTGTTGCTCAGCAATAAACACCACTCGTGCTATTAATAAACACTATCTGTCAGCCTTGGTATTTTTAATGCCAGGACACTGTGCCCTGGCATGTGGAACCACTCAGACACTGAAGGCTGGATCCAGAGACGAGTATAAACTGCTGTAAGGTGCTGCATTGTGCAGCCCTGTAGCCTGTGACTGTTGCAAGGTGGAAAGTCTCTGTTCTCTTTGGTGTGTTTAACAGGATCCAAGTTCCTCCCCTCAAGGGATTTCCTCTCCTGCCCTTTGCAGTCCCAGAGCTCTGGCACTCATAGACAGGCTCTACCCACTCTCATAGACTGGGATACATCTAACAGGATCTCTGGACCCATGTGAGTCAGTGAAAATACTTCAGCTTTTTCCCTGTGCTATGCCAGTACTTTCAGCTGAATCAGCAAGGGAATGCTGCCTACTCACACTGTATCTTTGGACTCACAGTCCTGCTATAAGAGGTTTCATGCATCAGCTTGAGAAGTGCTCCCCTGTGCACAGAGGTTGTCAAGAAAGTGATGAGATTGATACCTCTAAATGATGCACATGGATACTGCCCATTGCATGAGACTTCTCTGGCAGCCTGGAAGAAAAGTAGGAAGAAAAAGGAAAATGAAGCATTTATGGGGGCTGATCATGTTGTACTGAAGTGCCTGGTTGCTTCCAGCTGGCTGCAGTGTGAGCCATCCCTGCATCGAGCTGGAGTGTTCTCTGCTGGGATTAGTTTATACCCAGGTGTGGCTAAAAGGGATTGGTATGAAGCTGTGAGGAGGTCTGCATAGGAGAAGGTCTGATGTAGCAGGAAAGAGCTGGTTTCACCTTCAGCCTGAGTGTTTGGCCCTGGAAGCACAGCTGTGGTGGCGGGTGGGTGGCTCCTCCTGTGCTCAGAGGCAGGGAGTGGGGCTGTGGGCGCTGGCGAGCCAGGGTGGGGTGTGAGTGATGTCAGAGGGGAGCAGCGCGGCCCCAACGCTGGCTGCTGCTGGGGGGCACGCAGGGCTGTCAGACCAGGGCTGCAGATCAGGGGTGCTTCGCCCTTCGCCACGGCAAGGGCAGTGGTGGAGGATTTTGGAGAGGCGGTGGCGGAGGAACAGCCAAGCAAACAGTGAGTTGGCCGAGCAAACAGCCGCCAAAGCGAAACAATCGGGTCCAGTTCTGGTAAAGCTCAGCAAATACTGCGTAAAACCTGCTGCTGGCAATGGTACTTGTCCTAGTCATCAGGTGTAGCACTATCAGAGGAGAGATACAGAACAACCTGGAAAGGCGGGGAGAAGTTGTGCAAGAGAAAGCTCTGGCCAGAGTGACTCAACACTCATTAGCAGTGGCACACCTACGAGAAGCCCATTAAAACTGAAAGGAAGACGCTCAAGTACTTGATTTCTTCTCTTTGCTATAAATCATTTCTTTTATCACGTGCACATCTCAGTCCCTGCAGAGAGGGCAGCAGAGACAGAAGAGCTGGGTATTGTAATTCCTTGTTCTTGGAGCTGCGCAGCATTTCTGGAGAATTAGTCCCTGGCCTGAAGAGTTTTCAGCATCACTGGAAGCAAGTCATTATAATGAAGCGTACATGGCCAAAGGAAAGGAAGATGGGAGTAACAGAGATAATTTTTTACCCAGTCACTTTAAGACACTTTAAATTCTCCCGGAGAGTGTTTCAGCCTCCTCCCTGTTCCCCTGCCCCACCTCTGTCTGCGCCCCTCTCTTCTGCTCCGTCAGCCCAACTACCCCCAGCCTGATGGGTCTGTCAGTGGTGTGATCCAAACCCGATTTTTCAACCGCTGCCTTGGACCCCAATTTCTTCAGAGCCATCCACCCTATCTGCAGCTTCTTATAAAGGCTGAAGCAGCCAAAGGATGACACTGCCCTTGCTCAGTATACAGCCTTGCACTGGGCTGACAGTGTTCGTAGCACAATAGTAGATATGCACCTGGAGATGCCCTCAGCTTTTAGGTTTAAGCTGTGCTCCCTGAACACCATCCACCTGCCAACCTGCCCTGGCCTGCTGGCTGATTTCTTGAACATGAGCTTGAAGAAAGCATCAAACTAGAGAGGGAGGAGACCTCTATATGTGTAGGTATAAATACCCTGACCTGAGGGATATGTGCCAAGGGGAGACACAAGCAGAAAGCATGTCTGCAGTACATTTCACTGACACTGCTGTCCCTTGCTGGTATGTCACTGGGAAAATGGCTTCTTTTTTCTGCTCCCATTGAAGACATCAAAGCGTAGGTTTACCCCAAAGTGTTTAGTGCACACCTTTAGGACTGGCCTTGGAGTAAAACTCCAAGTCACTACTCCGTTAGTATTTTATAGGGAGATAACTAAATCCAGTCATCCCTTGGGTATGTCTGCTTTGCATTCCAGAGGTGGGATTGCAGCTTGGTAAACACATCCTGATGATCTTGGGTTTTAATCTGAGTTTTAACCTAATTTTCTGCCTCTCAGCATGGGTGTCAATAGTGGTTTGACACACTGAGATGTCTGGATTGCAGCCTAAGCCAAGCGTGGCTGGCTGCTGCACATACTCTTCGATTAGTGCCCACCTAGTTTAAAACTGGTCAGAGCTGTCTTCCCAAGCCATCCTCATGATTTTGGGCTGCTCTTTTGACACTCTGCATCACTGTCAAACTCCCATTGCATCCTTCAGTCCAGAGCTACCACAAATGCTCCTCTCCTGCCCTGCTGCTCCTAATATGTGTCTGAGCTTTTGGGCTTGCTGGTTTGGACTAAGGTGAGCAACTCTCTTACAGTTTGGTAGAAGGGACCTCCACTGCAAAGGCAGCGGCTATGGAAGGTGTGCTGCCTGCTGCAGTGAGGACAGATGGTCCCAACCCTCTGTGCCAAGAGTGGCTTTGCTGTTCTAGACTGTTATCTGCTGCAAAGGAGACAGGTGCTCCTTCCCCATCCTTCCTCCCCTGTGCCCCTTTCCCACCCTCACAGTGCCTACAGCAAGTCTTTTGGAGGGGTCTTCTCTCTCAGAAGCACCATCTTAGGCCCACTGTCTTTTATCTGATTCAGACTAAGTTTCTTACTGCTTTTCTCCTCCCATTGTTGACAGACAGAAGAGTGATACCCCCACAGGGATGTGCTCCAAATGGTGTCAGTTTTGATTTATTATTGTTTAATATCATGTTGCTTACTCTTGCCATTGCATGGAGTTAGCTCAGTTTGCGAAAGACTACCCTTCTTTGGACAGGACAGATGGTCTGAAAATTAATTTTTTTCCTTGCCTAACTAAATATCCAAGGCAGGCTGTTCTGTCATCAGAGCTTTGCTTAGGCAGAAGTGGTGGGGGAGAAGGGAAAGAGCAAGAGGGGGATGAGTGCACTCTACCACAGTTGAGGTTTCTCAGTTTGTCTCCTTGTCTCCCCTCCACAGAGCCTCCTTCCACTTCTGCCAGCTTCCCAGTGGTTTAATTCAGAACTACATCTGGGATGAGGCCAGTGCCAGACACTACAGGGAAAAGGGGCAGGAAAAACGGCTGCAGGTAATTACAAAACAACCTGCTCAGATGTGTTATTTTGTCTTAATCTGTCAGTCAGGCCTGGCTTATATTCTGGAGGAAGAGGGCTTAGATCTCTTACATTTTTATTCTATGTCGTGTAGCTCTGAATGTTCTTTTTTATCCATTGAAACATCTGATCCTTTCGTGCTTCCTGTAAAGATCTTGGCCTCCCTGATGACAATGATTTCCATCTGTGCTCTCCCTCAGATGACTTCCAGGCTCTTTTTGGTGAGTCTGTGGGTTCGTGTTGCTCTGAGCTCCTGTTCTGTGAATGAGCTCAAGGGCTTGCTGGGAAGACTGCTTGAGCTCTTGCTGCCTCACAAGCTCCACAAAGCTGGACTCCCTGTTCTGCAGTCAAGCTGGTTAGTGTAGATGGATTGTTGTCAGTCTAGCTGAGTTCCACTGTGCTTCTAGCCAGGGGAACGAGCCAAAGTGCTGGACTGCTCTTCAGAGCAGGGAGTAGAAGAGTCCTGGCAAGAGAAGAGAATGCCCAGAACCACATACTCAAGCCAACTCCAGTTTCCATCTTGGCTGGGATGCTACCTGACACACACTTTACTCCTCTGGCGTCCTATGGGCAGCAAAGAGCACTGCATTTGTTGCCACTACCACTTTTAGTATGCAGCTCTCAAACACATAGACCTATATCGTCTCAAAATGTTTGCTTATTTTGTTTGGCCTGAATCCTAGAGGACATAACTGTGGGTTTTTGAATATTTAAGGCAAATGTGTTATTTATAAGCCATGTCAGAAACATCCTGAGCATGTGGATTTTTAGTGAGGAGGGTCTGGGTTTGGCAAGTCCACACACTTCAGGTTTGCCATTCTGCAGTGCTGTCCCTGGTGATTGCATTTGCAGTTAATGTCTGTAGTGGCTCTATTCTCATGACATTCTCCTTGTCTTCAATCTACTGGCAAACAGCAATGAAATAATAAAGTGGGTAATGAACAAGAGTGAGACTTTGTATACTTTTGTATCCCTTGCACTAGCCCCGTTTAAACTCCCAGCAGCCATCACACCCCCCCTGCCTACACTCCTTTGGCCTTTAACAGAGCTCTCACCTTTTTATTCTGAGATGGTGACCACTGTCCTTAGCATAGCACCCAACCTGGAACCAGGTTCCCAAGGAGGAACAAGAGACAGAGAACTGAGGCTGCTCCTCTAAGTGCTCCTCTGAGTACTCCTCTACCCACCCATCTCTCATGGTGTTTAAACAGGGCTCGTCTCCATGCTAGCTGCCACAGCATTCATGCTCAGCAGCCTTTCCTCTGGGATACCTGATCCCTGCAGCACAACTGCCTGACAATTAGCCAAGAGCCAAAGCGGCTCCTGTGGCCCAGGTTTTCCAATTAGGCTGCTCTGAGGCCATCTTCAGTAGGCTGATGTTATCTCCACCATGACGCAGGCGAGCAGCCCTAAGCCCTTGTAATAACTATGCCAGGGTCACTGTCTCCCTGCCGCCTGTGTGCCTCTACCTGCGAGATAGGCTGAGCTCCAGAACTCTTCCAACTATCTCCAGCTAGCAGGCAAAGCCTATCCTTTAGCTGCACTGAAGCTTGAGAAAGCCTTTCTGCTCTGTGCTTGAGTCAAGCCTGCAGACCTTTTCGGACAGGAGATGCATCTTGCACTTCCTGCAAAAGCTGTGCTTTTCCTGACATGTTGATACCAGGGAGCCACTCTGGCTGGTTCTGTAGGGGAGACCCTTAACTTTCCAACCAGACCACATGAGGTCTGGGAATTTGCTGCCTACTAATTAAGACAAGATAAAAATTTGCATCAGGGATGCCTGCTCCTGCTGACACCATCATATTCAGAGAGTCTGCTCTTCTCTGGTGTTGTGTCTAGGAGTGCTCCCAGCTGCTGTGTTACTGCCCAGGGAGAGACGATCTCTACCCTGGAAAGCTTTTGCCTAATTAGACAAGACTGATAGGGAGGGAAACAGAAAGAAGGAAGTGGCAAAAGTCTTGCCCAGGACCACGTGTTGGGTGAGTCGTAGCAGCAGGACGTGAAGCCAGGTCTCGTGTTTGCTTGCACTATGAGTACATGTTACCTCCACGATAGGGCTCTGACACAGCGTGGTACCAGAGCCACTCCAGGGTCCATCTTCCAGCCCACCCTTCCCCTGCACCCACAAGTTGTATGTGGGTACTTTCCTTTCCTGGCGCAAACCCCAGCTTGGCAGAGAAAGCCAGGCCTGGCTATGGGCATGCATGGGAAGACAAGGAGGTGAGTCCTGGCCAGACAGCAGCCTCCGAGAGCAGAGAGGTTTGGGACACTGTTTGCAGTGGGTGGAGACATCTGGAAAAATGAGGGGTATGTGGCCCTGGAGCCGGGGGCTGGAAGGTGGTGTGGCTGATGCTGGTGATAAACTCACAGACACAGGAGTGGTGAGCCATTGCTGTGTCGTGATGGTGGGTCCCCTTGTCCAGAGAGATTGCAGCACTGATCACTAAACCTGGGATCACCTCTCTGAGGCTGTGGTGTCTGATGCTGCATCAGTCACTAGAGAGACCAGGGCCAAGCTCCACTCAGGGCACTGGTTCCATTGTACTCTGTTCCTGACTAATGAGGAATGGCACCAAAACTATCTGTCCTGCCTTGAATTGCTCCAAAGTTAAATTAAACAGACTATCTATGTGTCTCTGTATGCCGTGAGACACATTCTCATAGGTCAGTGAGACCCCTCAGCCCTGCCCTGATCTCACACTGACAAAGACTCTACCCCACATCATTCAGTTTTGCTGCAGAGTTGAGGAGTTTGAGTGACAGAACATGGCAAGAGACCAGTCCAGGCTAGGGTCCTTCTTGCTGAGATATTTTATTTTTCTACCTATGATTTTTTGGGGGTACATCAAGATCTTTAGTTTTATATCCTGGAAGAACACTTTAATGGTGATTGCAAGTTCTTTAAACAGCAAGCCAAGGTCTTGCAAAGGAGGGGAAAAGTAGGGGTGAAAGAAAAAGACCCTGAACTGTGAGGCACTGAGTGGAAGATCCTTATTTCAACTGTTTCATCAGAATTTCTTCTAGATACCAACAACAACTTGGGAGTTGCTTCCTGCTGCCCAGAGGCCTGAAGCATGAACGAGACAGGAGGTAAGTTAGGAATTATGTGTTTCCAGTGAGCTGGGAGGACCATGGCTACTGGGCTTGGGATTCAGCCTGGTCTGCAAGCCATTTCAACAAATACATGCTTACACATTGTTGCCCACAGGATTGCATTAGTGTGACTCTTTTTGCCCTGTTCAGCTATTTCTGATGTGTGGGATTGCCTGACATTTGTCTTGCATTGAGGAAAGTCAGCTGGGGCAAGAAACAAGGGATTTCACCTTTCTCCCTGATTAGATGAACCGGTCCAATGCAATTAAGCAGCTTAGCTCAAGGCAACAGAAGTCATTATCACTGGGCTCTGCTGCTTTGCTTGAACTCTGTTATCCATACTCAAAATGTCAGAGAAAAAAAATATTCTCTCTCTCCCTGGCGTCTCCCTGGCGCTGACTGAGTGGCAGGTGCATATCTGAGATACCTCTATGTGCATCTATCTGATCATCTTCTCTTTCCACTTCAGGTTGTGTCACTTGAAGTGGGGTGGGAGTTGGTCTCACGAGAGAGCAAGAATACCTGGCCAGGTGTGACTCTCAGCCCTCCATGTGGAAAACCTCTTTGTTTGGCAACCTTCCTACCTCTGAGGGAAACAACTCATCTTGGCTGCTGAAGGCAACATGCAAAACTCTCCACCTGCCCCTTAGGAAACAGCAAGGATTGATAAGAAGTCCTCTTCTGAGTTCTTTGTGCTTCTTCATACTTTGTCTTCACTAGACCTGTACCATAGCAGAGGAGATGTTTGGGGAAGGCATGTGAAACACTCCAATTTTGGGTTAATCTTGTGACTTTTTGTCTGAGCCTGGTCTTGCTTACTGCAGGGTTGGGAGGGGTTTTGCAGATTGGTGTAAATATAGCAAGGACTATTATCTTCTGCTTACAAACATTCATACTGCAGTCTCACTCCCCCTTATTTGGGCAAAAATGTGTAATATTGAAAGAAAAACAGACACATACATGTACATACATACATATCCATGTAATGCACAGAACTGGTCCCTGTACCTAGCCCCAAACACAACTGATGCTTGAAGGCAGGGTATATTCACTCCTGTTCAAAACCACACACCATCTCTTCCTTCATAGCTGGTCCCTGGTTGATTTCCTATTTAGCCAGATGTCAGTGAGCATGGACCTGTTACTCAGACAGGTTTCTGACTAATAGCTCATTGTGGGTTTTCACAGTCAGGTACTCACCCATTGATGTATTAGTAAAGACAATTAAGGGCCTGTTTTCAGAAAGAAATCTCTTTCCAGTGAAGATGCCTCTAATCAATTTTGGTAGTTATAAAGTCCTCAGTATCCATTTGTCACAGCAAGAGTTATGGCCCCATGGTTGCTTCCAGCTAAATAGCCTAAGAAGGTGTCCCAAGCTCTCTGAAAGGGATATAGGCACTTCCATAGCACTTCAAAGACCACTTTTGCTACTGGCTGTGAAACGTGTCTGCAGGAGATGTTGGCATGTATCACAGCAGCTGCAGTGTGTGATGCTTAGAACAGGACAGCAGAGCTTGAGGGTCAGGGCACAGAGGGCAGAGTCTGAACCCAGGCAGGAAAGGGTAGGGAGATCTGTGGAGGTTAAATAACTCACTGGATGCTGAAGCACATAACCTCCAACACAGACCACTGTGAACATAGTTAAACCACATGATGACACTTTTTCTTCTAAGAGAGACAAGTCTCACATTGTCACCTGGGAGAAGACCAGAATGAACTGGTTTCGCTTCAAGGCGAGCAGCTGTGGAGGATTAGGTAGAAATATGAGCTCTTATCCTCATGAAAGACCTTTGATTAAAATAGGTCTCATCCCTTTCCTTGTAGAGATTGGATGAGATTTAAGAGCAAAACTACAACAATGAGCAAGAGAATTTGTTGCCAAATGGGAACAGCTCCTCTGGGCTGGCAGGAGAGCTTTCTGGTGGGCTAGATAACTGAAGCAAAGAACAATCACAAAGCTTTCCACCTTCTGTCTTCCACGAGGGCACTTCAGAGCTGCTTTCTCTGGCTATGATACCTGCTGAGCAAAATGAAACTCTTGTATTACCTGCATGCTTCTTCCAGTGGGAGAGAAATGAAGAAAAAAGGAGTCCCATAAGGTAGATGTTAGTCAGATTGCCTCAAGTGCTATTAGGAGATCTTCAGACACCACCACAAAATATTTGTGTATGGAAGGGAGCAACTCCAAGTTTGGGGACCTTGGCTGCTGGTGTAGAGTCTGACATTTGGGTGAGACTCATCAAAGCATCAGAAGTAGGAGAAATGTCTGGTCCTATAAAAATGACAAGTGGAACAGGTAGAGAAAGGAGGGCCTCTTTTTGTGAAGTGGTGTCAGGACAGGGCTTCATTTGTCATTTTAGCAGGTAGTACGTCATCCTGGGACAGGCAATGATAGATTCATTTCTGGAGCTGCTTCTCTCTGTGTTCCTGCAGACACAAATATTCCCCCTAATGCTTTTACAATACAGAGAGGAAAGTGACTTCATGGCATTCCTTTTCTGACTGTTTCTCTGACATGTGCTTTCTAAACATAGATCTAAAAATCAGAAAGCACCGGGAGAATTACAGGTTTCTACACCCTATTGTGCTTTATAATAATTATAATTATTGTAAATACGGCCCAGACACTGTAATTTTCTGCTCTCCATTCGGTCTTTCTTTTTCATTTTCTTCTTCTTTTTATGACTGTTTTCTAAGAAAGTTTTTGTATGTCACCTTATAAATGGGAAATGGCAGAGTCAGCTCTTAAAATAAAAGGAGAGGAGTGGCTTGGGGGGGATGGAGAGAGGGATGAGAAGGGAGTGAGGAGGCATATAGTCTGTGGTGAGGGCACCAGTGGTGACAATCAGGAGACCTAGTGCTGTACCTAACCTACTGTCAATTTGCTGCGTGATTATAGGCTCCATCTTTGTACCTCTTTTTGGTTGTGAAGGCCTTCTCTTATCTCTTATCTCATTGCCTGGCTCAGCAACTATTTGATCATAAATTTATAGGTGCTAAGCACTTCTCACATTCAATGTCTGAAGTTATTGTAAGATATCATAAAGATATTTGAATAAGTGGAGTTTTTGCAACATAGACTCTGGTCTTATCCTCTATGAGTGTCCAGACAGATGAGGCTGAGATGTGTCTTCCTGCCCAGGCAACTTGGTCTTATTCCTGTGGACATTAAGACATGGGGTAGAGTGGAGACAGACTGAGAATCAAGTATATCCAGGATTTGTTCCATTAGGAAATCAAAATGTGGACATAGATGAGTACAATGGAAAATGTTCCTACATCTCAGAGAAAAGACATAGATAATGCCACCTGGGGGTTTGCACAGGAGCAGTGAAGAAAGGAAAAATGCAGCAAGCAGCATCAGGGGAAACAAATGATATATTATCCAGAAATCCTGGAGTCAGGCAAGAGGGTTTACACTGAATTCAGACTGAACTTCAAGAAATAATTAGAAAGAAAATGGGAAGAGGTAGGATAAGGATGGATAAGACCTGGGCACTACAGTGCAATGGACAATAGAAAATCAGCAAAAATATCTATGTGATGTAAAGAATAGGAAAGAGAAAGGCCAAGGAGAAATCAACTGGAATAAGAACCAGTATTTTAAAATAAGGTGCTGAGTTAAAATGTCATCAACAGAAACACAGCAGAAATGCAGACTGAACTGCAATAATTTATCCAACTTTTGCCCAAACGGAATTGAGCAGTCACTCACTGAGAGTTTGAACTTCTTCCTCTCCTCAAGAGACTTCTCTGGAGACTTCCAAAGGAAACTAAAGAGCAGAAAGCTGCATGTGGCCACACAACCAGGGAAACCTTGGTTTTATATAATTTTAAGCAAAATGTGGAGTTTTTCTGGGTGACTTTCTACCAAGAGTGTCAGGTTTGCAGTGTGGACTAGGGATGTGAGAGATGTACATATTATTCTGGCAATGAAAAGAGAAGATTACAGCAGCTGGTAATAGGACTTAGAATTTTGGCTTCTCGTTCCAAGCTTCAGAAGTGACTGACTGTAGCCTGAAATTGAAAAGTGGGTTAGTGGAGTTTTCCTCTAACTCTGTCTTTTCCACTGTCCTACAGCAATGTATTGAATCACTCTCCTAGTATAGCAACACCAATTGATTGCCTCACAGATTGTTTCCTTGATGCTGAATTTGCTGTTTGCAAAGTGCCCAGAAATTTGCTGCTGAAAGATGATTTGGAGGAACATTATCTCTCTACTCTATGGGGCAGGAACTTCTTGCAATGAAATAGGCTGAGCAGAGCCCTGTGCATTAAAAGGTACATTTGCTGTAGTATTTGGAAATAAGGCAAATCGTCTGCTATCTGCATTTCTTACAAATACCACAGATTCCTTACGTTTGTGCCTCCACCATTCCAAGCTGTTGCTTTTACTTGCTAAAAGGTCTCTGTTGTAAAAAAATCCGTATATGCTTCTTTCTTTCCCCCCCCCCTTTTTTTTTTAAGGGGGGGTAATACTCAACTGTTACTTCATGCCCAGAAAGACAGCAAGAACATGGAGTCTGCTGGATTCCTGAAGGAAAGGTTTGCAGGGATCCTGGAGGCAAAACTGCCAGGCAGGTATTTACAGAAAGAAGGTGATCTGGTTGAATTCAAGAATGAACTACATGTGCTTAACTGGTGTCAGTTGACAGTTTCATTGAATTAATTGGAACTATGCTGATTTGTATGTACTGAGGGTTTAGACAATTCTGCATAAACAACTCTAATGAAGCCCCTTTCAAGGCAGCAAGAATCAGTACAGAGAGATAAATCTTGATGAACTATAGGTCCTCACCAATTGTCTTCCAAAGTCTGCTTTTTTTTTGTCAGTGTAAAGAATGTATGGAGCTTTCCTGATCCAGATTCAGCCAACTCACTTTCCATTGCTCTCAGCTTTGCTGATGTAACTTCTCCAGCCTGTGCTGTGTCACTGATCACAATTAAAAGGAAACAACAAACAAAGAGATGGGCATTGCCACAAGCAACTGCACCAGGTGAGAGACAGTGTATGGAGCTGGGCTTATGTGCCAAATTCTGGTTTGACCTATGGAGAAATACATAGCAAAGGAGTGGGATCACTGAGCCCCGCACTTTCAACTTGGGATTAGCTAACTTTCCAAGAGATAGGTGTTACTTTATTCAGCAATCACTAAGGCTTGTGAAAGAAAGGACTGGAAGAAAAAATATGGCTGGTTCTGAGCAGATATTAAGAAGACAGCTGGACTGAAAGTGCCTGAGGATCCCTAGCTGCACACACACAGGTAAGGATTTAGCCACTCAGACAGCAGCCATTCATTGTGGACTCACATCACCTTCCTCACAGACCTGCTCGTGCTGTAGCAGCAACACCCAGCAGCTGTTTCTGCAGCAGTAAGTGGAGGATGGCTGGTATGTTACCCACCACTCTTCATTGCAAGACTGCCAGAGGGTTGTGTGGCACCTGCTGCACCTCTCTGGGCCCTGGGTATTGGTTTTGCAAGATTCAACATGGTCCCCAGGGCAATGCATATTGCTGAGAGGACTCAAAGAGGGAAGAGTGTGAGGTTCTCCAGAACTGGTAGCAGGCAGTTTAATTCAGCATGGGTAGGTACGAGGTAATGCAACATGAAAGATCAATTTAAGCTACTTATGTAACATGACAGGCTCTAAATTATTTATTTCTTACCCAGGAAAACATCAAGGTCCTTTTCAGGCTCCTTGAGCAATAATGATCACAATAGCTAGCACTGAAAAAGCTGTATTATGATACCTTCCTATGAATTGGAATTATGTCTACATTTGAAACAATGTACTCAGATTTTGTCACGTTTTTGAAAGACATATCAGAAATAGAAGATGTCTAAAGATAGATGATACAAATTATTAGAAGACCTACAAGGATTTCACAAAGAAAAGATTAGGACCATTAACTTAGTGAGAGGGATGTGACATGGGAATGAAAAGAACAATGGCAAGGAGAAGGCACATCAGATCCTGCCATTTATTCTTTATTAAAATACCAGAATGAGAAAGAAAAAGATCATGACTTAAAATACTGCACCTGAAATACTAATAAAGGAACATACTGTGTTACACAGTATGCAACCTGTGGAATTCACTGTTTGAAAATATGACTGGGGCCAAGAGCTTGGGAAGACATTACTCTCACATTTTCCATACAGGAGCAATAAAAATATCATCCACCCCTACACCAGCTGGGCTAAAAACCTACATGGGATATAAATCTTCATCTTCCATGACAATAATTGCTGTGAGCCAGACATAGAAACCTATTGCATAACTGTCCACTATGAGGGTTTTACTACCTCCCATGAAGCATGTGGTGATGGCTCCTGGCAGAGATGTGCTGCTGAGAGGAATGCTGCTATTTTCCTCTCCCTCTCCATACAGTCTTTCTTCTGGATCAGATCCTTTAGCTGCGCTGGGAACCTCTGTATCAGTGGGACAGACCACCTTCCTCAGTGCTCACAGCAACAAGGGCTGTCTTTGGTGTGCATGGTGATGTTCTGGTGAACTGGCTGAAATGAGACGTGTCTCTGGCAATGGGAGTTGGGAAAGCTGGCAGTCATTCATCTGGCTCTCTGCAGGGGCAAGCCTTAGGGGTAAGAGTCAGCTGCAAGGGACATGCCCATCTGTTGCAGACATCGCTGTTCCCTCGAGACGGAGATTTTAGGGTGAATCACTGCTGCTGTGAGTGGCCACCAACAGAAAGCATGAAACAATTCCCTTAGGCAGCTAGAACCCAGACTGTGAATTGGTCTGGAGAGAAGGGCTGTAAGTCTGACTTCGGCCCAAAATTTAGTACAGAGTTAGAGCAGAGAACCAAAGGCTCTAATGTTTGAAGTCTATGCCCAGCCTGGAGTTAGCTGGAATAAATTTAGGAGCAGTCATCTATGGAAACACTCTGTTAAAATTTGAATGCAATGGGAAAGAGGTGCTGTCTTCCTTGCCAAAAGATGCTTTATTACAAGTCATCTGCAATATGATGAGCTGCCAGTCAAGAATGAGACTCTTCTGCTTGAGACAATGTTCATACCGAGCAGCAGATATGAATCTAACAGATATGACTAATTCAATGTCTAGAAGTGGAGCCAGGGAAATGCCAAGGCCACATATTGTCCTAACATGCCAAAAAATTGAGCCAATGATGTAAGTTCTTCTTATAGCCCTTGTTTGATGACCATGAGGGCAAGACCCTCAACTTTTCCATGGGAAGAGTAATTCTGAAAGATATTTGCAAACCAGATCAATTATTTTTTTAATTTTCTTACAAAATGGATTCTCACAGAGAATTCCAGTTGAGATTTTGGGGTTTACACTTTGTATTTAATTCACATCCTGGAATTTCAAAGCATCACTTAGAAATCCCAAATCATGTCCATTCCATGTTTTATAGTGATCACTGACTGTTTTAGGGTAAAGTTTAGTGCAGGAAGAGATTTGAAGCCTTCCATTTGCCCACTTTTTAAGCACAATTAAGGGCAGCTGTTATATAGTACTAATTAAAAAAATCTTATCTTTCTCTACAGATCAAAGTGACTTTTGTTTGCTTTGTAATGAAACAGTCTGACAAAAAGTCGAACACAAAAAGTGTCAAACTACTTCATTACAAAACAAACAGGAGACACTTTGATCTGTGAAAAAAGATAAGGTGTTTTAATTAGCACTAAATAACAGCTGTCCATCATGATTTAAGAAAGGAAATAAAATGCCAATATTTCAAGTCTTTCATATGGTGATGTGCATGTTGAGGAGCTCTCATTAAGTTAAAAAGCACTACAATGAAAATTGGGATACAATTTTGAATTTTATTAATTTATGAATATGTATTTTTCAACCCAGAACAAAGAAGATGCCCATATTGACATATTTTGCCAGGGAAATTTCCACTGATAGTCATATCTGGTTATTAAAAACAATGTATTTAATCAAAACATCTTTTAGGACAAAAAGCTGTGCTTAAAAACATTGCAGCCTGCTTTGTCTGCAGACACTGGTTTCAGCTGTTCCTATGCTGGGTGGGGTGTGGAGGTAAATAACATAAAGCAGAAGCGGCTTCACCAGCATGCTGCTGGCACATCTGCAGGTGAGTGTGATGCAGATGCAGCGCTCCAAGCACGTATCACCTGATCAAGTCATTCCGGACTTAGAGGTGGACCCTTCTCCACTGCACCATGAAGCCACATGCATTCATGGAGATGTTGGGGGGAAGGCAGGTGAGCTCAGGTCTTGCAGACAGTGCAGGCTGTTAGGAAGTGGCAACTGATCCCAGTCTTCTCTGCAAGGAATGAAGTGCCCTCGGTGAAATCCTGCTGAGCTTTTTCATGTTCCTGGTCCAGGGCAAGTGTTTTGAAGCTGGCTACATCAAATATTGCCAAAAGCAATGCAAATCTGCTCTTAGAAAAACAATGGTTATCTGTTAGTAAGTATTTCCACTGATTCTCCCTGATTCTGTGTATAGTGCAAACCTGGTGAAGGGAAACTGCTCTCCCAGGGAGCTGTTCTAGCAGAGGGAGGATAAATTGCAGGATGACCCCATTCCTGCTAATGAGGCCAGTGGGATGGATGACCAGGTGGTGGGCAAGCATGTCAGAGGGTCAAACAATAGTCTGAACTGTGGAGTTCATTTTGCTCTTCCCGTCCACTTTGCTTTTAGGAGGCAGTGAATTTCCTACAGGAACCCCATGGAAAGGGTCCTCAAAAAAGTCCTGTAATCTCAAGAGCAAGCAAACATCATTCTCAGTCCAATTCTTCAACGTCAACTCTGCCCCTTGTTCCCGGATCATTGAGAGCTGCTGGGCTCCTGTTTATCTCACCTTTGGTCCTGCTCTGTGTTTACAGTTAAGCTGTTCATTCAAGTGCCATATAAGTTTGCTAGGATTTGCTGAGGGAGCAAAGGTCTTCAAGCAGAAGATGAGAACAGAGGAAAAACAGACTCTGGCTACCACGCTTCTCCAGGACTTGCTTCAGAGTGGTTACTCAAGACAGGGTGGCAGCTAATATGTACCAAAAAAAGAGAGCAGTAGCAATATGTCAGCAAAATTTAGAGCTCTCCAAGACTTCCCTTTGTGGTTGTTTGTGGCTGACTTCTCAGTGCCTTTATGATGATGATGATGATGATGATGATGATGATGATGATGCAGTCATTGTTGATTTTGCTTCTAGTATTTTATCAGGAATGTTTTTTATGGTTGCACTAAAACACAGATGGGGTGACTGCTTCTGCTGCCCCACCCCAGCCCTTTACATTTATAGACTTCCATATTTGTGTTATATCTACGGTAGATAATATAAACAAATAAAGTGTCATGGGGAGAAAGTATACCTTTTGCTTGGACCACATCACACCATTAGGAAAAAAGACAAGTTTTTATGCACGTTTCACTTGTTTATATTCCACAGTAATATAAGCCATCCAAATTTAGCGGTTTTGCTCTTAATGAAGAAAGCCTTGTCAGGCTGGGCCTTTTTAACAGGATCCTTGATATTTCTTGTGAGAAAGGCACAGGTCTTCAACGCTGTAAGACTCCCTCAGTCATTGCTGTGACTGAAGCACAATAAAATTATTTGGGATGCAAGAAATTCAAGGCTGTAACTGAAAGGCAATAACCTGTTGCTTAAGAGGTAAACAGAAGAGAGAGCTACCAGAGAAGAATGCTAACTTAAGCAGGGACTAAGAAGACCCATCTGCATATTGAAGGACAGCAAAAACATTGTATGAAGGTGGAAAACAAGTGAGTGATTGTACAGTTTCAAAGGCACCCTTGAAATAATATTTATGAAGGGTCAGGAGAGGAAAATCCATTTATTTATCCAGGAAACCACACTGAATAAAACTGGAAATGGCAACAACACCAGAGGTCAAGACCAGGCATGTGCATCATGTTTCAACCACTTCCTTCAGGCTGATGGTGATGTCAGAGAAGGGTGACCACGCAGGTGGCTCAGGTTGTGACACTGGTGGGAAGAACAAGTCTAAAGAAGCAAGCTCCTGTACAGGTTAAGAGCTAGTCCCCTCGGTAGGCATTGTGATGTAAATGAGAAGGATTAGAGATAGGAGGCTAAGATTAGGATGTGGCTGGAGGAACTGAAGTAGTAAACATGCTGGAGGTGGACTTACATGTTTTGCTGTATTTTCCAACTACGGAGTCTGAGGAATCACATCTCAGGTTGCAGGACTGACCTTAAGTAAAAGCTATCTCTGTCCAGAGTGACCACCTCCATCCTATGTATGTCCAAGGAGTATCTACTGCTGTGACCACTCCCTGCATGTCTCTTTTGGCTGGGTCTGTCATTTTGGTGACTAAAGGATTCCCTTATTTCCCATTGCCCATATAAATATGTCCCCAAATCACAGACCCTTTCTCCACTAACCACCCCCTCCCCAGGCTCATAAGAGAAGGTCAATCACCCCTCCAGGCATTACTCAGCTTCCTTACAGGCTGCCCTATCTGGGGGGACCCAGTATCCTTACACAGCCTATGTGCTCTGTAGCCATGCCAGCCTCAGGGTGGCACCTCCTGAAGTTGCCCCTGAGCTGCCCCTTTGGTGACAAGCTGCATGACATTTCCACAAAGGTCCTTCTTTGCTTTTTCCCTTGAGACAGTCCCAAAGATCAAATAATACAACACACACCATATTGTCGAGAAGTAGATGCTTCTGGGGTTGCAGGGAGGGAGTGGAATTATTCTCATAAGGGTCCCTTCAGACCTTATCTGCTTACTGTGCATACCCTTCCTTTTCCAAGCAGGTATTGAGAGGTGAGCCAGGTCTGGTGAGCCAGCCATCATCAGTGTATGTGAGTGGTCTGTAGCATTGTGCCATAGAACTCAGGCTAGCAGTATATGCATGTGCAAGCCCTGCCCATGATTCCCAAGAAACCCCTTTGGCCTGATGTTCTGGAAATAGCATAGCACCAGGCATGCCCTATGCCTTACACCTTTCCTCCAGGATGATGAAATGACTGTCCCTGTCAAACCATGTCTATGGAGATGTCCTTCTTCCCCATGCTGCAGTGAAGGACCAAGGAGACCATAGTCTCTGCTCTGAGCTCAGCCTTGGCTTGTGACTTGTGACCTTGTACACACATATCTCGTAACCACACAAGACCTTGATCTGGTTCTGTGCTCAACACAAAGTCCTGCATCCCATGCTCTCTGTTTTATACCTCCAGCTGGGAATCTGCTCATGTTCTGGTAGCTGGGTCTGCAAATGGGTGCATCAACCCTCAATGGGAGAGAACAAGTTTTCACGGGTCATGACCTCCTCCAGGGTACACCATGAAATTTGTGGACAGGACAAGGCAACCCCTTTTTTTCCTCAACAAAACTCATCTCTAGATGAGATTATGGGCTTTTGGATTGAGTGGAACTTCCCACCTACTGGTTCCACAACTTAATTGAGAAGTAATTTTCAGTCACTTCCTCTCAGCAGCTACTCTGAAAAGCTCTGGTCCATGAAAACAAAGCACTTGCCTTGGCCTCATGCTAGAGCTGAATATGCCAAGTAGATAGCCAGTCAGCCGTTTCTTCCCATCTCTCCAGTGGGGGATGGCGGGTTGCTTTGATCATGTCCTCTGAGTGAGGACAGTTGGGCTGTAAATCAGGGTCCCTGCTGCTCTGAACTCTTTCGTTCACCCAGCACCACATAGAGAGAAGGGACATGTTTTTCCTCTTCATGCAGGGGTGAGGCAGGGTGAAACCTAGACCTGACAACTGGGCCAACAGACCTCTCGGTGCCATTCACTTCTGGATTTTGCAGGAATTTTCCACCTTAAAACCCCATCTAGCTACTCCTCTTCCATGCAAATAATATAGGCAAGAGGTCAGCTTCTTGCTTGTGTAAAGAACAACCAATTACACTTAGACGATAAGCTGAAAAAGTGCCAAATTTCTTTTTATAGCTTCTTTATTGCTCCCTGTCTGTGTATATAGAATGAGGAGAGCTGTGATTTACATGGCAACTTTAAGCCTGATCTGTGAAGTATACAGGGAATAGACTGAGATAATTTTAGAGGCAAAGGGGTCATAAAAATAAACAAACAATGGGTAGCTACTGAAGCATGCCTGCTGCCTCTTCCATTTTAAAAGGCACGAAGACAAGGCACGTGAGGCCAAGGACAATGAATTAGGAGGGAAATATAAAGGAGGTTCGATATTGCTTCTGATGTTACCCAGCCTTTAGCCAAAGCTCCACTTTTGCAATAATTTTTCCAATGAGCTCATGACCTCTGTTAAACATGCCATGACCCTGGAGGGGTTGTGTTCAGTAACTGGGCTCTGAAACAGCCTTCTACTCTAGGCAAATACCCATCCCCTTTTACGATGGAATTCAATATATTTCTGAAATGTAGCACCTGTGAGAACTGAGGACCAGGCTGGGTGAGCCAGACAGTCCTTACAATCTCATATTCCTTGCCTCAAGACAGGTAATGGATGTGTACAATTCTTGTACAAATCAGGAGTACAGTCTACTGGATTCTTCTCTACCCCTCTCTGCCTGTCACCCTGTATCACCCTCCTCATTTGAAGTTTCCAGGTCTCTCTTTTCAGTTCCAGAGGGTATTATCCCACAGGCAAAACATTACTTAGAGCTTCTGTTGATACTATCACACTAATTTTGTGTCCTTGCAGATGCTAAGTGAGTGAAACAACCTCTCTGTCTCTGCAGTCCCCAGAGGGCTGCTGATCCCCTCTCCACATTCCACCTTGGTGTAGGAAAACACCGAAGCATTAGAAAGACACCCATAAACTTTGTCTGCTTTGTGTGTCCTTGCTGTTATAAAAGCACCATGCTCTAAAACTTCTTTGCTTGGGTGGGCATGGTACGCACTTGCATCCAGGCCCAGAGAAGTTCAGGATGCAGTCTAGGAAGACAGGGCTTTCCTGAGGTCTTATCATCTCTTGCACCATGCTTTCCAGCATCAACATTCAATCCTGATGGCGGCCTTCAAGCAAATGAGGCTGGCTTTTGGACTGGAGTAATTTCATTTACCACCATGTATTTGACAGCAGGCTAATGGGCTCTTTGCTTTGATCATGGTACTGCTCCTGCAGCGTGTTCATCTGCTGACCCTGGTGAGCAGAGGCTAAAGTTGCCATGAAATCTCTTTGTTTTCCTTGGGGCATCACTCCCAAGTTCAGTGATTGACAATGGAAGGACCAGGCCCAGTGAGCACTTGGCACTGAGGTTTGCTGGACCTTCTGGGTCTTGTAGGGCTGCACATATGTGTTAGGATTTCTTCTTCTTGGGACCTGCATTCCTCAAAGTTGGGTGAAGGGAACAATTCTTTAGGTCTTTCCCACTACCAACACTAGCTTTTCTAGTCACTGCTGTTGGATGTAATCCCCACTCTGAAGGATGGTTTGAAGAATCTTGGTATGTTTGAAGCACTGAGGAGTATTTTAGCTTGTGGTTCTTGCATGAAGGTGCTGGGGAAGTGAATTTCAAAGCTTTTGGCCAATTGGAAAATCTCGGTCCTGAGGGTTAGAGTGAAGATGGAATGAAAACGTATCACACAGGACATATAAGGAAGTCCATCACTTCCTCCCAGGCAGGAGTTTCCCACAGAGAAACAGGACATGTTTGTCATGCAGAAAAATGTAAACAGTAAGCTCTGCCCATACCCATTGGTTAGTGTTGTGTTTTGAAGAAGCAGGAAAACCTGTCATGCTGGTGCAGTTGCCCATGAGAGCAGGTGATTAGAGCACAGCAGGCAGCCCTGCAAAATCACCAAGCTGATGCCAGAACCCTGCAGTTGCTGTGGACCATGTCTAAGTCATGTGCGGGGTCCAGAGACTTCCATTGTGGCACAGAAAATGAGCAAGGCATTTTTCTGAGTGCTCCATTCTTCCTGGTGCAAATTGCTGTTGTGACCTCCAAGAGTAGGCACATCAATTATAAAACTACACAAATTAGTGCCTGACCCTTCTAGCAATGTACCAGCAGAGGGAACACACAAGAAACATGCTGAGCCATGAAAGAATCTCAAAGTCACTCAAGCACACAAAACCCAGGCAAAGTAGGTGGAGATGACAACTGCACTGCACCATGCCCTGAGGTGAGAATGTCCAAGAGCATGTGAAATCCTTAGGGCACCTACAGGGCTTGTACATACTCCCTTTCTGCAGATACTCAATGTTACATCATCACTTGATCTCAAGGGGTTGCTAATGAGCTTTGGGCATGCTCTGTTATTAAAAAGGACATCAACAGCACATGCTGCTTGGGCTGAAGGCGAAGGGATAAGCTCTGAACCAGAATCTGGGGTGTAAGTACACCAACAGACCTGTCAATTTGTAGCATTGGTGACGTGCAGCCACATAGATATGACACAGCTTAGTGCAAAGGCCAGACTTTGCTTTCTTCTCCACTGACACGAAAAAATGTCTATTCCAGAATTTTATATGAATGACTGCTGGTCTTGCCTAAAGAAAAATAAGAATTAGTTGTGTTCTAAAAGATGTACATAGTTAGTAATAAAATGAGTTCGGGACTCACCTCTGGAGATTTTTATCCCATCCATAATTAACACCAATTTTGAAAACTTTCCACTGGTACATTGGGCAACTTGTCACGCCTGAAGGCTGCAGGACAAAGGTCCCATGCAGATGAGACCATTCTCCACATGTATGGATTCATGTAACAAACAAAACCTACACTGGCAGGTAGAGGGGATCATTGAAAACTGTACACACCCCAAATTCAACACAGAGGTTTGTGTTTCACAGAGAAGTATTTGACACTAGCTTATGTGAGTCTTGCGGCTTTCAGGAGCTCAGAGTGGACCATACTGAGTCACCTTCATCCTGAGTGCAGGCACAGGATGCAGAGGTCCCTGTGCTCGACTGAACACTGCCTGCAAGAAGAAGGTCATCTTGACTGTTGGGATGAAGGAGGCTTGGTACATTTCTCAGAGTATCTGCATGCCACTTTTCTGGGTGCTGCCCTACACATTAGGAAACCAGCTGCTGCTTGCTAGTATGGGGCACCTGTATCTCCTCACTCACTGGCTCAGGTTAGCTGTAAGTGATAAGTGAGGAGTATGGTATATCTTTCCAGCCTGGTGTGATTCCTTCTGGCAGCTGATATGACAGAGGGATGGCTCAGAGTGACAGATATTTACTCCCTCCCCAGGTGTGGCTCTTTGAACACCACCTCCTCCAAGGCAGGCAGATCATGGGGCTGTGCACAGTTTCCAGACAGAGTCCATAGGGCATGGGTAAACACACACGAGGCTCGTTGCATGTTCTTGATTGTGTTGTAGACATGCTGGGGCATGCGGGGGCATGCTGATCTGCTTGGAGGATGGTGGCATGCCACTAAGGGTTGGGGTTCCCAGCAGCGCTGATCTTTGAGGAATGTTGTGGACATTTTGTTATTCCCCAAATGCAACAGGTTCACCTAATGCTTGGGAATATTCTTGATGATGAAGTCATAGTGCCACGTGTGATCTTGACAAACATACAATCACAAACATACAGTCCAGGGCCAGGCTGTGTAAGCATTCAGTAAATAAGGCATTTTGTCCTGGGAGATCTGTCATCGCTTGACAAGTTAGACATATTTGAGTTTCTGGTGAACTTATGTTCACATAAAAGAATAAAAAGACCTATTGGATCATACATAGCACATGAGAGCATAGCGATGGCCTCACTGGCTTGTACCCAAACATTCACCTAAATGTTTGCATAGGTCTAAGTGTGGGAACCCAGCAGGTCACACAAGCTGCAGTGGAGGGGGATGAGGTGTGGGAAACAAGAGAGAGACACCAAGGGAAATGTGTACTGACTGCCAAGTGTGAGGACACTCGGGATGCTCATCCCAAGGGTGCCGTGTACTGGTAGTGGATGGATGAAGAGCCTGCATGTGGCCAGGTGTCTTCTTCACATGCTGCAGCTCTCCATGAACATGCACCAGTTTCAAAGCACCACATAGCCACTGGCATGGGTAGGAAGCCAAGGACGTGGGGTAACTCAGGAGCACACATGGTTCTTTGTTGCTGCGTTGGTTTGGCACTGGGAAGAAATTTATAACTGACAGCAGGTTTGCCAGAGCAGTTAACAGAGCAGTGTAACAATAGGTATAAGTATTTCAAATATTTGATTTTGCCTTGTAATTCCTCTCAGGCTGCTCCCAATTAGAAAGGGGAATTTTGTCAAGCCTAAACTGACTTCAATATGGTAGATAAATTTTCAGATCTTGGTCTTGAAATGTTCAGTCCCACCCCCCCCCCCCCCCCCCCCCGTCTCTCTCAAACAAAAACCTACTCTTTCTTTAAAGTGGTATATGTGGACAGTAGAAATCTTCAGCGAGGGAGTGATTCTTGTCTCTTCTAAAAGTAGCACATGGGTCCAGGGCATGAAAAGTTAACAAGGATAGAAGTTCCTCTTGTTTTTTAAAGTTACAATTTTATAAGAGCAATTTATCAATAGTAGAATCAGTCCCAGTGTGATGCTTCAGATATTTTATCCAGTCACTCATTGGGAACAGTGGCAATGTCCTGATGTCACAAATACCTCTTGGTAGCTGAAGCTAACTGTAGTCTGATTTGCTTTGCTGCTATCCCAGTAGATAAGTGGCCTGTAGAGTTCCCACTTCACTAAGGTATTTTGACAGACTTTACCTGCCAGACTAATTTACAAAGGTCCTTTTGAATACATTCATGTGTCATAGTTATTTGCCATAACAGAGGACTGGATGTAAAAGGGTCTTTCCACTGCTCTGCTCTTTTCTCCAATATCCAGTTTTCCAGGTATGGTGACTCAACCATGGGCAAAGTTTGACAACCTTTTTGCTGAAGAAATTTTTACTAATATCCAGTCTAAACCTCCCCTGGCACAACTGGTGTCTGTTGCCTCTCATTATGTCACGTGACACCTGGGAGAAGACTGACCCCCACCTGGCTGCAACCTCCTTTCAGGTAGTTGTAGGGAGCAATAAAGTCCCCCCTGAAGCTCCTTTTCTCCAGGCTAAACAACCCCAACTCTCTTGGTTGCTTCTCGTAAGGCTTGTGCTCCAGACCCTTCACCAGCTCCATTGCCAGTGTCTCAGCATGCTCCAGCACATCAGTGTTCTTCTTATAGTAAAAGGCCCAGAACTAAGCACAGGATTTGAAGTGTAAGCTCACCAGTGCCAAGTGCTGGGAGAGGATCACTGCCCTGGTCCTGCTGGACACATTATTTCCGATACAGGCCAGGATGCCCTTGGCCTTCTTGGCCAGCTGGGCACACTGCTGGCTCATGTTCAGCTGCTGTTGACCAGTACCACTAGGACTTTTTCTGAGGAGCAGCTTTCCAGTCTTCCCCCAGCCAGTAGCACTGCAAAGGGTTGTTGTGACCCAAATTCAGGACCCATCTTTTGGCCATGTTAATCCTCATACCGTTGGCCTCAGACCAAAAATCCAGCCTGTCCAGATACGTCTGCAGGGCTTTCCTACCCTCCAGCAGATTGACACGCCTACCCAAGTTGGTAGGAACTTACTGAGGGTTCCCTCAGTCCCTTCTTTCAAGCCATCAGTGAAGACATTAAACAGGACTGGCCCCACTGGGGAACATCACTTGTGACCAGTCATCAGCTGGATGTCACTCCATTCACCACCACTCTCTGAGCCCAGAAAGTTTTCTACCCAGTGGACCTACCTGAGCCATGAACAGCCAGTTTCTCCAGGGCAATGCTGCAGGAAACAATGCAAAAGGCTTTAGTAAAGTCCAGGTGGATACATTCACCACCTTTCCCTCATCCACTAAGTGGATAGCCCTGTCATAGAAGGAGATCAGGATGGTCAAGCAGGACCTGCCTTTCATAAACCCATGACAGCTGGGTCTGATCTCTTGGTTGTCCCGTGATGCTTTCAGTCCTACAGAAGTTCAGTCCTATTCTCTGCTGTCAAAAAAATTCATACAGACCTTTGTCATTTCAGAAACATACAGAGAAAAAGGTAGCTTCTCAAAGCTGACAGGACTTCTGCTCATGACTGCATATCTAGCAGCTAGAATCTACTCTTGGAAACAAGTGGTGTGGGGAGGAGATGGCATTGCTTTTGATGGCAGACCTAAAGAGAGCAGGTGCTGGCCTGGTGATAGAGGCCGGAAGAATCAGTCCCTGCTTGTCTCTGAGAAGATGAAGGCTGCAGGGGTGCCTGTCCCCTCACCCCTATGCACAAGAACCCCCCAGTTAATAGGCTGGTTAATAATTTTTCCCCCCAATGGAACCAACAGTGCACACTGATCTTGGTAAATGGGGTCTGAGCTGCCACTTGCTTGACATTTGCAGCTGCTGTTGTAAAGCAGTAAAAAGACAACTGAAAGCAAACTAGACCCAGACTTCTGCAAGTCCCCGTGGTAGGTGTCCAGCTTTCTGGGACAGAGAGAGATGCAGAGAAGCAAGGCAAGAATACATGTTGACATGGCTGCTTGAGGCTTGCGTCAAGGGTAGCACTGGCAGCATATTCTACCCCAAGCGGGCAAAGACACGTGGAAGTGGATGGCTACATGTCATTGCCTTCCTCTTTCCTACTTCACTTTCCAGGCCAGTTGCACATACTAACACATCTCTTGAAGAAAGGGTAGTCATCACAGGAACAAGTCCATAACCTCCTCCATCATTAGCTGGGGTCCCCATTCTGCCTGAGAGCCTGACCAACCTCCTTGGTTGGTCCATGGAATAATCACAGGAGTGAGGAGAAGAGTCTGCCTCCCTGGGACTCATGGTTGAGATGGCGAAAGGCCAAAGGTTGCCCTTCCGACAGTTGCTGGAAAATTCCAGCCTTATTCTGCTCTCAACTGTTGTGATTTCTTCATTAATGTGATTCTTCTGACTTCAGTGGCACCACGGATGGCAACAACCTTCTTGTCAGCAAGGCAAAAAACATTTAGCTTGTGAAAACACCAGTTGGATTGTACTGTGGTTTCACAAGCAAAATAGTTTGGAATGATTTTGTCATGTTATGGATGATCTCCAGACACTGTGTGATCACAGTGGCCTCAGGCCTGTTTGATAAGGGAAAGGGTGTCCCCCCCACCTCCTTTATTCCCATTCTGTTTGGGATTTCCCCAGCTCATCTTCCATGATAGGGATTCTGTCCTTGCTCTTATTGAACTGCACAAAAGGACAACAGATCACATGCACAGGAGAAGCAGGAGTGAAACAAAGAAGTCTTCATGGATGCTGTCTGAAATTCCCAGGATGCCATGTGGGTTTCCTCAGGCTGCAACATGACAAACACCAACACAATGCCTGAAGCGTGCAATGTCACAGTCCACTTCACAACCAGCCTGTCATCCTGGGGGGTGGAAGTGGGAAATAAAAGGGTATACTTAGCTCTCAGCAGTGCTCTCAGCAGTGCTCTCAACAGGCTGGAATAAGTCCCAGGGAATGACTCTGGATCTCTACCAGTGACCTGAGAATTTGGATCAGCACAGCAGAAGAGGCAAACACAGAGAGGGGTTGCTGGTATAAGGGCTTCAAATATGTGACAGGGTTAAAAAGTCACATCAAAACCTTAGATTTATTAGTGAATATTTCTAAAAAAGGGACTCAGAGAGGCAGAAGGTCTAGAAAACCTTTCCTCAAGCAATGCTCTGCCTGGGTCCCTGTATAAGCCTGTTTTTCCAGGGACCTATAACACTAATGCAAAGACTGTACTCTGACAGCTGTCAGGCAGTGATGGGATAAGGAGGGGATGGGATTCTAGGTGGGGGATTCAGAGTCAGAAGTTTGCCATGAGCTTCAGTGAACAGTGTCACTTTTCCAGGTTTTCCAGATTTAGTATTTGCTTTTGTGAGTAGTGCTTGCAACTGAGGATGCATGGCATGACAAGTGTATACACCTGTCTCTGACAGTTATTCATGATACTAGACTGTGCTATTTACTGCTGCTGCTTTTATCTCTTCATCCTCTGCTACAGGTTTCCATGTCAGGATTTAAAAGCTTGAGAGAGCAAGGGCTGCCCTGGTTAATTTTCCATTCAAGACATGTTGAGAAACACCTCTCAGGAGGAGGATGGTGATAATTTTTTATCAAGAGCAATCATTAATTCAAGGGTCCCAGCAAATGCCCCATTTCCTTTGCCACTCCAAACCTCATCTTCACTTAGCTCAAGCCTTGTGCTGCTTTCCAGCCCTGCTTGGTTTTATTCTGCTGCTGCCAGTACTGCCTGACTCTTGACAGTCAGAGCAGCTGAAGGAGTTAAAGCAGTCAGCTGGCCAGGAGAATTCAGACATGTAGGAGCTGCCTAAACACACGTAGTGAGTCGGCTGGCTGGCGCATGACCCACTGAACAGATCAAACAATGCTGCTAGGAGCCAAGAACAATTTCCAGTACCTGCTGCAGTGTCCATATATTCCCTGGGTCCGTCTCCCCTCCTCCTTTTATGGCCAATTCAAAGTCATATCCTCCAACATTACTGAACTGACACGCACCTGATTCTGAGCACATGTGTCTCACAAGGTGACAGCTGCCTGTGCTTAGGCAAAGTTTATGCCACTTATGCCTATGACGGCATTTGAGTCAACGGATTACTTGATGTGAGGACATGTGCATCCACTGGAACGAAAGTGCCAGAGCCACAGGGGAGTAAAACAGTGCTTCATCTTGCATTGTTTATATACTTCCCTTCCCCTTCCCCTTCCCCTTCCCTTTACCCTTCCCCTTCCCTTTCCCCTTCCCCATGCCCTTCCGCCATGCCATGCCATGCCCCTGATAAAAGATATGAATCACACTAAACATGGACAAAGCAGACAAACACTTGGGGTAGCTGGTTTGTAGAGGCAGCAAAATTGCCATAAGCTGTTGCAAACTTTGTGAGTGCCACGGCACAAGGAAAGCTGTTGCTGATTTTCACTGTTGCTGAGGGTAGATTCAGAATGCTGAAATGGACAGCTATTTGGAAGAGTTGGGAAGCATTTTCCCAACATTCCAGGTGCAGAAAGAGAGCAAAGTGGCCTCCTTTCATTTGTTTGCCCCTGCAGTTTGTGCAGAGAAACAAAATTTGTATTTCCCTCTTGTGCTTAGAAGGTTTGAGCTAGTTCCTTTGGGGAATCTTTACACCCCTTCACCACTGTTTCTGAACACCTGAGCAGTCTGCGGACATGTATAGTTGTTGTCAGAGGAAAGGTGGAATGCCTTTCTGTGCTGAAGTTTGAGGGGGGTTATTTTTCCTTTCATTATTAGCTAGTATCTTTGAAGGATGAAAAAGGTCCTTTGTAGAAATTTCCTTATACTTGGAGTAGAAAGACATGTGGTATCTTCTTGTAGAACCTCATTCCATGCATGAGCCTGCATCTGTTCCTGCCAGCTGGAGGAAGATTCACCTTGCAGTTGGGAATTCCCAAATGCTGGAGAAGTGAAGCTGTCATCCATGACGTTCATCTCAAGTGGTATCTGGTCTTTCAGTTATCCTGGCCTTTGCCGTGGGACACCTGGAAATTAATGACCCTGACCTTAACTTACCTAGGTATAGTGTGGGAGTCCAGGAAAGCAAGGCAGAGGTTTCAGCTGCCCTGGGGACAGCCTCTTCTGTGGTGGCTCTACACTTCAAGGAGTTCTTAATGCTTTGAAGGTTTTATGTATTGCCACGTTGCATAGGTTTGGTCACTGCATAATCATATCACAGTGACAAAGAAGACAGTGCAAGGTCTTGCAGTCACTCTGTTGTAAGAGCTGATTCTGCTGGCTGCAATGTCTTTGCAGCTCTACAGAGTCCAGTGTCACTGCACAGTTTGCTCTGCAGAGATAGAGGAAGTATTTTCAGTGATTTTGGATAAAGCTCTAAGCTAAATGGAAACTTATAGCTACCCTTTGTAGTCCTTATGAGTTACTCCTTTTCCTTTAGGGAGGGGCAAGGTACAGTGACATTGAGAAGGAAATGCAGTGGGTCTGAAGACCATTCTGAAGGCCTATGGGCCACAGAGACTCAATACTGCCCTTATCTGCCTTCTTTGCTTTTTGCCACATATGGAAAATGGGGAAAACAAAAATTGGCCATTTGTGCATTGGTATCCTCTGCTTGAACCTTTGAGTCTGGTTCTGGCAGTGTGATGGGTGAAAGTGGAGAAGCAGGATCAAGTTGCAGGAGGGATTTTGACCATGGCCAGCTTTAGCTGCAGAGGCACAGGGCAACTCCATTTGTCTTGGTATTACTGAAGTCAATGGGATTTTGGCCACAGTCTTCTATGGGGTGAGGATTTCATCGTGCATGGCTAAGCAAGGACTGTATCATACAGTTGTGTTGTTTTCAATGACACTTACCGCTAATAAAACCAGATGCCCCTGTCTCACTTGGCTCCTTGTCTCTATAGCTCTTCACCTGTTGTTTTCCATCTTACCTACTCTCTTGTATCTTTCTACCTATCTACCTTTTTTAAGTTTCTGTCTGACTGTTGCTTGCTGTCCTCTCTCACTGTCTTCTCAGCTTATGCTCTCGTTTACTCTGAAGGGAATGCACCCACAAGAGGTATTTTTATTTGGCAGCCTGACTAAGCTTTCTGTTTTGGCTGCAGGTACTGAGATGAGCAGCCAATGGAGCTGACATCTCCCGTGTCATGTTTTTAGCTCCTTCCATCTGATAGAGAAGATGACCTCATTGGCTGACTTTATTGAGGAGGTCTGGTTGCAAGGGCAAAAAAATTAAAGTTAACCTTGAAAGAAGGAACAGAATGTTTCACATATGTTTTTAGACTGTTTTTCTGTAACATGGGGGTGTCACAGGGATTCAGGCATTAGTTCAGTACAGAGGGTGTGCAAAGACAAAGAGCAATCCAGATACTGTGGGAGCAAAAGATTTTCCCTCTAGGACTTTAGCAATAGGAAGAAGCAGCCAAAGGGGCCTCATCGACTCCCGAGCAATGTCCTTCTTGGAGCAAGTTGTTTTCTGACCAACCTAGAGATGATATGAGGTGCTAAATGGCTTTTTCCTCTTCTGGTAAAGAAAGTGGAGCTGTCGTGTGTCAGGGGTACAGCTGATACGCTGTTCCATGCCATCGTATCAGGTCAGAGTGGGCCCTATATAAATCAGAATAACACAGCTCATGTTTGCCATGGAGGAGCCGAGCCCTCAACACAGTGTGCTATGAGCAAGACCAATTCAGTGTAATCCAAGAAAATCTAATGTCAACCTGCTGTACAGAAATGTTGTGTTTTACTGCAGGTGCAGATGTTAAAGTCTCCTCCTGCACTGAAGTTTGAAAGGACAACCTGGAAATCCCATAAAACATTTTCAAAACATACAGTTTATTGCTGCAAAATTAGTGAAGAACTGATGGAAAATTGTGGCCTGAGCTGTCATGAAACCAGAATCCAGGTGAGCCTGAGGAAAGGAGTGGATTGTATTGCTTCTGTTGAAGTTTCTGAAAGCCTACCCTCTTACTGCACAAGAGATATCATCAAAACTGGCTGCAAGTACAAAAAATCCACTTTGTATTCTTGAGACTTTGCTTTACCCATTATCCTACCAGCCTTCCTGGCTTTCCAGCATTTGATGCTGGGAAGGAACTGCTCTCCTCTTTACATGAGAACTGTGGTGATCAGCTTATAATAGTGGCATGATGGGGGAGGGCTTGATTTGTGTGTATCTTGGGTAACAAAGGCCCCTCTCAATTTTGTCAGCTCACATTAGGCCTTGCATACATGCATCTGGAGAGAGGAACTGGCTTTTCCCTCTCAGTGTGACATGGAGGAAACCATGACGTTTTTCCAATAAGATGTGTGCATGTGCATACACAAACCAGACTAATTCTGGTCTACACAGGTGCTGTCTAAGGCTGTGCATCCTTGCACGTAGTAACGATGGGGCGAATGGGAGTGTGTGCTGAGACAGCCAAACTGCTACGCTCTGACAGCTCCTTCGCATGTGTTAAAATAACATCACCCTTGCTTGTCTCTCCTTTTCTGCTCTATCCCCTCACTCAACAACATCTAAAGGGAACAAGCTCCAGGTATTAAAATAGCTCCCGTCTAGCTTGTTCAGTCTATTTCAGGAGGCTGGTTCTCTCCTGACACAGATAGAACACAGAGATGTTCTGGAAACCACAGCCACAAGAGACCATCAGCCAAACTAAATGCTTTCCCAGCATTTGCGAGTGGTTCATTTCTCCCTCTCCCTCCCTGCATCTCCTCTCCTGGCTTAAAATAACAGTGGGAAGCTGTTTGGCTTTGTTTTGTTGGATTCTTCTGCTTTCTGTGCACAGTCCGATTGTATTGAGAGGGAAAGCTGGAGGTTGTTCTGTGACACCAGGGTCTCACTGTCTTCTGGGCTTTTAAGTGAGACATTCAGAACCACCAGGGAAGTGAAAGCCCTGTGGGTATTTCTGGGATATGTTTTCAAGGAGGAGAAAATCAACTAGTGCTACTGCAGTACTACTGCATGGATTTACCAGTTTAGACCATGTATTTTGTCTCCCAGCTTGTCTGACTGAAAAGGCAACAGATATTTAGAAAGAGGTTAGAGCAAATGTGGCTCAGGGTAGTTAAAGTTTGATGAAGCAATCTGCAGGGAAGGACTCATTTTCTGGTTACTATGACCCTTCTGTTGCTAAATTAAGGCTTGTGACATGGAGATGCACTGCTTCACCAGCTGAAGGTTTGGCCTGAAATATCTCTTAGCTAAGGATCTGGATAATAAGACTGATAAAAACCACCATGAACAAGACATAAATGCTAGCTCACAGCTCCAGCTACATCCAGTGTTCCACCTATCTTCTTGGAGCATCAATGTTTGCTGCATTTCCTAACCCTCAGATTTGTAGGTCTCCTTCCAGCTCCTGCTTCTCTATGGTGTTATCTGTTGTTCCCTGGAGGATGATAAATGACATCAGGCTGATTCCATACATGGATCAAAATTAGTGGTTTAGTTAAGCCTCCATCCTTCAGTCTAAACTGCACCAGACTTGGTGATTATATACAAATACCTGTTTTAAAGTTGAAAGTGCTCTTAACCCTTAAGAAGAGTCAGTTGTGAAAACATGAACTCTCAAGTCTTTACAAAAATACTAGTCTTGTTTTCCCAAGAGATGTCAAATTGTGGGCGTGCAAATTACAGTGGGAAACTGAAAACATGAATGGAGTCTTGGGACCAGATGGCTCAACACCAGAAGGGTTCACAGGCAGCGTGGCCTCAGGGATGAACCTTGTGCTTGGCAAGTGAGCTCCCAGGGCTTGCTCTCAACAGTACTAAATTCCAAAGTTTAATGTCATTCTGTCATGCTGCACATCTTGTGACCTGAATTCTTCTCTGTCTTATCCCAGGTGTTTCATTCCTTGTAAAGAGGAAATTTGCATTGGCAGCATTCAGTGAGCACTTCTGCCTTGGTAAGCAGTAACAGTGCACACATGCAATATTCAACCTCAAGCAGCAAAAGTTTCTAAGACTCATTGAAAGGTAGCCAATACTATGTAACTATGTAAGTTATGAGCTGCAGGTTAGAGACATTTATTTTACATAATAGCAAATCTGCTCTATGATTTGACAACTCAGCTAGGAAAAGATTACTTTTTTCTTTTTTTTTCTTTTTTTTTTCCTTATTTTTGGTATTTGCTGTTATGCAGCAGGAAAGCAGAATAAAAATGAAGATTTCTATTTAATTAAATAAATGCTTCAGCATTTGTTTTATGGAAGATGTTGAATGTACATTTGAAATACAGAAAGCCTTTTGAATGAAAAAGTCTAAAATGTTTACAGCTGTAATTGTTTTTATTGACATTTCTGAGGGGAATGGACTATTTGACTTTTCAAGGTGGCAATGTTCTGAGTTAGTTCATTTATTTTAGCAGAAAATACTTTCTTTTGAGTCCATTCAGTATTACAAAGAATATTTGTATGGGGGCACATGATCCATACACAAACGGTAGCCCCATTTCCTCATGTGAACCAGAAGATTGTTATATTATGAGAAAGAAGTGCAAATACTTAGGAGACATTGCATCACAGTATGCAAATGCATTTGAGAGTATTTTGGGCCAGGTCAACAACATAATATATAGTCAGTCACACTGAATTTTCTGATTTAAATAAACAGTTTTTATTCTCCTAGTAGAAAACTGGAAAAAAAAAAGTTGGGAAACAAAACCTGCTGATGTTTGTAGAAAGTCAGTTACCCTCAGAAAGGGATTACAGCAGAAATTACCTGACTAGATCTATTTAAGGTACATAGACTTTATCTATCTATCTATCTATCTATCTATCTATCTATCTATCTATCTATCTACTTTCCACCTTTCCATCTTTCTGTCATTATATGCATCTTGGAATTTAATCAAGGTTTAATAATTTTGCTCATAAGAGCAGTCCGTCCTTAGACTTTGGATCAGTCTGAAGTCACTGGCATATGCCAAACTATAAACTATTTGTCACGTCCCTCTCTGTGTGCTAATCCACAGACGTAACACAGCAGACTATTGTCAGTAGTTGAGTAATTACCTTAATTTAAGTAAAAAGGTCAATGGGACCAAATGTTGCTGTAGCCCTGTGGTTGGGGTATTACATACCAACCCACCCACAGATGTTATTATTTGCTCAGTGTTCTTTTTTTTCCGTCTTCTCCCCCCTTCTCCCCCCACCCCCCAGGCTCCCCCCATTTGTTTTTTTTTTCCATTTTCTTTATTACAAACCATAAAAATAAAGATACTGTCTCTGGCTACCAATGTGAATAGAATAAATTGTAAGTTCCTGAAATGTTATATATCAAATTAGCTTGTGTAAAACTGCTTTCCATTTACATACCTTCTAAACAGTGCTAGGACAGCCTGTTTTTATGGAGCCAGATATGCAGATCCCTATTTCAGGAAACGTGGCACCGGAGGCATAACCCTGCCAGGGCAAAACAAAGTCAATAAGGCCAGTTTGATTTAAAATAGCAGAGTATCTGCTCTGAAAAATTCCCCTGAGTCCTCCCTTTGTGCTTCCACTTCACTCTGTACCCAGCAGAAGCCCTCACTCCCTCCCCCATGAATGCCCATGTTTTTGTAAGTGTATTTGTGTTTTGCAGCAATCAGGAAAGGCAAGCTTGAGTGCTGGAGTAGGGGTGCTCAGGGCCAGAGGGTGCTCAGCTGAAGGCTGATTTATGATGGGCAGTTTGGTAGTTGAATGGATGTTTAACCAGGTCTGCATCAGAAAAGCAGGATGCTTCAGGGACCTCGTCACTTGGTGCTCTGAATAAGAGACACATTCTTGGAGGAGTGTCTGAGAAACGAGCTTCATAGTGAACAATTTTATAGGTCTATGCAACAAATCCTTCTAGAGTGTTTTTATTTGGCACATGGGGAGGCACAACCTAGCATTTTGAGCCTAGCAGGGGAGAGAAGTCTAGGGCTGGCAGGCTGCTCACATTCACTATCAGAAGTGACAAGGCAGATGAGAGAGTCCCACCTCATCAGATAACACCTCTGACTGCCAGGGTAACAACTGCAACAGGATCTCTCTCAGCTGCCACCAGAGAAGCTGCAGGAACCAGCTCACCCATTGCTTCCCTGCTGTACCCATCACTTTCCTCAGCCAACCTGAGTAGTGTTGAGCAGGCACTATTTTCATAGAGTTGAGGCTTCTTCAATACAGCCTGCTTTCTTGTTAGGCACTGGCTATCACAGTGTTCTGGGATGTCCCTCTCCTGAGGGTTTGATTGGCTGGCCCTCATGTTGAGAGCACCTGTGAGAGCACCTGAATGCCAGTGAGACTGGTCCTTATGGAAGATGACTAGAACAGTGAGCACCAGATGACCCCGTTTCCAGAATGGGAATTGGAGCACAGGCAGCTGAAATTGTTTCCTATGTGTCACAGAGGAAATATGTGTCTCAGTGTCATATAGGGCCTCTGTAATGGGAATTAAGAACATATCTTCCCAGCACCAGTCTGCTGATGTCTCTTTAAGATGCTCCTCCAGCTCCTACCTGGACCATGACATATCTCTCCTGCTTTCCTGCTCCTTCACCGCTTGATGCACCAGTGTTCTGTATCTTCAGCTGTGGAAGAAGAAAAAGCAGAGTCCTAGCAGTATTAAATTCCTTTTCTAAAGAAGCTGTTTGAGAGTCTTTTATGTGATACCAAATGTGGTTCCTGATTCATTTTAGATGCTAAGCACACCTGTTAGACTCCAGCACAAATGGGCATAGCAATTGTCCAAGTGTACTTGTTCACTCAGTGGCTCGTGTGACAGAAGCAAAGCCACAACTCTGAGACAGCAAGTGCTTGATGGAGGCCAGGCTCCTATAGAGGAAGGCAGGCTCTGTTGGGGATCCTTCCCAGCATGCTAACACTGCTCTTCATACCAAAACTGGCTGGGCGAAAGCTGGCTGCAGGCTGCTGCTCTCAGACCTCCACTACTACTGTAGTGCAACCGAAGTCTATGCTTTTTATGTCACTCCTAGGTCCAGCTGTGCTGTCTCAGATCAAGTAGGAGATGCTTACCAAGTGTTGATCTCTGTTGAAGTAATCTCTTAAATACCTGGGTAGATGTTGGATCAGGGTGAGACACTCCCTGAACTTACATGGGTAACGGGTAAGACTATCATCTTGCTTGTTACCATCTTATTTTTGACAGTGCAACTGTCAATCCTTTATTATCTTTTAAAATAAATACTTCTCTTGGATTTAAATCTACATTGGAAAGGCTATATCTTTCTCAGTATGAGAGGTCACCTGACAGCCTCCCATATGCTGACAAGCTGGCTCTTTTCCTGTGTCGGCTTCCATGATTTGAAAGGGCTGAATCTCTTCCTGCGTTGCTCAGTCACAGTGGCTGCGTTTGGCACTGGACATTTATTTACACTTGTATGAAAGGTAAGGTATTTTCCTCTAGCTAGAAATGATGGTGCAAAGCAGGACGGGAAATAGATCTCTACGTAAGGCATAATTCAGTTTACTTGGACAGTTTTAACTCTTTGTGGTCATTTCTGTGTTCATCTGAATCTGTCTGACCTTAGGTTGTACTGAGTACAGAGTGAGAAATGCTGGGAAAACTGAAAAGTTCAGAAGGTTTCCACTGTGCCCACCTTATCCCAGGGAAGAAACCTCCATAGTATCAATCTTTTCTCTATTTAGTTGCACTTTATAAAGGTTTCAGCCACAGACTTTCTGTATGCCTCAGATAGCATTTTCTAAACCAGGCTTGTCTTATTGAAAGGCTTCAGTTCCACTCCTTCCCTGCACACGTTTGTACTTGCAGTCATCTGGTATAAAGGTATGGCCATGGACAAAGAGAAAGCAGAGGAACATTCCCTGTAAACAGTCTCAGAGGCTGATCATGGATGATTTTTGAGGTTCTGCAAAATCACAGTGTGGCAACAGCAAAGAGAGCAGTTGCTATTTTGCAATATACTGATGTGACAGTGATCAGTAACTGGCATTCACTGGGGCTTTTGACACTGTATTATTGTGAGAGATGTTGTTATCTGGCAATGACATTGATCTGACTACACACACCATACATGCTCATAATCTGGCTCCAAAAAAGGAAGGGTTGGTTTATTTTAATATGTCATAGTGAATATTTTATCTCTTCTCTCAGGCAAACCTGGTGCTCATGCTCAAGTACATCCTCACATGGCTTCTTCTCTCTGTCAGATCACACAGATAACATGGGAAAAAGTAGAGGCAGTGCCTGATGTGGCAGTGGTTAATGTCTGCAAAACTTATGAGATGGAGATCTCTGCTTCACAGTGCAAGTCATAGGTGCACCATCTGTGTAATACTGGTGCAGAATTCATCCCATGAAAGGAAATCCTCCTATAGTGACAGTGATACATACCTATTACATCAGCAGCATTCAGTAGCCTAAGTAAAAATGTGGTGGGATCTGGATCTGGAAGTGAAGCTGGTGTAAGGGTAACTGTTGTGAGCCTTCTGTGCTGCAGGAACATGAGACGTGTCTTAGCACAGGACCTTGATGCTTTATGTTGCAGAATGTACTTGTGGCTATAGACAGTCTTTAAATCTCTCATTCCTAGGCTCTCTGAGCCCCTGTGACAGAAAGGAGAGTATCTTCTCTTCAGCAGACCCTATTGTTCCATCCCTTTGAAAGGGTGTGAACAGAAGCCCCCTCAGCTTGCTGGCAGCATTGACCTTAGGTATCATGTGTGCTCTGAGCCGCTTCATGAGCAGCCACACATTTGAGAAGAAAAGCTGCGAGGAGCTGTGAAAGTGAACCTGTACCCATCTCTTCTTAAAAAGCAGCTGCAATCCATGGGTAGCCCATCCAAGTCATGGGATCATTTCTGGACTGCTCCTCAGCATGAATTAGGTGATCAGATGCTGATACATCATAAAACAGTTTCATGGGTCCACCTAAACTGTGAACTGAACTAAGGGCAGGATATGGCTTAGCTGTGCACTGGAACCTAGGATCAGGGTCTGGTGTTTGTGACGTGCATCTCCTATGCAGTCTGAAAGTCCTAAACATGTGTTACAGTGAGCCTCAGCTCTCTTTGAAGGGTGATGGGCAGCTCCAGAGGGTGATTCAGATTCCAGTTCCCCATAGTGGTATTTGTCTCACTCCATACCTGTGTGACTGACGTGTTAAACACTTGCGTTAAGTGCATACTATTAGATGGATGTAATGCCTGACTGAGCAATGATGGAGCTTGGGCTCCTGGGTCACTTGCACACTTTTGAAAATATTTTCCTTTACTGAAAAGGGGTGACACTCAGAGACTCAGGATTAAGTATGCTAAACTGGCAAGGTGTCAAGCTCAGAGGGAGTGGTGCATCGTCATTTACTGTACACAGAGCATGGCACTTGATCAAAGTGATGCTGGTTTCCTTCTCTGTGCCTTAGAAGTGTGAAATCTATCTGGGGAAGATGCCACTCACTCCCTGTTTCTATGCCTGTTCTGCTGGAAGTCTGCAGCAGAAGGAGTCCTGTGGAAAGCATAAAATACTGTGCAGCATTGTGAGAAACTTGTTGGAACCTGCTGGTTGCTGCACATTATGTGCTGAACCTCCCCCCCGTACCATGTTACCCTGGTATGGGCTGCTGTGTGTAGAGGAGCATGACCGCGGGATTAGTGAAAGGGATGGGAACCTTGCCATGGGCTTTGGCAATAGCTGGCTGAACTGATGGGATACCTAACATAGGCCCATGTTTTCAACAGCCCTCTGTTGGGCTTGTTTTCTGTGACTGCTCATGAAAACCTCTCCTCTTCATCCTCCCCACATGGCCTCTTCTTTCCCATGGCACACTTCTCTGAGCTCTCCTCATGGCAATGAGGAGGTTTTGCTGCAAAGGTGCAAGTCTAATTTAGATGGCTTGCCTTTAAGATGCAAAAATGCATAGGGAAATGAATAAAAGCTGATTCCATATGAACAGAACATAAATGTTCTCTCTGGCAGAAACCAGTTGACATAGATAGCTCTTTCTCAGTCACCAGCAGCTGGGAGAGACAGCAAATCTAATGGCAGACACTAATGCCAAGTGTCTGTTCCTCTTTTATCATGCTTAGCATTGGTGATCTGCACATGTCCATGCAGGAGCCTGGCACATCTCCTGCTGATGGGCTGGTGGATATGACACTGTGTTTCCTTGCTTCTTCTGATTGAACAGTTGGGTTGCTAGACATGACTCTGCAGTGGTGTATCCCAGAACTGATAGTTTTCTAATGGAAAGACTTTTATCCCATCTCTGGGGCCAAGTCCATACAGGACTATACAGTATGGGACTACTGCTTCAGTGTTTCCTTCCTCAGTTAGGAGGGATGATCTCTTTACACCCCTCCAAGTTACTGGTGAATTCTTCCTCAAGCATCTTGTTATGACAGTTTTGCCATCTGCCTGTAAAGGAGATGTTGGCAGTTCCACAGTGATGTCCCAACTCCTTTTTGTAATTCAGAGCTGTACTTTGCTGTTTAGATTTGCACGAAAATCAGCTTCTTGACATGAAGGGTGTACAGTCTGAGAATAGGTATGCATGTGTGTGCCATAAGATCCATGGAGCATTACAGAGCAGATCAATTATGCTCACAGACCAAAAGATTGTCAACTGCTACTTTCTTTTTTTTTTTTCCCCCAACACATGTGACTGACCCTTGGATAGTAGTGCTGTGACTAACCTGTGCCAGGAACATCTTGGTGGACTTCCTGGTCTCATGTGCTCTGTAAACTACCTGGACTTCCTGACTGACAAGGAAGTACAGTCCTCATGAGATACAACACTCCATGCTGTTGTACTTTCCAATCTGAGTTATGATTTTATCATGTAACATTGCAAGTCCATATTCAATATTTTTCCTTAGCCTTTATTAAGGCAAAAATTCTGCTGAGTTAGTACTTGCATGACCACATTGATAAATTTGACAGAAGGGGTATTGCTGTGGTGGAAAGGCCATCTGTCTGTTAGGTGCAGTAACAGGTAAAGTCAGGTAGCACTTTGTCTTACTCTGCTTTTTTTTCCTTGCAGTTGCTCATAATATTGCCAGTCCCTATTTTCCTTAAAATTTTCCATTCTGGGTCTCTTGTTTCAGCATGATTAATTAATGAATTAATTAATCTCAAAAGAAGGTTTTGTTAAAATTATTAATTGGTTTTTAAGTTTTAGAAAATGACATTTTTATGCCCTGCAATAATCTTTCAGTAATTCAATAACCTTTACAGTATTTTTACCAATTACTGTGGAGGAAGACCTTGGTATTTTCTCAGGAAAGGATCAATGTGTTACTGGTTGCTACCTTTGTTAAAAAATTAATCCGGAATTAACCAGACTTTCAGCTCCAAAAAGCTATGGCGTGCACCTGCTTGACAAATGTTTGTAAGAATTTTGCTAGTAGATTCTCCCAGGGCTCTGCCTCAGTCACCTCTCTTCCAGCCCCTCCCAGGGCTTTTGGCAGCCCTGGGGCACAGGAGAGCCTGTGCTGCTGTCTGGGAGATCCCTCCTCACTGAGCAAGGCTTCCTCTGCAGTTGCAGGACTTGTGCTGAGCCTCAGGCACGTGGGAACCTGTAGTGAATCTGTTTTCCACATCTTTATGGCTAGATGTGACTTCAGACAATGCAGGAGAGGACCATCCCAAGTGTTAATGTAGAAAGATAGGAGGTAGGAGGAGAGAAGAAGAATTAAGGGGATGGTTAAAGGGATTAAGGGGGTGGTTGGTGGAGGCTGCATGGAGGACGATAAGAATGGGAAAGAAACCGGATGCTGATGAGAAGGGAGTGAGAAAAAAAGGAAGATCAGAGACAGAGATGAGGGATGACAAGCAGAAGAGAACAGTGAAAATGAGGAGTTGTTGGAGGTGAGTGAGACATAAGAGGAAAAGGTGACTGGAACAGAGCAGTTGATAGTCCTAGAGTAACAGGCTGTTCCCCAGACTCAAGCACAGAGGGATGGGGGTAATTTCTGTGCTCTACTGACTCAGCTGGGGAAGCCAGGGCAAAATAGGCTCCTTGCTGATGTTTTGGAAGGATCTTACTGGTTACCAGCTCCATCTGTTTGTCCCAACACAGGGTCAGTACTGCCTAAGCCATATGTGATAATGTGTTTTGTGACACGCCTGTGCAGTGCAAATCATAGCTTCCCAAAGAGGAGGTCCAGCCCTAGTTGTCTAGCACTAACTCACTACAGCTTCATTGCATTTCTTTGTCCTGTCCAATCAGGCAGTGAGAATAATTTATTCCTTTCTTCTCTATGCCATACTTTTGCACATGTAAGAAGTATAACCTTAAGGAGCATAATCTTGTCTCCCATCAGTTCTGTTTCCAAAAAGCTAAACAACTTACCTCTTCTGGATGTGTATCTTCTAATCTTCCCTTCTTCTCCTGTTTCCCCTCATTTTCTGATATATGACTCCCTCTTCCCCATGCACCAGATATCAGATCATCTGTCCAGTAGCTGAGGAGAGAAGAGAGATCACCTAGAGTAATCCTGCTTCTCAATCACATTCCATCAAAAATTTCGCATTCAAAATAATAGTACAGAGTTGGCTTGCAATTAGTTGTGCATTACCAGAGTTATCCAGTGATCAGGTAGCATCTGAGTCACATCAACTCTGTGTGAGGTAATATGAGCAGGTTAAAGTCTTTAACTCATTGGGAAGAAAGGGTTAGCACAAAGCTGAGCTTGTGCCCTTGCTTTCTGCTGTGCAGCTTTTTCATCCCCATGCCACCTTTGGTGCACAGCTGGTGAGTTACTGCTGTGTGCAGCCTGTGACACTTCATCCTCCTGCACTAGGTGGTTGGAGGCTGAAGGTGCTACCTGAGCTGCTGAGCAGTGCCTGCTCAGAAGCACAAACCACTGAGAGGTGGCAGGACACCACTGCTGGATATCAAGGAGCAGCCTTACAAAAATGGGCTGAAAAGGGAGAGTCTTGCAGGCAACAAGGTAACTGAAGTCACTCACTGAGGGGTTGCTAATTTTGCCCACTACTTATAGAGATCACATCAGGTGGTTAGTTTCCCAGCATAGCGACCCTGGGGGACACGAGGGAGAATTCAGATTGAGCAGAAACTGAAACGGTGGATGATTGAAAAGTTTGATGCTTAATCTCATCATGTTAGCCTTAATCTCATTACTGTTTATGAAGAAGTACAATAAGAAAAGTACCACAGCAGAAAATGAATAACAGTATGTTCAGAGCATAGATTGGATAGACAGTAGTAAATAAACACAGATAAAACAGGAGGGAATGATGAACCTGTGTGGATTGCATAGCATAGTTTCTTCCATGTGGACAGGAAACCTGTAGGGTAAAAGTAGATTGCCTTTTCCTTGTAAAATCTGTATCATAATATTTGTACCTGGGGGGAGGAAAAGCAGGGCTAGAAAGAGAATCTAACTTACATTCTTCCTAACCTGGTGGTCCTTGACCTTGCAAATTTACCTGGCTCAGAAGAGCAAAAAGAGTGGGCTGAGGATGTGGTCTGTTGTAGGGGTCTGGGGTTTTCTCATTCGTAAGAAGTTAGAGTAGGTTGTAGCATCCTTGAGCAGGGAAGCAACAGCAGCGGGAATGTGGGACTTGCTTAGGCAGGCCTTGGAAAGAATAATAGAAGCAGGGAATCATGGGATGGTTTGGATTGTAAGGGACATTGAAGGTCATCTAGTCCAATCTGCCTGCAATGAACAGGGACATTTTTAACTAGATCAGGTTGCTCAGACCCCCATCCAATCTGACCTTGAATGTTTCCAGGGATAAGACATCACAACCGCTCTGGGCAACCCTGTCCAGTGTTTTACTAGAATTACATTGAAGAGATTTATGGGGAAGGCAGAGGCATATTAGACTGCCTTGGGGTGTGCAGGTTCTCTCTTCCCAAGCCCTGGCAGTCTGGCCTCATGCCATGAAAGTCACCCTTGTGCTGTGGGCCCACAGGAGGCCTCTGTCCTGCTGATGTCTAAAACTGATGCAGCCAGGCTGACAGATCCCTTTCCATCTAACCCCCCTGGACAAGTCCCTGAGAAGAGGGTGGTGTGTGGGAAGGGATCAGCAGGCAGTTTCACAGCCCTGCTTGTTAACAGAATTACTGCAGTGTTACCCTTTATGGAAAACACTACATGTAAGGATGAGTCTTCAGGGAAAACATTAGATTAAGATGCATGTGTCAGCCCAGTCAGACAACTTGGGGGTCAACAGGTTCTCAGACTACATGTCCCCAGGTGCCCAAGTCCTTATGAGGAGCCACTGTATCTGGGTTCTCTCTATAAGTATACTGGAAGAAGGCCAGGGGAATTAGTGCAGCAAAACTCTTACCAGGAAGCTGAAGATAAATATTCATGTCTGGATTCATTTCCCACTGACTTTTTTAATTACATAAGGAAGAGATGATGTCTGCGAAAGAATTCCCCTTTTCCTCCCATGGGATATGTAGTGCTTTGATGCATGTCCTTTTCAGCAACAGGAATCCTCCTGAAGTGAGTTCCTAGAAAGTCCCCGAGGAAGAGATTTTCATATTTTCTATGGCTCAGCTGCGAGCTCTGAAGAATGGGATGGCCAAGATTCCCCCTGTTGAGCGGTGGATCAGAAGGCGTGATCATTGTCTGTGTGACACATAGCCCTCTGGTCTGAGCTGACACAAGGTCTGGCTCTGCCATGAGGTAGCATTCACCATTTTATTACTCTATTCATAATTACTCTTGCATTTATTGTACAATTTGCAAAAGCTCTCTCTTTGGCTCTGTCAGTGCAAGAATATTTTAGGTGAGAGTTAACGTCAGTGTTTTTGGGAAAAAAACTGCCCTACTGTCTGTCTCACACATGGAAGCAACCTTCCCTGCCCATCTCCTCTCAGGAAAGTGACATTCCACTTCCCATTCATTATTTTGCTTGGGAGGGAAGTGATTCTCATTTGGCATCATGTTCTTCACATAGCAGCCGTGTTTTGTGACAAGTCCATGTTTTCAAACTGACAGCTATGGCTTGCTTGTGTTTTGAAGTCCAGTATTTTTTGAGCTTCTGTAGACAGAAATGTGTCTGGGCGTAACATTACAGCAGCTGCTGGATTGCTTAGTCTGTCAGGTGAAATGAGGTGTAGGAACTCAAGATATTCAGAAAAGTCCTATGGAGAGATAGGCTGCAAGTTTGTCAGAGAGGCAACTGCATCCTGGACATGATGGCAACAGAGCATGGACCTGGCCAAAAGGAGACTTCTTGAGGTCTTGCTTACACACCACATGCAAAGAAAACTGTGGAAGCGGTCCTCAAACCCAGACAGAGAAAATCTGTCCATGCTGGGAGCAAACCTCTTCCTGGAAAGATGCTGTGCTATATTGTACCACATCTGCTGTGTGGTGAGGAGCCTTGGCTTCTGCACCATGCTGATGCCTCCCTTCCTCTGCTGCTGGCTCTATGGATAAACTGAAATGCCAGAATGCTTTATTTCTGTTAGGCATAAAATCATATGACCGCTGGCCAGTAATGCCACTTTCATTCCTTTCATTCTCGTTCCCTTTTTCTCTTCAGCCACCTGTTCCCACTTCTCCCTACACTGATGCTCATGCCCTCCTGTAGTTTGGCTGCCTTAAAATGGGAAAAGGGAGATACTGATTCCCTCTTTGACCAATGCCTTCATTTTCAGTGCATACTTAGGTGCTGCAAGACAACTTATCTGTATCAAATTGACAGAGGGATCTTTGGCTTTGGCAAAACATTCCTGCTTATTTGAATTGCTTTAATGAGAACACTGACTTGCAAAAATACTTTGCTGTGCAATTTATGCTTGTGTGCAGGCAAATACAGGAGAGTTTCTGGTAGACATATTTGTTTGGTTTTGTTATGCATACTGTTAAGCAATATAATCCTGCTGGGGTCATCAAATAGGTACTAGCTTACTTTGCTCTTTCACTTCTTACTATTTAAAAAACCAGTAAGAGTAAAAAACTCCTTGCTTCCTTTGAAGGGCTAGCTTGCTGAGTCCTCAGATAGCTGGTAAGTGGGTTCCTGTTCCCCTTCCTAATTTATCTTCCTTCCCAGACAGCTGAAAACTTGACAGGGTCTTCTACAGGAAAGGGAGAAAAATATGACAAATCTCTTATTATTGTTAAACTCCCACCAGTCCAGCATGGGCAGATGGAAGAATAAGAACTATTTTCCAACGGTTGGCAAAAAGACTAGTATTGCGACAGTAAAGGCAGAGCTGTGTTTCTCTTGCCCTTTTTCTTGATGTAACATGGCACCATAGATGAGAGTGTCATTTTTGTATAACTGTCTGACATGGACCCATTAAAAGATACAGAAGGGAAGGAGAACTCAACTGCACCACAGGAGAGACAGAAAGGAAATGGGGGAGGTCTGGGAAAGGTCTAAGGTGCTTTCAAGTCATTGATGAACAAAGCAATAGCCAGGTAGTGCAGTGTAAGAGATGAGGTGGAGACAGACTTCCCTGCTAGAGAGTATTTGGTGTTTCTACTGACCCATGGGAGCATGAGTGTAGCCTTTTTCTCCTTGTACAAAGGTATACAAAACTGCTCTCTGCTCCTCACCTCGGGAGAAGAGCATGAGTTCTGGGGTGACCCACAGCTATGGGGGTACAGGCTTTGCCTTCTCCCTCTTTTTCCATCAAGACACTGAGACTCATCTCAGCCTTTCCACTACTTATAATTCCGGATGAAGCCAAAGCTTGTGAGGATATCCAAGAACAGCTGGAGCAAGGACAGTGGTGGTGGTGCTCACAGCTCTTCACAGGGCAGAAGTGGAACTACTGGAGACAGCAGGCTTGAACATGCTGGTACTGTGGGCTTTTCCAGAGTCTCCCTTGTCAACATAGACAAAGCTTGTGATGACCTGTCAGACTTCTCAAAATTGCTGCTGTGTCTCATTCAACACTGAGGCTTGAGGTGGAGAGCAAAGAGAAGGTGATTGAGTCCAATGGATGGGGACAAATCAGGAACCTCAGTTGTGTAAATATATCAATAACTGCTTTGTTTATGTTGGCCAAAGCACTTGTCTCTCTGAATTGTGGCATTCACCCAGTATTGTGCTTCTCTCAAAACAAACACCCCACTTTCTGGGCAGATATCCCATGGTACGATGTTTTGCCACCATGCTCTGAGCATGCTGGCAATGTCATATCATTGCTATGTCAACAGGCAACTGAATGGAGCCCTTTCCTTGGCTTTGGGGTGCGGTTCCCATCTGCTTTCCCCCTGAAGGTGTGCTTAGTGTGGGGGTAGATTCTGTGCCATTCTGCTGTCTACCCAAATACTGCTGCCGTGGGGCCAAGCATCCCACCATCCAGAGGCTAGTAAAAACACACCATAAATTCTGCCAGTGCCCATGTGGTCATCCCTACTTTCCTAGCTAACTACCTTCTGATTAGGATGGTCAGAAGCAGCCAGAGCCTGTGTGGCAATAGCTACATTCACTGTTTCAGCTCACTGGTCTACAAGTTTTGTAGGGCTAAAATGAATACCCCAAAGGCTTCTAGAAGAGGGACATTTCTTCTGCTCAAGATCTTCTTATGATCTTAGCAGATACATGTTGTGCTCTGCCCCACCAGCCCTACTGCACTGGAGAAGGAGTGGTCTATCAGAGAAGTCTGTTCCCACACAATCCACTTTCTGACTCAAGTTGATTCCCCTTCCCCACCACCCTAGTGGGACTGGCAGCCAGAGCCATGAGGAGAATGACACTTTGCATGGAGAAGTTTGTTTTTGATGGCTGCAGGGATCATGACAGTTCTGTCCTTGGGAGAACCACATGCTTTGGGAACAGCTGGGACTCGAGCCGTGGAATGGTGAAAGAATCTTAGTGAATCCAAAAGGCTTTCCTACGCAGGCAAGCCACCAGATTCAGCTGGAGGCAGTAGCTAGTTATTCAGCCCACAAACCTGTGGTCATGGAGCAGAGAGGACTGAACTGGCAGCAGAACAGTGCATCTGTCCCCTGTGCTGCTGAGAGGCAGTGTTTACACTGCAGTAAACTTCCTGTTTGCCACCTGACCTTTCCAGTCTCATCCTTACTCCTTTCTGGTTGACTTTTGACTGTCCTCAGTTAATCTCTTGCCATGCCCTTTCCTTTCCCCTTTCTAGCATATTTGCTATTCAGCAGGTTCACACAGCAATAAATGATTAACCAGCAGATTTGCTGCTCAGTCCCTTACTGGAATGCACCAAAGATCTCCACTGACTTTGTACATGAGGTGTAGGAGAGAGGCAGGGCTTCTGCCACAGCATTAAACAAGCCTTGGCCTGTGCATTATAGGTAAGTAATAATGATAGGAAAACAGTTAAAAAAAATCACATTGATTTGAGTAGAGAGCCAGCCAACCCCAGGCCTGCTGCAAACAGCATTATGCATACCTCCCTCATGCATAGCAGGGACATGCTGAATAGCTGGGTGAACTTCAGAGCTACGCCACAGAAACTAGCAACCGCTGTTCTCATCAGGGAGGGCTGGGAGGGGGCAACCACACCTGACACCAGCCCCACAGGAACCAGCCATGTGGAAGGCCGTGGCTTGGCTTGCTCGAGACTGGGGCTCGGGCTGGCACAGCAGGCGGCTGAGCACTGCTGATGCAGGAACATGAAGCAGGTGCCATGCAAGTGAGGGAAGATCTGGCAATGCAGAGAGAAAGTCTTTCTCCAAAGTGACCTTCCCTCCTTCAGTGGCAGCCAGAAAGCAGCTGGTGGTAAGCGGAAGGCACCAAGCTGCTGGTGCCATTGCACCCCAGCAGGCGAGGAAGAGCCGGGAAGAGAGAAAACTTCCCCTTGCAGGGTGCTTTCCTCCCTCTAACAAGGTAAGACAGCAAATGACTCAATTATATACTGAAGAACAATGAAATAAATGTTTACAAGGTGCCTTTTTAAATGCCAAGACTTATAAACCCGTGAGTGGAAGAAAGCAGGACTCAAGATTCCCTGGTGTCCAATTCAGGCAATGCTTAACTACTAGACTGTGAGGTATTGGAAAGGCTCCAGTTCCCCTTCTGGCAACTCTCCTCCCAAATCACAAGCACAATTTTCCTTTTTCATTCAAAGAAATAAATAAATGCCATCCTTAATTGTGTTCTGTGCCTTGAATGGAGAAGAGAAGGAAAAAGAGGAACAGTGGTTTTGCCTACTGTGCCTGTTTTTCTAGGCTCTTCCAGGCACTGGCATGTACATAGGCCCTTCCCTGGTTACAGGCGTATATATAATTAGCACAGCAGGTTACGCATTGCCTTCCTATTTGCCAGCATAGTTCACCTCTGTGCAGGACGACACAATGCTTGAGTGCCACTTACGTGCTATCGCCAGCCTCAGCTGTCCCATGTCCCCAGGTCAGACTCCTCAATGTTTGCCTTAAAGGGCACAGGCACTGAGAAGAAAAGTAATTGGGGCAGGGGGATTTATTGACTTTTCAGTTTTCACTCTGTTACCTTTCACATTGTTGAGCTTTTCTCATCAGCATAGGTGTCTGGAAACTGGCTTTGGGTAAAAGATAAAATTGCTGAATTATAGCAGGACTTCTAGAGCTGGAGTTGGCAAGAAACCCACCTCCTTTACACTCAGGTGGGGAGCAAGGTCCCTCCTCAGCTGCTCCGTGACATATTTACCTGTGACTGCAGAGGGGAGATGGAAGCAGAAAGATATCCCCTAAGCAGCAGTGGGTGAAGGTGTGCAGCTGCACCTTGTTGCCTACCTGTGTATGTAATTTCTGAACAGGGCAGCATGAATTGGGAGGGTCCTGCCCCTTACCCTTCTGTGCCTGGAACAGTGAGTCAGGTCATAGTACCACCAAGTGTTTCTGGTGGGTGTGTGGTGTCTAGGCTGAAATGCATCACAAGATTTTTCCAAGGGGGTTTCATGAGCCAGATGTCTTTAGTAGTGACAGTGTAAGAGGTTTAAACGCCAGCACACAAGCACCTGTAACCCAAATAATGGGAAAGGAAAACACAAATGAAGAGACAAAGACAAAAGAGAAGAGATGAACATATGATCAGAGTCTTTGAATGGCTTAGAAAATCCAAGAGCTCCATTGTGGACATAGATTCTCCTGCTCAATCTTACCTGAGCAGCATTTGAGGATTTGCTGTCTCAGAACTATCATGGCTAAACAAATAGTAGAAGATGCAAATGAGCTCTGTGTGGCGTAGAGCATTTATGCCTCTCTCTACTTCTCCCTCTAGTCGTTGGCCATGTATCAGAGGAAAAGCTTGAGAAAGTTTTACTACCAATTTGGGCAGGTGATATATGGAGGCTATTCCTTTGCCAGCCACCCAAAATCTAAGGTTACTGCAAGGAGTTCTACCTGCTCTGCTGGAGTAGTGCAGGGCTGGCATCAGCTTTGAAACTATTAAGAAGTTTAGGACAGAAGAGGGTCATGAGCCTTGGAGACAGAGGGGACAGCACTGGAGTTTCTGGACATGTCTGTAGTTTACACTGCTACTGTACTTGTCGACTCTGAATCTAATAACTTAGACTCTGCTCACTGCTCTAATATCTTAGGAATGATACACAAAGAGCAGGGCACAAAGGCTTCTGCAAATGCCTGATGGAACCACAGTGCCAGCAGAGCTCTGCAGATGAACAGGAGTCGGGAACGAACATGGAGGTGAGAGTGGGAACCTCTGCAGATTTGAAAAGTGGGCATTACAGTGTTAAAACACTTAATATGTTTAAATCTTTAAGGACACAAAAGTTATTTTCAAAACCTCATCAGCCTTTAAAACATTTCATGCTGAAAGCCCTCCACTTAATCCACTTCTGAAATGAAGGTTTAGGGCTTTAAGTCATGTTGTCACCCCTGGATATGGCTTCTCTTTCATGGTTGCTTGCCTTCTCTAGGGAAAGGAAGGACTACAAGTTCTCAAATGCCCTGTATACAGACCTGAGCTTTTTGTACCATCCCTATTTTTACAGAGTTTCTTCCTTAATGTAGGGATTTCACCAGTCCCCTTGCAAGATAAAGTGTTTATGCTCATTTCTGGGTCTTTCAGCATTAGACATGCTTCCTACTGTGTGGATTGTGGATGTAGGTAGTAATTCTTATTCTTCTGCTGCACCTCCCTTATTCAAAAAGCAGCCAAGAACATCAGGCATGCAGTGGGAGATAGTAAAAGACTTTGGAACAGTTTTACTGGCACGACCATCCCATTGTGCTGCTCCCCCCCACAGTCTACAGATCTTCCCTGCCTCCCCCTCCTATACTTGGGTTAGCTGGCTTGGGTTTTGCATGTGCTGAAGCACCAAGCAAAAATAATTGCATACCTCTGTATCGCAGAGGTTTCTTCTATCAGGGTGACTCAGCAGGACAGCCATGCATTCCTATGCTATGTCCTGGAACAGACTGCCTCTTCTTTAGACTGTATTGGGTTTGGAGTGAGACTTGGGCCTCCGGATCAAGGTTGGTGCCAGAGAACAGCTTATCCTTAATTACATTTCCATGATAGGATTTGACTGCGGAAGAACAAACATCAGTCAATTCAAGGTGATAGAGCCGTTTTCCAGGCAAAACAAATCAGATAACTGGGAACCTGAAATTTAGCATAAGTTCTGCAGAGATAGAGATTTCATCATCTCAGAAATAGCCCTGGAAAAGCCCCAGGAGACAATGTAGCTAAGCTACTCTGTGGCTTTTATGTTCTTTCATGTGGCTCCTGGAGAGCTAAAGCCTAACCACAATTATAGTCATTTTATTTTAAGGAATCACGCAATGGCATGGCCATCTACTCAGACATTTTGGGTGGCCCCTAAGAGGGATATATTGGTGGCACTTTTGGTCATTGACATTGCAGGATTGGCAAGTTCCCTGCAGAACTATGGAGTGCAAAGCCAATACTTTTTTTTAATACTTACAGTCAAATCTCTGGCTTCTTTTTTAAAATGAACTTTCTATATTCATTGTTTATATCCTTTCAGAGAGACTGAGGCAGTGCTTTGAGGTTCTTGAGGCTAAACAGCATTTGCGATGCAGGAGCATTTGTTGAAAGTATATCTGGAGGGCGTTTGGGCGCCTAGTAGAAAGCGGGAAGTGTCCATGAGTTCATTTTTCGGAATTGTTCTCCAATGGCGCCAGTCTGCCTGTTTGCAACATTTCACCTAGTTTTGCAAATCTGACAGCCCTCTGGCCAGCGTTATGTGTTCTGCCACAAAGTTTTGCGAAACATCCTCTGTCTCTTATCAAAACAACAGGGTAGAGTTCTGCTTGTGGTAAAAGTTCACAACACTGAAGCAGCCAGAAAAAAAAAATAATTTTGGGACAGACAATCACCTAACTTTGGAGTGAAACTTTGCACCACCTAGGAATACTGTGCTATGGTAGTAATGCCATTTTGCAGACTTCTGTGGCCCATTAACTTCAGTACTGACTTTAAGGGGATGTGCTCCTTCAATACTCTGATTAACTGAAGATCTGATATCTCCTCTCTGTCTGGTGGACATCAGGGCGCTGCAGCCTTCCTAATGGCTAGTCAACTCTCAGTGGCTCAGCTGAGCATTCCTACTTTCAGATCTCCCTGTGAGATTTTTTTAACTATCTCTCAACTTGCCAGACCAATTTTTTTCAATATGTTTGTACACACTGGCAGATGTCCTCCTAATCACTGGTTAGGACATTGACATAGATGTGAACATGGTAAACCTTAGCCACTCATGTCCCAGTTTCTCTATTGCCTTGACCTTAGTGTAATCTGAGTTTCACTTCCATAGGTGTCATGTGAAAGGTGAAGAAACAAGAAGACAATAGAGGTGAAATTTGGCTCTTATTCAAAGGGACAGACAAAACATGTGAGTTATGCACCATCAGACAAATTGTGCCCTTGAGATAATTGTGCTGATGCCTTTATTATCCAACCATTCTGACCTTCCTGATTTACCCCCTTCCACCCTCAGTCCCCATGCTGTAATTTATGACCTTGCTCCATTGTGTATATCTGTTCTTTGGGACAGGTATGTACAGCTGATGCAGAATTTTTATTGCAAGTAGGGCTTAATCTTCACCTCATGTTTGCAAAGTTCTCATGAAAAATAATGATGATCAGGTTAATAACTTCACAGCACTTATGCAGAGGTGATCCAAAACAGATTCTTGCAGTGGATAAACCTGCCCTGGAGAGGAAGGTAGTGCATATGGAAGAAGTCATGTTCTGCATTGTCAGGTTCCTCACTGACAATTGCACTGTTACTTGAGGTTCCTCAGTACTCCTAGAAGACAGTCTCCTTAGAGCTCCCACACCGCATCTCCTCCTCCTTGAACCAATCTCTAAAGAAGGTCAGACCATAATCCAACGGGGAAACTTGGGGACCCTACAGGCCTACCCAATCATCACTCATATTTGCAGTGCACAAGCATACCCTTGATGCCCTTGGGCAAAGGAAGGCTGGATCCACCATGAGCAATCCCATTCCAGGTAGCTTGTTTCTTCTTTCCCATAGAACTGTAGTATTTACACAAAACAGGTGATGTTTCAATGTTTGCTTGAAACTAGAAGTCTGTCTTGAACAACCCTCAAAGGCTTTTAATGAGCAAGAGAAACATGCTTTTCCACAAAAGCCATCTTCTTTCTCAGTGGCTGGAGCTGCTGGTTTGCCTTGGCCTTTGTATGGATTGCTTTAGAGAGGTTTGTGGGACAGGTCTCCTGCAGAGGTGTTCTCAGAGGACCTCTGTGATATATTGGGACTTTGAGATGGACCTGTGTTCTCTATTAAGCTCATGAAAAGGGGACAGAGAATTTATATAGCATTTATTCAATTTCTTTGTATTTTTTTTCTTGAAATAAAGCCCTTTTCTCTTTTGTTTTACTGGAAGCACAGCCACATCAGGGTGTCCAAAATCAGGCAGGGCTGTGTTGGCAAGCACCCATGGGGAAGCAGCATGCAGTCCAGCAGGGTTGCACCTTGATCACAATCTGTGGTTCTCCATCTCTCGCTTTGACTAGTCCATGTCTCACATTCACCCCATATGAAATGACTCTCGGACTCTTCTGGCTAACTCTGGCTCTCTATGTCATGCCAGCTGCATGAGATAAGTGTAGGTCTAATTCCACCCTTTAATCATGTTCTAATAAGCCACACCAGGTCACCATCCCCTCAAGTTTCTCTGAACACATTAAATTTCCACTGAGCAGGATTCACTGAAGTGGTTTCCCTCTCTGCAGGGCCACAGAAGATGCCAAGTTACCATAAAACAGTGCCTGAAGTAGTACTCATAACCACATTGCACACAGAGGGTCCTAATCTGGGTGAGATCAGTTCCTCTCACTCTGGGCTTTAGATATATGACATATTTTATCTATATCTGTATCTATATCTATCTATTTAAAAAACTTTCTTGCCATTTGTGTGAACAACTGTTGGAAAATCTTATGACTTCTAAATAGTACACTTCTAGCATATTTCTGCAATATCTAGTTACATTTAGTAGGGAATGTAGAGAAGTGGTGTATTGTCCACTCATATCCCATTCTTCCACTGCTATGCAGAGAAACTTTGGAGGTTCCTTTCCTTCCATTCCTGTACATTGGTCTTTGCAGATGATCTGGTGACAAAAAGCTGTCTGTGGGAGAGGGAAGCAGCTCTGCTAGGACATCGTGCACTTGCCTACAGATAGGGTACCACTACTGCTGCAAGAGGAGATGAAAGCATGCATGCATCTAGCATGCTCATCCCTTGACAATTCAGTTTGTGTCAAATAGCAAACCCCAGAGCAAGCTAGCATGGGCAAGACCCCCAAATGATGATAGATGGCATTCTTTTGCCATGCAAACAACAAGAAAAAAAGCAGCCAACAAATCTCTGCTGAATAATTGATGATTGTCATTCAGGCTTAACATGGTGTCTGGATCAAGGTAAGCTGGCTGTTCAGAGCAGGTATGGGAACTGTCTCTATATGTCAGTACAGGTCCGTACTGCTAATTCAGGTGGTGAACGCAATGTAACTGAGTAAGGTTGTGCAGGACACCAGCAAGGGAAGGGATGCAAAAGTCATGTTTGCCCTTTAAGGTGCACCTGAGATCAGGGAATACCAAAAGGGAGCTTTGCAGTGATTTAGTTCTGTGGACACTGGATAGAAAGATCCTCCTGCTTGTATGAATGTTTGGGAATAATTTACAGCTGGAGCAGGATACGGGACCCTGGAGCTTTAGTGCTTTTGTGCAATGAGTGAGATGGAACTGTGCCGTTCCTGTTGCGTTGAATTAGCACCAAGTAGTTAGCTGCCATTCTGGGAAATCATTCAGATGTACTGAGGTGTAAACAATCTCTTCCTGAAGGAGGAGTCAGGAAAGAAGCTAGGTGTCTAGTCTTGTTCTTCCCTCAGAATTAGGACTGGCCCATACCGGGATCTGAAAGCAAACTGAGAGTGGCTCAGTTGAGATAAGACATTTGTGAGGCTTATTAGAAAGGCAACCATTAGAGGGGCACAGCAAGAACTGTCTGTTGTGGGTACCAGACTGCCTCCTACATATATAGGTGTATTTATTTATATTTGTTAATATCCATTGCTGTGGGGAAAGCAACCCAATCTGAATGCTCAGTCATCACCTGCTGCAGGGAAAGCGTACATGCAAGAGCAATTGGAAGGGAGTTCTGGCTGCCAAGGAAAGATGAAAGGATTTTAGGAAGAGAGGTTGGGAAAACAAGTAGTGCTGGAGAGCTTATCCATGCATAAATGAGATGGAGCCTGAAGTGATGGAGAGTCCCCACTGCTTCCTTAAAAACTCAAGGACAAAAGAAAAAGATTGGCTGAACCGGGTGTAAGGCAGGAAACAAGACCTTGTAAAACTGTTAGCAGTCAGGGAGGGAAGAAAAAATGTCAATGTGCGCAAATCAACTTTGATTTGATGCCCACCCCAGTGTCCTGCTGCAGAGGGATAAGCTTACAACCCTCCCCCCAGAAAAGAAATTGGAGCATGCTCCCAGCTTTCTGGGTCCACGCCAAACTGTGAAGTTCACTTTCAAAGGCAAAGCTGACATGGAGACATTTGACAGGACTCATGCTTCTAAATCACGTGGATGGTTTTGTAAACATTACTTCTGGGTGTACTTAATATCTCCACTATTAATCGGGTTGCGGGGAGTTAAAAGCCCATTAATGGCATTAACAAATGCTATTTAACTGGACTGAATTGCAAATGCAAGTTTAGGCAGAGAACAAATACAATGTGACTTTGGAGGGGCAGAAAGCCAGCCAAAGCCCCACACATTTCATCTTGAAAAAAACCCCTGCAAAACAAACATAAATTAATCAACCCAAAATACACAGCCTATGAGAAGGGAGGAAAAGGCTTGGCAGATGTGATATTGAAATAACTTGTGTGTTGGTTAAAGCCAGATGTGGCGTTCAACAAATGAAAGGTGATAGGTGGACCAACACATGGAGCAGATTTGATAAGATCTTGGCATGCAGTGTGACCCAAGGACGGTCAACGGAGTTTGGTCTTGCTGGCACAAAGACCGCACAAGACAGGACCAGGAAGTTATGATCTTGCTGTGGAATCTAATGAGGGAGGTGATAACCTGGATGGTCTTCAAAGCAAAGTAAGAGCAGGGACTGAGGGTTTGGAGAAATTGTCTAAGCCTTCTTGGGTTTTTGAAGAGTGCAATAGGAGAATGACTCAAATGTGCTTGGTTTGGCTGGCTCTCTTTGTAGGGGCATGTTAATACCTGTTCACACTTACTGATTTCTGAGCAGTCAGGACAATGAATCTTTAACACAGTGGTTGCTTGCATGTAAAAATATAAAAAGGGCAGGAAATTTGTTAAGATAAAAGGGAACCTGAATAGTATAGGGAAAAATTAAACAGTGAAATGCACCAGAATGTGGATATCTCTCCAGGCTTTTTGCCTGGGGCTCTCAAAAGCAGATAGTAGAATGCATTCTATGAAGTCCAGTTGTATATTATTGTAGAGTACAAATGGATAATGAAGCAATTATTTTCAAAATGTGCTAACTATGTAGTATTTGAGCCAGATTGGCACTTATTTTTATATTATCAGTATCCTTATTACCTCTTAATAATTACATTTAAAAACACTGAGGTTGGAAACATGAAATGCTCAGAAATAAGAAATGTTGAAGTCATGATTGCTCTTCATACTTTAATTTAAACTTCTATATGCATCTGCATTCTGTCAGTCATAGGATTACCACTTTATAGGACAGATCATTACCATGCTCTCTGGGTAACTGCTCAGAATTTCTTCTTATTCTCATCACTTGACCTCAGGCCTTATTTACTAAACACCACTTAAGCTCTGCCTAGAACACCAAGTGATTACATTTCCTCATGGGCTTTCCTGTGACACTTTCACTCTAAATCTGAGAAGTTCAGAAACATGAACAGATTTCCACTTACCACAACCCTTATGAAAAGAGGAAGATGGCACCACTTCCATTTTGTGAAAGTGGAACGAGGATAAAGACATTACAGTTGTGATCACTAACTGCTGCTGTTCACTTTATAGATACACAAGTTTGCTGGAATGTTTTTTCTTCTGTCTGTGTGTGCTGTATGTGTTTAGACATTAACAAGTCACTTAAATCTGCAGAGAATTTACTCTTCAAGTGACTCTTGTGAAAGACAAAGTTGCTGATATATAAAAAACCCAATTGTTTTCTATGAATGTGAGAGCTGGGCACCTACTGAGAGAAAAGGAGTAAGAAAAGTAAGAAGTGTTGCAAAGACCAGGGAGGAGAGCAGGAGAGGATGATGGTGTGTGAATAAAGACATCTATTATTGTGAAAGGTTTGTGAATAAATAAAATGTTCACTTAAGAACCTCTTTGGGCAGGACACAGAGCTGAGATGACAGAAGAAAGGTGAGCTAAGTAGTCCGTAGAATATCCTTGTTAGTAGATTTTGATACAGAAGACACCCAAAGGGAACCACTGGCAAACCTATGATGGCTTGCTATGAACCATTTTTAGGGGCAAAACACATCTTTAGCTGAAGAGTGGGAGTGTGGGGCCAGAAATTTCTAAGAGGGGTCAGGATTTCTTGACTCTATAGTGCCAGGAACTCTTCATGTTGAAGACACAGTGCCCAGCAACTTTGCTTTCAATCCAGAATGCTCAGCATTTTTGCCAGTCTGGCCCCAGGTGTCCGTAGCTTGGCAAACAAAATGGGAGGTACTGGCCAACTTAGAAAATGCTTATTTAAGTGACTTGCCAGTAGCACACAGGCGCTCAGTGGTAGAAGCAGGGCTAGGCAGTGTTCAGTTGCATTAATGATCAGATCATCTCTTCTCCCCCTCCAATCCCTTTCCTCATTTCCTACACTCCCCTCCATCTTGGCAATAAAGCATGCAGGGGTCCTGTGGGAAAAACCCAACAAAACACTCTGTGATCATGTAATTAAAGGCTGTACTATAACACGCAGGCACAAAGGAGATGAATTAATGCTTTATGGAAAGCCTCCAGATTAGCATTTCCTCACTCCTCTGTGATTTAACATAATGTTGCTTTAACAGGGCTCTCCATATGCTATTGCACAGACTTGTGGGGAGAACCATAACAAAGTTTCAGAGCTTCCTCTTTTACCCCTTAGAGAGTGCGTGGTGTGGAGATGGGCTGACCCTGGCACAGGTCACCGGCAGACAGGGAGCTGGAGATTTGCAGCCGTCTGCCACCTGAGGTGATAGGAGAGCAGAAGCCCACCAGCCCTGCAGGCTGCAGGGACAGGAACATGCTGGTCTTGGTGTTGGAGCCTGGGCTGCCACAGGACATGGAGATGTACAGACATAGACTCTCCAAAAAAGAACTTTTATGGCTTTAAGACTCCTACTATAATACTTAGATCTTGAGTAATGTACCCCCACGTAGCATGGTACTTCTGACCTCTGTTATGCTCCTCTCACTCATGCCACATCTTAGCTCAGCTCTGGCTGGTACCTCATGTGTTTTTTTCCATTCCTACTTCCCAATTTCTTTCAGTTTGTATCTTGATTTACCTCTGCCTTCAAAGGCAGAGTGGGTATAGTCCTTTCACAGCCAGAGATCTCAGCAGGAGTGGTTGCAGAGGCAATCCTGTTTAATTGTGTCCTTGTACAGGGACACATGTGTACCTAAATCGACTGCATGGTAGCACAGAGGACCTGGAAGAGATGGAATGTAAACCCAGGAGAGATAAGAAGGAAACCTTCATGGAAAACAAGTGCTTGTCTTGCCTCTGTTTCACACAAAATGCACATGTCAACTTTTCTGAGGTTTATAAAATGATCAAACAGGGGTAGATTGTAATGAGGCTTCCAAGAGCACATCCTTGACACCGAGGCAGCCCTGTGCTTGGGTGCCTGCTCTGAGACATGGGAGTCACCAACCAGTAAGAATGTTTCACCATGAGGGAAACAATGCATTTTTCTTTTCCTTGTTCTCAGAAACAGTCACACCACTTTAGCAGAAATGCAAAAGCAAATGAACAAAACAAATTCAGCTTGAGGCAGGCACCCAGCAAGGGAATTGCAGGCCAGATGGTTAGTGTGACAAAGTTAGAAGCAACTGAAAACAGCCTCTTAACAAGAAGTATTAGGCAATTTCAGGGTTAGGTGGTACTACTCTACTAAACCCTCTCACTTTTTTAAAAGATCCCTTTTCTAAATTCAACACTCCAGCAAATTTTCTGAAGAAGCACAACGATGGCACAAGAAAGGCTGTCTACGGTAGCTGTTGCTGTTACATCATGAATGTGTCAAAGGACAGCACACACTTTTCTACCACTTGTCCTGCTGCTGGGTCCTGCTCCCTTCTCCTCCTCTTGACCCTGTTCCCTGGACCACTCTCTCCTCACCCATCCTGCAGCTGGTCCCTTGGTGACTGTCTCTTTTCTCTTATGGCAGCTGCCCACTCAGCCTTCTGAGCCACCTCCTCTTTGCCTGTCCTACTGCTGGCTCTGGCAGCATCCGCTTGGAGCCCAGCAAAGCTCTCTGCCTTGGCTCTCTGCCTCCCCTTTCCTTCCCCTCTGCTGTCAAATGTGCCTCACTGGTCTTTCAGAAAAATCTCTGTCTTCCTAATCTACTGTAAAACAAAAGGGAGGGAGCCAAAATCTCAGCTCCTGATGATTGCTGCTGTTCTGTTGACTTTTTCCAGAGCCAAGGCTGGGTTACACTGCTTCACATCACCCAAGGATGAGCCCTGCTTTTGTTAGTGGACTTATGCCAACTTGCTCTAGCAGAGAATCTGACTTGTTGGCTTAGGTTTCAGTGTGGCTGGATTGATTGGTGTTGGAGGGTGAGCTGACTCCTGACTCCAAATGAATGCAGAAGTAGCTAGACACAGCTATGTATGCTCTCCTCATCTGCTTCACCTGTTTTCTGCTTCTTTCATTGCAGAAGCACATGCACATACAGAGAGTAAGCATGTACAGGAGTTTTCAATTGTTGTGTGCACTGGTGCTTGCTCTGTATAATTCTTGGAGGATTCCCCTGTCCCAGAAGATGCAGCACATAATGCTTTTACAGTGTTTGAATGAATTGTTCCAGCTTGTTCCTCATCATCATGTTATAAGCTGTCAAGTGGAGCATACGCTCTCAACAGTATGTCTGCTGTGACTAAATCATATCCTGGGTCATCAATTCAAGGCTTACAGCATGCTTTTCTAGTTCCAGAGGGAACTGTTGTCTGCTTGTGTTTAAAACCCTTGGGAGACTTGGGCAAATCAGGACAACCATGTGCAAGACCCAGCATTATTTTCTTAAGCTGCACAAGCATTTGCTTTCTTACCTCCATCACTCTCTGCATGCAGTACAGATACCTACTCCAGTTGTGTAACATGTTGAGTGAAGTACAGCTCCTAAACCACCACTTGAAGCGTCTGCATAGAACCTGGTTGCTTTTAATAGAACCCCAAAAATGCAGCCTAGATTAAAATCAATACATAGTACAACTGGTTAATCTTTCTGTGTTGTCACTTTGCCTTGGTGATGTTTGGGAAGTCATTTCACATAGGTTATGAAAATCTTGCCATGAACTTAAAACTCAACATGTATGCAAGACAGAAATTTAAATTTATCATTTTAAGGCCAGCATCTGTAACAATTAGGAGACTTTTTTCCCTTATTTTTCTTTTTATTTCCTCAGCTGAAACTTCATTTTGTGTAGTTGAAATCTTTCCCTACTTGCAACTTCAGTAAGCACATGCAAAATAATTCTTGATAGTCAGTGACAGTTCTATCCTAGACAATTATATCATCAGTAGACACTCAAATTTTTACAGAGCATCTGTGCACTGTGCACTGAAATGTTTTGGAACCTGCCCAATAAATATATCAAAGTTGCTCAACCCTGGGCTCTCTGTGCCAAAGGAGATCTGAAAAACCTTATCAGTCTATCTAATCTGCTCAAGAATTTGGCTTTCACCAGCTGAGCCAAAATTTCAGTCTAAGTGGAAATTTTCTCTTTGCATGTTCCTGTTCCAGAGGCCATTTAAGGCTCAATCAGCTATGCTGTCCTCCATAATTAGAAAGGAGCAAGCTTGCTTGCATGTCTTTCTGTTTTGCAAATACTGCCACTTACTGTCATGCAATATCTCCAGGCCTTCCATTGCAAGGCTGGAGGAATGCTTTGGGTTGTCTGGATCCAAGTTTCCATGACATCTTCATCTTCACTTGGATTCCAGAAGTGCTTTGCCGTGACTGGAGGTTTCACTCTCCCAGACGTTGTACAACTCCCATTACATTACAGATCACAAAGAGCAATGAGCTATTCCTGTTTCTGTTTCTGTGGAAGGAGCAAGTGTTTTCTCACTGACTTCTTAGTTGTAACTCTAAAGTCATCTTTTGCCCCTGCTTCATTGAGTTTACTTTACCAGAAAACCATTATTTCTTTCTTTCAGTCAAACTGCTCCAGCATTTCATGGCTTGGAGATGCCACAAAGGTCATCCACTTCTTTTGTCTTCCTTCCTTCCTTCCTTCCTTCCTTCCTTCCTTCCTTCCTTCCTTCCTTCCTTCCTTCCTTCCTTCCTTCCTTCCTTCCTTCCTTCCTTCCTTCCTTCCTTCCTTCCTTCCTTCCTTCCTTCCTTCCTTCCTTCCTTCCTTCCTTCCTTCCTTCCTTCCTTCCTTCCGCCTGCCTTCTTCTCTCTCACTCTCTATTCTTCTTTACCCCTGCTCCCCACCCCCCTTCCCTCCCTTTCTCTCTCTGTCTCTCTGTCTCTCTCTTTCTCCCTCTCCCTTTCATTAGAAGGAAAGGCATGAATGTGGACATCACAGCCACTCTACTGGTGGACACTCTCTTTTCTACTTCCAGCTTGATGCACAGCTTGTAATCATTACAAAGCGATGGGGTGTCTTCTGGGTGATTGTTAGAAAGAATTAAATTCTGACAGCCTCTGAAGGCATGTGGATGTTCTGATATTTGATCTTCTTTTCCCTTCTGTTTGCTATAGGCATTTCCTTTCTCTTTGTAGGGCACTTATTTCTTCACGACAGTTGTTTGTGCCTATAGCCTAGTGAGTGCCCAGTCTGAGATCACCTCTTGTAGTTGTTGAAACTCCTGTTGGAAGCTGATGGACTTATTGCAGATTGACAGTCCTGTCACTACAAAAACCACTTGAGCCAAAATCTTGTCCTGTGTAGTTTCATCGTGAACTCCTTGTTCTTTTTTAATTCTTTTGCTTCACTAGTTTATGACAGAAGATTCCCGACTGAGGTAAATAAGTGTATATTCACCAAAGTTAAGGAATGTATATTGGTTTATACCATCCAAAGACCTAATACAAGTTCTCCAGGGAAGGAATCTGTCATACACTGAACTCAAAACACTGCTTTTGAAGTGTGCAAAATTCCTCTTTGCTTCTTTCTATCTGTGTTTTATTTTCCCTCTCTTCTCCTCCCCTTCCCTCCCCACCATTCTGTAGACAGAGGGGGAAAAAGTGAAGATCAATGGTTGAAAAAGTGCTGCTGTGTCTCTTTCTCTCCACTCACTGTGCAATTTGCTGACTTAATCGTCAAACTGTCCTGTGTTACTCCTAAGTTTCAGGGCCATGTTGGAGCTTCCTGCCACAGTTATGCCAGTCTGATGACAGCTATTTAACTTGTGTGGCTTCTTTCTCCATACCATTGGACAGGCTGATCAAATCCTGGAAAACAATTTTTCACTCTGACATTGTGCAGAGGAACTTCACTTGCAGTGAAAAAGATTTAGGGATCACTCATTTGAGAGAAATAAATGGCATCTTCCTGCAGTTAGATCGATGACTCCTTCCCTTTCCTTAGCCTAGGAAAACCCGAAAGAATACTGGACATCTGCCTTTACAGCAGGTCCCTCTTCACCTCTCTGGCTGTGCTTGTACTGATACGCAGGAGGGCATGGATGCAGTGTGGAGAGGCAGAAAGAATGCCAGGACCAAAACAAAGCATGCCACTGCATTAATAAATTTCTTTACTCTCTACCAGGATGTGGTAGATCAGCCTGTTCCTGACAGAAACAGACAATGGACAAGGACAAGGAGGATCTGGGTGGAAGGAGGTGCACAGTGATGCCTTGCAGGGAAATGTACGTCTGGTACTTAATGAAACATTCATGAGATGGTGATTTATTATACTCCCAGGTCCCATAATGAGTGAAAAGCCTCCATCATAGGGGAACAATATAAAGACAGATGACCGAAATACAACACTGCATGGAAATGATCTGTCACCCTCATATTGAGGCTTTTCTACTGCCTGCTGCATGCAGCAAGCTGAGGAGGTAGAAGGATACACGAGTGTTAAAGGTAACACAGAAAAGTTCATATTGACTCCTACCACTAACTATTTACCATTCTCTGAATCAACATCCCCCTTCCTTGGCTCTAAAATTAAGCCACAACTTTAAACTCAGAATATTTAAAGAAACAAGGTGGAGGAAATAAGTGTCTAGGCCATTCTTCAAAAGTCCCATGTAAACACTGGGTGACCCATTCCTTGTTCTTTTCCTACCCTGGCTGAACTCTTGAAGCAAGCAATACACAGCAGAGGTTAATTAAATACATTTCTAAGTTTAACACCCCTGGCTCCCCACCCTGTCCTAACCAGACTTTGGGGGCTGTGTGTTTTGGGCAAATATAACCTGGTTTGAATTTCAAAACATGATTTCAAGCTTCCTTTAGAGACAAAGAAAACTGATTTCTATATGCCAAAATGAGTCATTCAAGACAGGGAACCTAATTAGGGTTGCAGCAGCCGCTAATTTCCCCACCAAAGAGAAATTTTGTGCACTAAAGAATGAAGTGCTAGTTCCAGGCAGCAGAACCAAACACTCAGGGTAATTATAATTTATATGGCCCTCACTGCTGCAGTAGTTAAGTGCTTGACAAGAACCAAGGGATTTACTCTGAGGTAGGGAAAAGTTTCTTTCTCTCTTAAACCAGGGAACCAGAGATGAAGTGACCTGCCCCAGACTATTTAGTAGATTTGGCCAAGCTGAACTCAGATCTCTCTAGGTGTCTCCTTAGTGCTTTCAGCAAGACCTTCAGACCCTTCTTTTGCTTTCACCTCTCCCCTGCATGTAGCCCCGAGAAATTTCGATCCTGGTTTCTATTAAGGTAGTGAAGGGATGGAGCAGTCTTCCCCTCTGCAGCAGCGCCAGGTCTCCCCAGTTCAAACCCCAGATTCTCTGAGTGACAAAATTCCCAAGAACACATAGGAAAATATTTCCCATATTTCATAAGATAAAGGACTCAGCTTCCAGTACTTCAAGGATGCCAGGCTGATTTAACTGTATCACCCCCCTTTTCTGCAGAGTACACACCTGACCCATACCAGTCACCATTTAGCTGCATCACCAGGATGCCACGTACCCAAGCAGGCTTGGATTTGAGTGCACTTGACTTGCAGAACTACATCATGAGCTGCCCTGCCTCCTTTTTTGGTTCTTCAATAATTGTGTAATTCGTAGTTTCTTTGCAGGTCCAAGAAGAGCATTAGTTCTTGAAAAAGAAGAAGCAGCATAGAGCTGGGTTTTCATTGGGAGTGGATTAGAAATGCTTCTTTGCTTGAATGAAAATCTCTTCTTTAGGAAAGCAAAAGCCAGGCTGCAAACTTATAAAAGAAACAGTTTTGGTTTTGGGTTTTTTTCTGAAACTGAGACACTTGAGGTCTATGCTGAGGTGGCACTACTGGCCAGAATTCCTTTGAGGCTGGCAGAGGCTGAAGAGTTTCCCTCTGGCCCTGAACTCCATTTTGAATCAAGTGAGAAAAAGTAAAATCTGTTTAGCAGTGAGGTTACAGCACCTCAGGGCTGGTGCAGGAGGGCTGGGAGGCTTGCGGCAAGGTTGGGCCTCATGTCCAGCAGCTCTGGTCTAGCAGAGAAATATGTGACATGTGACCTTAGCATTGAGACTCCTGTTAGCCAAAGAACTTGGTGTTGCCTGGAACTTTGGTTGGGGCAACAAATCCTCCTCCTGTCTTGGGGGCTTTGTCCAGCTCTGCATGCCAGTCTAGAGTGAGAAGCTCTTGCAATAACTCTATAAACATGAATAAACGTGCTTCCTTGATAATGTCAAGTGAAAAATCCCATATTTTTCTGTTCTTTAATGAGCAATTCTTGTGTCTCTGACCTGGAGCACATGTTTTTACTATCAGGCGACAGTGCTGTTAATACCATTTTTATACTTGGTTTATGAAGGCAGGGCCTGGGGCTGTACACAGTCAGGACCCCCCTACAGTAGACACTGTATAGGTTCTTAATGAGAGATAGAGTCTATACCTCCAAGAGGATGGGCAAAAAGTGAGAGGGAAAATGAAGGCATGGCAGTCAAATCTGGAAGGGAGTTCATGTCTCCTGAATTCTGGAGTAACAGCCCAGCTGCTGACTTTGTTGCTCCTATAAATATTCCTGAATTTCCAGCAGCTTTGCTGTGGTTCTAGCACTGGCGCCAGAAGAGCCCAGTATTCTGCAGCTGTTTCACCTAATGGGTCAAGCAGCAGTTAGAGGATGCACAGACACAATAGTGGATTTAAGTGACACATATGAACCGGATTATGGTTTTGCAGGGGGAGAGAATTGTGTCTTCTGCTGTGCTTCAGGCATCATTAAGGGGATACTATTTTCCAGCCCCTTAGGGTGAGAGTCTCTGTATGAATATAACCACAGTGACACACAGAACCAAATGAGGGATGGGTCCTGCAATAAAATAGAAAAATCTGCTTAAAATAAATAAGCCTTATTAAGACCTCAGGACAGATGCTGATGAGTTCTGCATGTACTCTAAAGATTAAGACTGGCTACCTCTTACAGCTCTCACATGGACAGGAAACCAGGGCAGATGGCAAAACACAGCTTTCACATTTAATGGGATCTCCCTCCTCTCCAAGAGGATCAACACCATGCAAATGGACCGTCCAGCACTGGCCGCAGCTCATCTGTGATCTGTGTGCACAACCTGTGGATCCTGTAAGAACTCTTGTTTGAGGGGTGGCTTCTGTGAAGAATTTCAGCAGACATGAGAGCAGCCATGCTGAGCATTGGTGGAGAGCAGCTCCTCAGCTGCCTCCTGCCACATGGGAGCTGTCAGGGCAATGTTGGTCTGCAAGTAATTCTTGATAAGCTGTGGGGACTGCAGTGAAAGGACGGACATAGGGTTAATTGCTCATGTCCAGACAAGAGCTGGAGATTGCTGCTTTTCCCCTACACCTTCACCAAGAGCAACCCTAACCTGCACTCAATCCCCTTGGAAAATCTTCCCCATGCTGTCTGAAATAGTAGAGATTACAGATGACCCATGTCAGAGTTTTCATTCCTGATCAACCTGCTTCACATATTCTTTTTTACAGGGCAGAAGACAGAACAAGTCCTTTTCACTCCACAATGTGCACATGTGTTTTCTGCTCTCTTCCTTATTATAAACTCTCCTACTTCAGTCCTTTACCAGATCCTTAATAATTTCAATAAATGTCAGGTCCAGTATCACTTAATGACATGTACACCTGTTAAATGAATGAAGTGAAAAAATGGCCCGCTCTGACTCCTTCCTTGAAAGCGAGTTGCAACACATGCTTTTTTCCATACAGTCAGAATATTTTTACCAAGCTCCCTTGGAAATTTTAAACAAACTTTAAAAATCCTATGAGATTCCAAGCTCACTTTAAGGAGGAACCCTAAGATGTTATTCAATCCTTGGAGCCATTTGTTTCATGTGTGATCCCAAACACTACCCAAAGGCAACATAATATGATAGGTATTTACAACATATGCATTATCTTATCAGAGCTTCAGGTACAGCTGTAAATAGCCTGTTCCAGCTGGGCAATCTGCTGAGTTAAATGGGTTCTACTTATAGAAGCAGGAACTGGGGAACATGTCCCATTTAAGCTCAGATTCACTTGCACCCAAGGGATGGAAACTCAAACAGCACACCTCAGCAGCAGTGGAAGTCCGTATTCTGTGGAACATGTCTCCCTCCATCTGATGCAAAAGTCTGGGCCTGCAAAGATCATGCTGCTCATACAGGTGCTTTGTTGACAGAGTCTTGTTAGCAGCTCACCAAGTGAAGAGAATTGCTGTTCCCTGTATGGGAGGCGATTTTCCATCGCCAGCCAAAGACAAAAAGAAATGTAAGGCTGAGGGTGGAAAGAAAAGGGAAGTTGTGAGAGGAAAGGGAGGGTCAGAGAGCTTGTGGATCGGGGAAAAGTATGAAAAACAAGACCAAAGAAAGTGTGTTTCTTAGGGAAAAACCTTTTCCACTGCTTCCCTGGCTATGACCAGTCTAGACAGGACATGATGTTTACTCTTTGCATGCTGCCTCACACCGTGTATCAGGTGAGAATGGCTGGTCTTCTACTCCAGGACCCCTGGCAGAAATATGCTCAGTGTCAAAAGAAAACAAATCTGTTAAATCTTGATTCAGTCAATAGGCTTTTTAAACTTCTTTTAAGAGCCTGGTGAAGAGCCACAATTGGATTGCATTGAATCTGAGCTTATCTAGAGGGAAATTATGTTTCAAAGAAACGAAGAAAGTTTTGTCTCTGAGGCATGAGAAATCACCATCCCATTCTAGCATGACAGAGCTTACTCTCTGGTCCTTCAGAAACATCCCAGAGGCAACAGTACAAGAGATCTACTGTCAAGAGATGCTGTTGACCATTTTTATTGGCTTGCTGGCTAAAACTGAGACTTGCTCAGCTGGTTGGCAGCTGATCTAAGAGCGAGTGACTTATGGTGACTGACCACAAGAGGAGGTTACCGCTGAAAGTGGACCTGAGTTGACAATTTGCACCAGGGATTTGGGACTTTAGTGAAATCAGCACTTGGAAGTGTTAACAAGCAATGATACTTAAAGATGCATGCCAGGGCACAAAAAACAGTGCCAGGGTAAACAGAAAGCAGAGAACAGATTAGTTTGCAATAAACATGGAAGCAATTGCAACAGAGAACAATGAATCCAACAAAGGAGATTTAGTAACAAACCTTCAATAAAAGTATCCCATTTAACAAAAGTATGTGGCTTTTGACAAACAAAAAAGACATCCAAAGCCAAAGTCCATTACTGCTCGTATGGCTGAGGGAACAAAGACTTCAGACTGATAGGTTTGATGCTAAGACAAAAACTGCAGTTCTTCATGTTTCCTTTTACATATATCCTGTCTGGCTGGAGGAGAGGCTGCCTTGTGATGTTGGAGAGAAACAAATGCCTTCAAATTCTGAAATACTATCAGTACCAGAGAAGATTTTCTACTTTTATAATTAAGACAAAATGGTTACTTTAATCCATGTGCAGTCACACAGGGTCCATGTTTGCCAAGCTACATTAGATGTTTACAGAAGGGGAGATGCTAGTCAGGACACAGAGAGCGGAGAAAGCCCAAGTAACCAAATATCTGCAACTTCACACATAACCGATGCAGCATCTCTTTTTAAAGAGATTTAATTTGTTTGAGATGGATTAAAACCAACATAAACATACTTACTGAGAGGAATAATCAAATGACTGACAAATTGTATATGAGAATTGTGCAACAAGGACAGAGAGAGACAGTAAAGTTTACCTTAATTTTGAGTATTTGTTGAGTGAATAGACACCAGCTTGGCAAAGGAACATTGAAAAAAAACCAAACATCTCCTCCTCAATTTGAGATAGTCAGGGTAGCGTCGGAATTTCATGATGGGTTGAAAATGTCCCATAGCTGGATGCAGTGGTCTAATACCTAGCAAGTAGTTGAGAAAGGGAATGGCAGAGGCCTCAATAAGAAATGCAGGCAAAGCTGCTCCCCAGGAGGAGTAAGAATCTCACAAAGTAAGATTATTGTGCAAAGGGAGGAAGCAAAGATTTTTCTGGAAGGGGAAATGGGTCACCTTTGAAATGCAGGCATGTGGAAGGAAGGCATTTTAGGAACACAGATACCATGGGAGGTCACCTCTTGCCATTCATTTTGCTTCTTATGTAAGATAAAATGACATCACTGCAAGGACAAATGGCTGCTGTGCTGTGTGACAATGTCACTTAAGTAGCCAGCATCTGCTGCCCACAGCAGACCCTTGGGATTTGAACTCACAGTTGCTGGTGAATGGCCTGCATTGAGAACACAAGTTTTCCATAATGGTCCTTAATAGGAGGTACAAAACTGGATCCCTTCCATGATGGATATTCTTAGTGAGGAGTTTTCTGTTGGTAATGATTTCTGTCTGTGGCTTGTGCCACTAAGGTCCACTGCAGAGCAGAGTGGGTGGACATATGGGGAAAACAGAAGAGTGAGCTGTCTTATTTTACCTCCCTCATTCCCTTCCTGGGGCTGATGAGGTCGTTGGTTGTCTTCAGTCCTGTGGTGTGGAGCCAACCTTAAGCTTGACCCTTGCAAGAGGGTTGGAGGTGGTTCCTTGGAGTCTGCAGGGATTAAACAGGATAGTATAGCACATGGGGTAGGATGGACATAAATATGCATCTGTCAGGACTGCATCTGAGCGAGGGTGTTTTGGGAGTGGTGGTATAACCTTGATCTAGAGTTGTATCTGAAGTGGGAAAATCCCTCACTCTTCTCTGAGAGGTGGAAGAAGGCCTGTGCATGCAGCATGGCAGGGAGAGGCATAAGGTGATTTTCAAAGGGTGGTCAAAGCATGAAAAGGGACCTGTGTGGTGGAGCCAGGGTGACGTGCACCTAAATAGTGAATGTCAGCATGTAACACAGTCAGGTCCTTCATGGGGTAACACAGGGAGCTCTTTTAAACACATACATACATACACACACAGAAAGAACAATTTATGGTTGTGGCAGACTCACGTCTGGGCTTCTCATTAAAATTAATGAGGTAACGTCTCCAAGGCATTCTGAAACGGATGCTGCTCAGAGAGTGCGGGAAAGACCTCGATTGCTTTGAAATAGCTACTTAGCAAAATCAATTGAAAATTTTACTTTCCACAGCTGTACATCAAATTCATGCCAGGTGTATCAGCTGCTGTTTAAACTTATATGCAGCTGACATTTCTTCAGGCACTTTTGTTACCATGAGCAATGTTCAACAGCCAGAAGTGAGGGATGATGTAACAGCAGAATGGTGCACAATGGCTCAACCTGATGACTACCTACACCCTGGAAGTGAACTTGTGAGACCTCAATCTTTCTATTTGTCTGTTGTCTACAAAGAGCTGTGAAGCTCAGCCAAAATGAGTGTCCTACTCCCTCCCCTCATTTTCTTTAGCAAGTAGCTTGTCTATGAAGAAAAGAACAGCTTGCTTTATGCAGAGACTCTGCAGTTCAGAGCTTTACAACTTGACTGAAATTAATAACTCTTCTATGGCAGCTAAAATGGGTGATCAATACAAATCCATATCACAAAATAGCCCTTTCTGTTTTTCATTTACAGGATTCTTTTTGTTGCTGTTGTTGCAGTGTCTTATATTAAAGTTGCAGAGTTGATCACTCAGTGAGGAGATGCCAAGCATGAGGAATGTCTCTGTCTTGTGCTCAAGAGACAATCTACTGCTCTCTGCTATGTGAACACATACTGTATTTTTGGTATGACCTCTGCCTTCTTCAGCACATGGGGCTGGCTGATCTGGGAAGGAATTGATCTGTGGAGAAGAAAGCTGCTCTGGGTCAACTAACACTGATGTCACTGGTGTGGCTGTCACAGCAAGGGCAGTGAGGAGTGTCTGGTGGGCAAGACAGAGGGACGTTTTGCTGGAGAAACAGATGCTCTCCTCCCTGTCTGGGCAACAGCAGAGCCCACTCAGACTTTTCTGTCTGTCACTTGCTGTATGCTATGTTTTCTCCTGTAGACAGTATTTGTGGCAGTGCTGAGCACACATACCTGGAGGGGAAATCAGTGGGAGCTACACACTGAATAATTCTGCAATCTTGCCTACAGCTTTGGGAAATTAAGCCCTGACTGCCTTTATTTTGTCACTGACAATTAGCAAGAAGGTTCTGGCAACTTTGATCTCTCTCTAATGGGGCAGCATCATCCTGTCTCCCATGCACGCTATGAAGAAACATGTATTGATTTTTTGAAGCTCTCTGACTTGAGGGTAAGACAACAAGGAAATTCAGTAATGATGTTTACAGGGCTGCTTGTGGAAAACAGGCCTGCAGGCCACACACCAGGTAAGGAGGACAAATAGCTGGTCTGAATAAACACATATAGTTATACCAGTGGAAGCTCTATGGAAAAAGAGTATGTGCTCATGAGATTAAGTGCTGTAAAATGCCATATGCTCAAAGTTGTGAATGTGAATTGCACAGGCAACATGAAGTGTGTAGACCCCAGCTTTCGACTCTCAGGCTTTGCTGGATATGTGTTTGTTTGCTGCAGTTGTTTGTATGCAAAACTCTAAGTGGTCTAAGTGTAGCCTTCCATGCTGGAAAGACATTGCCTTTTCCACCAGCTGAATATTTTCCCCATGTCTCCTCCCTATCTCAGGTGCTACTTGATTTATTGTTGCTTAGATCATAGAATAAATGGCTTCATATTGAAAGTCCTTAATCAAGATGCCCTGTTCTGTGTTTTATAATTGATCTTAACCCTCCTTATGCCTGCAAGTTGGATTGTTGGCTACTTGCTGTTTTGTTTCTTCTGTCTCAATCTCTGTTTTACTGCATGAAAGGAGCAGGTTGAGGTTTATACTGACTTTTCCAATCCATGTACTTCAGGAAATGGGAGATTCTAGTCTCTCACTTTCTGCATATTTTCAAAGGCAGCACTTGGCCTCTTCAACATGATATATCAGGAATTTCATTTAAACTGGAGAATTATTTTGAAATATTTATATCAGTATATTTGAGTTTTACTTTGTATTAAATAGTTTGATAAAATTAAAATGGATCTGCTTTCTGCAAATGTCTTGGATATTTTCCATTCCCATTCTGAGTGTAACATCTATTTATTGTACATTAAAAGAGAGGCAAGAGAGGAATCTTTGCTACCTCGTGTAGTCTGAATGTCACTGAACCTTATCCTGCTTCTCCAAGCTTATGAAGAGATTAATAGTGTCAGACACATGGAAGCCTACTGTCATCTAATTAATAACCCATTAAAATGCAATAATGCTTGAAAAACAGAAGCATTCCCTGATTTCCTAACCTAGGTCAGTACAAATAAAATTGCTAGATCACAGGAAATGGTGAAGAGTTAAAAGTGGTTCATCTTCCCAATTCAAGTCAGCCAGTTCTTGTCCTGTTCTGGTCTTCACAGCACCAGAGGGTTTGTGCCCCCTTTCTGTCGCCATTGCTTCTGTTCTTGTGAGAGCAGGTGATCAGGTCCTCAGTACCCACCAGCCCTCTGGGAAACCTATTCTTCCTCCTCCACTGACTGGTGTTTTCCTAACCCTAAGCCTTCACCCTCCTCAACCAAAGATCGGTCTACCAACCAGTCTTTGATGCGTATGTCTGTAAATCTCGTGTTGTCTGAGAACGTCTTCCTTGCCTTCTCCATCAGACCTATGCATTTATTGTATGAATTTCTAGCAGACAGTTTTCCATTTCCCTGAGCTGTGAGAGGTGGTATTTCATCCCAGCAGCCATGTTACTCTGTCAGGTTTGAGAATAACATTACCTCCATGGCAGCTCATGGTGTCGTCCTAGTTGTCACTGATCCTCTTTGGGTTTCTCACTGCTGTCCTTGTCTCTTCCTCTCCATCCTTTAAGTAAATAGAACTTCCTTGTCCCATTCTTCCTTGGTCTTGTCTCTTGGCTCAGCATTTCCCTGTCTGCCAGATGTGACCAAAGGCAGGATGTGTCCATCCATAGTCTCTAACCATCTCACAGCATACAGTGCCTGCCTGCTGCAAGACCACATGACATGCAAGTGATAGACTGTCCTCAGACACCCTATGCTGTTCACCATTGAGCAGTGGGATTGTTCACCTACCTTGAACATGGACTTTCTCTTCAGAAGCAATCTTCAAGTGGGGAGTTACCAGCATTGCTCCATGGGTCTTGCTCAAGTCTGGTGAGATGCAGAGCACAGCTACTCTGGCCATATTCCCCTAGCAGAGTGCTGGTTTGCCTTGACCTATTTGATCTGATGAAAGAATCAACACTATTGTTCTCAGAGCCAGAGGGAAGGAGGAGGAAATACAAGATGAAGACAAGTGGACCAGTACTTGGGTGTTTTGTTCGTGTACAGTTGAGTGTAAGAGAAACCCTCAGGCCCTTTCTGCAGAGTGGCAGACCTGTGCCTCGACAGCAGCCCAGGCCCCATGCCTGATTATTTCCTATTTGAATCAGTGTTCTGGCCTGAGGGTGTGGATGCTGGCAAGATATCTGGGGAAGGATCTTGGATACATCAACAGCCCAGATTCCCAGGGAGAAAAAGAGTGTAGACTGTTGTGTAGTAGAGTCACAGGCTACAAAGAGCACTGTGGCTTTGAGTTCAAGACAAACAGACCCTAAAAAGCATTCTGGCTGATGTGTCCACATTTGCAGGCCAACACTGCTGGCAGGGAAGCCAAAGAGCAGAAATCATGTCTTGGCTGTATTGTCACTGCCACTGTCACAATATCCAGGCACCTCATGCATTCCAAGGCAGATGTCTAGAGGCAACATGGGGAATAAGTATTACTTGTCCGAAGAAGAGGATGATTTGCCTGCCAGCCATCTCCTGCTAGAGTGCTCCCATGGCAGTAGTTTCCCAAGTGAGTGATCCACTCTCTGAACTTTGCTCATAGGGCTGAAACTCTGTTAGACTGCCCACTGCCCCTCTCCTCTCTCCTGGGAGGTATTACAGAAGCAATGATGACAGACAGTGTCTGGAAATACTCATTTAGTCACACCACAGCTCTGGTTCCTGGTGGTGGGTGCTAGAGACCAGTGCATGCCACAATCTTCTCAGCTGTTTCTGGGATGACCTGCACAAGTTCATAAGCAGTGGTCAGTAGAAATCATGAGACTCCCTCTGGACTAAGACACACTGCCAGAACAATGAAGCATACTAAGGTTAGTGACTTTCTCAAGCCAGTGACTGGGAGATATCCAAGGAATGCAATGGGAATATGATTCGGCTGGGAAGCTGCCAGCAACTTAGAATCACGTGCCTGCATAATGCTTAGTATGTCATGCAGTGCCTCTGGCCATCTGATGCCAAGCAAGGCCTTCAGTCTGGGGTCCAGGTGCTGCACAGTGCAGAATTCAGAATGGAGAGCCAGAATGAGGCAAGTAGCCCTAAGGAACTGGGGCTGAGCACCCTGGACTCATCTTCTCCACCTCTCCAAGGCTTCCTGCTGTGCCTTGCTTGTGGGCAACTCTGTGCACCCTGGCATGCTCCTCCATGAAGTTGTGGGGTCAACTCTGGCCTTTAAACACCCCTCAGGACCTTAGATGATTGTGTCCAGTGACTACCATTTTCTTTGACTCAGAGCATTTCAAATAAGATATGGTTCTCTGGGGCAGATAACATGACTGTGCAGCTAGAGCTATGTCACTGTGAACAGGAACTGGATGAAATCCTTCTGCCTTGCTAGATGTGCTTTGATGCTGAATGCACTTGTTCCTCTTCCTTTCCCCCAACAATTGAGAGATTTTGTCTATAGCATTTCTGGGCTATTAACAACTTCATTAAATGCATCCTACCTGAGGCTGACAGCACACTCTTCCATCCCTCTAGTAGGTCCTTTTACATCATCAAAAAGCAATGGATGTATTATCAGGCAGTGGTTTTGCTAAATCATGAGATTACATCAACTTAAATGCATGTTTCTGGTGTTTGAAGCTCCAGAAGAAAGTTTAATACTTTGAAGCTGATGTGCCTGAATTCTTGATATCTGCATCAGAACTAAAAATATCTTCCTTTCAAGTATGTTTTTGAAATCTTATTATTTCTGCCCAGACTTACATTTTTGAGTGTCTGAACTATGTTTTTAGGTGTTTGTCGGTGTCAGGAGCATAGATTTCCAGGAGATAAATCTCAATAGAGGATAACGTTATGCATCACAAGAGAGTCCTGTTAAATGCTAGTAAACATAGGTATAATTTAATACAGGGTAGGAGAAGCATTTGTTTCCTTTTCTTAGATGGCTAATGATAGGCTGTATTTCTGACAGCCCCAAGACATTCAAGAGTATGAAACTGTGATCTTTAATAAACATAGAGACAGGGGAGACCCTGGGAAAAGCCTCTAGTGGAAGATTTTGGTCTGGTCACACTAATTTAATTTATTTTACTTTCAGGCCATTAAAAATAGCATGAGCCAAAAAAAGATTTGTTAGCTGTCTTGGATCAGGGACTATGGTTCCAGATGTTTTTTCTGCAGGTGTCAGCACCACAAGGTCCAAACTCCTAAAGTTCTTTTCACAGAAATAATACAGATAAGAAACCCTCCTAATGGGCATAATATATAGGAAAGCTAGTGGCTGTGGGAAAGGCATCATTGGCAAAGTCAAGGCTACAGCGAAGAAGGATTAGAACAACAAGCTTTATAGGATCATAGGTATGTGGTAGATGTCTTTTGAGATCTGTGGTAAGGAAAGTCTTAATAGCAGAGGTTAATTAACACAGAAAGAGTTAAATAAGTTCTGCCAGAGGCAACAAAGAAAGTAAAAACCATGACAAAGTGTTGTTGTTAGCTTTGACAGTCGATATGTCATAAAAGGGGTCATATATATCTAAAATTCTGAATGATAGAAGTCCATAAGGTGTGTCATTTTAAAATAGACATAGGAGTGCAACAGAGCCCTACAAAATGCTAACAGAGTTCACAGAAAGTAAATGGAGTAAAATGCCATTGCACAACAGAAGGGTATCCAGAGTGCGCAGTGCTGTCAGCCCGCCAACAGCGTGAGATATGGACATGCCACAAACAAAGAAGCTGTGCCCTATAGATATGTATACTGTGGTGGCTGCTGCTGTGTGGGTAGCCAGCTCTAAAATAAGGACTGGGCACAATTAATGAAACAAAAGAAAATGGGCTTGACAAAATCCTTATTGTAACAGACCACAGGCAAGTTTTCTCAGGTTCAGGATTGTTGCACTCCATTGCAAAAGAACAGTCATGCATTAATACCTAGAAATGGTCCACTGATGGTCAAGGCTGGACTATGGGGTCACATAGATCTTAGGCAAGAGGGAGAAATCAGAAAAATTCCAGAGACTTTTGAAATTATGGAAAGGCAGTTTTCACAAAGGACTTCAAGCAAACTGAGCCTTTGCTTAAATCTGAGTTATCTAAATGCAATAGCATCATGACACTGTATCCCCACGGTGCAGCTCCTGTGAAGTTAGCCCAGCAGGCAAATCCTCAGGCTGGCTACTGTTGTGTTTGCTTCAGTGATGCGAGTGCTTCTCTGCATGGGGTAACAATGAAGCTCTGGGAGAGACAGGCCAGCTCACAGATACCATCTGTCTAAAACCGGGTACCTCCTATTGCTAAAATTATAATCTGGCTGCTAGCAAAGCAACCTGGTGAAAAGCAAGTATTTGGTTATCTTCTTCAGGCTGTTCACTTCCTGCTTTGAGCAGGACCTCATGTGTATTGTTATTGGTTTGGATGTGCACTTTCTCCATTTTGGCAAGTTTTGTTGCGAACTCAAGAGGAAAGTGGGAAAGCCATTCTCGGATTCTGCTTAAAAGAATTCTTAAAGGCCAGGACAAGCTGCTAGAGGGAAAATATTTCAGAATGTTGATTTTAAGAAAATCAGTCAATGTCAAATTTCAATACAAAGGACAGGTGCATTGATGTTGGTAAATCAATTCTTGGTGCTTAGATGGATGGAACTACAGAGATACAAAACATTATTATTAATGCAAACACTGAGTTATTCAGAGGCATAAAACAATGAATTACAAAGGCAGAGGCCTCAAAACCGGTGCATCACTTCTAAATGTTCTGGGAAGTCTGTTGACCTTCTCAGCCAGGGGAAGGCTGATGCAGTTCACATAATGTTTCTCAGGTCACAGGCTATTTATCCAAAATGCTGAAGGTACAAGACACTTTCCAATGAAAAGAGTAGGACTTGTATGAGCCTCCTTACCTGAGAAAACAAACAAAACCAAGACGAAAGAAAGAGAAGAACGAAATCAACGCTTGGACTTTTTTATCACATTCTGCCTTAGGACCACATTTGCTATGGTCTTTAAAAGGATGTGGCAAACCTCTGTGCACCCCTGGGATGTCTCAGCACTCCTGTGCCTCTGTTGGGACTTCAGCAAAGGTGAAATAATGCAAGGAGACCCCTTCACCACCTTTCACCCCCTCCATCTACCCTGCTCTTCTGCTCGATGGTTCACTTTTGAACACATAAGTAACAAGGAGCCTACACATATATCTTCACTGCAAATCCCGAGAAATTAACACAGCAGTGTCACCCACAATTTTCTGAACTGGCAGGGTCCCATTTGCTTCTCTGACACTTTGCAGCCCCTTGGGAGCCTTTCCAGGAGGTTTCTGACAGGATCTGGAGGACCTGTCACCAGAAAACATTTCCCAGCCTATGCCAGAGATACATGGACTTTTTTCCCTTCTTCCACTGTGATGTTCACAGTCCAATTTTACAAACCTCTCTGAGCTATTAGTAGTACAGTTGATAAGCGAGGGAACATTACAGAAGCTGCCCTCTGCCTCTGTGATTTATATTTCTTGCTAAATATAAAGCTCTCAAGGCTTAGCACATCAAAATTTTGGAATGGAGCACATGGAAATATTTGATGTACTGGGGAGAACAGATCCCTGTGTCCAGTCACTCACAGTTGCCCTTTTGTGAGCAATCTGTCTTTCCCTGCAGAAGACGGTGGAATTTGGGCACAACAGCTGGAGTTCCAGTATCTCTGCATGCTTTATTCATGAGAGAGCCTGGATTCAAGCCATCCAGACACTGACCATCCACAGATGCAACTGTAACATCAGCAATGCAAGAGCCTCTCTGAGCTATGAGGGGTTGTGTGGAGGACATACCTCCTGCCCCTGACTGCATGTTCTGCACCATAGCCTCAGTGGGTTCATTGGGAAACAAGTTATGCTATAGACACTCCACATCTTCTCCTGGTGGTGCAGTGGGATGGTACCTGCTTAGCAGAGAGACTAGTGTTCCCAGTCCAGCTCTTTGGGCTGCATCGCTCTAAGACTAATGACAATCACCACTCAAGCCCCAGAATTCCCAGTCTTCTTATAATCGTGTAAATTTGGTACATGGGGCATAGAGATGTATCCATTCAGAGAAAGGAAGAGTGACTAGTGAATAACTGCCAGCAGGAAAGACACTCTGGATGGTGGAGGGCAAGCAGACGATCCAATGTATACACGCACTGTTTTGTGTGGTGTATGGTCTAAATCATTTTAGTTCTGCTGCAGTCAAGGGATGTTTTCCAGCTGATAATTTGGTCTTGGGTGGAGTCATGCCAGGTCTGCATCACCCTGGACATGGCTCTAACAAGCAATGTTTCAGATCTATCACAGAGGTATACAGTACTTTAGACAAATCTTTGAATGCAGAGCTCATTTTTTCAGTCCACAGCTTATCAGAATGCTGTTTTTGTCAGAGGAGGAATGTAGTAGAGGAAATGTGTGTGGCATTTTTAGTGTCTATCAGGTCTACCTGTGTGGCAGATGTCCTCTGACCTGTCAGATGGTCAGGCTGAGTCACAATTTAGGAACCTCAATGGAACAAAGTAGTCTGGACTGGAAAACACACAAAAGCTCTCACAATTAGAAGAAAAATTAAAACAGCAAACCGTTTCACAAATCCTTTCACAGTTCCTTTTTGTGTTTTTTTTTAGCATCCAGCATTTACTTTGGAGTGGGGCAGAGAGGTGGATTGGCTTCTTGCCTGTCTTCTGGGATGGAGAGCTTTTGCTTAAACAGGAGACAGAGAACATCAAAACCAGACTGAGGGGAAAACAAAGTCACCTCTTGGCAGAGAAATCTTATGAGTTTGTGCAAGTTAGGGATATAATAGTTATTTTCCAGCTATTGTTATTCTGAATTTGTCCTGCTGAAAAGCCTTGTGGAATGGCCATGACAGACTAAGAATGCATATCCTTGTTCTCACAGAGGGAAGATTGAATTTTGCCATGAAGTGGGAAACAAAAGATGTGTGTAGCTCTAGTCCTATTGTGTGTAAACCACTATGTACTGGTTTCCTTGCATGATTCTCTGTTAATACTGTGTATGAATCATTGCTTCCCAACATACAGGTTCGAGCTAGCAATGCAAACCTTTTGTTCTAGCTGATTGAATTTCTCTGATATATTTGATTTTGCATCATACCAGAGTGTCTTTGAGATAAGGGCTGTTTCAGCAGCTGTCCTGGCAGGGCAAAGTCAGATTGCAGCCTGGAATGAAAGCCTCAGGAAGGGGGTGCCTCACCAGAGTGCTGGAGCATAATAGCATCTTTCTGCTCATCAAGCCTAGTGTTCAAATGCCCTTCTCCAGCAGGAACACATGCACTCTGTGCACTACCAGACATAACACATAGTATGACTATGGGACACCTTCCAACACTCTGAAAATAGTCTTTTAGAAAAGCACCTGTACCTAATGTGAAAAAAGGACCAAAAGCACAAGCACAAAGTACGAGAAAGCAAGACTCATGCAAGGTATGGCTTAGTCAGTATTCTCTTGCACTAGAAAAACTGCAGTAGTGCTCATCCTTTCTCTTGTAGAATTGTACCAAGTCTCCACAATGAGCCTTCATGGGAAGAGCTCCTAGAGCCACCTGTTTGTTGAGTAGGAAGCACAAAGCCAGGCCATCAATTAGCAGAGCTCTAAATTTCCATATTAAATGCCCAGCATACTCCAGACATGCATTTTGCCCTGTCTGCTAGTTGTTCTACAATTTGGTGAAGCCTCCAGTTCCCTTTTTCCAAACAACAATCTGTCAGACAAAACAGGTACAACTTCATCTCAAAAATGTCAAACAGAAAATCATACTACAGGCAAGGTCAAACTGTTGTGTTTATACAGTCACACCTGCTTCTAGTCACTGTCACATGACAAAAAGATGTCCTCTTCAAAGCCATCATGACTTGACTTTGCTCACCAAGTCACAAGAAACAGCCAGCAATTACATTATTATTGCTTCAATAAAAACTGCAGAAGAAAGACATCCCTTCAGACACCAAGAACTTCAGACCATGTAGGTGTGGCATAGAAGAGACAGAGAGAATTTTAAGATCAGAAAGGGACTATTTAGTTTTAATTCCTATATGTCAAAACTACTGAGCAACCTTGAATTTGCACTTGCTCAGATTGCAGAGGAGATTTTAGAAAACAGACAACCTCAACTGAAAAGTTTTCTGTGGCAGAGAGTCCATCACAAGGTTAGTGCATTACCCCAGTTGGTAGTTGACTACTGCCTTGCTTCTAGTTTGATTCTTTCTTTACCAGATATAAGATCTCACTTTGCCTTCACAGGCTTTTCACTCTAGTGGATAATAATCAAATTTCTTTTACCCCAAAGACATTGATCAAAATACCCTTTCCGTTTTTGTTGAGCTCGCCATATCTGTCAACTCAGTGTCTAAGTGTAGGATTCATCTAGCCTTACTAGCTGCCTAAAATTACACTTTTGATCTGACCCACTTTTCTTGCCTGCCTCTAAGCTTTGGAGAAGTATTGGCTTTTTTAAGGGGTAATTTGTCATGCCTAGAACAAATGTCACACCTCTCGAAGGATGGATGAGACTTTATTATTAATGGAGTTATGTCTCCTTCCAGGCTATCTGTAAAAATGTTAAATAGCAGAGGGTCTAGAGCTGATATCTGGAGGAATTCTTAGGAAATAGGTGAGAAACAGCACCCCATTTAGAATGACTTGAAACCCTATCTTAGCTCACTGTTAATCATTTCAAGGGTGCCTTGTATTGCATATTTTCTTAATAAAAATACTGTGTGATACCAAGCCAAATGCGTCATAGATGCTTGGTTAAATCACATCAACTCTTCTTTCCACTGACTGAGCCTGTAAATCTCCTAAATCTGAGATTACAGCCTAAACTGACACAGATTCTCTTCATGACCCCATGGGTGAGTAACAAGCTCCTTCTAGGAAGTTGTCTTCTGAGCACTGAGTATGCCACCTCTACCTTTTGAACAAAGACTACTGGTATCCAAAATCTGTATGCAAAACATACCTCTGTGTACTTACATCTATTATACATACCTGAAAAGACCAACTGTGGCCCCAGGTCAATGACATGATTATGATTACAGAAAATAGTATATTCAAGGAACTGGAATGACTTTGGCAGCTAGTCCTTAGGGCCAAAGATTGTTCAGCCACAGGATCTTCTTACGAGAGGCCAAGAAAGCCTCCTGAGACACAGGTACCAGTGAAATCCAGTGAGTGTCCAACCAAGCAAAACTCAGTCAGGGACATTCACTATTAAAGCTTGTTTCTCCTACCCAATATGCAGTATATGAGGTTTCTCTTTGCTTATCTTGTTTCTCCCATGAGTCAGTCTGGGTTTGGGGTTTTGTTTGTTTGGTGAGGTTTTTTAAATTTTGTTTGTTTAGTTTTGCTTTGTTTTCAGATTTTTTTTGTGAATTTACAGTTGTTGGGACCTTGAATGCACTATTCTGAAAACAATTCATAATTTGGAGGCAGTTGGGTCCTGCATTTCACCTATCACCAACTCACAATTTCACTTCTTGTTATCCTTGCCTTGAGCCCAGACATGATTGTGCTGTTAGGCTGGAAAATAACATGCAAAGAAGCATCTGGCCTTGATTTGAAGACATCAAGAGATAGAGAATCCAGAACCTGCACTGGCTGCTTAGTAGCTAAGCACTGGCACTGTAATCCAATTTATCTGGCTTCAGCTTTCAGTTGTAGATCCTTGATCTTCCTTTCCTTATGGTTTACAGAGGCTTCATGTCTTTAAATCTTCTCTCACTCTGGCTTTAGATAGGAAAAACAAATGGAGCTCTGTAAGAAAGATATTGGCGAGAGTCCAGCAGAGGACCACTGAAACAGCTGGGACATATGTGGGGTGTGTGGAGAGGTCGAGGGAACTGGGATCACTCAGGTTTGAGAATTGAAGGATAAGGGTGCACTGCTTGATGTTTTCCGCTCTTTAATGGGTGGTGGAGACAGTCTTTTCATGGAGAATCACTATGGAAGAGTGAGCAGCAATAGCTGCAAGTTGCAGCAAAGGCATTTTCTATCTGGACATGAAGTTTTCATGGTGGAGTGAGGTAAAGCACTGGGGATTTCCAGAGATTTTCACACCTTGAGCAGACAAGGCCTAAGAGACCTGCTGTCCCTTGCAGTACAGTTTTTGGTTTGAAGTCATATTATATAAGAACATTTCCTACATTCATAGAGACTTCTGTGTGGTTCTTTTATGAGCATCTCAGGGTTTAAGCATATTCTAAAAACTGCAAGCAAAATTGGCTGCCAGCATTTTGGCATTTTTTCAGCAAAGCCACAGAAAGGTCATCTTCTATGAGCCCTTTTATATCTCAAGGGATTGCACTAGCCCTAAGAGAGCCCTTGACATAGGAAGTTCAGTTGTCCTCTCCTCACTCTTAATCATTTTCAGAATCATCCATTTCCAGAATGCCATACACAGGCTGTTATGAACAGTTTGTGTTCCCTAGATACATATATTAGCATTTGCTTCATTAAACGTGTTGTTTGAAGGGCCTAATTTATCAAGTGATACAGTCAGTCAGCATGATTGCCGTGCCTTCCACACTATTTACCCATCTGCCAATCTCTGTGTCATCAACAAATGATTACCAGTGGTAATTTCAAGCTTCTGGCCTATTGATGAAAATGTTGACTAGCACAGAGCCTACTACCACCCTCACCAGAGACACATCCTCCTTCAGCAAGAGCTCTCTGTTGACAGCTGTTTAAATCTCTCAGTCACTTTGTCCTTCATGACATTTCACCTGTGCTTTCCTCATGTTTAGTTATGCTAATTTGCAAGCAAGCTGTTGCATGGTGCTAAGGGAGACACCTCAGCAAGGACTATCGCATAGTGACTTTACTGGGCATTCCTGTGAACTCATCATCAGAGTACTATCATATTTATTCAATGAGACATACTTTCCACAATGCCAGGTTATTGGAATTAATTGCCTTTTTGTTGCCCTTTTATTCTTTATCAGTTGAGTCCCATGTCAGTTTTTCCATTTTGCTTGGACTGAGGTTCGGGTAATTGATCTACAGTTACCTTGCTCATCCAGCTTGCCCTGTTTGAACTGGCATTGTGCTAATGTTCCTTCCGTTTTCTGAACTCTCCCATTTCTCAAGATGGTTTCAAAATTAATCCATAAAGGCCTCAGCTAACAATTTTATGATTGCTGGATGCAGATTTTTTGGGTCTTCTGTTTTGTAAAATATTGTCTATAATAGACATGTATCTTCCAATGACATCTAACACCAAAGCAGAAATATATACTGAACTGCTTCTGTCTCTTCATGTTATCACTCCTGTTTTACTATCTTCATTCAGTAATAAGCCTGAGTGTTTGCTGCAGTTTCCTTTGTTTTGAATATCCTTTTGAAAACATCCTTCTGGTTGCCTTGGGTCCTACTGGTCATGTATTTCTCCCAGATACGCTTACTATTTAAAACCTTCACTTTTAAAAATCTGAAGCTTGAAAAAACTAAACTTTTCTTATTTGTTTACAGAAAACTCTTTTTTTTTTGTTACCACTCTCAGCTTTGCCACAAAGCTTTTGACTAATAGTATGCTAATTCTTTTTTGTAGGCTTGCAGCTATTTACAATCTAATATAATTTTCCTAGACATACCTACTTTTGTTAACATTTTTTACTGTCTCAGTTTTTCCTCACAATCTGGTTAAATCCTACTGTTCTTTGAGTTTGAAAAATTAGCTCTTTTGAAGTCCTGGTGCACATATCCTGTTAACTCCTGTTAAGGACAGCCCCCTGTTTGCCCATATTGAATATAATCTGGTCACACACACTGTTCCCTTGACAACAGTCAACTCTCAGCCCAGTAATTAATTCATCTTTGTTAGAATCAAGTCCAGAAAGGTTACCACATGATGGTCTCTTGCGTTAGAAAACACACTATAGTTTTCCCCAAATCAGGATGCTTTCTCAGTGGCTATTTGGAGCTTCCAGTGTGTGGAAGTCCCCTAGAATATCATCTTTTTTCTTTCCATGTATTTCTCATGGAGACTGTGGAGTAATTCCTATTCTATGGCCTGATTTTATGGCATGATTCACACAGTCCATTTCACCGACTCTATCTTTCCTAAGCAGGTCATAACCAGTTATTTTAACATTCCAATCATGCAAATTGAAACCAGCAGATTTGAGTAATGCTGATTATATCACATTTCTTCTCACTAATGAGAATTTCCAATTCCTCTTGCCTCCTACCCAGACAACTAATGGCTACATAAAAACAAATGGAAAACGTCTTCTGTTCACATTCTTTGTCACACGATTAAATAATTTTGCAACATGCCAACCTTGTTTGTAGTTCCTTAACCCACAGTTCTTGTGTTGTGTAATGCCATGATTGCTGCTAGACTCAGGCTAGGAAGACTAGTTCTCTGTCCTCACCAGCAATACGCCTGTCATCCTGTTTATACAGAGGCTGTGACCTAGTGCCCCTGAAAACCCAGACCTTCAATGTCAGCTCCCTCATCTAAACAGTAGTTAGTTCATCCTTGTGTTCTGTCACTGATTGGGCTAAAGAAATTGCCAGTAGATTATCTGAACCTTGTTCTTTTTTGGCTCCTTTCCAAGGGTCCCTCAAATCTTCTGTTGTCTATGCTGTTTCACATGACATTGAATGAGGAATTTCCCCATTTACAGTCACCAATGTGACTTGCTGGAAGAATGCAGAATCCAGTACCTATTGTGCCTGTTATTTTCTCCAGGGATATGACTTCCCACCCCATTTTCTTCATGCCAATGTCCTCATCCATTTTGCAATTAGATTTCCTTGGTGAGTTCAAGAATCTCCCTTAGTTCGTTTCACAGAGTTACCATAAGCATGACCCTGAATGAGTTCTTGGCTATTATTTTTTTGTATTTGAAATTCTTTCTTCTAACCAGCCTCAGGTTCATGTAACTTGAATTAATTATCTACATGCAATACTTCATGCTATCCACACATAGAACTGAGTTTGGATGTAGTTTGCACAAACTTAGCAAGTACAATCAAACCATGATGGATGTAAGCAACCACTACAGTACCCACTGATCAGTTTCTCTTCACTGTCAAGATCATGTTATATGTGAAATTATTGCATAAACGGTGTAACTCCTTCTGCATTGAGGAACTATCACTTTTAGTTTTGAATAGTGCATGGATAGCTGTATATTAAGACTAGCACCCTGTGTCATTCTGATTGAAGAACCCCAAACTATTTACTGAGATCATTGGATAGTATTATGAGAACACCACAATTCAAAAGAAACTTTAGGTAAGTTCATTTTAGGGTATGTGGCTCCATTTGCCTTTAAGTAGGTGTGATTTCCAGAGTGTAGTAGAGCCAGGGAGCCAGGCTCTGCTGGAAGCTGTTCAGTCTGGTCTGGCTGAAGTCTTTGTTTAAAATCAGAATTGTTTCCTGAACCATTTGTTTAAAGCTGTGTCATCACACTCTTCATTGGACTTCTTTCCTTCCTGGGAGCTGGAATGTCCATACCAAGCTTGACTTAATGGTGAGCTTTCCTCTCTGCCTATCTGGCACCAGACATGGGAGTCCATTCATAGGGGAAAGGGCCAAGTACCTGCTGGATCCCTTTGCTCTCATCCAGAGGGCTGGTTTCTTGTTTCTCTTGCTGTTCATTCTCTGATCCAGATCCAGATGTCCCCAGACTAAGCAGGGCAAAAATTCTTCAGCTCAAACCCACCCCATCCTTGGGGTAAGACATTAAATGTCTTGGGATGGCTACTGTCTCTTCCGGCAGCCAGAGTGGGATAATTTAGAGCTTTCTTTGAAACTTCCACTCAAGACACCCTATACTTGTCTTCTATGGGGCAGCTTTGCTATCCATAGTGGAGCAAAGCCAGTAGTGCTCATGGTGCTCACACATCACATTTTAGCATGCTCTCCTTGCAGAATCTAATCCCTCTGTGTGATGGGAATGAAGTAAATCATATTAAGACTGGGTTACTAAAACTGCCGGGGCAGAAGATCAGCTCATACATTTAAATAACTGTGATCTCAAGGGCCCATTCATATAGCCTGAGAATCTGGTCCCTTGGACAATGGCAGCAAGATTAGAGCATGAGGTAATTTTCTCTGTTTCATTCTGGTTCTTCTGTCCAGAATGTAACATGACAATAATACCCTCATGTCAAGAAGTACCTCCTGTAGATTTTCTTCCATTGTCCTGCTGAATTAGTGGCATCTGAGGATGTGATATGAAGACCTGATCTGAAAAAAAAACCAAACCCATATTTGAAGTTAAATTTGTTTGAACTGGGCATTTACTGGTGAATCTTAGAGACCATGTAAGACTGGGCTAACCTTGGGTGGAGCGAGACTATGGAAAAGTAATGGAGCTTCCAAAACTTGAGTAGGTCTTCAAGGCCATTGTCTTCTTCAAGCTGCAACATATGTGCACAGTAACCCTAGGAGGACCTGGATCCTGGCTGTTAATAAATGGCATTATTTAATTTATTTTCTGCCTGTTGCAATGTTGGCCAGGAAAACCTGCCCCACCAGTTTTGCCATTCCAATTCTCCCATTCATTTTTGGCTTCTAGCCACACTATAAAGTCAATAGTAGTCAATGAAACAATAATGGGAGAGGAGGACCCGGATTAGAGACAGAGCCCATCTCTCACCAGTAGACATGTGACCCCAAGGCTAAGTGTTGGCTTATAATTATTATTAACAAAAGCAACCTGGGAAGGAAATGTGATCTTCCTTTTGTGTGATGTGCATGGTCTACTCTTGAATACACTTCCTGGGAAAAAGAAATAACGTTCTGCACAGTGGAGAAAGGCAAGTACTCTCTGCTGAACCTGTGGTTTTCATTTGTCTGGTTTCTGGATAACTGCATTATGTTATGGAAAGTTTTTTGCAGTTTTTATGTCCTTTTGTGAAGATTAGCAATGTAAGCTGGGTGAAGAAAAATAAATCAAAATTGTTGCCATTATCCCTCCCCTAGTCTCACAGTTTGCTCTAGTAAGGACGTGATTTATGAGAAATTCCCTGGCTTTATTGTGGAAAGTATGAAATGGAAGAGCACATCCATTTTGTTCAGCATATCTTAAGATGGTATAGCTAGAAGTTGACTAAATTGAAATCCCGGGCTATATACTGCCAGAACTCAAGTGGCCTAAAAATGCACACAGTGATTTCCTGATGTCCCCCACACTTACCAGAATAGTGCTAATGTGCTGGTCATGGAAAAAGATGCTGCATACAACAGACTGCTAAAAGAAAAAACACTTTAGGTTTTATTGTCTTAATATAAGATCTTCTTTAATGCAGATTGACCACTCTGTGCCAGGAGGGGCTTTTACCTTACCAACCACCTCTTTTCAGGTACCGCTACGGCATTTGAACAGATGACTCATTCCTGTAAACTGGAATGTCTGGGGTGAGGTTTTTTTGCAAATAATCTTTTCTTCTTTCATCAAAACTCTCCAGGGCAAGGATTAACTTTTGTTCTGCTGTGTTTGTACAGCCCCACACACAATCTTGCATGGTTCCATATAGCACAATCCTTCACAGTGCTCTCACGGGCTGCTGCTTCTGGTCAGAGCTGATGGTGGAGCTTAAGTTTCCTTAGACATTCCTGACAGAACTGCTAACTTCCTGGTCTGATATGGATGCCCTAAAAGCTAGGCACCACATTTAAATGCCACCTCATTCTGTGTAGTATTGTTTGCCCCTAAGAGATGTAAGGCCATGAACTTCTTTGATGGGGCCTAAGTGGCTTTTGGCAGCTGATGCCAGAACCAAGGAGGTTTAGGCTTCCACCTTCCTAGTGGATGAGGAAGCCTTGATGAAGAGCAAATGGAGGATAACTACTTCTGACACAAAGACAACTTTCTCCACCACAATCTTCATGCCATTCTTACCAAGGGCTAGAGCTTTCAGAGGAAGAACACTGAGTGGAGAAAAATGTGGTCAAGGAGGACATGAACAATTTGAGAGGTGTCCTTCTTAAATGATGTCTTGGGCTGTGGTCTTTGATGGAATCAGAGACAGTGGGCATGCAAAAGTCTCTTTCAAAGATAAATCTTCCTGAGAGAAACACAGAATAATTGTGAGAGTTATCAGCACAAACATGAGGAAGTATATATGAAGTTAAGAATGGAAATGGTGTTAGGTAGGAGAAAGACAGAAGATACCAGATGAAGGGCTTAGCAGCCATTTGGTGACATGCTCAATTTAGTAGAGTAGAAATAAGAGAGAAAAGCCTTCTGCTTTTCCTCTTAGCATACTATCCCCATGGCCTATATTTGTCATCTAGGACTTTAACAGCACAGAAAAAATTTGCATTGCAGTAAAAATAAACTGGCTTTTTTGTTATTGACTATTTTTATCAAATGTTTAAAGTGAAGCATTGCAAAAAAATGAAAATCATACCCATTCTTTTGCCAATTTCAATAGAGATAGAGATGGGCTGAACTATTTTTAACAAAAAATAAATACTCCTCTTTGAGGTCTTCCTCTGAATTTCATACCACGACCCTTTGTGTTCCCTGGCGTGAGTGTTTGATCCAAAAATATACAAAGATCTGCCAAACCACTAACTACAACCAAGACAAAGTTGAGTAAAAATGGAGCCAAAAAAAGTTGTATGTGTGGCTTTTGTTGAGAGGTGAGATCATTTCCATGTTTTTGAAATATGAAAATATATAAATATATCTAAGTATATTTATAAATGGCTTATTATTGCTTATCAGGGAAAACTCCACAGGTAAATAAAAGAATATAGAAAAGACCATTTAAAAGGCATAGGAGAGGGATTGGAGGATGGAGAGTGGGGCAGGAAAGTTAAACTCAGCTATTCCCTCTTCAGACTGAGAAAAATGATGGGTTTTTGATTCTTGGTGGAATTATCATGTAAAACCCCATGACACAATATGCAAGCAAACCACAAATTTTGGAGAATTACTAAAAGGAGCTGACAGTTCTGGTGCTGATGTACACTGCAAGAGTTGAGATGGGAAGGACGGGAAAAGTATGTATTGGGAGGGCATACAAACCTTATGACATCTAATACAGCTGTTCCTAAAACAAATGTCTTGACCCCAAGATGGTTTGCAAGAATGAACCCACCTGGCAAAAATTCAATTGCAGAAGAAAGGTTTTCGAACAGAAATTGGGCTGCAGTCTGGGAAAAGATGCTGGCACCTGGGAATTGGTACTCCTAGTGCTGGAAGCTGAAAGGTGGTGCTCAAAAGCTCATTTTGTCCGGTTTCCAACTGGTAAAAAAGGAGGCTGACCTAGGAGTACCACAGCTCTGAGGAATTATGACTTCCATATACTACCAATACATTTAATTGCTGAGAGGGCTCCAAAAAGGACTGTTACAAAATTTTCATAGAGAGTGGGCTACGTGCAGAAATGGGATGTTACCTTGATTGACAACCAAGCTCACTTGTGAAAGATGTAGCCATGTGGATTTGCACCACCTAAGGATGTGTGCCCAACATTCAGGATGAAATAAATATTCAATTGCATACATGTCCTTTTTGTGTACACATGTTTGACTTCTAATTATCTGGAATGAAATAAGTGAAACCAGTCTTTCTTGTTCTGGCACACCAGAAGGTCCTGAAAGGAACCAGAAGAGGTGGCTGTATGCCAGATAACATTTCCAGAGAGTGGTACTTTTCCTTCATTCTTCTACCTAAATGTCACCTTTTTACTTAAACTGAGAGTTTTGTGCTATGTTCCATCTCAGTGACCAAAATACTGCTTTGGGTCACAGTTTGGACCTGACATCCCACAGACTATATCCTCCCAAACAGCTTTGATTGTGCTTTGTCCTCATTCAGTGGGCAAGGAGCTAGAGGAAGGCTTTTTCACAGGAAAGTAACACAGAGGATACTTTACTAGTCATAGTGAGGAGACTTTTTAAGCACGAATACTTGGTGTTAGGTACATAACTTGCATAGTTTTTCACTGGGATGAGGGGTCCTGTCTTCTACTTGCATTTTAAAATGTGTCCTAACCCAAACATATTCAGCTAAAGCATTTCAAACAGAGAGGAAAAAAAATCAAGATGGGGGGAGACAGACTTATTTTCTGGTACAATATGAACACCAGCTTTATCTGGGTGAAACAAGCCAGAGATTAAATTTAGTTCCTCAAAAGGATGGCAAATATCAAACATTTCTGCAAGGTTTGGATAAGCCTGGTTTGTTTGGATTCTTATCTACTCTGCAGGCAAAACCAGTGTTCTCTTCACAAACAAAAATGTTGTCAAACCCAAACCCTCTTTACCAAACCTAAATGTCAGACCTAGAGACAGTGCACCTTCCCCAGCCTCTCTGTTTCCTCCACACATCTTCCCTATCAGCCCTTAAACCTGAGCTCTCCCAAGCTTGCTGTTTTCCACAATTGCATTCTCACTTTCATGGTATTTTCTAAAGCATGCCCCACCACAGCTGGTGTAGTTTCTACTCAGAAAAATATTATTTTCCTATACTGCTGCTGAATTCCCAGAAAAGTTCTGCACAGACACCTTAACCTGCACAAAGAACTCTGAGAACTCTGTCATGGTCAGTCAGTCCTCCAGTACTTACCAAGGCCAGAGACTCAGCCTTCAAAGCCTAGGAAGTGTGTGATATTCCAGGAGAAAGTGATTTCAAATTGCTTCACAGAGCCCTTGCCCAACTGTGAAAAAAAACATAGCACAGGGGGAAGGAAAAAACATTCTTTGTTTGTCCCACATCCCTGCTTTCAAGTAGCTTAACCCTGAAAGCAAATTTCACTGCTGTATTGTCATTGCAGTGGGCAACACTTATTTTCACAACATCTCAGAAAAAAAAAAAACAAGAACCCCACTTTAATTAAAAATGGCTTTTTAATCTGAATGAAAAAAATGTTTGCAGAAAATATCTGCTTTGATAAGTAATGTTTGGGGTTTCTGCTGCTTTTCAAATGCACCCTTTTCAGAATAAGGGACCTAATGGGACACTGGTGGGTGGCAGAGTTGTGGATGCATTGTCAAATACTGGGATTTACCAAACACTTATACCTTTGTCTACAAATAGGTACTTTATGATTGGTCCCTTGCTAGCAGGTGATGGCAGGAACAGTAGATCCTTGGGATTATTTTGAAAAGGCCGGATTCCTCTGGCCTAGTTTTTGCATAATGGACATAGAACCTCTAAACTGGGCTCCCGAATCCTCCATGGAAAAAAGAGATGCCTTCTGGTGATGTCTCCTCCTGATCCAGGCTTTGGTCAATGGATGATGGAGACCTGAGAGACCTTGTGGAAAAACCTGACACAGTGAAGGGTATGGGAGTGCTACCAGATAAAGCCTGGTCAGTGAGGATGTGGGGTGCTTCTGGATAAGACCTGCTCAAAAGATACAAATCCAGGTTGTGGTTCCCACCTCTGGCTGCTGAGCCTGCTGTGTCTGGGCTTAGGTGTTTGTTCCTCTCTTCTCTCCCCAGTCCCTGTCTTCCTGTCTGGCTCATCCTCCCTTTGTTTACTCACCTGCAAGATACGTTGTGTCAAGGCCACACTACTCGCTTCCCAGAGCAGGCAGCCTGGGAAGCAGAACCACCTGGGTTATGTGTCAGTACAGTGATGTGCCAATCCTCCTTTGGGGTAGCTGCACACAAATGCAGGGCTCATAATAAAAAGCAAACAACAAAACATAGGAGTGAGCAAAGACATGACAGGCTGTGCCCTGGATGAGGAGCAAGAACCTGGAGGCAAAGATTCTTGTGGAGAAATGATGGGCAACCTTGTCCCTTCCCCTCTACCATCCTGTCCCAGACCACCACTGCCAGTATTTCACTCTTTGATTAGGCTTCTAGAGCAGGAGGACAAGGAGGTGAAGGAAAAGTGTCACTTCGCCACCTGAGAAGACCCCAAATGTGTTGCCAGGAAGGATGCAGAGGGGACTTTGCTCTCCCTCCTGCTTCCACCCTGCCTCCTGATCTTCCCAACCACCAAGGGGTTGCCTGAGTGCTGGATGAAGTCTTATTTCAGGTATGGAAAAGGGATGGTTCAGTTCAAACAGTGCAGATATGATGTTCACCTGCCCTTCTCCTTCCTTAAGTCCCCAGGAGAGTAATTGGATGGGTTCTGTGATCACAAACTGCAGTTAGGTGTGTGCAGGTCTGTTGTGAATGGACACATGTGTGAGGTTAAGGACAGAGAAGCCAACGACTTTCATTCTAGCTGAAAGATGGAAAGTGGAGTGAGGGCCTGAGAGCCAGGGATGGAGGTTATACTGTGCCACTTTAGGGCACAAATGGAGCTTTCAGACAGCATCTCTGAGTTTTTACGTATTGTGTTTGCACAGTTCGGCCCATCACTGCAGTGAGGGCTTCCCAGATTCAGCTTGTGCCCTGTGCCACAGTTGATCTGTCCTCTGGTGAATGTCGTGTGGAAAGGTCCTGTCACATAGGTGATGAGTTCAGAGGGGGGCTGTGGAGAACAGACAATGACATTGTTCTGTCTTGGCCTGCATGGGAGCCGCTCTGCTGCACAGGTACTGTATATAACATACGGGACGTTAATTCAATTTTCATGTACATTTTAGAGGAGTTGAATGTGGCCTTTGTCTAATGCTTTGGCTCACAAGGCCTTTTTCATAAGAAATTCTATTTAAATGAAATAGAAAACTTTCTGATAGTTACCAAACACCAGGAGACAATGGCAGGCTATATCTGTTCATCATCATCAGCCATTCATTTATCCTAGGAAGGAATTTCTTGGTGATAATCCTGAGTGAAGGCTTGCTTGTTTGTATGACTGGATGAAATCCAGCATCGATAGCACCTTGCTGAACCCTTTGGAGTGTCAAGCTGAAATTACAGGAGAGATGTAATGAAGCTTGGGAAGCACTAACAAAAAAACCCCATTCTCAGCTGCAACTTAAGCATCTTCCCGCATGAGGATATGAAGAAGAACAGATGGGCAAAACACAGAGCTGACTCCAGCAAAAGGTAGTGCAAAGACCAAAACACGTAACTTTGGAAAGGATGAACAAGAATTTGTTAGAAGGGATAATAGGAAGCACTGAGCTGGTGAAAATTGATTTTCGTAGGAGTGGGGTGCAGGAGGGCAGTGCCACAGTAAACTAGGGGAGGAAGTAACCTGCAAACTCACCCAGTGGTGCCAGGTCCTGTGGCTTGGGCTCACCTGCCTTGTATAGGGGTGTGTATCACCTCCCCTTAAAGATACACTATGGTTTTCCCAGGCACCCTGTGCCACTGCCTCACACCCTTAGCATTAGAAAATATTCCCATGTCTCTAAATTAGCTCTTCCATCCTCTACTTAAGCTCATTAATTACTATACTGCTCCTGGAGATGTGATAATTAGCTTACTAGGGGAATACTTTTGCCTGCCTAGAAAGCAGCAGTCGCATCCATTCTCAGGAGAGAGGAAGGTTTCTGCATACAGCCATCCCAGTGCCAGATGGAGCCCAGGTTTCAGGTGAAATTCTGCCTAAAAGAATGGACTGAGGAGAGAAGGGTTTTTTCTCTTAATGACGTTGGATGTGTTCCAGGACTGCACAGAAAAATCTCGGGTTATATCCTGAAGGAATTAATACATCACTTAGCTCCAACTAAACCTTCTAGGGAAGTGATAAGAAGGCACAGTAAATATTTTACCTGGGGCTAGGCAGAAATATCTGAACCACTCTGGGGCAAATTAGTGGCTGAGCTCCTATCAAGAGCACCTAGCATGGCACAGCTTGGAGGACGATGCACAACCTTGTTTAACCCCAAGGAGGTGTCAGTGCTTCTGTGGCAAGTTTCCTTTCTGCCGCCAGCAAGCAGTTGGGCATGGTCCAAGGCTGCTTGTGTTTTCCTTCACCAGTACCACAATGAATTGCATTCCCCTCTCCCACGCTCATCTGGGCTTCCAAAAGACCTCACGTTCTCCATTTGCATGTTAGGTGATTTAAAAATGTGTCACTCCTTGATGCAAGCTGAGACCTCTAAGGCTCCATGTGGGGAGCCTGCCAGGGAACAAGGGGGCTAAAACCAAAAAAATGCCTTTACCTGCTGCTTTCAAGCAACAGTGGGGGACCAGCAGGCTGTCTATGAGCTGTGGGAACTAGACAAGCATATCATACATAAAGGCCATGAGATCAACTGACGATTAATGAAAACCAGAACTATTAGTTGTCTAAGTGATTGCAGCAGAGTGGGTTCCAAAGAACGCAGTCTTCACTGGGGGAAGCTGGACCTTGTCAGTCTGCCAGAATGCCTCCAAATGAGGCCAAAAACTGGTAGCTAAACTGTTTGAAATGATTTATTAAGGGATTGTCAAAGCTTACTGGCAAAAAGCTGTCAGAGAAAAAAAACAGTGTCAAGGATTTAGGTGAATGACTTTTTTCGATCAAACCTGGGGCTATGGGCATGCCCACAAGGTATTTTGCAGCCAGATACAAATACACTGTCGGAACCCTACACTGATTAGATGCCATAGGATAGCAGTGACCCTTCAGAAACCCAAGTTTGGGTTTTTCAAGGTGATAACTCCTTTAAAGCAGCTTCTATTCAACTCTGTGTACAGACAGGTCTTGAGCATGTTTGACCAGTGCCCGGCCAGAGTGCAAATTCATGGATGGACTTAGACTGAGAGAGAAGCTTAATTAATAGACACAGGCAAGGTCTAGCAGGCTTTGTGCTGAATCAGAACAGAGGGAAAAGGGCATACTCAAGGAATGTGAAAAGCAAAAAGATATGAAATGTAGAGTAGAGGAATGTCAATACACAGTTACTTGTATCAGTGAGTCCCAGGAGTCACCCCTTGCTTAGCAGACTGAATTGCTTGATGTCAGTGTAATTAATGCCAATGGGTGAACATATAGTAGCAATGATTAAAGCAAAAAAAGTGGAAAAGCTGTTAAAAGGTACATAAAAACTGAGACTGTCTGCATTAAAGATGAAAAGGCTGATAACTCACTGCAGCTTATACTTAAGATTTCTGGATGCCCCTTTGGGGCAGGAAGGACACTGGTACCTGGGGGACTTGGTCAATATTTGAAGATAAATGAAGTTCATTACTGGATATTACTCCCTGCATTCAGTTTGTATCCTGGCAGAGTTGGATTCTCCAGCTTGCTGGACTCTGGTGGATAGCTGCCCATGGTGATACAAACTCTGCTGCCAGCTCTGTCTGGCATTGATGTAGGCAGACAGGCTCCAGGGGAAATGGCCACTTGGATGGGCTCCCTCTGGACTGGGCTGATGAAGGCAGAGCCTGGGGCCACCATTGTGGTGAGCAAAATGGAAGAAGAGCCACTGCTTCCACTCTACCTATCTGAGGGCTTAAATTTGACTCTTGGGTCAACCAGAGCTGCCAGCATGGCACCTTCTGCCAGAATAAAATGGCTTTTAAAGTGGGAAGGGAAATGAGTATGTAACACAAACAAACAAAAATTGGTTGACCAAGAATTCAGAGAGGCCAGTATAACTGCACACAAAACTCAGTTTTGCCTCAACCACCAATTTACCTTGTCTTGAGGGCACTGGAATATGTTAAGAGGCATCCAGTGGCCACAGACGTCTGCTGCTCGCAGCCAGGGCCCAGCAAGCGGCGCCAGCACTTGCTCCTCCTTGAGCCCTTCCCAGCTGGTGGAGGTGGTGCTCTTCAGTTCTGTATCCCAAACCTAAATATGGTCCTGACAGCCCCTGGGCTGGCCCTTCCTGCTCTCTTCCCTACCTATTTTGTAGCTATGCCTGGTGAAGGGTCCTGGGACTACCAGAGGAAGTCCTGCTAGAGGTCTGGCAAATGTGAGGAATTGGGAATGCACATCCAGAAAGAAGCAGTAGCCAGTGAGCATGGCCCTTGCAAAGCATGGCAGGAAAGCTGGAGAAGAGTAATACTACTGACTCATTCAACTTGTCATCGACCAGGACCCCCAGGCCCTTTTCCCAGCACTGCTTTTCAGCATCTTATTTCCCAGTCTGTACGAACATCCAGGGTTGTCCCATCCCAGGTGCAGAATCTGGCACTTTGCCTTGTGAAACTTCATATGGTTGGTGATTTCCCAGTCCTCTAATTTGTCGAGGTCCCTCTGCAGGGTCTCCCTGCCTTAGAGGGAGTCAACAGCTCCTCCCAGTTTTCTGTCATCAATGCTCTCTTTTTGCAGTGGCAAGTTCCAGACAGAGGACTAGGGCAGCTCTGCCATGCTTAGCTGTTTGGAAATGTGTTGCTGTCTTTAACAATGTTAAATACAGATGCATTTAGGGGGAAAAATCAGAGAACTGAGCTTTGCATTTTGGTTGTGGGATTCCAATATTGTTTGGGGTTTTGGTTTTTTTGTTGTTTATTTGGGGGGGGTTGTTCGGGTTTTTTTTGTTTTTTTTTTTTCTTTGTACATCATTGCATTATTTTCCCTCAGACTGTCTTCTGAGGAGCAAACTGACCCATGTAGACCTCTTTGGACCACAATGCACACCCAGAGTGATGCAACATTGCTAAACAGAAGATGAGGGGGCCCAAGGGAACCATGAACTCCACAGCAGGGCTGGTAGTATTCTCCAAACCCAGCATCTGCAGCAAGCTCAGTGCCCATGGTGTTCTTTCCTCTGCCTACAGGAACAGCTCTGAGGTCACGGGAGCTAATTTTCAGGGCTTTGTCAGTGGCTGCCAAGCTGAGTGCAAACAAGGGCTCAGAGGTGCCCAGCGACTTTGGCAAAGGTCTGGCATTTTCATCCCCAATTCCAACTGGTTCAGGCTGGAGCCTCTTAAAGACACAGCTGTCCTCAAAACCAATGAGGAAAATGTTGCTAAGCCTGTGTGGCCAAATCAGAGAAGCTACGGGTCATTGCAGTCCCCAGTTCCAGATGGTTAGCTTTTCAACCCAAGCTATCTTATCTCACACTTTAGACTTCGGAGAGCCTGGGTTCTACTCTTGGCGCCTCAGCCAGGAAGCTGGCTGCCTTGGATGATCTCCAGTGCTTATTTACAACACACATATGCAGCGTGGCCATTGACTTATGCTTCAGGCAGCCTCCACCCCAAAGAGGCAGATTTAGAAGCAGCGTCTCTTCAAAGCGAGACCGCATGCCACTTTATTTTGCCCTCAGCTAAGCCTCATCACATCTGGATGCTCAAAGGCAGGTAGTGGTGCAGGAATTTTTGGTGGAATCCCTTAGCAGGATTAGATGTCCAAGCTGGAGCAGAAATTTCTAGTCTCTTACATCAGCGTCTTGGTGCTTCACAAGCACTGCAATTCTCCAGGCTTCATAAAGGAGTCTAAGTTCTGCTGAACAGATTTAGGTTCTTAACTTTATACCCATCTTGGAAAATGTTGGCCTTTATGCTCTGGGCTCTGAGTATTTCTGCATGGTGACACACTGTCATCCCTTCTATTCTGGCATCCTACTACCTATTCAAACACACCAGCCATGCTAAAACAGACAAATTGAAGCAGTTGCCCTTTCTTCCCCCCTTTCCATGTTTTACATGTGGACTATTTCTGTCCTGAATCACCTGACCTCCTGTCAAAATGAGGCTCACAAACCTCAAGTGAAAAATGTCCTGTTTATTGCATGAAGGGAGAAGTCTGTGCCCAGCACCCCCAACCTTATGGCTCCACTCCATTGGCCAAAACCTGGCTAGAAGCAGCCTCACACCTGCTTTTCTGCAGCAGATCTCCTTTTTCTTAGGCACATGAATCACTCTGTGACATTTTCAAGGATCTGCCTGGCACTAAGGATCAAAGGCTCAGCACCTTCCTTGTGTGTGAACTCCTGCCAGCTTTTTCATAAAAAAAAAATAATTGTGTGCCGTGTTCAACAGACCTGGCTAATGGCAGGTTCTGAGAAGCACCTAAGTACCTGGTATTGGAAATGTAATAAAGCCTGCTATACTTAGACCCTTGCAGGCTCTTCCAATTATAAATATCTATTTTAGTACCTTTAGAACTGTCCTTTTCTAAAACTGTTCTTAGCAAAGAGCCTCAGCCTTTGGGCTATATATTTTTTTTCTTACATTATAAAAGCCCACGTATTGTTTTGCTTATTTTGAACTGAGCATTTGGAAAGAAAACAAACAGGTTTGCTGGTGGGAGAACTATTTTTTATGTTTGTGCAAATAATGAAAGGTGTGATTGATAAAAATGAAAATCCACAGAGGATGCAAAATTTCCCTTTTCAAAAGACAGTTCTAAACATGTTTTCTGAGGTGTTTTTGGAAGGAGGGTTCAGGGTTTGAGAACTTGCTTACAGACAAAAAGGGCTTTCTATGGTAGAAAGAAAAGCTCTCAGGAGAATCAGTGAAGACTTCCTACACCCTGTCTGGCTCCATGCTCACTTCAAGGCAATGCAAGAGACAATTACCAGTGGGGAACAATTTCCTTCTCGCTTGATAGTTTGGGAGTATGACTTATGAAAGACCAGACAAAAAGAACAACACCTTCTGACTTGAGGAGGAGAATGGATACACAAAGTCTGGAGCACTTTATCTGTTTTCTAAATAAAAAGATAGAGGAATTTAATTTTTTTTCTTTCTTTTCAACATAACCAGTGGAAACTGAGAAATGTAAAGTCAAAGACCAGCTCTGCACTGAGAGTCACTGAGCCAATTCTGTAGCAAAAGTGCAATTCAAGCATAAATGTCAAATGTAAATTTAAATTTCTTTTACATTGGTCACATCCTCTTCTACTGCATTATAATTTAGTGGGAAGGATACTGTATTTGGGATGCAGCTCATGTGGGCTGAACGCCTCATCCCCAGCCTTGCTCCTTCTCACAGAAGACCTGACTAGCAGTGGTGCTGGTGTGTCTCAGCTGCTCAGGTGGCTCTGAAGCTCTGTGGTGCACAGAGCTACATACAGCAAAGTAGCCTTTTGTGTGGGCTTGATGTGCACTGAGATAGAGGAGTCACGAGTGTGCAGGCAGCTCCCTGACATGGGCAGGAACCTTGGGTGAGCAGTGTCAGAAGGGTGGCTGAGTCAGCAGGGGCAGAGAGGATGGTTTGGGGCAGTAAGGAGCAAAGGCTGGTGTGTTTCTGCCTGCTTGATGTAACACAGTGCTGTGAGCAACCAGTGAGGTCAGGGCCAGAGGCAGAGCAACTTGGCTTTACTGTCTTGTCCATGCCCCATGGGCTTCTGGAGTCCGTATAGACAGAGTCAGCTCCAGACTGTCTTTCCTTGCCAGTGCAAGCATGTTTGAGACACTTCTGTGTCTTGGGGTAGAAACAAGCACCTGGCAAAAGACACAAGGGTCGTGGCTTGGTGACTAGCCTTGAAAAGGTGCTGTCACCTATGCAGATAGAAGTCTGGGCTGGAACTGGATGCGCAAAGGGCCAGAAGAATAAAGGACAGTGCACCTTTGTGAGCAAAGGGTTTTTAGAGTACCAAGAGTGGTGGTTGATTCAACCAAGAGGTGATGAATGATTCAGCACAGATGTGTGGAGAAGCCTCTGGCAGAGCTTTTTCCCATCACTTTTCATTCCCTGGCTGCTGACCTTTCAACAACAGACTCAAGAGACAGGGATAGACTAATCCAGGTAGCTCTATCCAGTCTTTGCATGGTATGGAGCTGTTTGTAGGTTCTCCTGAGACAAGCAAACCAGGTGAGACACCAAGCAAAAGTAAGATGATGCCAAAGGCAGTGTTATCCATGTGCACTTTTAGATACTCTGTCGCAGCCCAGAACAAGGAAAAGAAGCATTAGTACACAGCCTTTGAGATGGCTGGATTCCATGCATGCATAACATGGATGTGGGTTCCTAGTTTATTGCTCTTTCTCCAACTACTTCTCCATTCTGGGAAACCTTTCCCCAGGCCAGTTACAAGGCTGTATGCAAGGAGTCCTGCTGAAACCCATGTCAGATCCTGCAATCCTGCAAAGAGGTAACTGACTTGCTCTGGCACTGCAGGCTTTGGGTATCTCTTGGGAGTTGGGAACTGTTGTGGCATTGTAGTAGGTTTTGGACATAACTGAGGGAGAGGACATGGGGAAAATGACAGCTTTTACTGTATCAGATGTTATGAGCAGAGAAAAACATGTGAACTTTTCTCCATATATGTCCTCTTTAGGGGTGCCTGAAAGCTTACCTGTTTTTTCTGCCTATATCTCTTGGTCCAATGAAAGTTGATCCCAAAAGGCAGTTTGAAAAACCAAACCAAACCAACAATGTGTAATTGTCTGTAATCAGAGACAATATTCTCTTAGCTCTGTTTTTCATGGTGAAGCAGAATAAACACTGACATATTTCCCACAACTGAATTCAACTTTTGGCAACAAATTGTGGCAAAGCAAAGAGCACCTTATAGTGTTTATGACTGGTATTGCTAAAGCTGCTTGTGCACTGGTCTTCTTCTCAGCTCTGCTTGCCCAAGTACACGGCAAAGTGCTGCTTCCAAGAGCATGCATTGGAGACTGCCTCCAGGCTGCAGCCCTGACTTTATATTTGACCAACAGCAGTGTCGCCTTCTGCTGTTCCCAGGCAGACTGGGGGGCATCTCAGCTGGAGGAAGAGAGGAGGAAGGGGATCAGAAATGGGAGACGCAGGAGTAATCCAGACAGATACAGTCCAGCTCAGCTGAGCTAAGATCTTCTTGGCTTGGCAGATGCCTGACCCTCCAAGGGGATGGTCAGCATGCGCAGAATGAGGAGGATGGCTGCAAGCACTCACACTGTCTGCCTAGGCAGCAGGGAGGTGACCTTGACAGACTGCTCCAAGTGACAGGGCAATTGGAAAGATTTCAAAGAGTGTGGCTTACTCCAGAGGGAGAAGAAAGCATGAGCCGTAGCAACTGAACTTGTTTATAGCTTGTGTTCCTTGGTATGTGAATGACAGGAAGGCAGGAGGTGTCTGAGGCAAGGAGCTCCTGCCTTCACACAAGAGTATCTGGTTTAACAAATTAGCCTGCTTGTTGCTTAAAATATCATAACTTGTATGTGCTTTCCTATCAACTCTAGTCTTATAAATATATTCACAGATATACATGTGTATATATATATAATTTTGGTCAGTTACACTAAGATAGGAGCTGCATTCAGTCATGCTTCTGCCTTATTCTTTGGTGTTCCCAGTCCTAAGTGCACAGGTGCTTGCATCTACTTTCCCTGGGGTGAACATGTTGAAAGCCTAGGAGTTGCAGACTCTAATTTCCATCCAAAAGACTGATGAAAACCCAGAGGGGAGTAGATTCTCTTTCCAGGCTGCGTTGCGGCACTACAATTTAAGTTGTATGTTGCAAAGGTGATTTAAAGTGTGTCTCACTTCCTGGGAAAATGGTGTTCAAAACTAAAGATTGACTATTCCTTAAAACCCAAACTAAGGACTTCTGGAAGCAAAAATATTCTCAAAGTTCTATTTTAGTATAGCTGGATATGCAGCTTGTTTTAAACAACAGGACATTTTCAAGTGCATTCATTAGTAAAACCCACTTCCTTCATCCCTGAGACAATAGGGCAATAACTGGGAACATCTCTCCAGGGCCCTGCATGATCTGGAGCAGCATTACTCAACCTGCAAGCCAGACAGCAGCCAGGCCAAGCAGCATGCAGAAAAGCAAAAATGGAGGGAAATGAAAAAAGACAAAATAAGATGCATAGCTTTTCACCTGAATGTTCCTCAGTGGGAGTGTGGACATTATGGCTACTACACTGCAGAAAAGGGTTGCTATTGTTCAAAGAGGGTAGGGGACCAGGGGAGAAGGATACCTTTACTACCACCAATTAATCTGCAGCTCACATGACTGAGAGCAGCTCTATGTGACCAGGGAAAATCACCTTGAAGAGCAGCTTGAGACCATTGTTCCCATTCCTGCTCAGGGTTCAGGAACACTATTATGAAATGCTCCATTCAAAGTCCGCTGAAATCTTGAGAAATGTCTCCTACCTACCTGCTTGGACAAATGTTTTTTTATAGATCCACCATGAAGTTCTGAATCAGAGCCGTTTTCCTTGGCTCATCCATGGCAGGTCTGTGCAAGATTTAGTGATAAACTGCTTTTTATAAGTCATTCAATCTGATGAACGAGGGTTATGATAAAACTGCCTCTTGCTCAAAAAATGTTCTCCATTCTATTACTCACACTCTTTAAAATAGTTTACCTATTAATTTTCCTGCTTCTTGGTTTTTGGGGTTTTTTTTGAGTGCCTGATGGCACTGCAACAGGCTGCTCCCCCCACAGAGGAAATGAAGAGGCATACCAGCCCTGTGCCTTGAGAGCCAGGAATGGAGCTGTGCCTGAAGTAGGCTGGAGTGGTAGGCATCAGTCATGCCAAGAAGCACCAGCCAGGAGGCTGCTGTGGGACAACATCTGGTACCACTTGAAGGAGCTAGGGGATAGAAAAGCCAGAGGTTTTTGAGCATTGCCTCATTATCTTTTTTTATTACATAAGGCATCAGAAACAAAGCACGGCAAGCAAACAAACAAACATAAAACCAAAACTAAACAACCTCCAAAACTAACCAACGAACCAAAAAACTCAAAATAATCCCCAACCACCAAAACAAAAAAAAAAACCACCCCCAAAACCTCAAAGCACTGGAAAACAGTACTCCTAATGGAAATCACAAGTTAAATATTGAAGCTGGTTGGTCTCTCAGAGCTTGAGAGAGGAAACAAACAGGTGAGGAACCCATGTCCTCCACCTCAGCTCTCCTGACTGCAGCCCTGCAAGAGGAGTGAAGGCTGCAAGGAAGGGTGTTCTCCCCACAAGGAGGTGACACAGTGAAGGCACCATAGCAGGGTCCCACAGGTTTCTGTAGGGCAGAGTTGTGCACCCTTCAGTGCTCTCCTGGGATGCTACAAGAGTGCTCTTGGCCTGAGATGGAGCTTGCTGTGGGGTATCACAGAGGGCGGGAGGTTCAGGGGAGATCAGGAAGTACTTGGGGGTAGAGAGCATAGGGCATTGGCTACATTGCTCAACTCAGGAGACCACTTTGGTGCTGTTTGCTGAAAGCTGGAAGAATATTTGAATGGAAAGATAACTCTTTTCTTGTCTCTATCTATGATGTTTTCCCTAAGAATTTCCTACCAGGCAGAAAATAATTACTGAGGTAAATAAGCTACCAGCCTGATCTGATGTACCTGGTAACTTTTGACAGCTGTAGAGAATAACAAGGGGTGACCAGAAGACATCCAGTTCCTTTCTGACCTACAAGGTAGATCAGCTCATTTCCATACATCTTTCCCAGGGATCTTTGTTCCCTTCCTGCCATCAAGGAGGACTGGACTTGGTCACCACTAGCAATAGTCCTACCCCAGAAAATGACATTTGGCAATGGAATACTGCTGCCAGAGGAACTCAGCCAAGCTGCACCCTCTTCCTGAGTTGCTCCCAGTAAATAAGGTGATCAAGAACAAACTACAGTCCAAGTGATTAGACTTAGCAGTCTGTAAAATAGTCTTCAGAGAGCAGACAGGGCAATCCTGACTTCACTGTTTTAGGACACCCCTCTGGTAAGGCAAATAGTACAAGCTTTCCAGGCAAATTCATGCTTCGAAAGAATAAAAGTGACCAACAGATCCAGGCAAAATGGCAGTCACTCAGAAGAGATTTTTCTGTTCTCTTGAGGACCTTTGTGTCTTTGGAGCCCTTGGATTTCAATTCCCTTGGCAGATGGTAAAGCTCTTCCAGGAAGCTTTCTTGTCTCTTAAGTCTTTTGTCTCCCTTGATTAAGATGTTCCTTCTTAAAAGCGGATTTTGGTTGTTGCTTCTCTTGTACTGGATTCTCACATTTTCTATTTCCATGTGGAAATAGAGGTATCAAGAGTCAATGGCTGTGCTGGAAACAATCATGAATCCTCACCAGCATAGAGGTTTTCCAAATCTGTCCTGACTTTGTGGTCTCTTTCTGTTTTACAGACACTGTTCCAGAAAGGAGAGTCCTAATCTATCACAAATGCTGGCTTTAAATTGGTAAAGCAGAATGGCCCAAAGACTCACAATCTTGTAACACCTCTCTCACAACCAAGTATCACCTCTAATCACGCTCAGGGCATCTCTGATAATTACAGCTTTTTCTACCTCAGTTGCAAGGTGAAATGGGATCTATCTTGAGGACATTCATACCAGTCCTTCCTTAAAACTCATCCTTTACTATGTTTTCTAGAGGGAATAAGCCATTGTTTCTGGTAATTCGGAATGGCACTGTCTGCTGAGATCCCTGTTCAACATACAATGTTATTCTTGCAGGACAATATGTCTCCTGATGCTTTCTGCATTTCATTTTCCTGTTAGTTTTACCCACATACTGTAGAACACTGATGCCATGAAACAAGTCCACAAATAACAGAGACTTCAACTTTTGGAAGGCTGCATGATAGTCAGTCATGACACTAAATTTTTTGGAACCATATACCTTTTACAACAACTATGCACAGGTGGATGCCAGTAGGAGCAAACTCCACAGCTATGTGTGAGAGGAATGGAGTTTAGTAGGGACTTGCATCAGCAGGTTCTTTTGTTCTTTATTTCAGTTCTGCTTGTGGCCTTGTCTTAGCCAAGAAGAGATGACAGACCTTTGGGAGAAACTTCTATCAGTAGCTCTGGCCTCTAACAGATTTTCCCTAAAAAAAAATAAAAATCTTGTACTGTCACAGCATTGCAGGTGAGCAAGGCCCTGCCTAAGCTTCATAGCCCTGCTTAAAGCTCTTCTGGATGTATCTGTAAGTTGGGTGTGAAAAGGAAGGGCTATGTGTCTCTGAGGAATGCATGTCCTGAGAGGAGGCACAGACCAGAAAGAATTGTGACTCCACCACTCTTATTCCCTGTGCAGCTGTTGGAGACCTGTGCCAGTCAGACATGGCTATTTTTGGCCATTGGGTGCCCCTCCATGGGAAAGCAGTGCTCCAATACGGTCGATATGGTCTGTGAGAAGGTGTTAGTTCTCACAGTGTTTTCAAAGAAGGTACAGGTCTTTCCAGCTTATTGAAACATTTCTTTTGACTTTTATAACGCTATATAAAAGTCTTTGACTTTTTTCTATTAGTTTCCATGCCATAATGTTATGACAGGTCATGGCATAATGCTCTTACTGTTTTGACTCTAAAGCATGCTGTAACATGGGTCAAGCTGATGAAATCAAAGTGAAATGTTTTATTTTGACAAGATCGTGTTTCTCTTTCACTTGTTTGATAAAGTCAAAGCAAAAATGTCAGCAGGACTTTCCCAAGGTGCACTCTCAAAATTAAAGTTTCTCATTCAGGTGTGGACTTTTAAGGGGCCCCATAACCTTGTTTTGTGCTCAGATCGTAGTGGAAACATTGTACATGGATAGACTCTCAGAGTAACAGACTTGATTCTTTATCAGTTTTAATAAAGTGCTTTTTGCAAAAGTACAGTCTTGGACTGTTGGTCCAGCATCATACTTTGAACTATGCCATCCTCTGCTGTTGTAGTCCCCAGTCACTCATCCCTTCTGTTTAGCTGAGAGGAACCCAGTCCAGAAACAGTCTGAGAAGGGAGAGCTCCTGAAAAAATGGAGTTTGTGTCCTGCTGGGTCAGGGACCCTCCAAATTCTGGAATAAAATTGTCATAGAACAGCAGGATCTTTGCAAGAGGCCAGTGGTGCAGACCTGCTCTGTGTGGCTGCAAGCCCAATCCATCCTTTATTCATGTAGCACCCAGAAAGCACAATCTCTTAACTCTATATCTAGCCCTTGCTGCTCACACATGATATTAGACAAGGGTTTGAGTCTGCTTTACCCTCCCCACTCCAACTCAACATATTCTGTGATTCTGTCACCTTTGTCTAGTTGGACTGAAGTGTCTCTGAGACAGACTTACTTTGTGTAAAGAGCACCTGGAGCATTATGGGGGTCTTGATCTCCACTTTTGGTGACTGATAATGTAGCCTTTCTATTGTGCAGTTTTCTACTCTGAATATTGGCTTTCATGGTAATATATTTATTTCCCTTGCTATCCCATCTCTTGTTTTCTTTTCCCAAAAGCTTCCTTTTGTTTGCTTGGTTGTGCTCTGATGCACAGGTATTTATCTAAGTGGGGTCTCCTGTATTTGTACCAGCCCAGGTGGCATGTAAGATGCAAACATCAGACACCTCTTTACACATCCCCAGGTTTCCTGAATGATTGATTAATTGCTTTCCCCCTTATCAGCTTTTCTTTCTCATAACTGGGGGTCAGCTTGCATGGACTAACACCTTCAGGGAGGCCCTATTTCCTATATACATCAGCTTTACTGACTTCTTATTATCTCAGCTCTATCTGTACCTTTGTTCAATTCAAGAGGTAATTAAACTCAAAGCCAAAGCAAATGTCAGGGTGATAATGAGACAGATAAGATTAAAAAAACCTTCTTTTTTTGAAAGACCTTACACATACCTGAAGTGCCTGCTGGCCCATAGCCAGTGGAAAGTTTCCTTTCTCTCCTGGATGTAGTCAGAGAGGGGACCATGTAAAAAATGACACCACCTCCCTCCAGGTGTGTGCTGCTGAGAACAGCACCTACCTGGCTAAGCACTCAAGCATGTAAGTATTTGCTCTGAAATTGTTTACTCATATGCTTAAATATAAGCATGCACTTGAGTGTTTTGTTCAATCAGTGCCTCAACTCAATGCAGCTTGAGTGGGTGTAATTCAGCGGGTGCAATTCCACTCATTTCAGTAATGCTAGTGAGAGTCAGGTCTGTAAACAGTGTCTTCAGTCTTCTACTCCTGCCCAAAGCCCAAGGTAAGAGTTAGACCTTTGCCATGCTGCTCAGTTTGCAGGAGAGTTCAGAAATTATGTGGTCACTCCTTTTGGCTGCACAACACCTGCTAGACTCTGCTTTTCTCTGTCTTGGTCTGGGATGGAAGAATGGACATGTTCTATGATGATCTCTGCTCCAGGCTGAATTTTTCTCAGTGGGAGCCCCCAGTGGCTCAGGAAATAGTTTTGGGGAAGATTGTACAGTGGACATCGTAGGCTCTTCCTGCCTCATGGGCTGTCCACGCTCCCTTTTGCCTTTCTGCATTGAACAAGTTCATAATCTGAAGCAGTGTAATTGTCAGGAGTTGGAGTGGAGAAGCCATTAATCAAAAAGAGCAGCAGTTTTCTGAGGGAGCTTCAAAGCTCTCTGCAAGCAGGAGAGCCTGTGAAGGGTACACATGTTGCTGGCTAGGCAACCCCTGACGGTTAAAGTTTTACTTAAGCCCATGTGTTTTTCCACTGGGTATTTTTATCCCCTGAAGTCTACTGTACTTGGCTAGGTACTGCAAGCACATCCCTATTGGTCTCTCACATGTGTTTATTTTGCAGCTGGGAGAGCACAGCTCACCATGCTGGCTGTTGGTAGCCGACTGAGTAAGAGAAAATGGAGCGCCAAAGCACCTCAGAAGCACCCCAGTGTATCCTGCCTCTCCTTACTGGCCCATCTTCTCCTGAGGCTTCCCTGCCTTGTAAGTCTGCTCACTGCCTCCCTCCCAGGGCACAAGGCAGATGCACCTGACCTATGCTCTCCTCATCACTCCTTTTGCAGTCCATCTCCCATTCTGCTCTGTTGCCTCACCAGCAGCATTTAGTGATTCTCACCTGCCAAGAGAAAGCAGTTGTCCAAATAAGCCTCACATAGAATGAGTGAGAAAGAGATTTATTATTTTGTATCTGTGTGCTGAGGAGTAGAAGCAGGAAAACATTTCTGTGCTGAAATATGCAAGGAGCCCATGGTGGAAACAGAAGTTGAAGACTCTGCAGGGCCTGCACATGGCCTGTCAGCAGCTCTTCCACCTTCAGTGTTTTGAGGTGGCTGGTAGCTGTCAACAGAATGAAACCACAGGGCTCTGCAACTTAAAGAAAGATATTGACAGTTATGACACCAAAGTCAAGTAATTGTGTAAGAAATAGAATTTATTAGTCTCCTTACCTTGGCTCTGTCCGCTGTGGGCTCTTTGATATTTAGCAATATGTCCAATTTCCTTCCAGAACCTTTACCCTGAGAAAGATGAGCAATTTTATTTTTTCCTTCCTTAACCAGATGCCAATTTTACAAAGCAGGTAGAAATTCAAGATCTCATTAAATTCCAGTTCCTTTGCTGATGAGCTCAGAAGCTGGGAGGGTGTGGAGCTGCTAGGCACGATAGTTGCATGAGCATTGTTCTGTCAAGATACCAAGCTAAAAATTATTTTCATGGAGCTCTGAAAATAAGCAAACAAGTAGCAAGCAAGGGAAGGAACTGTTTGGGAGAGGTCAAGTTCAGCACAAAGTGCTGCTCTTACAGCCACTTCACTCCGTGAGAAGGCTTTGGGTAAAGCTTTGGTCTACCTAAATAACTATATGTCTCTTGCTCAACCTTTAGGGGAGTTTTTGACTGAAAAATACTATGTTACACCTGTGGATGCTTGTCTTCTGCAGTAATATAAGTTAGAATCATTTTTAAAATTCTCTAAACATAATACTTTATGCCATCAGCTTTCCATTATTTATTGACTGCTTCACTTTGGAAAACAGATAGAAAAGTTTAATATTAAGGCATGAAGAAATATCTATGCAATTTTGAATACATACTGTGAGTACATATTTAATTGTATTATACATATTAGGTTGAATACATAAGGGGTATATAAAGCCCCTATTAGAAAGGGCCCTGATCCCAGACTGAAATCTTTTTAAATGGTTGCCACATATTTATTACTCATAAGGATAATTTCTTTTTCTAAATGATTTTTAAAAAGAACTGTTGCCAAATAGGAAAGAATCACTTCTTCAAATAAACATCCAAGCCCACACGTTTAGGAGATGTGGTTCTTATCATGTCTGAGACAATACTAAATAGGCAAAACAAAATTTGCCCTGACATTTGCTGCTTGAAACCTTGTCCCTGCACATGGGTGAAAAGAGAAGGAGGTTTCACCCACAGAGGTGGGAAAGCCCTTTATGTTCCTACTGCTTGTCTTTGGATGGGTTGAGCAAGGGATTACTTGGCTCTCATGGGTATGCTGATAGGCAGTGTGTCCTGTCTGGAGGAAAACCTCTCTGTGGAGAAGGTGATGGGGTCTTTCCCCACTCCCAGAGTCTTGATCCCTCCCAGAGAAGATCCTGGAGCTCCTGGGGTCAGGGCACAAACCACAGTCTCCCCAGGGGTTGTGACTCACTGCAAGACATCGCATGCTGAGAGGCAAAGCTAACAAATGCCACCCTGGTTAAGGCAGGTGAATGTGCAGTGTGTGGCAGACATCAAGCAGCCCACCTCCCTCTGTGGATAAGAGCCAGGGAGCAGGGGGGATGCAGTATTTCCAACACCGCAAGGACATTTGGAATGTGCTGAGGGCAAAGGTGCTCCCTCACTGCCACAACTAGGGCTCTGCAGAAATGGGTCAAACATCTTCCAAGGGTCAGTGTTTGCTTTCACCAATTGCTAGAGCCCAGACAGGAAAATTCCATTTTTCTTCTATGAACTTCTATGTGGCTGCTGCTGCAGCTGGGAAGGTTCCTGAGCAGTAGGTATATCACTGCAGAGCTCTCCTTCGTCTAGCTCCAGGTTTTACTCTGCTTCCAGCCTCTGTGCAATGGGTCAAAAACAATAAACCAGCCTGAAGTCATGTCTGTTTGGTTTGTTCTCTTGCTCCTGGACCCTGCCTACTGTGGTTCTGAGAGAATTCCTGCCCAGGATGGCTGGACCAATTTCATTCTTAGTGTCAGAGGTGTCTTCCTACCAATTAAGTGGCAGCACCCAATGGATGATGTGGAAACAGGGGAGGTCAAAGCTGCAGGGAAGAACTGAGCAAGTAAAAGGAAAGCCAGAACGTAGAAATGTCAGTAGCTCCTCCTCCCTTTTATTTCTTTTCTCAGTCAAAAAACTTAGCAGGGGATGTTTAAGATGCCAATCATGTAATTACTCATTCAGTTTGTGATGCCTGATACAAGATTTCAGCAGAGTAATGGGATCCAGCTCATACTGTTGCAGTGTGTGTACGCAGCTCAGGGGAAAGGGAATTGCATCTCTGCTCATAAAAGATCCCATCAAGGCAGGGTCCCACAAAGATGAGTAACTCTTCCACTTCAGTCCTTGCACTGTACAAAAAATGTACATTATACATCTAAAGCAGAAGTGTAAGAAATTATTTACTTGCTGAGGAATCAGGAACTGAAGAGAGACTGCTCACACACCTGGTATTGCAAAATTGGAAGTAGTGAACTGCTGGGTTTTGGAGACTATCTCCTGGCCTTTTCAGCACAGGACCACCCATTTTAGAGTGAGGGCAAGATGCTGAGGGCAAGGTTGTGAAAAGTGCCCTTGCCTTTTCCTGAGAGGATAGAAATGTGTGTGTAGTTATAAGGCAGGTTACCTGTGAGCACCAGAGATCTGGTCATGCAGCTGCTGATATATGAAGGCAAAAAAAGAAGTTACAAATTTCTGAAGCAAAAATGGTGGAATCAACATGCAGCTGAAAAATTGAGACAGACAGCATGCCCATGACATCCATGGCTTGAAAGTATAAGCAAAATGAGGCACTGCATGAAATCTGCCATTCACCTTATGTGCTGCCAAGAGTAGTATTAAAAAAAAAGCATAGGCTCAAACATGTTACAGGGCTTGGGATCAGATTTTCTAAGTTCTCGTGGAAAATCAAACCAGCATTAGTTTAATTTTCCAGCCCATCTAGGGTTTGGTTAAAGAAGCATTTTCCATGGCTGTATTCTCTGGCCAGGAGCAGAACAGCAGATGTGCAAAGCTGCAAAGCGGTTTCCAAGGTATCTCCTGAACAGAGCATCCTGCTGTCAGCCCTTAAGAGAGACATTGCTTCATTCCCCTTACATTGCTGAACTCTAGAAGGAGTCTCATTTCCCTTTAGGCCTCTTTCTAGGACTGTAATAAAAAGCTCAAGCAAAGAAGCAGGCAGTGGAGTTTATTTTTTGGTGGTACATCAGGATAAATCTCAGCTCTTCAGAAAAAAATTGTGTGGTCCCCTAGAGTGGAAAAGGCAGCATAGGGGGAGAAGTGCTGAGAAAAAGACTGGGCTAAGGGAAGAGAAAAAGTTTCTAAGCTCTTCTTCCCTCATCTTGCTTAGACACCTTTATTTTTCTTGTAGTAGGCCATGTCTTGCCCAGTTTCAAGTCCTCCAAAGTCTGTCACATTATCTCCATGCTACTTCTGGTTTCACTGGGGCACTTTACAGCTTCAATTCTACTTTACTTGTTGGGTCACTCAGCCCCTTTCACCAAGATCTTTCACTTATGATCACCCTGTCAAAGAGATAGAAAATAGAAATGTTTCAATAGCTTCAGAGAACTTTCCTTCCTAAGAGCTCTGAGCCTAGAAACTTGGCAGAGGCTGCACTGACAAAAGTTGTTTCCTCCAGGGCTGATCCTCGGGGTGACCTGCTGTTTCTTGTGGTTTTGAGAAGAGGAACCACCACCTCACTCTTCTGCTCCCATAGCTCAGTATCCTTGAAACTGGTTTGGCTTTCATTTTTTAACCCTTTACCACTTTTTAAGTGGTAAAAGCTATTAATCTCTTAGGCTGAATTGGTAGGATCAGTTCAATTGTGCATCCAGTGTGTCAGCAGAGACATTAGGTTTGGCCCTTGGGAAAATGACGAATGGAAGTCTTTTCTCTCTCTGTCAGGCAAGAAAGAGCCCAAAGAGGATGAGAAGAGTCCATGGCAGTGCACTGGTGATTTCTTTCATGGTGTGGTGTCATATGCATCGACCAGGAAGTATTGATACTGACTAGGAAGTCACAGTCTCATTTAACTGGGAGTGTGAGTGGACCCTGGAAAATTGAAAAAAATATTCTTTCTTTAAAGTCATATCTGGACCTACTGTAGTGGCTTTGTATACAACCCATGTGCTGGTCCCTGTTGCTGTCCAAGACAGTTTCCTGTAAGGGAAACAAACCTTGCTCTTAAACTCAAGCGTTAACTAGGCAGCCAGACTCTTCCTGGACCATGGACTTAGACCTGTTCTTTACAGAGCCTCAGAACCCAACTCAGTTGGTGCTAGAGGATGTCACTTCTGGCTCAGACTTACAGGAGTATTTCTGCAGCCAGTGTTATCCTTCCAGAATTTTCCTTTTCTTTGTTACTTTAACCAATAACAAGAAACTTTGGTGGAAGGGTTTCTTTCTTTTCCACTCCTTCAGAGTTTGGTAACTAATCACAGTACTAAGTCAGCAACCATATTTGCACAACCTAACCACTTAGAGGCTAATTACTTTAAAAAAGAGGACCAAGAGGATGTTCTGTTCATTATGAGGATCCTTTCTGCAAGAAATGTAGGATTGAACCCTCCTAGCCAGACCTGCAGTTCTGCTGGTTCATCATCCCCAGTAGAGACCAATAGAGATATTTTACAGGAAGGAATTATTTTCTTCAGCAAACCCATTAACAAGACTTTGACTTGAGCTCGGAAGGTTTTATATCCTTTCTGTTCTTCTTAGATGCCTAACAGATACAGTGGTGAATCCTGGAGTGGGGTAAACAAAAGAGATAAAGACTCTGAAGCTCAGAGCTTGTTTGCTCAGTGTCTGTTTAAATGCCATACAACAAAGCTTTCTTAGCACAAAACACCAAGGTCTGCATGTGGCCAGAAGTCTCTCCTGTTGCCTCTGTGTAGCTCATGCACTCACTCCTTATCCCTCGTTTATACAGCTGGTCAGAGGACCACCCCAGGTAACAAAGAAAACATCAGCTCTTGAAAGATCTGCTGGGAATAGGGAGATGTCGTATTATTTACCCCTCTGGATTTATGCATATGTGTGTGTTTAACAAGGAGCCCACAGTGCCTGCTGGACTTCCGAGGCTGGAATTTATACAGGCCAGCATTTGGCTGCTGCAGTTTATCTTGAATGCAAGAATAATAAACTCAGCTGACAGGATGATGTATGCAAAGCATCTTCTCCTCCCATTGCATGTGGTAGAGGTGTCTGGTTTGCAGGGAGTCCTATTATTAAGTGATTAGCCTTGCAACATTATCAATATCAGATTGCTTAAGGGCTTTGTGGAATCAGCAATACAGTAGGACTTGGGGTCCATCTGTCATGGTGACTGCCAGATACAGATGGTGGTGTGACAACATCACCTGTGCAGGTGAAATAGATGCATGGGCATGTCACATGAATGCTCATAGAGATATTTGCAAAAGAAAACAAAGTTGCACCTTTCTTATCATTAGTTCCTTTAAGAGATAACTTCTGCTACATTGTTTTGATGGCCCTCTTTGTCTTGTCCTTCCTTGTCCAGCTACTGACTGTCATTCAGCAAGAACAAAAACAAAAGTATCCCAAGCACCATTGAATATAGTATTTTCTTGACTTTTCAGGCAAGGCTGATTTATTCACCCCTAATTAAGTTTCAGCATCTAGGCAGTTTCAATCTCCTCTTTGTGTTTCTGCCTGTTTGGATGGTAACTCTGAGATCTTAGGAAGTCCAGAACTTTGGATTTTTTTCATTGCCAAAAAAAGATCCTGAAAAGACCATAAAACCTCAACAGCTTGCTGTACTGAGTGTGTTTCACCCTGAATAATCATTAAGACCCACATTGCCAAAGGCACTTCAAGTACTTCAGAGGATTTGATTGTAACTGTTTAAATTGCATCCTGCTCACATCATAAATAATGCTTACCCATTGTATAATGCAAAAAGTCCTTCACGGCCGCACCTCACTGTACATGTTTCCTCTTATTGATACTTTTATCTTACCCTAGCTGTGACACCAAAATCCCCTCAGTAACAGCGCTGTTGCAGTTTGTTACATAAATTTACAGCGCTGTATAAATGAGTGATTACAGTGGATTGTATATCTGTGGGAATTATTAGTGTCTGAAGTGCAACTGCTCCCATGACACAGGATGACTCAAAAGAGAAAAGCTTAGGCCAAGTACAATCAGGCCAGGCTGGCGCTTGTAAGAAAATTTGGGTCTAATCCATCATGTCCAACATGGAGTGGACTGGAATCTGGATTCTAAAGCCTTCCTAATTTCCTTACCCCCCAGTAAGTCTTTGGTGTCCTGTGGGACAGACTTCAGATTTGATCATGTGCGCCTGGGAGGTAGAGCTTTTAATCCTGTGATTTGGATGTATAAGCAGACACTTCCCCTATCCCACCCACCTCAACAGTGAAGAAAGAGATGGTCACAAAGAATCCAGCCTGCTCCTGACTAAAATGTTATTGTGCTGTCTGTCTGTGCTGAAGGCCAAGTCTCTCCAAGCATTGCTTTCAAGTTGGTAGCACCCTTTCACACACTGGCAGAAATTCATAAAGAAGTTGTGGAGAGAGGCAGTAAGACCGCTGACCAAAACTGATCTGGAAGAGAAAGGCTTGAAAACTTGAACACTGACACTCATTTCACGAGGGTACATGAGAGTAATTTCACCCAAACACTGGCTTTCTTCTTATTGGTGTCTGACACCCCCTAAGTGGGCACACTGGCTTGCTTCTTTATGTGGATCCATTGCTGTCCCTCTAAAGTTAGGGCATGGCTTTGGTTTGTCTGTGACTTTGCTACCCATAGATACTGTTTGAGTATGGGAATTTTGGTGCAGTGACTAGAAGTGACAGCTATCTATCATAGAATATTGCATTGACTGGCAAACTAGAAGGTCAGTTTAAGGTATTTGAAATCCCCTTTTGCTCTCTGCATAGCTTCCCACCTCTCAAACATGTGGGAGCTCTTACAGCATCACCTTTCCTTTGCCTTGGAGGACAGACACATTTTTTGAGAAACAGGACCTACTCCACTGAGGTCAGTTCTAATCAGCTCTGAAGTGGGTCCTGGAGGGGCATCGTGCAATTCAGTGATGTTACCCAGATCCTTCATTTGCATTTTGTGTTTTCCTCTCTCCCCTGTTATCTGTATTCCCTCCTGAGTGTGGAAACAGATTTATCCTAGCAATTCTACATCTTCTGCTTGTACTTTTTTTTTTTTGTGAAATAACTTGCATTATTTTTTCATCCCCTGACTCCCCCTACACGAAAACCACCTTTCCTTTTCCTTCATCATGTCTTCCCCTAAGCCACCCAAGTTTCAAACCATCATTTTCAAATAACCATCTTCATAAGCAAGTCACAGTGTTGTTTTTTCCACAATAAACTCCAAAGAGCAGGAGTTAGCTGGTGGGGCAAGATCAGCACCACTTCTCTGTTGGTTTGGGTTTGTGCCATCATGCATCATATTTGGCCCTGATTGTGGTATCACACTGCCCACATCACACACCCCACACCTCACAGAGATGGAGAGCTGAGCCGAACTCCCAGCAGCAAAGTTTTATCTGAACTTTCAAATCTTTTACACTGTGGGCGGCTTGGAGCAGTTCAGACCCTAATGGACTGTTAGGCCAATTTGAGCTTGCTAACTGCCTTTGTAAGGATAAGAAATGAGCTGGGACAGAGAGGAGCAAAATGCTTTGGAATATACATTCAATTCTCCACTAGCGCTTCTGTGGAAGAGCCAAAACGGATATCGCTGTCACTCAAATTTTCCTCTTGTTGTTTACTTTATCATCTACCCTACAAGACCACACTCGCAGTGAGCGTGCAAGCGTGCCACTGTACTGACCTCATGGAGATACACTAGCAAACACCAAGCAGGGCTGGAGACCTCAGCTCTCTATGGGGCATGCACCCCATGGAGCAGTTGGGGATTTGGGCTGACATTGTTGGCTTCATTCAGTGAAGCAGAGAACATACTTGGTCTCTGAGAGCAGCAAAAATGAAGCTTTGCTCCTTGTACTTATGAAATAATCCATGTCAGTAGAGCACAAGGAAAGGTGTCGGGGATTTAAACATGGATATTTTGCTGTATAACCATGGGGCTATACCTACCAAGTGAAAATTTCACTGTAGTCAACTGAAGGGACCTTATTCTGTTAGAAGCCCACATTCCACAGCACATGATCTCTCGGGGGAACAGGCAGTGTCCATGGCCAAAATGTGAACAAAAATGTAGTGTGTGTGGAGGGAAAAGACAGGATGAGAAACCTATTGGAGGAAATCTGTGAAGCAGGGATGATAGCCATATTACCTAGGGTCTAGGTGGAGCAGCTGCAGGGAGAAAAAAGGAGAATAAAAGCTTCTTGATGCATTCAATAACTCCAAAATATATTTGCAGTGTTCTGGAGTCATAGAAACAATATTCTTTCCTTAAGCTTTTGGGTGTCCTGGATATTATGGGTCCATGCTGTCCAGCGATCAAGCATAGGTGGAGCTAGATAGACCACTGATCTCCATGGAACACTAGTCACTACCAGCTGCACATTCAGGGAGGTGAAGAATGAGTGGCTGATGGACTCCAATCATTTCTGCATGTCTGCTATTGTCTTGCATGAGTATAGCAGAAACCCACATCAGAGTCCACCTCTTGGCTCCTGGCCATCTTGTTCTTCCAAGAAAATCACTTTTAAACAGGTATTTTCCCTTCTCCATCATTAGAGAGACACCTGAAGAACTGCACTTACTTTGCCAGAAGAGCTGCAAATCACTAACTTGTCCTCTTGACTGCTATTGCCATCTTTCAAGTAGTAGATTGTCAGGGGTCAACCTGGTGCTGAAGATCCTGAATTGTGCTTTGGGTTATGTTCTCTTCTCTTCTTGACACCTCTGACTTCTTCACAATAATTGTTTAAAGCAAGACACATTCTCAGTGATGGATCAAAAATGGGGACCAGGGCCTCCCTCTCTCCAGGTTCAGTCCCCTGTCTACCAGGCAGGGATTGAACCTTTCCATGGTAGGCAGACAACAAAATGCAGACCTTTCCCTTGCACTCATCACTGTTATAAGCATCAATGACAATATGGGCAGCCTCTCCTCCTAGTTGTCTTTTTGAATGAACTGTTTGTGCTTTGAGGAGCAGTGAACGGCAAGTTTTGGGTCCATTTCCTAGGCTGGACCATTTGAAGTCCTTCCTTATGAGGTGAGCAAATGCATAATCAAGGCAAAAGCTTGCTGACCTTTCCTGACTCCTTCTCTTTGAAACAGCACACAGGAAAGTGCCTGCCACTTCTGCGCTTCGCTGCTACTTGCTCTGGGTGAATCAGTGGCTGGATGCCTCCTCAGTGACCTTCTCAAGATTATCACTCTCCCACTGTTTCTGTAAATATCAATCTTTCTCTCCTCAAAGTGGCGAAAATGAGTCAGCTGAAGATCCCAAGGACAAGCAACACATCTCCTGTCTAAACCCAACAGCTCTCCCTACTCTCTGCATCTTTTGTGCACGACTCTACACTCTTGCTGGGCATAAGAATCTTCCTGCAATGGGTGGCTGGGGTGAGCTCATTGCCCACTTCCCTTCCTTGGATGAGAGTGGTCTTTTACTTCTAGCTGCTTGCAGTACTGTAGCTGACAGAATGCCTCCAGGACAATCTTCTTGCAAGCCTGCAGCTCCCTTACTTGCCTCCAAGCAAGGGAAATCACACTGTCATAGTGTGAATGTTTGAAAAACATTTATAGAAAAGGGACGGAAAAGCAAGTCAATATTAATAAATTACAGAAAGTTAGAACATCTGCATTAAATTATTGCAAACTCAAGTGAGAGTGGAAAGCTAAATAAATAAAGAGAAAATCATGTTAAGGAAGGAGATGAGTAATAGAAAAATTCTTCTTCAAAGTGCCACCAGTTAGTCTTTTTGTACAGCACTATATACAAACAAAACTAATGGAGATATAGCAGGGGTCAGAAAACTTGATGCAGCTGTCTAACAGCTGTCAGTCCTGTTTATTCTGCTCCCTTCTGACTCTGCATTATTTTTAAAGCCTGGCTAAGTGCAGTGTAAAGAAAGAGACCCTGCAGTTTGGGTTTTCTTGCCCCATCAAGGTGGCCAGGAGGTGGACTAGATGAAGACAGAGGTTCTGTGCAAGCAAGGATTATGAAGTAGGTACCTGCATACAGCAGTGGTTTAGGAATGGTCTTGGAGAAACCATGCGGAAGTCAGGAAATTGGAATGGCCAAGGAACTCAGCAGCTCCTGGCCTGTGAAAAGAACACATTTTTTTCTTTCGTTCTTCTAGTTCTGTTGCCATATCTACTCCCAGTTAGATGTGACGGGGCACAGAGCTGGAAAGGGGTGACTTTCAAACATCCTTTACGGGTTTGAGGCTTGATGCCTTATATATTGCTTTTATTCAGTTATGGGACTGAACAAGAAGTTCAAATTGACATATGAACAAGTAGAAGAGAGTCTCAAAATGTGATAGACTGTATCTGTCTGTCCCAAACCAAGATCAACTGTACCATTCCTAATAAAGGTATTTGCTTATTGGTCCTAAAAATGTTCTGAGATGGCTATTTCATACCTTTCTCAAGCAACCTATACTTGCTACTGTAAAATTTTTTGAATGTCTAAATTGCTTTTCTTTTCTTTTTGCAATATAAACCCAAAGATTTGCTATGTCTGTACAATTTAAACAAAAGGTCCTGTTTTACTTTACAATAGTCATCTGCATATTGAAAGTAGGTTATCATTTTTCCTTCAGTCTTCCTTAAACAAAAATGATTCTTTTAGTCTTTTACCATAGACTTCATTTTCTGGGTTACAGCCAGTTTGCTCTTCATTTTTGTGGAAGTGCATCCTTAAGCTTAAGGAATAAAGGTTTGGTGAAGGCCTTCCTGCTGCTAAGTTGAGTGCAGTGCCACTTTTCATGGTGTGGAGGCTTGAATTGCTGTTTGCTCAATTCCATAAAATAGTTTGCCTTTTCCACACCAGGCTGTCATTGCTGTTTCAGGTCCAGCTAACACACAAATCCTTTTTTCCCAGCGACTCCATTCTAACCAAAATATCCTTCAGTATTTTTAGCATCATAAAATTTACTACTTGTGCAATCTCCAGAGTCTACCTGAACTTAATCCCTTGATCTTGCTCTATCATACCATGCACCTTTTTCAGACTATTTCTTCAACAGGTTAAGAGCCAGATGTTTTGTTGACATGCATGAACAGCTTTCCCTCTCTATGTAAAGTCTTGTTTTCCTAAACACTCTGAAAGATATGCTTTTCCTACTTAGCCTTAAACCTTACCTCTTTTGCTTAGCTGTGTTAATTGCATCCTCACATTTGGTCATTTTAGATGTAACTAAAAAGACATTAAATACTTTGATCTGCACATTGTAATCTCCCCATTATCTTCTCTCTTCATGGAGTAACGAGCTAATATTTTCCTCTATCTTCTTTTCAGTGAATGATTGAATTCTGTTACCTTTGGTGTCTCTTGGTAATTTAATTTTAATTTTCCAGACCTTGTTTTACATGACTATGTTCATACTCATCCTTGGACATCTGGTTTTGTTTCTTCTTGTTGTGGTTCTTTATTGTCTTTGAGATCAGTGAAGAGAAGTCACTGTTTTTTATTTCTAGTCTTTTTTCTGCGTCTGCACTCTTGCATTTAATGTTGTTTCTTTGGGGAACTACTAACCCTCTCTAAGTCCTCTGTTTCTTGGCAGTTTCCCAAGCTTTTTGAAGTCTCTCTGTCTGAAACCCGTGAGGTTAGTTTTTCCTCTCTTCTCCTGACTTGCCTCTCCAAGGACCACAAAATTTATCTTCTTGTCATAACTCCTATCCACATTGCCTTCCACCTTGCCTTTCTTACACTGCTCCTCTCTCATGCTGAGACTCAAACCCAGGAGGCTTTTTACCTTTAATTCCTTTCTAGATCTTCTGAATGCAAACAAAAGTTGTGATAAAACTGTGCCAATAGAGAGGCTGAAGAGTTTTTGTGCTGCTGAATTCTATTTGTTCAACAAACGTCTCTAACTGTAGCTAAAATCTTCCACTTCCCATAAGACTTGTGCTTCAGATGTCTCAGTTATTCTCAGAACTTCATACATCTTATGTTCTTAAATGGATGGTCTTCAATAGACTTCAATAAACTCTTACAATGGTATCCTATTTCCACCTGTGCATACTTTCAGCAAGACTAATTCCATCTGTGTTCTGGATTTCAGAACAATGATCACAAAGACACCTCTTATCTCTTTGCTGTCCATTCTTCTTGAACAAGCAGCATCTTTTTCTGTCAGCATTCCAGTCACAGGAGTGATTTGACAATGTCTCTGAATTCAGTGAAGCTGTAATCTTGATTCTATATTAAAACTCCCAGTTAGAATATAGAGAATGCTCTTAAATGCTGATTTCACCATTCTGCTTTCACTACTATGCCAACATCTAAGAGTGATGCATTATTCTCTTGTTTCTTCTGTGACATTGTGACAAAAAGCATCTTCCTTCTTAGTTTTAAGGTCTTCCTCTAGTTTGATGTGGTGTATGTGTGAGCACATACTGACTACGTGGTTTTTATTCCCTGCACATTGTTCTTTTCCTGAAACATCATGTCATGGGTGAGAAAGTGATCTTTTTTAGTCTCAAGCATTATTTTATTCTTTCTGTGGGTACTGGTGCTTAGGACACTACTCTGAAGTCTTTTAACCCAGCATTTGTTCTCAGGAGTCTTGAGTAGTGACTCCTTGAAACTAAAATAGTTGCCTTAAAAATATATTTGTCTCAGCTCAAGAGTGAGATTTCAATAATAGGGGTGAGTTGAGGACATAAATGCACCGCTAGGAATAAGTGAAGATGAGAGGGAAACTGCTGATGTTACTAAGCAGAATTCAATCTATTTCCCATAGACTAGAAAAACATGAAGCTCGTTCTGTTCCTTAAGCTGGAAAGGGTGGTAGCATCCCATACCAGCAGGAATGCTCACTTCATCTACATGCAAGAGTTTTTCCTAACCTTGGTGACCACACAGCCCAGAACAAGAGTTCTCAGCAATAAACACGAATGGAGGAAATTGTCAGTCATGGGAATGCTTCAACACATTCTGTGTTGCCCAGAAATGTAAGAGACCATCTGGAATTAGTGTTGAATATTTTTGTTAATGACCTCATGATGGAATATTGAGAATGTTTATTAAATTTACAGATGACACCAGGCAGGGATTACTTGTGAATCTGGTAGAGGACAGGATTAGAATTCAAAATGATCTTGCCAAACTGGATGGATGCTCTGAAAAAAAAAATAATGCAATTTGAAGACACACACAATACATACACTTAGACAGGAATAATGATCATCATAGGCTGACAATGACAATTTTTAGAAAGTTTGCACAAAAATGACTGAGGAGAACTCTAGTATATCACAGAAATTGTCAAATGAGCCAACTGTATCATACTTCTGTGAAAATGTCAGATATTATTCTGGGATATATAAGTGGGAATAGATCTTGGATAATACATTCTACTTAGTACTGGGAGGGCCTCAGGGCAATACACAGTGCAGTTTTGGGCACCACACTTCTGAAAAGATACAGAGTGTTTGGCAGAAGGCAGGACAGGAGCAACACAGTAGTGCAGAAGCCTGGAAAATTGGTAATTGCAGTAGAGGTTTACATGTATCTGTTTAACAGTGGAAGAGGCATGAAAGAAAGTTTAGATAAACAAACCTTCCACAGAGAAGGAAAGTATCTGTTCTCCCGGCCTGAGAACGAGAAGACGTAAGTGCATCAGGAATGATGCAGATCAGGATTTATTAGTAAAACTTTCCTGCTAGTCAGAAGAGTGTCACACTGGAAGGAATTTTCTGCGAAAGATGTCTCATCCCTGGAAGGTCTAAAGATGTGCATCTTCAATTAAGGTGAATTATTGATACAGAAAACTTTGGGCAGCCTCTCCTAAAGGTTTGGCTAGCTGAATGCAGAACTGTGGCCTATGAACAAGGCATAAAAACAATATTTTAAACCAAGAAGCTTAAGGGAGTTATCCACTTGCATCCTGTCTTGAATCCAAGCAACCTTGGGGCATGATTCTTCTTCTAAAATAATCAGACATTGTTCCTATCTGCTCAAAATGGGTACTCCCACTGCACCTGGAGCCTGTTGTTCTCTGTCACTTGGGGATGTTTGACAATGTCCTGCTTGATGGCTTCTGAATGCCTTAGGAATGCTTGGGTGAAAGGCACCCATTGGGCTGAAGTTCACGAAGGCCAGACTGCAGTTTCTCCTCTCTCCCTGTAATGCTGTTGTGAGCAGGGAGCAGGGCAGGTGTGAGACAAGGGGCAGCACCTGCTTCCATCTGTATGTACACACATAGGTCCCTTGTTTCATCCTCCTGCCTCCTTCCTGTCTCCAACTGTAGAAGGCAGCAAGGAGAGGTAATGCTACTCTGCCAGTGAGGCACACCACTGGGAAGGTCATGGTCGTGGGAATCAAGAGAGCAAACTGTACTCTGATCACCTTTAACTGAGTACAACCTGGATTTAGGCCACTGGTGATGCAGAGATGGTGTCCTTCCAAATAGAGTTTAGATTTTCCTTTCTTTCATTAATTTAAAGTTATCACCTCTGCATTGGCTCTGCTTGGCTTTCAATGATGTTCAAAGTAAGTAATTTTAAACTCGTATGATTCACATTATCCCTGACTAATGGTGCCCACAGTGGAAAATTCTAGGAGTTTCATGATGAAAACCATATTTAGTGTTAGTAGTATCCATATATAGTAGAGACTGATGGTAACAAAGTGAATGAAAAGCAATATGCTGCTAAAGCCAGGTAATGAAATTTCTTGAGTGAGACATTTTCATATGATATATGATTTAAAGGACATGCTAGAAATATTTTGATAGGACACCAAATACCACCATTCTCCACATTTAGATTTGGTGTTTGATCTTTCTTCTTGGTTATGTTCTAGACAGAAAAACTACACACACACAAACTCAAAACCTCTTCATTTTCTGGTTTTGTACTTGTGGCTCCTCCTCCCTCTTCAGTGCCAGCCCCTCCCAGCTTCCACATCACCACGGGGTTATTAATCATTTGTGATATCCACATGACCTCCAGTTTCAGCTCTCTTTGGTCCCTCTACTCCACTAGCTGAACTATTTCTAATTGGCTAATCAGCTTATCCGGTTTGGCCCTTGATGCAAACCAGGTCTAGACATGATCTATTCCTGGGAGGCCCCTGGGTTCAAGGGGCCAATCTCACACCCTGTCCATCACCATTGTCAGCACCGTACCCTATCTCAAAGACATGCCAATGAACATTAGTGAGAGATTAAAATGACAGCCTTGGTTTTCTTACATGCCTTTTAATCATCGTAACATGCAGTCTAATGTTTCACTCTGTCTTCCTTTCCCTGCAAGACCATGTTCTCAAGGAAGAAACCAGGAGGGATGAGAACAGGTCAAAGACCACAGCAGGGTGAAAGCAGTGGAAAGGAATCAAAATGGAGGGTGGGGGAGGAGGAGGAGACAAGAGACAAAACCCAAGTCAGAATCTGGCAGCCAGACACAGAGAGACAAGACTAGAATTTAAATTCCTTCCTATGGCTCCCATAGGCTGACATCTCACAGGTACCACTCACATCACACTAGCATGCCACTAACATGTGTCGATGCTGGTGCCTACCACAGGCTGCCTGATATCCATAGCCATATCCATCATATCCATGTGAAGGGTGGTTTTCACAAGTGCTGCATATCTCAGCTTGTCCTGGGAAGAGCTGGGTGGCTTGATTGCTCTGGAAACCAAGCTGCCTTTATTAAGTTGCCTGCATATGGATTCAGTAGCTGACTTTTAGACCTTTGGGTTTCTGAGAAAGTCTCAACCTAGTTACTTAGCTGTGATTTTTTGCAATATTGGCCATTTAGACAAATGACAATCAGAGGGCTCCATGCAATAGGATCATGTCTGAATTCCTTCTTGGTCTCTCTGGCAGTGAATAGTTGACAACTCTTCTTAAACAAAGCCCCATTCTCTCTGCAAGAGAAGTGTCAGTGTAAAAGGCGGATATTCCTGTATGAATATCTGCTTCACAGGCAGGCATAGAGAAGGTCTCCTCATGCCCCAGTTGGAGAGTTGTGTGGTTGTGTTAACAGCATGCACGACTAAAGTTAATGACCTCACTTGTCCAAGACTTCCTTGTGCTTGGCCAGCTCTGAATGCAGACAGAGCAAGTTCACACCTGCCAGCAAAATACCATATGGACACCATCCGTAACAAACTGGCTCAGATGGTTCATTTCTAAGGGGCATTCAAAGTTTTCCTAGATGTATATGTGTTTTTTCCTCCCTCAGTCATGCTTTCACTTAAAATTTTAACCAGGGTAATATCGACTCCTTTAGCTTTTCAACTTCTTCATCCACAACTATTTGGCTGGTGGGATGTGTGAATTCCTTTAGCCAACCAATGGAGCATGTAATTAGCTCTATATGCACGAATGAATTACGCATATGTTTTGCTATGTGGCTTCAGCTGGTAACTAAGCATGAGAAGTTTCCAGCTAGAAAAAGAAACCAGCGAGAAAGTTAGGAAAGGCTGTGAAGTGGGCAGTGCACAGGACATCTCTGGTTTTCCTTGCTCCCTTTCTGCCACCCACCTGATTCTGCCTGCATCTCATTTTTTGGGCTGAGCTTTCCATGGAATCCATGATCTTCAGAGGATTCTGGGGTCATGCTGCAGGACGTGCTCTGTTTTCAGAGCATCACATTCTGTTTTCACTCAGCATCAAGTCTGCATGACTTTTTCTGATCCAGTAAGGATTATATTTGCCAACTGCACAGGTGAGCATGAGTCCTGCTCACTCATCCTAGCCTGTCTGAGCAGGAGACAGATGCAGAGCCTTGCAATCACACACATGTCCAGCTTATGAAGTTGCTGTCTCTTGGCTGAGACGAAGTGTGCAGCTCTGTGTGTGTGTTGCTGACACTGTTGCAATAAACAGTCAAGTGAGTTTGCTTGAACCACTTCACAGTCCAGATACTTTATGTAGTTACAGACAGAGCTTACTGCAAAGGCAGCAGTCTTACTGAACAGTTTCACTATTTTGCTCCTTTTTGTCATCTGTTTAGGAATTCTTTAAGGATGCAAACTTTAAAGCAGGTCAGAGTTGAGGGAAATTTCATATTTGTCAGCCTTTTCTCAGTCCTTTAATGCAGGATTTAGCTTATGTTGAGTTGGCCTTCTCTGAACAAGGGTAATGTACCCCTGCTGGTAGCACCATTATATTATTTATATAGCAAGTTACAGTGCAGAGTTCAGACTTTTTCTTTTTTACATTTCTGGGTGGAAAAAAATGATTAGAATGTTTTGCATAAGCAGAATTTACCCTGTCCATTTCAATACTCAATTTTTGTAACACATTCTGACATGTTAGAGCCATTATTTCTTAATATAAATAATAACCTAGTACACAGACTTTCCTCTTGTTGAAATCCATCCTGCTTTCTAAAACAACGCCATGCCCAGATGGAGTAGGGTGGTTAGAAACTAATATTTTCAAAGAGAGAATCATTTAGTAGACAATCAGATCTCACTCAATTTCATGGTGAGAGAAAATCAGAAGTCAATTCAATGTAAATGCTGTTGTCTCTCACTGTTGTCCTACTGAACTGTGGCATCCAAGGCTCAAACCAACATTGCATGAAGTCAGCAGAAGTCTTGGCACCATCTTTCTTGTTCTCAGGCATCCAAATGAAAGCTATCCAGCTAGGCAGCACAGTCAGCACCTCTCCCTCTGACCTCCCTCTGATACTGGACACAAGGCCACACATTTTGCAGATGGGGAAAGGCTAAACAGCAAGCATTTTGGGTCTTACAGATGTGGTTAAATTATCTTAATGCATTTAAACAAAGTGCAGTGTCAAAGTAGCATAAATACCATATTTCAGCAAAATGGCTCCTTCTCCAGTGTTCTGCTTGCCAATGCCAAATGAAATACTTCTCACTGTTTATTCACAAAATTCTTTCTTGCCCACTGAATTTTCATATTGCTGGGCTGGGCCAAATAATCAGTTTCCTTTTAAAACAGAAAAACCATTAGTTCATTCTAATAGGCTTTTCATGTTATGTTAAAAACCCTCAGGAGTGCAACATGATTAGCCTATTTTGGTTTTAATTATTGCTGATTGGAGCCTACCTGTGGGGAAACTCTGAAAGGCACACTACAGTCAGCCATGCACACTGAGACATTTACAGTGTAGCTACAGGAGGAAGCTTGAAATATGTGGGAGCCATTTCATATATTAGTAGCATTTCCAGACTTTAAACAGGATGCCCTTTGTGTTAAGAAACACACCTGCACCACTTCAGAGACTAATGTGCACTATGTTGGCAGTACTTGTGGACATTTCAGTTGTTCATTAGGATGATACAAGACCAGAGGAGACATTTTTTGATCAGCTTTAATTGCACAGTAATCTCTTTTCCTTAAAGTAACCTAGGTGTCTTGGGAAACTTATAAGCCTCCATGAATGCCTGGACAAAGAGTAAAGACATGTCAGAGGCCCTCAAAAGTATAAATCCTCCTCCATCCTCCTCCATTAATCAAGTCTCTTCTGTGAATGAGTTAACTTTAAAAAATCATATTACTAAGTATTTTATCAAAGCAAACATTTAATCAAAGTGAAAGGAAGAGATACTAGTTCCCTTCTGGAATGGGATGGAGACTGCCAAGATGTGTTTTAATTTCTTAAGAAAACAAACTATGTTAAACACTGGGTTTTAAGCAAGCAGATGCTCATTTATCATTCGTTTTGTCTGTGCATGCGCTTGAGATCCCGCTGAACACAAGTTTTCTGAAATGGAAATGACCATATGGCCAATACCTTAAAAATTAATTCAACATGCCCTGCCTCTCGTGTGCAACACATTCTTTTAATGGTGCTTTTCTTCTTTTTTCTTCAGCATTTGACAATGGAAACAGCAACTGCCTTTGTGGGAGTCTGGTTCGTTGCAGAGACAATTTATGACTGATGTCGTATGCTACCAACAGAGTCTGGACACTTTGGAAAGTCTGTGCTTTTATGGCCCCACTTCTTTTAGAGGTTATCTCACACACACCAAAACAAACAAACAAACAAACTACAAACAAAAAAGAAACAAAACAAAAAACCAAACAAACAAAAAAAGCCCCAAACCGAAAAAGCTTTACTGCTCTTTTAACCCATGTCTTGCTACAGACTTCCTAATTAGGCCCCTCAACCATGTGAGAGGGCCTACAAGAAGTGGTCTGGGGCTGTCTCAGAGCTTTGCTGAAGTGCTCTGGGGTGCTCTAGTCTGAGAACTGGGCGTTTGGCGTGACAGAGATGCCCAGGGATGACAGCAGTTTATGCACTCAGCGGTTGTTGTGGGTGCTCCTCATACATCACCAAACAGCAAAAGCTTGCTAACTAAGGGAAACATGAGCAAGCAAAATAGGGTAGCTTTATAAGGTCAGACTCCTAATTTGCAGGGACAATTGCCACAGTAACTGGAGATTTAAATGGTAAGGGCTAGACTATGATTTCAGGCTGGTTGTTCACGAGCAAAATTAATGAAAGTGCAATTATGACCTTGGGTCCTGATGCAGAAAAAGGATTCATTCAGTTGAACACAACTAATGGCCATGCATGTCATTGGAGACTGTACTTTTCATGTTCCTTGTAAAGACTCAAATGCCAGCCAAGAACCTGAAACATAGCCCAGTGACATAATTTTTAGTTACTCACCTTGTCTTAGTCAGGGCAGGGCTTTTCCCTGGTCAGCTTGTTCATCTGTTGGTATCATCCCTGTCCTGCCCCTCCCACTGCTTTGTTCCTCTGCTAGGGATCACAACTCACCCGCTCATCAGAAAAGAGTTGCCCTAAAGCTCTACAAGAAAGCACTGACACGGGCAGGCATTAGGGATGAATGCTGTCAGCATGATGCACCATATATCAGCACAGTAACTGACACCTTTGTCACCTGATAAACCCATACTTTAAACAGTCACATCCCAGAAGGATCATTTGCTGACCTGTGGTGATGCAAACATCAACAGCAGAAGGGCGTTAAGTCTGTGTACACAGCCAGCAGTTTTGATGCTTTATATTTTTAGATGCCACAATAACAATTAACTATAAACACCATGCACCCTACACATGACATGGCTGCTCACCTGAGCTTGAGCCCTGAGTTAAGGGCAGCAAGGATGAGAGAAATGAGAAAGGAACAGTGCCTGTTTTTCAGCTCTCTCCTTGCCCTCTTTCAGAGGAGGTGAGGCTCAGTTTCTTCAGATCCAAGTATCTGAAGAAATACTTGCTATTTGAAATGTTCTCAGCCTACCGAGGAAGTAACCAGACATTTGTCTTTCAAACAGCATTGAAAACCCCCACTTTGGCAGCCCATAAGGACATTCCTTATAATACTATGGGATAGGGGAATAGACTGTTTCTTTTGGAAGGGACCTGCAATGATCATCTAGTTCAACTGCCTGACTACCTCAGGGTTAAACAAGTTAAACCATGTTAAGGAAATTGCTTAAATGCTTCTTAAATGATATTTATCACCTTTCTAGAAAGCCTGTTCAGTATTTGAGCACCCTCTCAGTAAGTAAATGCTTCTTAATTTCCAGTCTAAACCTACTCTGATGCAGTTTTGAACCATTCCCGTGTGTCCTGTCACTGGATCACAGACAGAAGAGCTCAGCATCTCCCTTTTCCCTTTCCCTTCTCAAAGAGCTGTAGGGAGTGAAGAGATCGCCCTTCAGACTTCTTTTCTCCAAACTAGACAAGTCCTCATTGGGCATTCCTTACCTTTTCACAGGCTTTGTTGCCCTTCTCTGGATCCAACAACCTTCACATCCTTCTTGATCTGTGGGGCCCAGGGCTGCACACAGTGCTCAAGGTGAGACTGCACCAACATCTGATATAGCAGGATAATCATCTCTTTGGAGCTGCTGCTTGTGTTGTGTCTGATGTGCCCTGGGAATGAGGTGCCTTCTTGGCTGCCAGGGCTCACTGCTGACTCACAGTGAACCTGCTGCTGACCAGCACCCCAGATCCCTCCCTCAAGGCACCCTCTTCCAATTTATACCTGTGTTCTGCATTATTCTAGGATTTCAATTTGTTAAATTTCATCCTATTAATCACAGACCAATGCTCCAATCTATCTAGACCACTCTGCAAGGCCTCCTGTTCCTCAAGAGAGCAAACACCACCTCCCAGTTTGGTATCATCAGGAAACTTGTTAATGGTACATCCAATTCCTGTGTATTAGACTTGATAGTCTTCTCCAGGGACACCCCCTTGTCACAGGGGAGAAGCTTGCGTGCCCTCATGAGATTGAGAGCTATGCTGGAGGTCGTTTGTGCCTCCGGTAGGGTCTTCCATACCAGACAGGTCTCAGCTGAAGGGTCAGACAAAGTGTGTCCATGGGCAGGATGGCAACCATCCTAGGAGAAGGACAACTCCAACCCCAAACCCAGGCAGATGGAGTTCGTTTAGCCCTGTAAGGCCATCCATCTAAGAGAAGGATACTCTAACCAAACCTACGTCCTGAGGTATTCGCTGCCACCGTCCAAGCTCGCTAGGCCGTGGCAGATGAACCTTAGGAGTAAAGGGTGGGGCCAGCTGTGCCTCACCTAAAAAATCCATTGCACAGGCTTGACCCACATTGCACCCACATTGCAAAGCCCTGTAGCGACAGGTGAGGGTTGAAAACAACAGGTGATAGGAAGCAGCTGGAAGCCGCAGACCCAACCCTGCATGCAGGCGGTTCAGGATATGGGTCATTAGAGACTTGACCCCGGAGATGACAGTCTCTTGCGGCAGCATCCTGAATGACCAAGCAGCCTTTTCTAGGGACAGCACTGCTTGCTCCACATGGAGAGGGGCCTAGCAAAGGTGGCCTAAACAAAGCTCATCTCCACACCCAGTTGGATAACCGCGGCCAACCAGCATCTTCCATGCGGTCAAACAAAAACAAAGAGATTTCAAAGGCATACACCTGCCTGCAAAGGTGTGCTCAAACTAACACTCGCATGTTGGAACATCAGAATCATGCTTGATACTGGGGATAGTGGAGGTCTTGAGCGTTGTTCTGCTCTAATTGCCCACAAACTGTCATGGCTCAACATTGACATTGCTGCTGTCAGTGAAGTTCGTCTTCATGAGGAAGGCAGCCTTAAAGAACATGGTGCTGGCTACACACTCTACTGGTCAGGCAAACCCAAAACCGAAAGACACCTTTCAGGAGTTGGCTTCATGATTAAAAACTCCATTGCTCCAAACTTGAAAATCTGCTGACAGGTCATTCCGATCACATTATGTCCTTACGCCTCCCTCTACACAACAAGCAACATGTTGTTCTTTTTAGCGTATATGCCCCAACTCTAAGCTGACCCAGTGGAAAAAGACAAATTCTACACAGACCTGTGCCGCCTCACCCAAAATGTTCCTGCAGATGATAAGATCATAATCCTTGGTGACTTCAACGCCAGAGTAGGTAAGAATTCTGAAGCCTGGAAAGGAGTCCTGGGCAAGCATGGCGTTGGAAACTGCAACGACAACGGATGCCTCCTGCTAGAGTTTTGCGCAGAACGGCAGCTCACCATCACCAACACTATCTTTCAACAGAAAGACAGCCTGAAGACAGCCTGGATGCATCCTCGATCCAAGCACTGGCACCTCATTGACTATATCTTAGTACAACAGAGAAATGTCAGTGATGTCCGTCATACTCGAGTGATGCCGAGTGCAGAATGTCAAACAGACCATTGCCTTGTGTGCTGCAAATGTAACCTTCACTTCAAGCCCAAACCTAAGAGAGGCGGCATTCCAAGGAGGAGGCCCCAAGTCAGCAATCTTCAAACAGCCACAGTGAGAGACAGCTTCCAGGTAAACCTTCAAACTAGACTTAAAGATAATCCCATAGATCCCTCTCCTGAAGCGCTTTGGCAACATATTAAAAGTTGCATCCTACAGTCCTCTGAAGAGTCCCTAGGGTTCTCCTCCAAGAAAAACAAAGACTGGTTTGATGAGAACAATCAAGAGATCCAGGAATTGCTGAAGAAGAAAACAGCTCACCAAGCACACCTTGCTCAGCTATCTTGCCATATAAAAAAAGCTGCCTTTCGTCTTGCATGCAGTAAGCTCCAACAGAAACTTCGAGACATCCAGAACAAATGGTGGCTCGACCTAGCAGAAAAGACACAACTATGCACAGATTTGGGTGACCAAAGAGGATTCTATGAGGCCCTGAAAGCAGTGTACGGACTCACACACCAGGTTCAAAGCCCCCTACTCAGTGCAGATGGTCAACTGCTTCTAACAGATAAAACCTCCATCCTGAACCGATGGTCTGAGCACTTTCAGATTCTCTTCAGTGCCAACCGTGTAGTCCAAGGCTCAGCAATTCAGCACATTACACAGCAACCAGTGAAACATGAATTGGATGCAGCCCCTACTAGGGGAGAGATACTCAAGGCCATACAACAGGTGAAAACTGGCAAGGCAGCTGGGGTTGATGGAATTCCACCTGAAATCTGGAAGCATGGAGGTCAAGCACTCCATGCCAAATTCCACGAGCTTGTTGTGTGTTGCTGGGAACAAGGGGAACTACCACCAGAACTTCATGATGCAGTCATTATCACCCTGTACAAGAAGAAAGGAGAAAAATCAGACTGCTCAAATTACTGAGGTATTACTTTGCTCTCCATTGCTGGTAAAATCCTTGCAAGAATACTTCTGAACAGATTAGTACCCACTATTGCAGAAGATCTTCTACCTGAAAGCCAATGTGGTTTCAGAGCCAATAGGAGCACCACAGACACGGTGTTTGTTCTCAGACAACTGCAAGAGAAGTGTAGGGAACAGAACAAAGGTCTCTATGTAACCTTCGTTGACCTCACCAAAGCTTTCGACACTGTGAGCAGAAAAGGCCTGTGGCAAATCCTGGAACGTTTAGGATGTTCTCCCAAGTTCCTCAAAATGATCATCCTGCTACATGAGGATCAGTGTGGACAAGTCAGATATGGCGATGCACTCTCTGAGCCCTTTCCAATAACCAATGGTGCGAAACAAGGTTGCGTTCTTGCACCAACTCTATTCACAATCTTCTTCAGCATGATGCTCCAAAGAGCCACGGCAGACCTCGATGAAGAAAAAGGCATCTACGTCCGATATCGTACCGATGGAAGCCTATTCAACCTAAGGCAACTGAAGGCCCACACCAAGACCCTGAATCACCTTGTCCACGAGCTGCTTTTTGCTGATGATGCTGCCCTCGTTGCTCACACAGAAGCAGCTCTGCAGCGCTTAACATCCTGCTTTGCAGAGACTGCTGAGCTTTTTGGGCTGGAAGTCAGCCTGAAGAAGATGGAAGTTCTCTACCAGCCTGCACCTCAAGAAGTCTTCCATCATCCTCACATCACCATAGGCAACTCAGAGCTTAAATCAGTCCAGCAGTTCACCTATCTGGGAAGTATCATTTCCTCAGACAGTAAGATGGACAAAGAGATAGACAACAGGCTAGCAAAGGCATACAAAGCTTTCGGAAAACTCCATAAAAGAGTCCGGTCCAATAAACACCTGAAGAAAAGTACAAAGATTAGTGTCTACAGAGCCATTGTACTGTCTACTCATTTATATGGGTCTGAATCCTGGGTCATCTACCGCCACCACCTGCAGCTTCTCGAACGCTTCCATCAGCGCTGCCTCCGTTCAATCCTAAACATCCACTGGTCTGATTACGTGACCAATGTATCTGTTCTTGAACAGACAGGGGTCAGCAGTATCGAGGCCATGCTGATGAGAACGCAGCTGCGCTGGGCAGGGCACGTCTCCAGGATGGAGGATCACCGCCTTCCAAAGATTGTGCTCTATGGTGAACTCGCCACCGGCTGCCGCAAGAGAGGAGCCCGAAGAAGAGATACAAGGACTCCCTGAAACAACACCTCAGCCTTGGCCATATTGACTGCCACCAATGGTCCACTTTGGCCTCCAGTCGGGTTTCATGGAGACACACCATTCACGACGCTGCTGCTTCCTTTGAGAATGCACGGAGAGTCAGTCTTGAGGAGAAAAGACAACGCAGAAAGAACCGTTCCTTGCCAATGTCACCTAGGGAGACGTTCCGCTGTGCCTTTTGTGACCGGACCTGCCTATCCCGTATCGGCCTTTTTAGCCACCAGCACGCTTGCAGCAAGCGTGGGTAGTGCCCTTCTCAAATCTTCGTTTGCGAAGCCTAGCCATGATGATGATGAGACTTGATAGTGTCCTCTGCAAATAAAGGCAAACTGACACTCATTATACTACTCTCTTTTATTTCTTTTTCTTTTTTTTTCCTGTTATTTTTGATGTGAACTTTATATTTGATTAACCATTGTAATTTTAGAAAATAATTCATTGAGGTGTGGCCACATGTCACATCACAATGAAAGCCTTTTGAACTGCAACCTTCTCTAAGGAAATTGGGTTTGTGCTTTGAATTATCTGCAAATTGCATTCAGATGTCTGATTTTTTTCTTCTGGTGATATCATCATAGTGACAGCACTTAGGAAGCTTAACTTACTGATAGGGATGGAAAGTGCAGCCCATCATTAGAAACACAGGCTCTGATGCTCTATCAGATGCTCTGATGCTCTGTTTGGTAACTGCCTATTCTACTCTTCAGAAAGGAACTGGCTTTTCAGCCAATATAGAATAGACCTTGGAAAAAGAGCCTGAAGTTGTCAGAACTGGCAGCCAAACCTAACCAGCACTCATGGGAGGAAATTTAGATATACCCAAGGGAGAGCTCTTTCACAGAAGAACCAAGATGGATGTGTGGAGAAATATTTTAATAATATCAACTAGAGATTATTTCAAAAGACAGTAGCAAGTGCCTGCATAGACAGCAAATATTTATTTTAAATAATAATATTTTAAACATGGCACTGGTTCCTAGAGAAGTGTCCTATTCCACATGTTCATGAGTCAGTGACTGAGCCGAGAAGAGAATCCAGGTCTTCAGCTGGAGTGAGTGAACTGAGAAGAGTGTCCAGGTCCTCTACAAGCCTCTTATCAACTTCTGTGCATGTCAGGCCATGCAGTCCCTCTCTGCAAGTTGCCATTTCTCTCTCAAGAAAGAGGTGACTCCTATCTGCACTACTTTACACAAGCAAGTCACTCAGCTTCAAGGCTAACGGGACATCTGTAGGATCAAGATCACCCTCCATCTCCAACCCTCTGATTGACTACTTTGCTCATAATCTGGCTCACAGAGAAGATCCAGGAGAAGAAACTGGCACACGTGTTAGTTTGTGAAAGTTTGTCCATCTTCTACTGTCATGTCTGGCAGTATTTTCTCAGAAGATGTTAATTTTTACTTATCTCACAATTTAGTGTTTGTTTGTTTAACGTTCCTGAAACACAGTCCAAGTACATTGAACCTTGTGACTTGTGGCTGACTGAATACTGCTTTGCAAACAATGTGCCATGACCACAAACTAAAAACAGTGGGCTTCAATCCCAGGGAGATCTCCTTTTGCTCTCCCTGCAAGCCTAGTAGGTTCCATAACGGAGTTCATGTCTTCCAAAGTTCACTTCTGGAGACGCAAGCTGGCCTTCAGTCTGACTCCCCAGCTGCCTTCTAACCTTCAGCCTTTCACAGTTACAACATCATCCCCACAACAGGAACAGTCCCCTGCCTTGTGGCTCAGTGAAAAGGCAAACACAAACCACGGGGAGGAAATTACCACTCTGCTTTGGTTGTCCTTTCTGGCAGGTGGTGGCATTCCCACCAAGTCCCCTGGAAAGTCCTGATTGTTCTTTTCAAACTGCTTCTGTGCTGATAATTCAGTACAAGAGCAGCACCTGTTATCCCAGTCTCCTCCAGTGCTGGTGGCCTTGGGCTTGTACAGAGGTCATCTCCCTGCCTCTGCATCCCATTCTGCCTTGCGGCAAAGGTATGTTTGGGTGTCTCTAATGGTCAATGAGTGCATTCAGCATACCAGCTCGTGCTCTGTTCCCTGCATCGTTTCTGTGGCTGTTTTAGCTATTTGATCTGTGGATACAGCCCATGATGCTGCAAAGCCTGGAGTCTCCCTCTTCTGAAGGACTGTCTCCAGTCAAGGTAAAACAGACAGATTGCCTAAACCAATTGGTATCTTTCAGAGACCTTCCTTCTGAGACCCTCTGTGCAGTGCTGCTCTTGTGCTGACCTCTGCCATCATTGCACCTGCTCAGGAAGGCTCACAGACCTTTCCAACTGCACTGCAGTGACATGAAGTCTTCCTTGGTATTATTTTCTGTACTGCAGCCCAAGATTTTTAACTTCCTGATGATGCAAGAGAGGAACAGCATAAGACAGAAAGACAAGGAGCCAGTAGTTTTAAACTGTCCTCTCTCCTGAATGTATGTGGCTTTTTAGAGAAAATTTCTGTTTCAAAGCCATACTTATCTTATTTTCCCCTCTTAAATACTCAGTAACAATTCCTAGCCTCTCAAAACGTGATAGGGGGGGATGTAAATGTGTTTGTGCCTCCCAGTACGCATGCCCTCCATTCTGTCCATGCAACCTCCAACCTGCAGTTGTCTTGAGGCAGCAGCAACTATGTGACTGAGTTTGAGCCAATTACTTCAAAGGTTAATCCCTCAGGATTTTAACACCCTGACAAATCAACAGTGGTGAAGATCCTAAATGTGTACTTTGGCTTCATGAGACTACAGTCATGTCACTGCTATTGGAACAGATGTTGAGATCCATTTTATATATACACATTTATTTATTTCTAATAAATCATATAAATGCATATATGTTGAATATAAGCGAATTACGATTGTTATTATTATTATTCCTTTCCTAACATGTCAATCAGCCTATTTTTCTGAAGTCCTCTGACATTTCAAAGGTTAGCTTCTCAGTCCCATCTGTCCCGTGTTTGTTCCCTAACGTGAGGGAATGCAAACCATCAGCCCCGTGGGGGCTGTAAACTAAATACTTTAGACAACCCAGAAGTCCTTTGCTCTATCCCTGAAAGTGAGTACCCATGGCCCTGTGAAAGGGTTATGCACGGTTACCTTATTCCCAGATGATTCATATTCTCACCTGGAGAAGAGAGGTCTGAGCGGAATACCTGGGGGTTTCTGGTTTCTGGCCTGAAGGGGAACTTGCTGGTGTCTTTCATCATTGCAGTTTGTTGGTTTGGGAAGTTTGTCTTTGCACGGACTACAGACTCTGATTAATGTGATGTTGTTGCTATGGTCGTTGCTCTACCCTGCAACGTTTTCTGTTTCTGTCTTTGCTGACAAGGCCTTTAGCACCAGTCTAAGGGCAACCAGTAACAACAGGGAAGAACAGAGTCATAATGACCGTCCTCTGAGCAAACAATTGATATGCTAATGACGTTGGTGGGAACGCAGCTCGTATCTACAAAGACAGGGACTTGAAAACGAAAATATGACAGGGCAAAGAACAGAGGGCATTAAAAAAATGAAGAAGACTCTTGTGGAATTTTTCCAAGGACCTAGGATAATCTTTGTGGAGGAAAGGGAAGGAGCCAGTGTGATTTCTACAGGGAATAAGTCTGGTTTATCAGCTGAGCTAGCAGAGGAACTGACTCAAATTTAATATTACTTCACCATAGAGAGAACATGGAAATAAAGAAATCTATGCAGAGCTTTTTTATTTGAATTTTGTTTTCTGTGCACTTCTGGTTCTGAGTAAACAGCTAAGTTGTTCTAGAATCTCATCTCAAGCCAAAGGTATTTTACCTTTTCAAACTACCAGTGATGTGCTCTAAACACCTACAATGGAGGACCACATCTCCCAGGTACCTGTGGTCCAGAAGAATGATATGTTTTGAAAGTGGTGGTTGGAAAACAAAGCAGTTGAGTTTGAGGCCTCATCTCTCCACAGAACAGCAAGCAAAGTCAGCACCCTAGACGTGTTTCAAGACAGGTCATGGAGAAAAGGGAGCTGCTGTCTACCACAGTGGATCAGGGGCCTGTGAACACATATGTGAATGCCTAAAGAGAAGCTCTGCTTTAGCCAAGTCAGGGGCAGTTGCATTTCACACAATCATTCTTTCCTTATTTGCCACCAAAGATAATCTATGATTGAACCAGCCATATTTTTTTTAGAAAAAAGTGCAGTCAACCAAAGACTTCAAATAATGGAAAATCTGGAAGTCTCATGAAATCTGCCCCAGTACTAACACTATTACAGACTTATTTCTGCTCTAAATTCTTTGCACTGCAGCTTCTACATTTCAAAGAACTTCTCTATCTAGTTTTTTTTTGTGCAGACACTTTTTAACCCCAATCAAGTCGACTCTTAGCTGTCTCTTTATCAGCTAAATAGATAGAATTTCTTAAATCTCTCTTTGTAGGGTGCAACTTTCTCACCAGAACCATTTTCATGCATTTAGGATTTGAGTTAAACACAGCTGAGGGAAAACCTTTGACCAGAAAGAGTTTTGAGAAAAGACTTAGGAGATAGATGTTGTTATCTGATTACATTTGGTGTTAATGCAAACTTGATTATACAGCAATAAATTCTGCAGTTTGTATTTTTTTGCAGTGACAAAAACCTTGAGTCATCCATTGCACTTCTCTGTGAACTTCTTCCCTTTGAAATGACTGTAACAAGCATGATTATATTGCATTAATATAAATCAACAGTGATGCCCTGTCCTGGTTACAATATATCGATGTTTTAATCAGAACATCATGAGTTTCTTTTCAGGCATTTTCAAAAGTATAAATCTCCCTTTCAGGCTGCTCAGTAGCAAAATTAGCATTTGCTTTTTGTCCCTGTGCTCACAATTTTTTCATGGTTGTCAGTCCAAGCATTTGGCCTGCAGAGCTGTCTGAAGGGAAGTATAAATCAAATATATAAAAATCCAGTATATAAAAATGTGAATTCTCTCACGTGCAAGAAAAAAGTTGGGTTTTGCAAGTGTAAAAGTGGAGATGAATCTCTGTTTAAAAGTGTGGCCATTGCTTTTTCACTTTGGAAAACTTTGTAGTATTATGTTACTACAGTGAGAAAATTGTTATAGGTCAGCTAAAGGCCAGTAAATTGTAACATGCTCTTGCATCTTCCATAGAAGAAATCATGATCTCATGATAGAAATGTTCTCTGGGCTATATTATTACTGCAACTTGTCCTCTACAAACAAGGGCAGAAGCTCGTAATGGATATGGTGCCGGCACAGTTACACATGAGCATACTCTGCTATCCACATGCCTCTGCATCACTTCTCCTCCCACAGAAAGGTCAATGACAGAGAGGTGAGAGGAGTTATGTACATGGTGCCCGAGCAAGAAGTACCTCTAGCTAGGTTGACCCTGGGCTGTAAACAGCCCCACTTATTTCAGCTGAACATTATTAGGGTCATAAAATGTCTCCAGATTCATGTGAACTTCATGCCAGCTTGGCTGCAGCCCAGATGTATCTGCTGTAAAGCCTCCTGAGAACACTTGGGGAGCTTGGGGGAATGCTGAGTCAGAGACTGAAAGGGGTTGCTTTGGGAGGTTTTGTGTCCAGTTCTGGCAGTGCAGCTTTCTGTGGGTTGAAAGCACTGCAAAAAGAAAATGCCTCAAGGAGGTCTTATGGCATCTTGAGGCCCTTTGTGCCTGTAAGTGGCATCTCCAAGTCAAAGGCTGGGGCACCCTGGTATTTGGGTTCATCTGAAAGCACAGGTGTATTGCTTTGGAAAACAACAGAGACTGTGGTGTTGTGAGGTGAGGTTTTGTAGTGCTCCTGGCTTCAATGTTGCAGTGTACAAGGGTGGCCCAGTAATCCTCAGAAATAATTTATTGTGCAGGTTTTCTTTTGAAGGTAGTGGCCTTTTCTTCTCAGGAAGGCAACAGTTTGTTCCTCTCCCTTCACAAAATCACTGGCTGCCACATTTAACTAGTAGTGGGGATCAGTGCTTGCCCTCCTTTCCCCCATCCAGTGGCAGGGCACAGGTGTGGGGGGAGGCCCAACAGGGTAAACCAAAGGCTGCAGCTGCAGCCTGGGGATGGATCTGGGATGATGGGGGCATCCCACCTGTCTGGCTGTCAGAACAGGCAGCCCCAGTGCAAGGCACACTGGTGATTCCAGCTGTGATGGAGCTGGAGGAGTGAGGGATGTTGCAGCCAGGAGTGTCAGTGAGTTCCTGCACATCCCTGGGGTGGTCAGCTCTTATCAGGGCATCCTGTACCAGAGGGAGAGAGGGGAGACCCTCCCAGGCCCAGGAAAGGGCTGTGCTCCAGTAACAGGAGGGTAATCAGGCTGCAGCAGCCTGGTGCTGTCTGATTACTCTACAGTGACATGATGACATGCTTCCAATTCCAGGGGACATCTTCCCAAAAGAAATTTTGTTCCCAAATGAGATTTTGTATGCTAGTCATTCCTGTCCCCATCAGCCAGGCCTGAGGCTGCCAGCTGCCGAGATGCTGAGTTCTCAGCAGGAGTAGCCTCTGGTCTAATGATAAGAGGGGATAAAAGCCGCCCTCCCCAGGCTCCCCTGGATATGGTGGGCTCTTTCCAGAGCCCCCTGCAGCCAGCCCTTCACTGGATGCTCCTCCCCTCACTGGGAGGGTGATGCAATCACCCAGTCACCCAGTGAGGACGGTGCCTGCAACCACATAAGCCTGGACCACCAGGCCACATATGAGATCACTCCAGCCCCTGGGAAGAAGGGGTGGGGTTACTGAGCCCACCACTCCTGTCTTGGTAATTCTGTCAACATTTGTCTCCCTTACTGTCCTGGTCAGCCTGTGAAGCAAAACTGGGCACGCCAGTGACAGATGAAACTCCTCTCCAAGGGATTACCACTGCCTGAAACACAGTTCTTTTCTTCAAAGATCAGTGAGCAGAAGAGGGTCTCTGGAGCTACCTTTGCACTGCCCATTACCCCTGAGGGTGGCACAAATATATCCCACTGGTCAGAGCACCTTCAGCGTTTTCTCAGCCATGCCAATACAAGCCTTCTCTGGAAGCTGGGAATGGCTGGAGTAGATCACAGATTGTGTCATGGACATTTGTCCAACCTCTTTGCAAAGAAGATTATAAGAGCAGTAACATACAGCTCTTTTGTTGATACTCCTACCCCATGGGGAATTCACCAAAGACCAAAGACTAGGGCATATGGACTCTGCTCTGCTGTAAAAGATCTGAAATACAGTCAAGTTTCAGGCTTCTAGTGTTTTGATTGGCTTTGCTGTCATATCTTGAGAGATAGCTTTTTTAATTTACATTTCACCAAACAATCCCAGTCGACCCTGAAAATGAGTGGGACCTGCTGTTCCAGCTGAAAGTCTATGGGGCCTGATGGGATTCATCCCAGAATCCTCAAAGAGCTGGCTGATGTCATCACAAAATCTTTCTTGATGATTTTTGTGCAGTCTTGGGCATCCAGAGAGGTCCCAGCTGACCAGAAGCTGCTGAACATTGTCCCAGTTTTCACAAAGGGCAAGGAGGAGGACCCTGGAAACTACAGGCCTGTCAGTCTCACTTCAGTGTCCTGGTAAAGTTATGGAGAAAATTATTCTAGGAGATACTGAAAAAATCCTGAAAACCATGCAGTCATTGGTCACAGCCAGCACATCTTCATTAGAGGAAAGCCCTGCTTATCTAACCTGATTTCTTTTAATGACAAGGTAATCCACCTAGGTGATCAAAGGAAGCCAGTTGTAATCTTTTTAGATTTCAGTAAAGCTTTCAGTACTGTCTCTCACAGGATCTTGCTGGACAAAACGTCCAGCACAGCTGGATAAACACATCATGGCATGAGGGAGCCACTGGCTCACGGATTGAGCACAGAGGGTAATAGTGAATGGGATGACATCAGACTGGTGACCTGTCACTAATGGGGTTCCACAGGGCTCCATCTTGGGCCCTGTGTTCTTCAACATCTTCATAAATGACTTGGACACAGGACTAGGAAGGATAATAAGCAAGTTTGCAGAGGACACAAAAATAGGAGGAGCTGTTGATTCCCTCAAAGGCAGGGAGGCCCTGCAGAGAGACCTCAACAAATTAGAGGACTGGGCAATCACCAACCATATGAAGTTCAACAAGGGCAAGTGCTGAATTCTGCACCTGGGATGGGGCAACTCCAAATGTACGTACAGACTGGGGAATGAGATGCTGGAAAGCAGTGCTGCAAAAAGGGATCTGGAGGTCCTGGTCAATGGCAAATTGAATCTGAGTCAGCAGTGCCCTGGCAGCCAGGAGAGCCAGTTGTGTCCTGGGGGGCATCAGGCACAGCATCACCAACCGGTCAAGGGAGGGGTTTGTCCCACTATGCTGTCCACTTCAGTAGCCTTGCTTTCTTTGAATATTGTGTGCAGTTTTGGGCACTGCAATGTAAGAAAGATATTAAGCCATTAGAGAGTGTCCAAAGAAAGGCAAGAAGATGGTGAAAGGCCTTGAGGTGAAGCTGTGTGAGGAGCGGCTGAGGTCACTTGGTCTGTTCAGTCTGGAGAGGAGGAGACTGAGGGGAGGCTTCATTGTAGTCTGCAACTTCCTCGTGAGGGGAAGAGGAGGGGCAGGCACTGATCTCTTCTCTGTGGAAAACAGTGACAGAACCCAAAGGAATGGCCTGAAGTTGTGTCAGGGGAGGTTTAGGTTGGATATTAGAAAGAGGTTTTTCACATAGAGGGGGTTGGGCAGTGGAACAGACTCCCCAAAAAAGTGGTCACAGCACCAAGCCTGGCAGAGGTCAAGAAGCATTTGGACAATACTTTCAGGCACATGGTGTGACTCTTGGGAATGGTCCTGTGCAGGGCCAGGGATTGGACTCAATGACCCTTGTGGATCCCTTCCAACTTGGCATATTTAGTGATTCTGCGAACCAATCACCATCTCACTAAAACAGAAAAAACTTGTTTCAGCAAAATGTTCAATGACTAATTGTGATAACTGGTTTGTGACTCCTTCGGAAAACTATTTTAAGAAAATTATTTTGGTTTCGCAGACAAATCATGTCTCTTTAGTAAATCTATAATCAGGTAAGGTAAATGCCCAGAGACTAGTTATGGGGGCCGTATAAATACTTCCATAGATAGAAGCATCAAGAGATAAAGTGTGAAGATATTTATTATTTTATGAGGCTCATTCCTTTCCCTAGGATCTAAGGAGATATGCTTCATTGAATGTCAGTAAAGTGTCTTTGATGTAGTGAAAAATCTCCTGGTTTTGATAGGTTTGATCTTTTCAAAATTAACTGTATATTGAAGTATTGTCTATGGTGCTGGTGACCTTTAATGTCACATTACTGAGTCTCAAGTGGCCATACATGGCTGTGATAGAGCAAAGGGCTCTGTGTGACTTGGGAGTCCCATAACACAGGAGCTCTCCAAAAGTATTAAGTGTTCGGCACAAAGTCAAGACACTGTAAATTCTTCACAGTGCGTTTCATATCCAAATGCTTTTTGCCATTTAGCTTTTTGGTGATTGATTGATTGATTGATTGATTGATACCATACCAGGCATGTTTGCTGAGCTTGTTGACTGTAAAGGACACTGCTGCCCATTTTGCAAATTCTATATAACTTGGCATTCAAACCCTTTGGGCTGCTGAAACAGACAATGTTAATACATGGAGCCAATGAGAATTACATTTTCCCAGGCTGGTCCTGGGAAAGGGCATTTCATTGCCTTGGTGATGTCATCAGAGTTGTAGGTGAGGAGGTAGCCCCAGTGGCTTATTTTAGGTGACATAGAGACTTGCTTTCAGAGAAAGTCCTTTCTACAAGAAGTGAGAAGGAGGTGGCAAACTCCCCAAGCCTATCAACACTGCTTGCTGGTGAAATTGTATGGAGAAAGTTTGTTACTTCTTCTTAGACTTTTAGTCAAGGTTTATGGAAAGGTCTAAGATGAAATAGTATGATTTTTTTTTTTGGAGGTGGGGGTTAGGGTGGGGCAGGAAGTGTTGCACTTCCATTATAATGTCTTGCTCTGGACCCTTGGTCTGGTCATTAGCTACCATTCAGTACTAGGAATATCTTTAGAAACAGAAATGGTTGATGTGTCTTCAGGTTCTTGCATCTTAGTGGAGGGCATGCCAGAAGACCAGCAACTGGGGGTGAGACATGGTGTGTTACAGGTTTATTTCAGTCATGACCTTCCCCTCCTGCCTACTCCTGTGTTAAAGAAAATGCTGATTTTCCTTCATTGTGTTTGTTTCAGTTGCTGATTGCTGTTGATGACTTCAAAGCTCCACCCTTTCTGTGAATGGATCACTGCCCAAAACACACCCACTTTTAGTTAGATCTGCAGTTTAAACAGGTGCTCTTTCTAACCCATATGAGCTGACTTTTTAAAGTCAAGTTTCCCTGCTCACAGCCTAGAGGCAGATCTCACTTTTGCAATTACTCTCAGTGGCTGTGAATTTAAGCTATACCAATGCCGAACAACTAGTATCAGGGAAGTTATTCCTGGCTGATGCTGAAACTGCTTCTTCTGATTAATGGTCCAGTAAATACTCAGATGATAAAGCTATCTGAATTTAAAGCACCTAGTGGGCAGAAAAATGACTGCCTGTCATTGCACAGTGAAATGTGAGTGGATTTTTTCATTTCAAACCCTTACCCTAAAGGCTGTATTTACAGCAGGAGAGGGGACTGCAGCACCCCACCTAGTTATGCTGCCTGTTATGCTATGTGCCTTCTGGTACTGTGGCAGGTGAGTGGTCATCTCACATCACTCCTGCTGAAAGTTATGGGTGAAATATGTTCAGCAAGCTCCAGCAATATGATGTCTGTTCTTCACATCTGCTCACCACCAAGAGTAGGAGAAAGATGCAGCACTCAAGGGATTGAAGAAGGACTCAGAAGATTCACCTTCCTTGGAGGGAGCCTGTTGTCCTTGCTTGGAAACACACAAATCCCTTGTCCCCAGGAATGCTGCTTAGGCCAATAGGAAGGGTCCTGAGGGGATGACTTCAGGAGCTAAGGGCACAGAGCATGGGAATGAGATATGTATAATCAGCTGACACACACCTCACCCCCAACCAGAGACAGAATTCAACACTATTCTCTAAGAGAAGACACATTCGCATTTGCTCTTTTTACAATGCTGGTGCAGGAAATGCCACACCAAGTGGTCCCAAAATATCACCTCAAGAACCTCTTAGTGATGGTATTGTTATCTAGATGCTGCCAGGGTGGGGTTGGAGGGACCAGGTGCCCTGGCATGAGCAGAAGTCCTTTAGCTTACTTTTGCATTCCTGAAAAAGGTAGCACAGAACTCCCCCTAAGAAAGAAGACCAGTACTTTGTCCCTTCACAGCTGACCCCAGATCAAAACCTAAAACTGTCTGTCCTGCAGCACTCGGGCAGTTCACTGGGAAGGATCAGTCATATTGTGGGAGATCACGTGTTCACCCATGCATAGCCAAGCTGACTTACCAGGAGCTTGTCAGCCCAGGATAGCACAAGCTCCTCCTAGGATGGGATGGGGCAGAGGGTGATGCTTCTTTGCAGCACTGTGTCTTGTTCACAGCCTGCAAGCACCAGGGTATGGGGCTGTAGGCAAGGCCAGGTGAGGACAGGCTGGAGTAGAGAACAGTGGCTGTGAGTGAGGACCAGCCTGCATGGAAAACTGCTTGCCTGTGCTCCCAGGCATGTCTGCTGAAACATGGCATGGGCAGACCAGCCCAGCTGAGGAGCAAAATGGCACTAGGGACACAGACCTGCACAGCACTGTGCAGCATGGCCACTGGCTCCCATGCAGCTGGTTTCTGCACAGGCTGACAGACTTGACCTGGCCATGCTGGCACCAGGGACTCAGGCAAGAGGTCCTGGGCAAGCAGGAGTTAAAGCAGAAGATTCATAACTCAGCTAGCAGACCCTTTACTAATATGTGTCAGATCTCATCTGTCTGTGGGAGAGAGGGACAAGGGGAGCCAGGGCACCTTCTAAGCATAAGCACGCACCAGCATGACAGTGTCACAGAGCATGCAAGGTCTATGCGTGGGGATTAGCAAGGGAGTGGAGCATTTGTCCGAATTCATATTCAGTGTACTTAGCTTAATCCACTGTTTTGCTCCTTCCTGCTCAAGCACCACATCCCACCAGATATGACGATTTTCAAAGCCCTTTTGGGGGTGAGTTCTTCGTTTGTTTTGTGGCTTTTTTTTCCAAAATACTGCAGAGGCAATATAACATGGCCCAGCCCTGCATACGTGCTGCCCCATTCTGGAAGATGGAAAACAAAAGCTAAAAGAGGATGGTTAACCTTTTCTAATTGTCGCAGCACAGGACTAGTTGCCAGGAGGAACTTGAGTGCTAATCCTACTTTACTCACCATGTGACCTTTGGGTAAGTTACCTAATTTACTTGTCCTTCTGTCTGCAGAGCCTGCAAAGAGCAGGTGTTTCAGTGAAACCTAGCATTGCTGAGCCAACATGTGGCCTTAGGAAATAACTAGGAAATAAAACCCGCTGCACTTTTTAAAAGGTGGCATTAATACAGAGAATTAAAATGTCCTGCTGTAAATTTAAGCCCACCCTTTAATCCTTTGGTGGGGTACAGGATTGAGCCTAGACTATTTAACTGAACAGAAGGTCATTCCGGATGGCATTTGGTATTTGTGGAGGAGTGATATAGAATGATCTTATCAAATTGTAACTGAGTCGGTTCTGTTCTGCTGGAATTCATTTACTTCCACTGGGGATGTGCGTGGTTCCTGATTTTCCCAGCCAACTTGTGCTGTTACTACTAGGAGTGCTCTCCAAATACCACTGTGGCTGCCCTCTAGGATGATGTGGAATTATCCTTTTTTTCCTTGTGTTTGAAAGGAGTTTTCAGGCTGAATTAAAAACACTTGATGCAAAAAGGTATAGTTATCCCTTGAGTCCAAGCTTTTTCACATTCAGTTTCTCCCCCTTCCTGCATATATCTGTTTTATTGACTCACTTGAGCCATAGTTGAATCTCATTTCTTTCTGAAATTATTTGGTATTAGGTACATAAACACAGCGGATTCTTCCTGCTAATGTGGAATGAAAAGATACTAACAACGTTTCCCAGAGATCATCCTCTCTCTGATGAAAGATCTTTCACCCTGCGTTGGAAAGAGCACTTTAGAGAGCTATTCACTCCTTCTTTAGCATTTGATGTCAAAGAAAATGCCATTGCGTCTCTGCTATGGATTACAAACACATCATTTATTATTATCTGGCACTCAGGAGGCAAGCCTGCCTCCTGGGGTAAGTGTTGCTTGTTTTCCAGTTTGATTTCTTTTTCATTTAAAGAGGGATCTTTTTAGGGAGATTTTTTGCAAAGAGCCAGTCCACATTCTTCATCTCTTTCAATCAAGTTTGGTCTTCACAGTATTTTGCTGCAATGGTCCAATACAGTTCCAACACAATGTTTTATTTAAATCTTCCCTTTTTATGATATGCTGTGGACTGGACAGCAGAAATGCAGTTTTGGTTTGGATTAATGGATTCTACAACCATATTTCCAGAATTGGGTTCTGATCCCTTCTTATTCAAAAGTGCCCTTAACCATGAATGGTCTAATTGAAACCGGAGGCGCTTGCTGCAGACTCAGGAACAATTCAATGGGATTAAGGCGGTGTCAAATCTGGGTGGTTGTGATTAAATTTCTCACATATTAACTGAAAAATCTTGGCTCAAATCCTAGCCAATCTGTATTTGAGCAATTCCCCAGAAAAGAGTAGATCTGAGCCTTGCCTGAGGTGTAGCAGTGTGGCTGTTTTAACACGTCTTTCCATTGTCTTCACTTGACAGAAGCTAAGGATTTTGGCTCACAAAGGGCAAGCTCTTTGAGGGATGTTAAGTTTAGAGTTTGGAAAGAGCAATTTCCAGGGGGAAAAAGTTTGCAACATGACAATGAAACCAGACAGAAACCCTGCTGCCTTGAAAATCTAGGAGCTACTCCAACAACCTCCTTGGGGCATGTCCGCACCATGCCATGAAACATGTTGTAATAATGATCCCCGTGCTGACCACAGATCTAATGGCAGGACCAGAAGCAGAAAAACTGTGTCAGTGTCTTTCCTGCTCAAAGGATAATATGCCACGATTTCAAGAGGGAGCTCACCACCCCTCAGGTTTTGTACCATGCTCAGTGTACAGACTAGTCTGGGGTTTGGTCTGAGCTTTTTGCAAAGGCAGCATAGACAGACTAGCATATTCCCTCACACAGAGAAGAAGCCTTGGGACATGAAAAGGAAGAATTTCTTTTTCTGTGACAGCGGGACAATGTCACTTGTCCCTGATTACATTGCTAACAGACTGTTAGAAGTTATTTTGTTCTTCACATGATCTTCAGAGCAACTCATCATAAATCTATCCACAAACTGAAGCAGAAATAATTTTAACGGCATATTCATGACAAAGAATATCATGCAGCGAGTCTTCTATGCCAGTTATAGTGGCATTTTTTGCTTGGTTTGAGCGATTTTTTGGGGGGGAGGGTTTGTTTGTTTGGTTTGGTTTTATTTGTTTGGCTGGGTTTTTTCGCTTTCTTTCTACTTCTGTCCATTAGGTTTCAGGATGAATGTGAGATACTGATATCCACCTGTGAATCTGCTGCTTCTCTGTGAGACTGCCAGTCTGACTCAGAGCCAAGTTTTGCAGAGGTGCCACAGCTGAAGTGACGAGGTCATTCCTGGTCAGGATCTCCCAATTTTGAAACTACTCCCTCTGTCCTTTAGCCTGAAGTAACCCGTTAACTCAATCTACATACATTTGTGAGCATCAAGCTTCAAGAATAATGTTGACCAACTGGAGAGAGTCCAGCAGGCAGGAACAACAGTGATCAGAGGACTAGAAAACATGAGCTATGAGGAAAGATTGAGAGCTAGGTTTGTTTAGTCTAGGGAATTGAAGATGGGCAGATGTAACATCCTTCAAGTATGTGAAGGGCTACTGGAAGGAGGAAGGATAAGCTTTTCTTCATGTCTGCTGGGGACAGGAGAGGAAGTAACTGGCTCACAGTGCAACAAAGGGAATTCAGCTGAGATGTTAAAAGTAATTTTCCAGTTGTGAGACTTGTGCACCACTGTGATGGTTTGCTATGTGCAGGTTTCTTTTAGGAAGGCTTTAGCAGCAGTTGAGATAACTCCCACCACCTTCAGCACAGCTGATCCTATCTGGAGGCTGATAGAAGGACAAGATGACCTTTAAAAGTTTCCTCCAGCTCCATTTTTTGTGATTTCTTCCATGGATGCAGAGTCACAAAGCAGATTCTTAATTCTCTGGTGAGTGTTTTGTGACCAGGCCACCATCTGTTTTTACAGACTGTTGTCTGATGGGACAAGATATTTAGTGGAGTTGTCCATCCTCAAATTGTCCAGAAGAATATCCCCACAACACCACAGGGAGTTACAGTTGCAAACTAGCATGAAGAGCAGGTTTCAGCTGATGTGAAAATAAGGTTCTCTGGTGGACCCTTGGCAATGTTCTAAATCAACCCTCCAGTGGTGGCCAGTGTGGTGGCCTTGCACTGAGGTATACCTTGGTGTCCCAGCAAACAGAATCTGACAGACACCCAAGCACTTAGGAGCAGGTAGGAATTGGTGAGTTTTTTATGTAACTCAATAAAAAGAATAGAAACAGAACAAAAGCAAAACGTGAAGCATACAACAATCCCTCCTTCTCTGGTTTCAAAGGGAAGCAAGTTCCAACACTGTCAAGTCAAAGATTAAATAAAAAGAAAAAGCCACAGGCACACTGCCATGCATATATCAGGCCTGTGTAAGACAGCGGTGCACACGCCCTCGCAGTTATAAACACCATGAGGCAAGCATGGGTTTAAGACCCGACAAAGAAGCTGCCTTTTCAGCAGGTTCATTGAGCCTGGATTTTTATCTCTTCCTTTTCTGTAATCCTGTCCATTTTTAATAAGGGAACATTATGCAACCAACATTTGTCCAGAGGAGTGCCCTGGGCAAGCACAGGAGGAGGGGAGACTTGGATGAGAGTGGTGGCCTAGGGCTCCCCAGGTTGTGGCCACCCATGATGCTGCTCTCCAGAGTGGCTGGAGCTCATCTTCATTGCAACAAGCCAGGGACTGCTGGACAGAAATCTCCCATGCAGCTAAGCTGGCACAAGTACCATTGGCTAGTTTAGAATTAAAAGATATTTTAGACACATCCACGGAGAGCAACTCTCCCTTTTTTGTGAGTTCAGCGCCTTTCTGTTACACTTTTTTGTCCTTTTGTCCTCTTTTCTGACTCTTCTGGAATTCAAGTTTGAGACGCACACACTGACCAAGGGCCAGCAACCTCCTTCAACCTTCCACTTCATCTGCAACAGACTCATTTCTAAGTAAGAATAATGATAGATGCTGATGAGGTGCAAGATTTGACATTCATCTGGGAGTACAGAGGCATGCAATTTCTAATTTCACCAAAACCTAGAAACGGGTGGATATTTTTCATTTGCAAAGCTTTGAAGGTCAGCAATGAATTTGAATTTCCACAGATTTCGAAAGTACTTTTTTTCCGTGGATTTTGCTAATTGCTCAGATTTTTAAATCCATCAGTCAGTAGTCCAATACTTGGGATGTGCGTGTGTCTTCTGAACATTCCTGTTGACAAGAACCGAGGGGAGAGTAAGTTGTCCTACTGACTAGTCTAGTGCTGGCACCAAGTCAGGGCTGGGCTAACAATGCCATCAGATGCTTTAGAAATACTTAGCAGGACAGATAGGTGTGTGCCCTAAGGATTGCAACCTTCTTGTGTTGCCCAATGTACTAAGTCAAATGATTTTGCTGATCACGCTCAGTGTTTGTGGTTTTTTTGCTGGAGGGATCTTTGATGGGGTGCCAAAATATTCACTTATTTTTATACTTTGGGGTATTCCTTCAAGTGAGACCCAGACACCTACTTCCTATGTGTTAGCTCACAAATGCAACTGATGTGACTACGAGTCACCTTGTGTGTGCCCAAGTTGTCTCTGGGAGCATGGATCACCTGGATCCTATATGGCCAGGAGCCATTCCCACAGGGTAGGGACAGGGCCAGACCATCTGGTGCAGCTGGTATGCAGGTTCTCTATGAACTCCTGGTTATTCTTCCCACAGCTGCTTGGGGCAAAGGTTCCTGAGTTCAGCGTCGCTCTCTGTTTCATGTATGCAGGATGTACTAATACTTTAAAATGCCACTGAATGAAAGGTGGTTTATGAATAAAGGGAATTAAGCCTTTGTACAGCACTGTGGCTCGTGTATTTACTTTGGGTCCTGAACACCCAGCCCAAGTTACTGGAGCAAGTAATCTCCCAGTGCCTGTTGCCACACGCACAAAATATTGCTGTGACCTATGCATGAATCCAAGTTGGGATTTTAGCCTCATTGCACTGCTTCACATGCCAGTTGGAGGGACCTTCTCTTCTCTTATACAGTGGTGTTTGGGTCAGGTCCTTTATCCAGAGGAAATCCTGCAGGGGTATCCCAAGCCAGATCTTTCCTTGACTGCCGCTCCTACCAGCTGCACACCTAGTACTGCAGATCTTGCTGCGATTAAACAACTTTTAAGGTTGTTGAGGAATTCTGCCTGAATGAATGTAGCTAAATATGCACACCTCAGCAGGAAGCACTCTTCATGCAGCACAGTTATGGAGGATTGTAGCACTTAGCGAACTGCGGAGCAAGCCATGGGGCTGTTACAAAAGCAAAGCATTCTGGCTGTTCTCATACCCCCCTGGGACCTGTCAAACTGGAATACCCCACTGTGGAGCCCTTGACTTTAGGTCAATGACAGAGCTGCAGTCTTCCAGGAGGCTAAATTGTCACGTGCCTCTGGCAGAGGTCAAGAGAAAGTGAGGCCAGCCCAGGCAGTAATATCTAAGGCACCCCCAAATGGAAGGCAACATGGTTAAATTGATTAAATGAGTCATGCCTACATAATCCTGTGCTGCAGAGGTAGGCAGAAAATCCCACCCTTACCCCTCTGAGCTGCAGATAGCAGCATCTGGCAAAGGGCTTCTTACTGTAGGTACCAAGATGCTGGTATCTGTGCTATTTCTTAGAGAAAGGCTGGCATTTTTGCTTCACTGAAGCATGACAAAGCAAGAACGGTCAGTATTTGGCCTGCACTCAAGTGTCAGGGTGTCTTATAACTGCAATGCACACAATGAGTGTATTTTCGTGAAACTCCTGAAATCGGGGCAGTATGAGGAAACCAGAAGGATTAAGCCAATAGACATACACTTTATTTGTGCATATTTCCACAGGCAAGACTTATGTCAATAAAGTAACTGCAGCTGCTTTTGGAGCAGCCACAGAAGGATGGGATAAATGCACTTTAAAAAAGATAAACTGCCTTAAAGTGGGTTTAACAGTACTGCTGGAGGATCTGTGGACCAGTTTATGAGGCTGTGAGAACTGAATGTGTCATGACATCCTCAGATTATTCAGGTGGAAGAGGAGACCGAGCGCATCTCAAGTCAAGCATTTCAAGGGCCATCAGGGTAGACTCAGTGATCTCACAAATAGGACTCCAACTGGAATTGTTTGGTCTCTGGTTTTGAGGTCTGGTGTGTGACATGGGCCAAGTCCCATCACTCTTGTATGCTCTCTTTTCACTATTTATTCTTTCTCTTTGCTTTTGTTTGCCAGCTCTTCAGATCATGCACAGGCCATTACTAAGTGTTCATAAAAGGGTTTGTGTGCCCTTTGATGCCTCTAACTATGAAGGTAACAGTTTAGCTTCCAAATATTGTTCAATCTTTCTACTACACAGAGCTGTTTCTTTCCACTCTCTCTTATTAAGCAATAAAAGTACTGAAAAGTCTTCCTGTTCTCCTACACTGAAGACAAATGGGCAAACATTTCCAACACAGTCCCCTTTTCAGCTGACAGAGGGACAGGCACATCTCCCCTGGGCTGGTCCAGAGGTTTAATTTCCCTCAAACTGTGAGAATGAACATGAGGGCTGTGTTCATCATCAGCTTTTATGTCACTATTCTAAATGTGACATAATCAGAGAAGGCTGCCTCTTTGGGAGGAAGAGGGAGCTTAAGGAGGACACCACTAGCTCACCTAGCAGACCATTTATTAATATTTGTGGCCTTGCATCTGCCTACGAGTCAGATGGGCAATGAAGTCAGACTGGCATCTTGAATGGCTTTCCTCAGGCCATGCTTTGCCTCAGAGAGGAAACTGCAGCCCTGAAAGATCTATCTCTCTCTGTCTAGCTAGTTCATGTGTGTGCCATGAGTAACACAAGACTAGGTGATGTTCTTCAAGTATAAATAGCCATCCCAGAACATCTATGAGGATTTCAACTGGTTAGATGACAGCTGCCTCAGGTATGTCTACCCATGCTGCTCTGCCCATCCTGCTCTTGCATTTTCCAGATGCAGCCTGCATAGCTGGAGAGCTAACACAGATGTAGAAACCAGCTCCCTCGCTCCCAAGTGTCCAAGGAATGACCCAGCCATCTGCAGGAGTCATTACTGTGCTCCGTGAGAGGGGACAAGGTCAAACCAATTGAACATTGTCTAAAGAGGATCTTGGGGAGGGAATGTTTTCATTACAACAGTTCATCTTTCTTTTCACAGTTCATCAAAAGCAGGCCTTCTGCATACACACGCAAGACAAATAGGACCAAGGGGTGATGACGGATACTGTAGGCCCGCAGTGATGGGGATGACCCTCCACTCACACAGTTGATCAAAGGCAAGTAAAACAATCAGCCAGCCATCAGCAAAGATGTAATATTAAACTCCCCAAACACCTCATTTAATTAAGTCTATGATCAAAATCTCCATACCAGATCTTTTAAGTTAAATACTCTTAGACATTGCCCTAAGATAGTAGAAAAGGACTTCCGGAGGGAAAAGGTCTGTAAAAAATTATTACTAAAATAATGTCTCTTCCCACTACCCTCCCAAATAATTTGCTCTCTAGGAAGATACACTTCTGTTTGATTTGCCCAGGTAGAGCTCAGAAAGCAAGCTTACTTGCCCAGCACTTACACCTGCTTATTATACTGCAGACAAAAAGCAGTAAAAAGCAAAGCTGCCATTTATGATGTCATATTCTTGTTGGGGTGATGACTATGATGTGATAAATACTACCTCTGTAAACCTGCTGCTGGCCTTACAAGTCTGAGTCAAAGCTGACTGAAAAAAGTCAGGCCTGTGCAGGTGCAGTGCCACTGCAGGAGAGGAGGAGAGATGGAGGAAAACAGACATTCACCAGGAATACATGAGTGTGGAGTATGCCTGCACTGTTCAGCCTGGTCCCAGAGAGTAAAAGTTTTGGAGACAGACTCCAGTTGAAAACAAGAAGGGATGTGAAATGCAGCTGTCCTGGAGGTGGAGCTGAAATTTATAGTCAAGGGTATCCAAGCTGTTAGAGCAGGTCCAGAGGAGTGGCACAAAAATGATGAAAGAGTAGGAGCAACTGTCCCGCAAACAAAGGCTAAAAGAATTGGGGTTATTCAGCCTGCAGAAAGAAGGCTCCAGGAAGACCTTAATATTGCCTTTCAATACTTAAAGGAAGCTTATAGTAAAGATTTTTTACCATGACCTGTAGTGACAGGAAAAAGGGTAACAGTGAAAGATGGTAAATTCACAGAATTATCAAGGTTCTAAGAGACCTTCAAGATCATCTAGTCCAACCATCAACCCAATGCAACCATTATCACCCCAGAATTGTATCCTCAAGTGCCACATTCAGATACCTCTCTAGCACTTTCAGAGACAGTGACCCTTCTACCTCTCAGGGCAACTTATTCCAATGCCTAACCATGCTTTCAAGTGAAAAAAACGTGTCTTAATATCTAATTTGAACCTCCCATTGTACCAATTAAAAGGATTTCCTCTTGTCCTTTCATCTGAGACACAGGAGAAGAGGCTGACTCCCACCTCCCTGCTCTTCTCCAGACTAAACATCCCCAGATCCCTCAGCTGTTCCTCATAGGGTACATTTTCTAGGCCAGTCACCAGTTCTGTTACCCTTCTCTGGACACACTTCAGCACCTCCATGGTTGTTTTGGAGTGAGGGGCCCAGAACTGGACACAGTAGTTGAGATGCAGCCTCACCAGTGCCAAGTACAGCAGGACAATCACTTCCCTAGTCCTGCTGGCCACCCTATTTCTGGTACAGTCCAGAATGCCCTTGGCCTTCTTGTCCACCTGGGCACACTGCTAGCTCATATCAAGCCAGCTGTCAGCCAGCAGCCCCAAATCCCTTTCCACTGGGCAGCTCTCAAGCCACTCTTCCCCCAGCCTGTAGCATTCCATGGGGTTGCTGCGACTCAGGTGCAGGACCCATCACTTTGACTTATTGAATCCATGCAGTTGTCCTCAGCCCATTGATCTAGTCTGCCAAGATCCCTCTGCAAAGCTTTCCTATCCTCCAGCAGATCAACACTCCCACCTAACTTGATGTTGTCTGTGAACTTACTGAGGATGCACTCAATCGCCTCATCCAAATCATCAAGAAAGATACTAAACAGACTTAATACTGAGCCCTGGGGAACATCACTAGAGACCAGCTGCCAGTTGGATTTGAGTCCATTCACCATCATTCACTGAGCCCATCAAGCCAGACAGTTTTTAACCCAACAAAGAGTATACCTGTTCAAGCCATAAGCACACAGTTTCTCCACGAGAATGTTGTGAGATATGGTGTTAAATGCTTTACTTAAGTCTTTGGTAGACAACATCCACAGCCTTTCCCACACCTGCTAAGTGGGTCACTTTATCATAGAAGGAGATCAGGTTGGTTGAGCAGGACCTGCTATTTACAAACACATGTTGACTGGAACCAATTTCCTGGTTGAATAAGTTGGGATATAAGGAAGAAATTCTTTATGATGAGGGTGGTACGACACTGAAACCAATTGCCCACAGAAGTTGTGGATGCCCCATCACTCAAAGCTCTTATGGTTAGGTTGAACAGGGCTGTGAGCAACCTGATCTAGTGAGAGTTGTCCCTGTCCTTGGCAGAGGGGTTGGACTAGATGATCTTTAAAATCTGTTCTGATCCACACCATTCTGTGATTCTCTGATCTCCAGATGTTTCAGACCCCTAAAACACCCATCTTTATATGAGATACATCTTGCTTTGGAAGTTTCTCTCTCCACCGATCAGAGGAATCAGAGAAACTAGCTTAAACTAGCAGGATAAACGAGCAGAGATGAGCCCCATCCTTAGCTTTGTAGTAATTATTGAAAAGACATGAGACATGAGACATTCTAATGATGACAAATGGATAGTCTTTTAATTCCTAGATGAAAAAGATATTTTCTATTTTCTCTCTGTTCTCATTATTGGCTTAAGGCAATTGTATTGCATCTGAAAGGAGTGACTCAGCCCTGCATCATGTGTTCCCACCTCACCACTTGTGCTCCTTGGTTATCGTGTGGTTGAGCAGTCAGACAGATTGGAGGATTCAGACAGATGAGGGAACTCTTCTCTTTTTTTGGTGTTTTCTGCTGAGTGGAGCATTTATCTGGATCAGCCTGATGTGCTCAATTTCCCAGATGCAGGAGCCTTACATCTGGTGCAAAGGAATTTGTGAATTCATGGACAGCAGCAGAACAATTCTAACACATTTTGGCAAGAGCCAGACTTAGATTGGCTCAAGGTCGTCATGAAACCACACCTGATTCACATGTGATCTGGTAACTCAGTGGTAAGAGATTCTCATTGCTGGTTTCTGAGTCATCTGGGCTAAGCTATTCTTTTCCACTTTATTATAGAAAGGCATGACAATTAAGCAGAATAAAGCTTGCCATATGTGAGTTCATCAGGCACCTGAAATAAATTCTGTCATGGTGCTGTGTGGTGTTAGGCAGCCAACTTCAGGTCCTGTGGTGTAAAGAAGAGCACTCCAGATTCTGAATCCCAAGGTCATGAGTTTGAGTCTCAGTGGGGACCATCCCCTGGCAGTTTAATGCCTCCCTGCCATCCCATCCCGTCAGATCTTGGATGCTCAGCAGGGTCAGCCCCGGTTAGTACCGGGTGCTGCGACAGTCCCGAGGACTTCACTGTCACTGTCCAAGCTCGCTCGGCCATGGCAGATGGACCACAGGACTTAAACAGTGGGGCCAGTTCTGCGCACGCTGTGCCTCACCTAAAAAATCCACTGGGCAGGCTGGAAGGGCACAGCCACATGGGGAGAGCCCATCCTAAATCTTTGTTCGTGAAGTTCGGCCATACATACATCAGCACCTGTAGTAATCAGTTGTACTTGCCAGTACTAAACAGCGAAGAAGGCTGGATGGGAAGGAGCAAGGGTCAGAATCACAGAATATTCTGAGTTGGAAAGGATCCACAAGGATCGAGTCCATCTCTTAAGTGAATTGTCCCATACAGGCATCAAACACACAATGTTATTAGCACCACGCTCTAACCAACTGAGCTAATCTCAGGGTCTTTACCCTAGAAGTTGTGAGAGCATGAAGCCAAACCAGGATTCCTGGAGTAGACTACAGCTAGCATATAGAAGACCTTCTGGAGAGGCTAAGGATGTGTTCCTGTCCCTACTCATTGTGTATCTTGGCAAATTGGGTTGCACCCAGGACTGTGGAATTTGTTTACCCTGGAAATAGAATATTTTGCTGTCTGAAAGCAATATGAAAATATTTACCCAAATGTCATACTCCAAATGCTAGCAACTTTGGAGAATCCAAATGCATTTTCCAAGCATTGTGATGAAGAAAAAACAAAGAAGAGAGGGGAAGGGAGAGGAGGGGAGGGAAGGACAAGAATCCTGCATCACTACAAATAAACTATCTTTATCTACTATACACCACTATCCACTTATTTACGCCTCTATCCACTTTAATAGACCATCAGGTGACTTAACTGCTTTCATAGGTTTATACAGTTAGGTCACTCCTAAAACCAGTCCTTTTAGACACTGTGCAGGACTAGTTTTGTATGTATATTTGTTTTTCATCTTCTCCTAATTGCTGTGTTCAGCAGAGATTTCCTACCTTGGGCTGTACACACAGAAATGTAGACCTTTGCAACTAAATCAGCTGTACCTGGGGGTTTTTAGTGTGTGTATTGTCAAGGCATAGACACCAAAGGCAGAATGCTTTGTAGCTGGAATGGGACTCACAAGACAGAGCAAAGCTTGAGGTTGCAATTACATCTGGTGATCCATGAACTAAACTGTTGGTGGTGTCAGTGGAAGAGCTTTCCTTCAGATCAGTTTGGCAAAAAGCCATTGTTATGTAGCTGAGGCTGGATTTCATGACTTCCCTGGCTATATTCCTTGCTTTTACACTGGCCAACCTAGCATTGGCCCAGAGCAAAGGTATGTGGGGAGAAGGAGCTGAAGTTAAAAGAAAAGAGCCTTCTAAACATTATCATTAAATCTTCCTCTGGGACTTGGGTTTCAAGCACATGCTCTGAGAGTTGCATAAGTAAGATCAGAGAAACTCTAGACTATGCATGTAAAAATAACACAATGAAAGCCTAAAGGCATACAGCAGGATGGAGGACACAAATCATCCTCCAACAGCCTCTGGAATAGTGAAATCTTTCCTGTGAATAGCTCATTGCTGAGGAAACAGGATGTCATATAGGACCAGGTGACAGTTAACTGGGATCTTGCCCTTGTCAAGCAGCCACAGAGATAAGGGGTATCCAAGTTGGCATTTCTGTTTTACCTCTTGTTGAAGCAGTTCAAGTTTTGGTAATACAGCAAGTGCTTACTTCTCTGGCTTGGTGATTAGAACATGTCAGGATGGGAAGGGGAGTCACCTGAGGTATAAGCTCTGATTTGGGGAGGAACTCATTAATTTTGCAAATTTGAACCCCACCAGCAGAAGTCCAAGACAGCCACTGCTGGGGTGAGTGCATGGAGGTGCAAGCTCAGATCTGGGAGATCGCAAAGCTGTCAGCTTAAGATGGCACTCACTCATCAGCATACTGTACTTTCAGTTGACTTAAAGACTTCCAGTGACTGGACTAAGTTTTGAAAATATTTTAGCAACAAAACGAGGAAGCCAGAGAAGAGAGTTGTTTCTATCCAAACCAAAACATAGTAATTATTTTTTCTATATTTTCATTTGACTGATGAACAAGTATCTTCTGCATTATTAAAAGCAGTGAACTAAGTCTTCTGTGGTAATAAGTCATCCCTCTCTCCCTCTTGGTTACATGGGTTCGCAAAGGTCAGCAAAATTCTGACCTTGTAGTTCTGCAGAAACTAAAGGTGATATTCTCCAGAACCCTTATGGAGTACACTGCCTCAGGATTGGCTTGCTTTTATCCAAGGTGTTTGCGCTGTCTGTCATTTCCTGAGAAGTCCCACTCATAAATGCTTAGGTATCTGCAGCCAATTTTTGGCATAAAAAAGAAATACTGATGAGTCATGGTTCTGGTAAAGGGAGTGATGTCTTCTCTCCATGGACAGGGATAAATGGGGACACTGGCAGCAAGGGATTTGTACAGCCCCATGCCTTCTGATTGCCGAGGCACAACGTCCAACTGGATCACAAATTTTTATTTGTTCACTCTTCTGTTGTTGATTTTGTCTCATTTACAGAACAAATCAGCATGAAAAGACCTAAACTCTGTGGAGTCCTCAACAAAAAGATTAATAAAATTCACCTTTCAGAGCTCTACTCCAGCTGCTCCACAATGTATCTTTTGTTAGATACTTTTGTGAATAATAATATCTGCAGTTAGTCTAGCTAAGATTGCAACAGAAAATGACGTTAACCCTGCTGCTTCAGGGCACAAACCAATTCAGATTCTGGCACGTTTGCCTGGCCTGGAGGAAGGAGTTCATACAACCTTCTCCACAGCAGCCAGCACCACCTGCATCCCTTCCCTCCACTCCTCCTTTCTAGGCTGTTTTCTTGACCTCTTGCACTACCTTTCAGGATTTTTGCTTGCTACCAGATTCTGCTTCTGCCTGGAGAGGCATGATGTTCACCCTGTTACATGCCCTTTCCACCTGCAGCTGGTTCTAGCTCTCTCAGGTTCATTCTGGATTTTGTCAGTCATCTCTTGCTACAATTTGAAGTGAAAATTTCTTGCTCTCCTGACTTTACACTGCTGTTCCTTTCTCCCCACTCTCAGCCATCCCCAGTTTCCTTGCTGCCTCTTCCTTCTCTCTTTCTCCCTCTCCCCACACGCAGAGTTTAGAGACCAGGCAAGGGGTAACTGTGGAACCAGGTGGTTTCCAGCCCATAGACTTGAAGCTGGACCTGATGAAGCTGAGTCCACAAGTACTTGCAGAGGCACCTCCACCTGGACGCGCATGCTGCCTACATGAAGGAGGTGGGGGTCTCCTCACCCACCTTAAGCTTTACTTCCTGCACCATGAGAGGGATGAACACTACACTGAGGTTCTCCACAGTCCCCTGGTCCCACCAGCAAGACCCTGTTGGCCCCTTCGGCCTGCCTGCCGTTCCATGATGAGGTGTGGCCCATGGTGCTGATATTGGTTTCCTCATTATCAGTTGTCTCCTTCCCACCTAGTGAGGTTGGGTTATGTAAAGCATCCCCTTTTGCTTCAAGCACTAGTTACAGAGGAATGAAGAATTTTGCAGCATGTTCATGTCTGTTTTTTCACTCATGCATGGTAAGAAGAGCAGGGGAAATATTCTTTATTCCCTTCTTATCAATCATACAAATTTCCCTTTGCCTACAGGGTTTTGGATAAAGATGAGAGCTGCTGTCTAGTGTGCTGGGCAAAACAGTCTTATTTTTTACACATTCTCCCTGAACTGCTGCCTTTTATTTATATTTGGATTGCAATTTTCCTGAAGCTGGGAATGTCCTTTCATTGTGTTTTTATAGCACCAAATAGAAGGATCTTACTGGGTTGGTAGGGTCCTTAGTCACTGCCCAGGTACAATGCTGATTTTGCTGGCTGGTTATAATAGCGTATATGAGTAAGCCAGGGCTGGAAGAGGAGTGACGGAACAGCCCATCACCCAGTCATCCAAGCTGGGACATTTTTTTCTGTCCCTTTCTCCATGCTACTATAGAAAGCATAATGTTATCTGCTTGCAAGAGTTTTACTGAAGGAAGTTTACAAAGCCTGATTCTGTAGACAACAGACTTCAACCACAAAGCTTGGCACCTCTCACCAGGTATCTCCTAACCTGCTCTCACCTTACCTTCTCTCATTTTAATTTCTCTCTAATGTTTCCCTTATCATAGGCAGGAAAATGTACCCAGGCAGAAGATGTACCCCTTCTGTCCCCTGTTTGCCTTCATCCTGTGCTTTTTCTTCTCCTCTTTCCCACTGAGTTCATTTACCCATAGCCAGAAAATGCAGTAGGTTGTAATGAAAGCCTATTACAGACCATGGTTCATGGTGCACGTAGGCCTGGAAGAGTGTGGTCACATACCTTAGAACTGAGGAGTTTATAATGGCTGATCCAAAGCCCTGTAAGGTAAATGGCATCCTTTTCATTGGCTTCAAGAGGCTCCAGATCATGCTGTAAATAGTACAGCAAGATACTGTACATGGATATGACAACTATTTATAGGACTTATGATAGATAAGATGTACTCACCATCTAAATCTAGCCACTGTGTCATTTGGGGAGAGACAAATCAGGGCTGATGCTTAGTCAAATGAGAGATATCAATGGCAATAAGGGACCATTGACTGACATGTCACCTGTTTCCCAAAAACAGAATCACCTGAGATCCTTCACCATCTACTGCAAATGTCCTTTGTAACTGATAGTTTTGTTCTAAAGGAAAGTTTTGCCAGATATAGCAAAGTAATAGTCTCAGATTTATGACTTTTTCTGTAGCAAATGCTCCTAGAGCCTCTCATGGTGCTCCCAGCCTTCTCAGAGGCCTGTAGTTTTATATCTTCCTTTGAATCAATCTCTCTAACTGTGGCCAGTGACCCCACAATCATTGAAAACCCATGCTTGGTTGTGATGGTGTAAATTAACATGGATGACCTTGGTACCCAGGATTACATGTGTAATACAGGCTTGATTGCTATCATCAGTACCCAAGGTTACCAGGTCTGACAACATCAGAGTTGAGTTACCTGCGTGGAACAACTTATTCATATTCATATCTGTGAGCAAGCTCCTTGCTGGCATCCATAAACACATCTCTCCCTCTGAGCAGAACAGAGTGTGCAGATATTATCATGCAAATTAAGTTTTTCAGATAAAGATTTTCTAACTTCTGATGTTGGAGAAGGGTGTTGTTTCATGGTATAGAGGAATCACCAGTTGATACAAATCTTCATGTCAAACTGCAGGTGAGAGCAGTTTGTCCATACTCTTGCTGTTGGATTTGTTATGGGTGGTGCCTAATCTAGAACAGCCTCATTGTCTTTGGCACTGTTTAAACACATAGCGAGAAATAGACAATCCCCGACTCAAAGAGTCTACTGCTCAAACAAAAAAAACTCCAACCCAACCCCTCTCCCCCAAAAAAGGCAGCCATGGATTGCTTGAAATGCTAAAGGCTTTAGCACAAAAACCACAGAAGTCATACAGATAGTGCTCATGAATGGGTGAAGAAACAATGGATCATAAATCTACAGTCTTGTTTCTCTATCATGAGGAAGGAGAGCATAGGGGAAGAAAAGGGGAGCAAAAGGAAGGAGAGGTTCTACAACTGTTCATAACTGATGTTGGTTTTACTCCCTCAAAAATGACACTGGCAGACACTCACTTTGGTTATGAGCAGCACATATTTACAGGCTCTCTCCATATACAAAATTCTAGCGGGTTATTTAGTGAGATCCTATGCAGTAACAAGAAGAGAAGTACATCTCGTTTATTTGAAGTTTAGCACTGATCCCAAGGTGTAGGAATGACATGGACATTATGCTCGGCTTTCAGGAAACATACATGCAATTCCTCAGAAACAAGAAATATTTGTGGAGTGTAGAAGAGCATCTCCTTTCTTTGAAATCACAGCTGGAATTTGTGGGACTCAGACAGTCCTTAAATGGATCTTCCATCATACCTATGTGCCTGGCAGGCAGGAAGTGCTGTTTGAGTCCTATGTAGCAAGTTCCAGGCATCAATACCCAAGTTCTCTTGTCAGTGTGCTTCCTCTGTCACACTGAGTTCTGCAATCTTATTTCTGCAAAGCATCTCTTTCATTTCAGGTATCTGCTCCCATTCATTAGTGTTCATGAAAATACTGGTGGCCATAGTTATTGTTAATAGCCATTAAGACTCATATGCAAGGGCTCTGCTGAACAGAAATTTCTGGTCCCTGGACAACACCAAGAGCCCCGCTGGAGACTGTAGAAAAGAAGGATGTAAAGAAGTCAGGTGTCTCACACTGACAGTAGCATTGCCATATGTGGCTTTGAGGTTCTTACGTCCTGAAGAATGCAGTAAGTCACTACTTTCTGCATATGCACTGTTATGGATGCTAGGGTCGATTTGTTTGTTCATTTTATCCTTGATCCTTTGAGGCTTTCTAGTCACTCTGTGCTTGTATTTTTCTGTTGACTTAGTTACATAAACTTCTTCTAATAGAAAAGTATGTCTTTTGCACTGTAAACCTGACATCCTCTGCAAGGGATTCTGCATGGACTGCAAATGATCTCAGACATCGTGGCCCTGTACTGATTACTCAGCTACAAGCATCTGAAGAGCTCTTGGACCTTGAGATCAGCCACATGAATTGCAACCTCAACTGGTCATTGTTTCTGCAAGTTTAGTCTGACAAAGTTTATACTGACACTTTTACTTAAAGTTTTTTTAGGTTTTTCTTGAGGAACCTGAAGAAAACCTGCTTTGATTGCAAAGCTAGGTTTTCCAGTGTCGGGTTGCAATTTTCAGTACGCAGGTCCTAAAAAGTATAATTCCATTTGGCTTTCAACAACTGAAAGCCAAAAAAAAAGCCTTTTTGTCTGACATAATCCCCCAAAGTCTAACATGTATTTCTTCTGGAAATGTTAGTTCTGCCCGCAAATATGTGCCAGTTTTGGTATGTTCTATTGTTGTTGTCATTTAATTAAAATCCTGGACTAACTTTACTCACTTGCTTTTTTTTTAAAAGATCCTTCCTCTGGCTGAATATTTTGTTTTCTGCAGTTAAAATGCATGCATCCACTCAAGTTCCAAATTCCTTTGCACTGACAGACCATGTAGCAAAAGGAAGTGTGTTCCTCTTCACAAGCAGGACAGGGAATCCCTTCTTGTCCTGTCACTGTGTGCAGAAGCAGATACTGCATCTCTCATTTCTTCCCGTTATTCATTGTTCCAAAAGCATCTGTAATGAATAGCTGATTGTGAATGCTCATGTACCATGTGCCTTTACAAAAGAGAGTGTTTTCTTGATGAGTTCCCATGTGTCTTCTTCACAGTGAGACCAAAAGTATTACTCTATTTGGGTAGCTTGTTAAAAAAACATCATGTGCCACCAGAGCATCTGGTTTAGATATTGACTTAACACCAAGATGGAAAATGACAGCATATGATGTGTGCCTCCCAGACACATAATATTGGCAATAGATATTTGTAGCTAGTTACACTCTTTTTACTGATTATTTTTCTATTGGTCAACTATTGATCCAGCAACCTGAGCACATTTGAAATGTTAAGCTAGTGTGGATATTCCATCAGTGTTATCCCTAGAAAGTCATAAGAATTTCAGGTTATAGTGGCTTGAGATTGGGGCACTTCCAAAACCCAAAAGCATGAAGAGGTAGAGCAAGTTCTGAGCTTCTGCAGTTGTTTCCCAGCCTATGTCTCACACCTTCCTTGATTGTAGATAAATTCTGTTTTATCTGCTTTCTAGAAACTTTCCCTGGCATGAAAACCTTTGGAGTAGCAGTGAACACTGATTTATGGTGCATTAGCACATGTAGCATATGTTTCTCTAACTCCAGAGAAAGTCTGGCTCTGCAATGCTCAGAAATGGTCCTTAAAAGCCCAAGGCAGAGTGTTAGACACATCAGAATGTGCTCTCTGTGGGTGAAGTTCAGTTCTCTGTAGAGAGATACCACAGTGCTGAGGTAGTTGTTAGGTTCTGTTCAAACGCCAGAATACATTTCATCCCATAGCCTTTATTGATATATTAGAGAGCAGACCAGAAGTCATGTACCTTGGCATTGATTTGGTACTGGACATAAATCAACATCAGCTTTGATTGCCCCATATTACCCTGCACTGGATGCTCTGCCAGGAGATTAATCACTAACAACAAAGAATTAACTACGTGTCAAACTTATAAAAGGAAGGGTTTTAAGAAGCCATTTCTTTATCCGTATTTATGAAAACAAAGCAATGCGTAATGGGAGATGTACAAATAATCAGAACACCCAAGGGGGTGAGGAGAGGTGGAGAACTGGCTGCCAGCAAGACAACCTGCTAGAAATGTTACTTTAAAAGCTTTCTGATGATGGAGCTTGTTGCATTTATGAAAGTTGTGACAGGACACAGTCACCTGTAATAGCAAGGGATTGGAGTTGTCTACTAGGGACAGCCCTTCTGGCTCTTTTCCTATCACGAGCTGTCTGAGGCACTGCAGTTAAACTCAGCACAACAGCCGTAAGTGGGTAGAGCTGCAAAAATACAGTCAGATAAAACTCTTATCAATGAAACAATGAAAGCAGCCAGTGTAGTGTGAAGAAAGTGGAAAGCAGGAAAGAGAATGGCTGCACAATAAGAGAAGAGAAGCCAGCAGGCCAGTTTCTGGAGACAGACCAGCATCTTGTGATGCATTGTGTTGGGAAGTCCATCATTTAATGAAGCTTAATACTTGGATCCCAGGAAAAGAAAAAGATCATTTTGAGTTCAAATGTCTGTCATCCCAGCTAGGTTTGCAATGTCTTTCCAAGAGACAAATTAATAGCTGAAAAGACTGATCTATGTACAAGATCAAATAAAAGATAAGAAGACAGATTTGTCTCCGCTGAAAGGTCAATGAAATTTGTCAAACAATGCAAACTACTTTATTTCTTTAGAAATCCTCCAAAAGAAGCATCTCTAACTCTGTGTTATTTCCAGATTGCTCACCACTTCCTCTCATCTTTATAATACAAGAATGATCCTTCTATCTTTCAGACTTGGCTTTTTTCATCTAAATAAATACTGCATCATGCAGCTCTTAGTACTAAAAAAGTATCAGCCCATCTGGTTTTTTTCCCTCTTGATGAAAAGTGTCCTTAGGGAAGATTGCAAATATACATCATGAAGGATGGAGGCAGGTGGTATATCCCATCCATGATGAAAGCCATGTTCTGTATTTCCTCTTTTTTTCCTTGATTATATCTGTACACAAACCTGCCTTTTGTTACTTTCCCATCTTCAGTGCTGTCCAGACCTTAGAAACATCAGGGTCATGTTTGAAGTCATTATTGTGAAGTCTGACTAAGATCAAATTTGTGGGGATGGATCCTGATAACTGACTGGTGACTAGCTCATCATTACCACTAAGGGCAACTCAAATTACCTTTCCTTCAGTCCTTTTCCACCATTTGTCTTCCACTCCTGTGGTCCCAATGCAAATGAAACCAACAGAAAGGCTGGACTCCGGCCACTTACTGATTTGTGAGCATCACCTTGCTATTGTGTTAATGTCACCCAACACTGGAAGGAATGGCTGCTGTCTTCTTACCAATGCCTTGGCTCTTCACCATGGATGTCCAGCTGCAAGCTTTGCCTGGACTAGCTTAGTCTGTGGAATGGGATGAAATGGGGTCCTGAGGCCCCCACCATTGGCAGATTTCATACATCAGTTAGCAGGAAGAACTGAGGGCGGGATGGGCACAGGTAGATGGAGAGATCCAGCTAGGATGCAGGCTGGAGGCAAGCCAACCCACTTCCCCAGCAGTGGTAGGGGTAACACAGAGAAGAATTTGAAAATGCCCCTTTTAATAGTCACTTGAGTATCTTGCTGATTCCAGTGGAACTGGTCCATGGAAGACTACAGGCATCTAATACTTCTTGAGACCTTCTATGGCAACAGAAAGAGCAGAGGAGTGAAGTAACAGTCAGCATTTTGGTGATGCAGACATGGTTTCCTTCATATGCCTTGAAGCATGAGAGAGTGAGACCAGATAAGCTACGAGTGACACAGCAGTGAGAATGAAATTCCAAGGAAGACAGAGAAGACAACCAGGTCTGAGAACAGAGTGCTACCTTCCATTTAATGAGGTGGTACATCTCTGGTTTGTATGATCAAGACTCATGGTCTAAACAGAGTTTAGTTCACCTGCCAATGGGTTCAGAGGGCAGCGTCCCCTCCTCAAAAACCTACAATGAAATGCAGGTCTTGCATGTAGGGATGTCCATCAGATAGATTTGATTTCTGACCAGTCGGGAAAGGTGGGGTTTTGTTCTCTTTGATTTGTCCTCTGCACTAACATTTGCTTTAGATTCTTGTCAAAACAAGATCAGCCTCTGGAAGTGCAGCACATAGTCTGTCCTGTTTAATTTTGTAATGTTTTGTTTGGCTGCTGGCAACTTGCTCATCAGAAGAAACAATACTTCCTTGGTCCATGCCCCAAGAAATCGTCTCCTGTCACAGCAGAAATCTAACAAAGCCTACCCTGTCCATCAGACACGAACAGAAAAAAATAGCCAACCACATCTCTCTCCTGACAAAATGTTATCAGAAACCCACTTGGGAGAAGCTGTGCAGAAAGTTCCTGGCATCAGCTTATTGGGGAACAAGAGACAGAAAAGGACTACTGAAATAGGAAAAACTGTCCACATAGTCCAATATAAAATCTGAAGTTAATGATAGTGGATGCTTGAAGGGCAGGTGCAAAACCCTTCCTAATTCACCTAAATACCATGCCAGTAGAGATAACTTGCCCTGCCTCTTTTATGGGTGATTATCTAATGCCCTGAAGCTGGGCACTGACAGTGCTTGTGCTTTCATCCTCGCCATCCTGGGCTTTGAAGCCACATGCATTGCTAGTGTTATGTACCATAACTGCAAATGCCACTGTTTACACTTTATTAAGACATGGTCCATTCCCTGAGTTACAGCAAAGGTAAATTTAATCCTATGTCTATCACACATTCAATCTAAACTGTCTCAATAACACACTGTGACAATAGAGCCCTCTGAAAGTAAAGTGTGCATTGCCAGAAAAAAGTATTTCCTTTTATCCTTTCAAGTCTATCTTCTTATAATTAAGGGAGATTCTTGGTCTAGTTTAATTGGAAAGTGAAGTAGCAGTGCTGGTTGGAGCCACCTGCATTACTACATAATCCTGTTCCCCCTTCTCATGCTCTCACCTAAGTTTAATCGCCCTGACAATATTTTCTCATTATATCAAAGCTCCTCTTCCCTTCACATGTCCTGCATTTTTGTGGCTCTCTGGATAGACTTCTCTTAGAAGTAAGGTGATTTTGTCGTCCAGACACATCCAAGCCTTTCATGCTGGCAGTTGTCCAAAGTTCCTGCACTGACGTAGCTGCTCCTTTGTATCCCATCATGAACTGCCTGTCTCTCCATCACCTGTTGCAGCTGGTTCTAACTTCACTTGGGTGCTTTTGGGGGATGGAGCCTGCCCTTTAGCAAGCATGTGTCCCACATTTAGCCACATGGAGCACATCATGAATCCCACACCACAAGCTGAGTGGATTCCCTTACCAATATAATACAAAGACAGCTCTTTAATAGGCAGCATATCCTCTTTGCATAAGCAAAACCAATGGCAAATAGAAGATCAGGAAAAGCTTGCTGAATGAAGTTGTGTTTCAGTTAATATCAATGAGGCTGGCACCAATGCAAATAACATTTTCTTCATTAACTTCTAAGCACTTCCAATTGTGTCTCATCCTATTTTTCTGTTTAATTTTTTATAACCAACAATTCCTCTGTTTTGAAAGAGGGTTTGAAATGATTCCTTCCCAGATTTATGGAACTAATTCTGCAAGTGTGTGTTCATGAATAGACCTGAACAATCATTACTTTTGCAGAGAATAATACATACTCTGGAAATGTGGGTTGAGTTGTGCTGAAACTATTCACACATTATGAGTACTGCATTTCCTGAATTATGCTAGCTGGGAAGGAAAAGGGGGGAAAAATTGGAAATAGCTTCACAAATGCACACGAGAAGGTAGTGCTCCTCAAATTGTACTGCTCTATCTGGTCTCAAGAGCACGGAATAGCCAAGATAAACTCCCACACAACAAAAGAAGATGCAGCCCTGCCTCTTTGTTGCACAGAGCATGGCTGTGGGTAGCAGGACACAGAGGACCCACCAGGATGTGAGAGTAGCTCACAGGCTGCAGTCTTCTGTTGGCTGCTTCTGGCATAAAGCTCAATGTGTGTGTCTCCTCTCCTGAAACAGTACTCTAGTTCAGCAGGATGGAGAGGGCTGTCTTCTGGCTCAATCAGTATTTAAACAAGAATATCTTCAACAGGAAAGGCGGAGACATGGAGAACACCTAGTCCAGAATCCCTTAGAGACTGGAACTCCTGGGCAAGGAGGTCTCAGACCCCCATGCTTAGAGCAGCTGCTTTTCACTAGACAGGGACTTCAGTCATCAGGGCCTTTGGAGATGGATATCTCTTGTTGCCCACTGTAGAACAGATAAAAGGCTGCAATGGTAATAACTGCTCCTTCCCTGTGCAGTAATAACCCATCTCCTCTTTGCCTTTATTCACATGTGTCCATAGTAAAGCATTTAATTTTGGATTACTTGGAACATTTTGTGTCAAATGAAAACAATAAGATTGATCCCCTTCCTCTGCCTGTGAGTTAAATCCCAAAAAATTTACATTTGTTTTTTCCTCTGTATCTAAATTATTTTCCAGTGAGGCTGCCAAGCAAAGAATCACTTCATCATGCAGCTCCAGAGATGAAACAAATGCATCCTCTCCCATATTTACCTGATTCGCAATGAAAACACAGCAAGACACCCCAAAACAGCACAGCCTGGCTTAGCAGGGAAAGCTGTTGCTGATATCCACACACTAGGGTCGAAGAGGAATTCCAGGTTTGTTGGAGCAAACAGTGTGTGGCCTTTTGGAGCAAGATTTTGCTGCAGAATCCAAGGAGCCTAACTGAATTCGTAGTCAGTACAGCAGGAAAGATGGAAATTATGTGGAACTAGATTGAAAAATGAGGATTTACAGGAAGGACTGCGCCTCTTTTCCACTGCTCTGTTCTGCTGCAATAGGAGATCCCAGTGCCATCTTCACTTTCTTCTTCTGTCACAGTGACATAAGATCCCCAAAGAGCCACTTCTGAGTGCAATTCTTTAAGTTCACTGCCCAGTTCTTTTGGTCAGGCATCCAACACATGCTGCAACCCTCTAGGAAGCTGCTGGACTATGCCATCCATTTTCATTATACCTTTTGGCAAGCAGATGCAATCTTTGCAACCAAAAGCCACTTCTACTTTTCAGGGCAGGGCTGTAATTTGCAGAGGAGAAGGACTGGGAAATCAACACACTAAAGTGGCTGAAGAGATAAGTAACACACTAAACCAAAAGGCAGCTGCACTTACTTTCAGTGTTCTAATCAATGCCCCCAACATGGGACATCAAAGCAGGGCAAACGAAGCACAGAATTCAACACGTCCCTGAACTCAAGGCTGTGTGACAGGGACAGCATAGAAGTGTCCCGATTATGTTTCACAAGCTGGCAAATCTGAGACCCACCCTCAGAGGAAGATTGGCCCTGAAGGCAGGAAGATGCAGTGGGACATGCTGTTCTGTGCAACTCCAGAGGGAATCTCTTGATATTCCTGCTTTCATGTGGCACAGTCTCACATGAAATCTCCACTGAAGATGATAAAAGCCTGTAGTGAGACACTGTCTTGTTTTGATGGGCTTCCCATGGGTCAGCCGAAAGCTGATGGCAGAAGGCACTGGAGAGTAAGGATGAGTGCGAATACTCTTCCTTGACAGTGTCGAGCTCTGACCCCACCACTGAATGGGAGAGCTTGGAAATAAGCTTGTTCCATTGACATGGCTCAGAGGGATTATCTCCTCCTTGACCTTACAACCCTATGGCTGATGAGCTTACCAGGTGCTTTTATCTAGCCCCAGCTGACACTGCCAAGGGGTTTTGTCAGATCTGCTGCTGTTGAGCAGAATACCGTCGCATGGATTCTCCATGCCCGTTCTGTTTTATAAATGACTTGGACAATGAGGTTTTCAGACAAAGCAGTGGGGCTTTCAGGCTGAGAGTCAGGACAAGAGGACTGAATGAACCCACACTCACGGTCCAATCTGGTGTCCAACAGGAGTATGGATCTCAGCAGCTGAAAGGAGAGCTGAACCTCTGAACAAATGCCTATAGTAGGCATTTGTGCCCACTATAACTACATATGAGGGGTCTAAACATGAGCAAATAAATAGCCATTCAGGTTTAAATGCAGTGCTCATGAAGAGAGATGTGTCTGTAGTCAACCTGCCTCTAACCTATCCATCATCAATGCTTCCATAGCAAAGGATGAGCTGTCAGAGCAGCTGAAAAACGAGCAGTGGCCACTGAAGTTTCACAGTGTACAGCACTAAAAGTGCATTTTTCTGTGTGCATGTGGTCAGTAGAAGCTATTTCTAGGCCAAAGAAAAGGTCGATGTGAACAAACACTATCTAGCTTCTTGGACTCCTGTGTAGTTCACACAAACCATTGGTTTAACCTCACATACACATCAATAATAACAGTAAATAAATACAATATAACCATTCTTGCCAAACCACAGTCAATCTGCTTCTTTATAATTCATCACAGAAGCAGGTCCATTCTCTTTCCCATACTACACTCACACTGGAGAATGGAAACATATTCTGTGGCCAGAGTGAGTTTAGACCATAATGCAAGATACATGTAGAGCTTGTTGCTGTCTGGGAGTGACACAAGCCTGTATGCATTGCATATGCATTTCCAACATTTCCCTTTGAAAGCCATTGGCATGATTCAATCACAATGAGCTAGTTCAGTCTTTTAAGGAACACTTCAGCCATAGAGATAACTCCTAAAATGAAGTGAATCCTGAAGAAAGTGGATTTTTGACATGGACAGGGTTGCATGATTACTGCTTTCATTACAGTAAGCACAGTGCTGGCAGCCTGTTGTGCTGAACAGGCAGCCCTGGAACCTTAAGTCCTCTTCATCTCCCAGAGTGCTGCAACAAGAGCATTTGCTTCCACTACAGCGACCTGTCAAGTTGCCTCAGCCTCGGTTCAGCAGGGTCACTTCCAGGAACAAGGAGATAATTCAGCCATTATGACCCTGTCCAGCTCTCCTGTTCTTTGATAAGCCTCCTAACAAAGGTACCAATTAGTGACAAGTGCAGTGGAGAATTTTGCAAGGCAGGCACCTGAGAGCTGAGTCGAGACTGCCAGCACCAGTGGCCATCAGAGCCGCATTCGGAGGTGCTTCTTCTTGGTGCTCACAGGCAAAGAGTTTAGGGCTGATTTCTGGGGAAAACACCACTGCTGCAGGAGAAGCAGGGCGGGCTCCAACTGCAGGCATTTTTCCTCCAGGCTGGTACTGAGGTCCCTCTCTCTTACTGTGTCTGACACACTTTGTTTCAGATAAAAATCAGGCACTTTTCTGTCACAAAGGGTCTCATAGAATATTTATGGCCTATTTCAGGGAAGAATAAGATAGTAGCTCTTACATCCTCACCACATGTCCCTCTCATCTCTCTAAATCTCTGCACTGTTTTATTTGGATAACACAGCATTCACAACGTGCTTTCCATTATTGTATGCTGCTGTCCAGCTGTTCAGTGTCAGGCTTTGCTTCAGGCTTCTTTTCTCTCCAGTCGTGTGTCTTTCTTTGCGCGTTTGATTCACTGATGTGCAGTGTATGCTCCAGGGCAGTTCTCTTTCATGGGCAAGCACCGGACTAATAGATGATCTCAGGAATGATCAGATCAATTCATTAACCTTCTGAATAAAGTTCTCTATTGATACAGCGCCTCTTATCAGGGAAGCCTTGGGTATTATTTATTCCACAAAGTGGAAACGCTGCTCTCCCCCTCTCCCACCCTGCCAAGGTTATGGCCTTACGTCAGCCCCTGCTGCGGTGACCTTGAGGGTACTAACCCTTTGGAAGCACTGGGCTTTTTCCCGTTGGTGCGTGCATGGGCACGACTCCCACACTGTGTGGTGATCTGCACGTCTCACTGCAGTTTGCATAGACAGGACTCTTAGCATATATTTGCATGAGGGTTATTGGCCTTCTCTTGCTGTAGCACCAGCAAGATGTTTGGCATCAGAGCAGCCTTATTTCAGCGACTATCAGTAAGTGCGCTTGCAAGCCTGGAGCTGAAAAGCTTTGGGTTTGTCAATAAGGGAGAGCTGGAAACAGGTTGACCAAAGAGGTTATAAAGTTTCCAACCATCATGGTAGGTGTTTAAGAAACAGCTGGACCTGGCCCTGAATAACCTGCTCTAGCTGACCCTGCTGTCAGCAAGTGGGTTGGACTAGGTATCTCCAGAGGTGCCTGAACAAGTCAACCACACCGTGGATGTGTGATTTGATGACCTTGCTGAATGCGTTTTCAGGTGAGGAGAGTTAGAGGCAGCAGCAGGACAAAGGAAATTTAGGGGATTAGAAAGGGCAAAGCAGCCCCAGTTCAGGAGTGAATCCACACTGTTTTCTCCTGAAAACACATCCTCAGGAGAGAGGAGACCTGAGGCACCAAGCCAAAAAACCCAGAGCAATATTCTTGTGAGGCCTGGAGACATATACATTTGCAACCCAGCCCTGTCTGACTACCTCTTCTCATCAAATTCATCAGCTTAATAGCTCACAAAAGGCTACATATTTCTCCCTACCCTTATTGTATTACTTGGATTAGCACCGAATCATATTTTTCAGCTGTAATATGTGAGAGACACACAAGGTTTTGTTCTGTGCCTATTTGTTCTATTTAGTCAATGCAGCCCATTAGTTAGATCATCATTCACTATGGTCTTTCTTCTTGCCACTACTCTAATGATCTCCAAATGGAATTTTGAACATTTTGTTTGCAGTTACCAATTGTAAGGCTCCTGGAAAGTTCTTGGCTCCTCTCAACTAGCAAAAGTCAGCATTGTCTCAGCTTCATCTTTATCCTTTTAAATAAATGAAAGAGTGTGTATTGCAACACTGTTCCTGACAGGTTTGCCTCCCCACTCCTGTGGTCTCTCTCATTGTTCAGAGAAGGAAGCCTGTTCTCATTGCTGCCCTTCTGGAGTATGAATGCAGACTTTGGGGTAGTATTTTCATGAAGCTAAATCTTTCTTTCTTTTTTTTCTTTCTTGTTTGCTTGGTTGTTTCCTTGCCATAATTTTAGCATGAAAAAGAGAAAGGCAGATGCATAGGTGGAAAAGAATTTCACTGAAGCAAGATATTTTTATGCAAAAAGTAACATTTCTGGTAATATTAGCCAGCTTTTAGCTGCTACATTTTCATGGAAATTTCCTCAGGAAATTAAATTTCCCCAATTCGTTTTTCTCTGGAAAGCTACTGGTAGCAGCTGTCAAAGAAAATTGCACGTCTCCACAAATACTGTCATTTTCAAAGGCAAATATTTACAAAGCATAAGGTCAAGTCATGGAGTTAGGCCATCTCTTTGGAAGTTACTGTTGGCTAAGGCTCTGTTGCGAGTTCCACTACTCACACCTTTTCTTTATATCATGGCACACCTATTTTTCCCTCCTTCACATTATTGTCACTGCAGTCCCAAAACAAGTGGAGGGCCCTACCTGTACATTATACAAATACGGATAAATTCACTTTTTATCAACTCTTATTCTTCTATCCACTCTCCTTTGGATTATCACCTGGAGTATATTTGAGGTCATCTTTTATTTCCCCCCTGAGTGTTTTTTTTTCTTTGAAATAACATGTTATAACCCACTCACTTTCAAACCAGAAGTGGTATTTGCCTTGAGCTTTCAGTGTTCAACAGCTGCCATATGAGGTAGAGCAGCCATCTCCGCTTCACACAACCCCACTTCACATACACCTTTAAATAAGAGATCCTGGAGCAAGCTCCCAATTTTAGCACCTACAAGTGGGAAAGATTGTGGAATGTTGACAATATGTCCTTACAAGCTGATCACCCAAGCACCAGGTGTAGGGTTTTTTGGTGTGCTTCAGGAGGTCAGCACACTGACAGACCGGAACACATCCGAATCCTTGGTCCCTGAGTGCCCTTGAACCCAGCTTGGTAGTCCCATGTGAACACAGCCTCCAAGGCAAATTAGCAAAACCAGCAGGAATTTTCTCAGTTGCTTTAAGAGCTCTACAGTCTATACAGTGATGGATTCCAGCAGCTGGTAAATATAGGCTCACCAAAGGCCCACCGTAAGTCCCTCACAGGTGTCCCTAACTTGAAATTCATGATCATGGTGTGAGAAAACAAAGATCCGTCATGTATTAAGGCTCATGTGAATGTGGAAGAGAGAAGGATGTGGGTAGGTGGGAGGAGAGAGCCTTCTGTGTGTGTCAGGGCCCTGTAGGACAGCTGTATAGTATCCCCCCTGAGAAGCTGCAAAATTCTTTATTGATCTTTCCTCAATGTCTGCTTTCTCCTGGGCAGCCACCAGGTCCCTACCAAAACATCAGAACACAGACTGTGTGCCTTGGATCTAAGACATAATTTTTTTTTAATCCAGCCACTATGGTTGCACATGTTTTCATTGTAATCGGTGTAAGTACACAGGCTCTGGGCAGGAATCTGTCCAGGAACAAACAGGTGGAAATCCTCAGTGTTTCTAAGAAGATAAGCAGGGGTTATCACTATGTGAGGGACACTCCCTTCAGTGTTGTCATGGTAAGGATAACATATGACATAAACACCATAGGCTAAACATCTCCACATGAAATTAAAGGGCTGTGTATTATCTGGTAAAGAACAGCTGAGAAATTCAGCTGGGTTGGCAAAGAATGGCATTCAAATTATGAGCTCCAGCCTTAATCCTCCCTTTTGGATGGGCAGCTGAGGTCTTTCAGGATGGTACTGGAATCCAAAAACATAAGAAAGATAAAACTGTGCCTGAAGAGACAGCAATTTCTGGCTGCTGCAACATTTGTGAACTCCCATGCACAGCACAGAACTGATGGAGCACTTGGAGGTGATTGAGTCATGACTTCAAGGATACCAGTAACATACACAGAGGAAGATGCTTTGTGTAGGAGAGATGTTGCCAGAAGTGGGATTGGAGAAAGGTAGACTCCTTACAGCCTGAAGGGCTTTTGAAATAGAGTTTCACCATCTGGCCTGAAATAACTATACCCCGTGGCAGTCCTCATGTAAGGAGCATCAATGAGCTACAAGAGAGACTTGGGGTGAGGATGGTCTCAGTTTATTAAATAGAACTTATAGGAAGCCACATCATTAGAAGGACAGTCCCACTGAAATCTGAGCTGAAGCCAGGACCAGTGGTGACTGCTAAACTCTCCACCTCACTACCTACACAGACACTTCAGAAGATGTCAACCCCTTCAGCTCTTTCACCAGCATCATGAGGAACAATCCTGTCTTTGCAGAGCAGGAATGCATAGCAACACTGGCCATTCTGGGAAGAATTGTTCAGCTTTGCTGTTAGAAATACATTTACCTTTCCTCCTGCTAGTGTGGGAAAGGGGCACCTTTATCCTAGGACTTATGGGAAAGACCTGGTAAAAACCAACATATTAATAAGAGAAAAAAAAAAACACTTTTGGCAAGGCTGGGGCATTTGCTATAGCAGGATTTTCTATTAGCTCAGTCAGATGAAAAGGGATCAGACATGTTATGTGAGAAAGAACCCAATATAAAGTTCTTTAGTGCTTTAGCCCTCCTGCCTCAGGTATAAGCCTGCTGGAGTCCTCAAACACACTCTTCCATTACTTCTATCACCCTGACCGATCCCACAAATTGCAGTGGCATCCCAGTGTGGGCAGGGGAAACAGTGCTAGTGATGCATCTGGCCTGGCAGCTGCCAGGCACACAGATGCTAGCCAACAGCTGTCTAAGACTATGGAGTTCCTCCAGGGTGGTTATTCCTGTGATTTCCTAGAAGACCAGATTTTGAGAGGATCCTGAATGAGTCTGCGCAGGGAGACATCTGTTCCTCCTCCTCTCCGCAAGCTGGCTGCAGGCACGTCCGCCCTGCTGCGATATGCACATTTCAGATTATCTGACCTTCTGCAGTCTGGTTGTTTTGGCTGTGCAGCCTTGGTTTATATTTGGTCTGGGCTGGCCTTTGCTTTGCAGATCAGGTGGGAGGGTTTAACACTGTGTTTCTGGGGATTTCAGGATTTCTTCTTGCTCCCTCTTCCTCTCTTTTATTTCTCAATGATTTCTCCAGCTGGGTCAGGTTGATCTGTGTGGGATCCTGGCAGTGCACCAGAGTGCAGCATAAGCAGTGCTTGTAACATTGATTTCATTGTATACTCAGTCACTGGGCTTCTTGGGAACTGGAAAACCTTTTACAAAACAGCAGATTTGTCCCCACTGAGCACACTTACAACAAGTGAAATGAACACAAAGCCCACCACGGGCAACCCTCCAGGTATCTCTTGGGCAGAAAATGTACAGGGATATATCCTGTCACCCTGCAGCCTTCTTACACTCATGGGAGATCAATGCTAATTGTATTAGGTTCTACTGCTTCTTCCTATGGGTTATTTTGCACTAGCTGAACTTTGTAGGCATGAATCCATCTTCAGTCATACACAGAGGTCAAGTGATCTTTCCAAAGTCTGCTCAGTGCTGATTTTCCCTCCACTTTCTAGCAATTCTGTTTTGCTAGGTTATGGCCTCTTCTAGACCTCTGCTCCGACCAGCAGGGCCAGGTGATCCAAGAGAGTAGTGGGGGCAACTGGCCAATCCCATGAATGCTGTTTAGTTCCTTTTGACCACATTCCAAGGCTGTCTCCAGGAACAGAGTTCATAGGAAAGCCTTTGAGTTGAGAAATGTTTTACATTGGCATAGTTCCGTGAATTGCTGTGTGCCATTGCTTGCTTCCTTCCTCAATGGAAAGGCCAGTATGAGCACTCTGAATATGCAGATCCTCTGGAAGCTTCTCCAAAGTATCCAAGTCAGCAATATAGACAATGTCTGCAGAGAGGTGGAGGCCAAGGTCAGAGGAGAAGTGTTTCTGTGTCTTCAAGCAAAAAGTTCACCAGATTAACCTGGTGCCAGTGCCCAAGAAGAGTCAGAGAGTGCCAGGGAGGTAGCGTGCTGAGGCTGCCTTTCCCAAAGGTTAGACAGATGTAGGACGGAGCTTGCCAGGTGCTACACACATCCAAAAGTCAGTTTCTAATTTGAGACATTTTCTAATGCCCACTGTACTCTGGGGAACGCAGAACGGCAGAAGGCATGAGCCGAGTGTGAAGTCCTCCTGCCATGCAGCTCTGTAAGTCTGTCCCCAGCACAGAAAAGGGGCATTGTGATGTCTGGGAGCACCGTGCCAGGGAGGAAGCAGCCCAGCCAGGGCACAGCAGGCAGCCTGTGGCCAGTGCCATGCCCTCTCCAGGACACCTATGAATGTGGTCAGGAGGGAGTAAGTCAGGAGCTCTTCACACACCTCTGCAACAGCTTCTGACTTGCATCTCAGCCTTTCTCCTGCCATCCTTAAACAAGACAGTGTGCAAGGAATGGGGTTGCAGCAGCCCCTGGGGAGAGGTGGTATTACATTAGGCTGGATACAGCATCGTTGTTGGACAGGCAACAGCATCATGTGGCTTTTGCACTCCCTTGGGCTTAGAGCTCTTCCGGTTTTGAAGCAAGTGCTCCAAGCTGGGCTACACTTCCCTGTTGCTCTGACACCCGAAACCTTGCATTAGATTTATCAAGCTCGCAAGGCAGCCTTGTGAGATGTTTGCCAGGACATGAGGCTAATAATTTAATCAGGTGAATTCAGACAGGGTCCTGCGATGGCTCAGGTTGCATTATATAACAGGATCTATAGGAGACACTGTTGGGTGATAGGCTGGATGCTGCACAGCCTGCTCCAGGATGGCCATTAAAGAGAAAGTCTGCCTCTGTTTTGTACCCTGTCCAATGTCATGAAGTTTCACAAGGAGGGAAATGCGTCTTCCTTCCATAAAACTGCAGCAGGGCTTTGAAAATTAAAATGGTTTGTTTTTATAACAGAAAATATGTGCAGTGGCTGCCCACTTCCAAATCAACAGAAATGGTGCAATTCAGTCTAAGAGACTGCATGCAGGTTTCCATCCAGCTTTCGAGTGGGTTTAGCAGTCCATCCAGCTGGCTCTACCAAAGCACCTCACCCCATAGATCTGCAAAATCTGTTAGCATATGCTCTCAGGGACTGGGTCAGGTGGGGAAGGGTGGCTGGGTGACAACTGCTGCTCACATCAGGTACAACATGAGGTTTCCTGGGCCTGTTGGTGAGTTATATCTGTATCATACACTCACTTGCCTGTCCTTCCTTGGTGTGTTTGATTAGTATCTGCCCAACACTCAGCATGTCCATACTCTGGTGCTGCACAGCACTGACTGTGTAACAGAGGGAATAGTTGCAGTGTGTCACCAAATGCAGCAGAACATACAGCACATGAGAGTAGGAAAGATTTAAAAACTGTGAGATAATGCTTGCAGAGGCAAAGCATAGACTTGCTTTGCAACAGACAGAACATCAGGTGGAGTGGGACCAGCATGTCGGAATGTCAGTCTTTTGAACCATTTGGACCCTACTCATCCTCTTCTCTTCCCACTAATTCCCCACTGGTCATGTTGAATTGCAGACCCAGCAGACCTCAGAGATGAGTCAATCTCTAGGTGGGAATCCAGGGCTTACACTTAGGCTCATGGTGTTATTTTAGTTTGTGGTGTTTGCTTCTCATTACAGTAAGCTCTTAGGAATGTCAGCACCAAAATAGCACAAAATCACAAGGTTACCTGCTGAAGAATGAAGTAAACAAGAGGGATATTCTTTCTCTCTGATTCTCTCTTTTTCTTTTTTTTTATTCCATGAAAAAGGTATTTTGAGTACCTACACTGAACTTTAGGGTGGAGATTTCAGATTTAGAGCTCAAGTGTATCCAGACAGATGAGGCATTTCTGGCAGGTTTGGCCTAACCGCCTCTGGGGAGATGTGCAGCCAAGTAGCCATGAGTCTGCAGCAGCTGTGGAGATGCTATTCCTGCTAGCCCATGTTTGCCGGGCACAAAGGAGAGGCTTTGCTGGTTCTGGAGAGCACCTGGCTCTGGAGTGCCCTAGCTGGCCTCAGCCTACCTCTATCTGGTAACTGGAGCTGACACTTCAGGATGATCCAGTAAAGTATAAGGGCTCTTTGGGAGAAGCTGCACATTAGGGATGTTGAACAGGCAGCACTGCTTCTGGTCCCCATTTCCCAGGGCTTATCCCAGAGGAACTATGAGCACAAAGAGCTCTGGAACTTCACATGCAGCAGACAGCCCCTGGCCCTCTCAGAGTCACAAATGAGGAAATACAGCCTCTTTCCAGAACCACACTGAGGTCTCCTGGGATACCAGTGCACAGTCCAGAAGGGACTCAGAGTCATGCTTCACTATATGAACTCCATTAGAAACAGGAGCAGGGGGGCAAAAAATCCCCAATGTCTGGCAGACCGAGAGGGGCCACGAGTGACTTCCCTGTTTCTAGGAAGGCAATACAGATGGTGGCAAATATTTCAACTGTGCAATGGCAGCAGTTGTAACCTGGCACTAGGGCAGCTGGGGTCTGGTTCCCTCCTCACTCTGGGCTCCTTGTGTGACCTTGAACATTAGGCTTGCACAGAGCCAGACTTGGTGGCCTGACTGCAAACAGCCTTTCCCTGCAAAAACACAAGTGCATTCAGGAGCACAGAGGTACTTAGTAACCTGAGGAACCCATTTTAGTATGTGGAGGGACCAATCCCCTCCTTAGATCCAGAGCGGCAATTCAGGGTAGAGCCACCAGCTCTGCTGCTGGCTCTCTGTGTGACTTGCAAAAACACTGCTTGGTCCCAGTTTGAGCAAATGTGCTTAGGAGGAAGAGTCACACAGAAACCTGTGCACCTTGGCTCTCCATCTGCAAATTAACGGCTTAGGCTGCCAGGCTAAGCATTGTGTTATGCTCCTACTTTGCCCAGAGGATGCCTGGGGCAGCAGCAGGGACAGTGGGCATCCTCTTAAAACAGAAACCCCTAAATTGCTGAATGGGACTGTTGAGGTAAACAACACTTTTCCACATTAGCTGGTGTCTTTGTCTCCCCTTTCACTTTTTCGAAAAGAAACGTAAAACTAGTGAAAAAAAATCCTCCTCGCAAAATCAAAATAGTTTGCATATAGCAAAAATGGCAGCTTCAGCTGCTGTACCTGGCTGAGATGCAGTGGTTCTGTGGGATCACCCATATGCAAGATAGTTAAGATAAGCCAGGAGGTGTGGCCCTTTGTCCTTCTGTGGTATACTAACCAAATGATAAAAAAGCCACAGCGGTTTTGCTGGCCACCCTGTGCATATGGCTCTGGGCTCCATGACGAAATATGAAGACAAAACTGGGGAGACTCCAGGCATGAGGACCTGTGATGGCAGCTCTTTCAGAATGAAGAGACAAAGCATGTGAGGGGGGGGAAGATGTGCAACAGTATTTCCTGTCTGTTCTGAGCAGGGGGATGAAGCTTGGGGTGTGGAGAAAGGTGAAGTAGAAAATAAAGTCCAGAAATGCAGCTTTGGCATTTCCCTTTCCTAAGCCTTAGCAGAGAAACCTGACGGTAACACAGTCATGACTCCTTCAAGCATGTTTGCACTGTGCATTGCACTAAAAGCTCTGCTGGAATTGGAAATAAACCTGCTGCTGGATTGGGCAGGACAGGGATTACTGGTGCTTAATTTGGGGCTGCCTAGCCCTGATTTCTTTCCTTCCACCCCTTGCCATGGTCAGACCTGAACATGCTTTGGAAAGAGGACTTCTGCTTCAAAACAGTGACAATCATCGTATCTTGCTGGAAGCAACCTAAAGATGGAGGCAGGCAACAGCTGGGTGGAAAATGCTCAAGGTTAGTAAAAGGAGCAGCTGCCCCAGCAGACACCACCTGCCCAAGAAATTTCCAGGCATGGGCAGGGTTAAGTTTTTCTATTAAATGTTACAGGATGTCCTGAGGGAGAGGAGTGACAGATATCTCTCTATGATGCTCACAGACCCAAACCAGCCAATTCACAACTCAGCTAACTTAGTTTTTGTGCCTGCAATTAGGTGGGAGAATGGCAATGACTCATGAGATAGTGCAGGACACAATATAACAGATGTCCTGGCCAAGAGTGCTGCAGGAAGTTGCACTTACCAGGAAAAGCTGGGCAGGAGATTTCAGCGTGAACTGGCTTTGAAAGGAGGAAGGGATTGTTTCAGCTGGAAAAGCTGAGGACCTCACAGCTGGGCAGAGGAGGAAAGGTATAGCTCGGTGTGGGCTTCAGCATCTACTTAAGAAGCATGTTCTGTCTGACCAGCTGAGCCAGGGCTGCTACAGCTGTGTGGTCATTGACATCTGGTTGAACATGAGCATGAGAACACACACTGACCATGGGAACGGACTCCATCACCTCAGCCTGGGCAAATCTGATGCTAAAGGGCTGGAGGGAGCAGTGGGTGGAAATGTGAACTCTGATGTTACAGTCACAATCTACTTACAGGTAGTTGTGGGGCCCTTTGAAAGACATGATTAGTTCATGTCTTAAGTAAAGAAACAATCCTGATGAAAAAGGTACCTCTAAACTGATGGCTGAACTCTGTGGAGAAACCCCATAAAAATGTTTTGTCTGATCCTGAATTGCTTTAGAGAGGAGCAGAAAACCAGAGCAGATGGGGAAGTATGGAGAGGTGGTGTGTGCAGGGAAGGTGGAAAGGAAACCAGTGGCAGTGATGGTGGGACAGGAGCAAGCTTGCCTGTTAAGGTTTGTTTTACACTAAACCTATCACTCTTTCAAGTAATTCCACTGCAGCATTGGGATGAAAGCAGAAGAGAGATGCACGCATCCATTTTAACCACTTTGTCTCCCTTTCAGCTGAATAGCTGAGCTCATAAGATCCCACAAAGTTCTCTCTGCAACAGGATACCCAAGCAAGTGACATGGAGAGATCTTACTCCTCTTTTTTAACAGGTCATTCTCCTTCCATGGTGTTTTGCTCCTTGGTGGCAGGCAGGGGAAGGATTTCAGAGGGACCACAAAAGGAGGAGTGAGTGGGAGCTGGTACATGTCAGCATGGAGGACTTCCACAGTCTTCTGCCACAAAAGGTATGAAGCCTACTTTCAATTTTCCTCAATGAGGAAGAAACACTACATCAAAACCTCATCAATGGCTCACCTCAGCAGGTCTGTGGCCTTCAGGATGCCTGGGAATGTGGGCTAATGTCTGCCTGGGGCTTCCTAGCTGGGAGGAAGCTTTAGTGGCTTCAGACATTATCCAGTAGCATCTGTTTCCACACTCTTTCCCACAGATGGTGCTGCTCCAGGAAGCCCAGAGTTCATACTTACACCCAGCTGCTGGATGATCTTGTGTAAGGCCAGGGCAGCCACAGCCAGGCAAAGCAGAGTGTAGCCTCCTTTATTACAGTATATAAAAGCAAGGGATGTGTTTATGGAGGTCAGGAAGGGCTGGCTCAGAACCTGAGATATTCTTCAAGAGGACAAGAGCCAGCTGCTGTGGGAAGAAACCTCCATCTTGGTCCTCAGTTGCATGTCAAATGTAACAGCAACCACTAAACAGTCGATAATGCTCACAGCACTAATAGCTTGAGACATTGTACAAATGGTCACTCAGTTAAGCATTTGCAGTAAAATCTGACTGGGAAGAATTTTTTTCACCAAGTAGATGATATTTGGTATATATCGAAATTTTTCTTTCCTGTTTCAGTGTCTAGTTCCTCCCTGTCTGGCAAGTCACCACATTATTTCCAGGTGGGCAAGAAATGGACACTTCACAGAGATATTCATTTCTAGGTCTAAAGTGGTTGCTATCCTTGCCAAACACCTGAAACTCCCTGTAGCTTCCATTTTTATCTGAGTCTTGTATAATTTTAGCACAGCTTCAAGCTTTTGCCTGGAATCAGGGTTTAGAGGTCGAGGACAACCTCTGCAATAACCTCAAGAGTGAGCCTGTGCAACACTGGCTTTCATGTTAAAATTTTCTTAATTTGCCTTATACACAGATGAGCTTTATATACCTTGTAAGAATGCTCAGAGAGCACTCCAAGTTCCAGAAAACAAAGTAGAGGTATTAGTAGCAGAGAGCAAAGAGCAGAACCCTGTAAGCAGGCATCATGCTGAGCAGAAGGTTTTAAATAATTTCCTCTGAGACAACTTTGGCTCCTTCTGTTACACAATTTTACTCGAGCGTTCAACAAATTATCTCATGAAGGAAGAAAATATTGCAAGAACAATGTCCCAAGTATGTCTTGCAGGGTTTTAAAACCATGGCATGGAAAAAGGAGCCTCAGCTCCCTAAACAAGTTAAACAGAAAGAAAAGGCACAGAGAGGGAAATCCTCTCTGACTTTGTTATGGAAATGTGATACAGTTTGACATTTTAATTGCGATTCTCCCCTTATTATCTGGCGCACATTCATAGTGCCCAAGATGTTGTTTAGTGAATCCAGCTGCCTCCTCCGCTCCGTTTGAAGTCCAGTGACTCCACATGATAGGGGAGTGTGAGAGTCAATGTGATTTGTGTATGAGGAAACATAAATATGTCACAGGAGTTTAGTCTTATAGGTCTGCAGAGTTTATACTCACAAAATCTGTTGTGCCCTTGTTTACACACCCAGATCCAAAGGCCTGACACACCCTCGCTCTAGCTCAAAGCTTTCATCATTTCTGCCTTCTTTCTAATGAGGCCATTGCAAAGCATGTGGATGATGTTTGACCACAGTTTAATATATCCAGGAAAATGTGCTCTCAAATGTTAAGAAGAGCTTTAATCAAAGTTGATTCTTTGTCATTAGCTGAGATGAGCACACGCAAGGTTTTGCAGACACATGTACAAACTCCTAGGCATGGGCCTCCCCATGTGCCAAAACGTCGTCCATGCCAAAACAAGGTGGAAGGCTTGCAGATATGTGAACTCTTGCACACCCCTGAGCATAGACACCTATACACAGAGACACAACTGCGCTCAAATGCTGAACAAACATGCTCACTTCTGCTAGCCAGAATTGTTGAGATAATCGCATCAGTTTCATGCTGTTCTTCACCTGAACATCACCCCTGCTGCCAGTCGTAGGGGAAGGCTTGACATAAAATGACCCCATGATTCTCTGTAGCAGAGGAATGGAAAGATTTATCCATGGGCAAAGTTAAAAACAAACCATAGGAAACACAGGGTCTGACTTAAGGGAAGAGACTTAGAAGAACATGCTATTAGGAGCAGGAGTCCTGGTCTCTGAGAGTCTTCTTCAAATCCCAGGTTGCAAACTCTGTGCTTCTGAAAATGAAATATGGTAATAGCCTCCCTTTGGATAGGAGTTTCTTTCAGAGAAGCAATCATGTGAATATAAAGACAGCCTAAATCACTTTGGGAGTACAACTGTCTCTCTGAAGGCACTAAGCTTGCACCATGCCCTCCTTTGAGGAAGAGAAAACTGTTTCTGTAATTAATTTTACTTCAATAAATGACCTAGCAAAGGCTACCACAAAAATTCCTGGGGGCTTTCTTACCCCAGGTCCAGCACTTTCTCCAGCACTGGAGGAACAGGGAAGAGTATTGGCAGGACCCACTTGAAAAATATGGCGAGACATGAGACCTCTGTTAGTAGATCCTTATGCAGAGGTGTCTTCAGGAAACATGCAATTCTGTGCCATCTCAGTCTAAACTGGGTTTTCAGCTGTTAAATTTCTCATGCTTTTAGCCTTTATTTCTATAGGCCTGATGAGTGAGGTGGGATGATGAGATCCCCTAAGTGAGTCACAGTTTGAGGAACAGGAATCACAGTAACATTCTGTTCTGGATGTTAGACAAAAACCTTAACAAATAGTAAGACAATCACCGCATGTGAAGTGTCAGCTGGTTGTAGGACAAGATCACTGGAGCTTTGCCTTCTTGGACACACAAAAGATAGCTTCAATTTTTGAAAAGCAGATTTAGAAAAAGCAGAAAAAGGGGCTTAGATGCACAGTTCATCATTTCCAGGGGATCTGAACACATGGTTTCATGTAGTAGTCTTTTCTGCTCTATTTCACAAGAACGTAGGGTTCATCTTAAGAAGGAACACAGGAATAATATGGCTTGGGTGTAGCATCTAATGATACTGTGAGATTGTGGTTAGCACAGAGACTGGGCAGAAGGTCAGATTGCTCTTCTTGATACTTCTTTAACATTCATTCATCAGTTAACTGCAAAGTGACACAACTCCCAGATGCATGAATATAGGTTGCTAGTTACACAATAATTGCAGATTAACACAACAGAAATTATGTGTTTTCTGCCAGCAATCACCATGTTCTAGGTGCCAGCATATGGCACTGCACTTCATGCAGAAACCAACTGAGCTAGGGAAGCAGCTGTTGAGAGATGTGGAGAATAAGCAGGTGTAGGTAAAGTAGCCCTTAGGGAGTATTTCAGAGAGGCTCACAATATTTTATCCCACCTTAGTGGCTTAATAACCTCATTGCCCAGCTCTTATTTCCTACTCATGTCCAGAGTCCTGGCAAAGGGAGATGGGCAGTGGCCAATCCCAAGGTTCAGGCATAAGGGAAGATGAAAATTAAGCCACAACTTATTTTTTACTCCAAAGCATGCACCTGATAGTGTACCATGAGCTCTGTCAGGCCTTACTTGTCTTCACACTGATGCCCAAATCATGTGAAAGTGAAGGCCATTCAAGAAAACTTTGCCAAGTGGAAGCTCCTCAGAAGGACTTTCCTCTCCCCTGCCTTCCCCCTTTTGTTTGAAGAAAGTTGTTCCCTGATGTGCCCAGAGCACGAACTCAGTAAACACTTGAGTTAGTAAGAGGCCAAGCAGCTTACAAAACTCTCCTGTCCCTGCAGATACTTCTGGGAAATTGCTCTTGTCCCAGGAGCAGGCTCAGACAACTAAATGCAAAGGTGTGAATTTGTAGCTGACATAGATAGGAAGAGCCCCTATGCCTTAAATACCTCATATCTATTTCTACCAGCAGACTTATTGCCTCCCTAGCCAGTGAGCTTGGGATTAAAAACAGACCAGTGTCCCCCTAATAAAAGTGATTTGCTTTTTCCATTTCCTCACTTGTTCTTTCACTTTAATTTTGGCACTCCAAAGTGAAACACTGTAAAGGCTCCATGAGCTCCAAGATGCCAACTGAGCCACAGTACCTAGCCAAGCCCAGGCTTTTCAGCAGCAGCAAACGAGGAGTTAAATGCGCCAGGTAGCAGTGGTGAAACCTGCACCCTGCACTTCATATTTCTGAGGTGCTCATGCAAAGAATCTATTCTTCTGTCCCAGGTGACACACAGAAATCTCCAATGACAGACCATATATCTGGGCCTTCAGAGGTGATTTTCGGCTATTTCAGTGACTGATTTGTCTAGGGTAGAGTCAAGCATCCTAAAGGGAGACAGCAAAGATATTACCCAGCCCAGCTGTGGGTCACTGCCTTTTGGCTCATGTGAGTTCTTCCTCATATGTTTGAGTGCAAACCAGTTTTAGTAGTAGGTTAAGCTAAATCAGATGACTCTGTCTTTCCTCAGCTGACAACACCTCACCAGCAGAGCTGTGAGATGTCTCTCAAATTCCAGAAGAAGCACCATTGCATGTAGGTGTTGAGTGCAAACACTCTAAAACTTTTCCTGGTCATTTGCAAGGTGAGTGTGCATCTTTGCTCTCAGTGGCAGAGATCATTTACTTCACTACATTGACTGGGTCATTTACCTAAACCACAGGATTCTTCCTGATTATTCCAAATGAGAGGCAGGCATACTCTGCATGCACTGGGAGCTGCCTTATGAAGATCTGCTGGGGACACTGCAGGGGAAGTGAGTTTCTGCAGCCAACTAATGACACCGAATAGCCCTACTCCTTTTAGGAACCCTCTAGTGAGACCCTTTAACTGTCCTTTCCCACTTATCCCTGCCTAACATTGCTAGTTTCACTGACTCTCTCCTGACCCCATCTCTCCTTATCTGATCATCTAACCTCTCCAAAATTAGTAGTGCTATGTTTAGCCTGCTCTGGCACTCCGGGCACTCCTGTGGGTGCTGAGATGGTCTCACAGGGACCCTACAAATTTCCACTGCTATTAGAGAAAGGAGTGTTTTCAAAACTGCTGACACCAGATCCCAGTGAGAGAACTAAACCAAGAGGCCACGGCCTGTGAAATGTTCTTAATATAACCAGGGCAAATAACTCCCATCTTGTGTTACCAAAGCCCCACAGTCATGTGTCCCAGCAGCCTCATTCTCCTGTCAAACATGAGGGAAAGAGTGTGAGGTCATTTGCAACAACTCTGTTTCTGTGACATCATCACGGGAAGCCAAGCGTCTACTAGTTTTAGGCATGGGAAGTCAGAGGCAAGGGCAGGCACAGGACTCAAGCGTTCCTTTCTGCTTCCATGTGAGGCAAAGATAGTTTTGGAGGTTAGCGTAGGGTTATTTTCCTCCCCTTTCCTCCTTCTTGGAGGACACTGTAGCCGTATCACTGGCAGCTCTTTAGGAGTGCTGGGCTGAGGCAGCCTTGCTCCAGCCTTACCAGAGTATGCAAGAGCCATCTACAGGTGATGGGAGACAAGGCGGCATAGCCCTTTCTTCCCTTGTCAGCCGGGAGGGCGACGTGCTAACCCGAGATTGTGCCTTCTCCCCAGCATTACGGCCCCTCTCCAGGTCCACATCTCTCGCAGACCCCCGTGCCTTGTGCGAGTTGCCCCAACATCTTCCTGCTAGCAGATGCTGACTTCAAGCCAGGGAACAACCAGCCAACCTTGCTAAGGGGGCTGGTGGTCCCTAGGGTGATGAACCCCCTCCAGATGACCACAGAGAATGTGTCACTTGCAAGCGACCATGGGTGCGAGGGCCCCTTGGAGACATCCCTGCAGCAGTCCTTCACGTGCCTCTAGTGAGGCAGCAGGAGGCCAGACCTGTGTGGCCAGGAGACTGGATTCAGCAGAGCAAGAAAGGGATCACTGTATCTCCATCATCAGCCTTCAACTCCAGATAGATTTGGGCCACATTCCCGAAAGCTTTGCTGGCTGCTACAAGGTGCTTGCCTGTGGCAACTTGTGTGACCACCATGCCAACACACAGGAGGAGTCAGAGCCCAGCCGACAGCCAGAGGAAACACAGTAGTTATGCACACGCTGCTAAGAAGTGTCAGTCTTGTACTGAAAAGAGAGGGCTCCAGTTAGACAGCAGTGATTGCAAAACATTTAGAAAAAAAAATAGGAACTTCCCCTAGTAAGAAAGGCTGCTGTAAATTGCTGTAGTGGGCCAGAGAAGGTCTAGACTTGAAGGCCACTTTGACTCAGTCCTTGAGTGATTTCATGGAAATCTATAAACTTTTTATGTATCTGCTTTTCCAGTCACTGTTACCACAACAGTTCTTTCTTTCTCCCCCTGGTGCCTTTCTACATGGACTGATGCTCACAAGAGACAGAAGGAAAGCTCTGGGCACACTCAGTGTCTAAAATATACCGATCTCAAGAAAGGCAAGTGGTGTTTCTTTACTCAGATATTTGCCTACCCTTTTTTTTTTTTTACCCACTTGTCTTCAGGTTCTCCTCTTTCTCTTTGTTTTCATTTAGGACCTTCCCCATTGCCCCCACAATTCCTCTGTTCTTTTCAATTTGTTTTCTACACATTACTCAGATTGAACCCAGCCCTTGCTTCTGAGTGCTGTAGCCCCCATGGGTTCTGTCTGACTGACACATGACATATTTTAAAGAGTGTGGACTTAGCCCTGATGAGGTGAAAGAGCAGTAGTCAGCGTGTGCGACCTGTGCAGCATAATAGAAAATACAGCTTTTAATTAAAACTGGTATTTCAGGACCCCTGCTGGTGGCAGCCCTGCTAAAATATAACATCGTTGAAGCCCCATGGGTTGTAGTACGACCCCATCTCCAGGAGCTGCAGGTCCCAACATCAGTCCCAGGTCTTGGAGTGATTGGAAGGGCTCGTGTAATGGCTAAATACTCAGTTTTGGCTCAGAGCACTCTCATAGCCAGATGGCAACAGCTTTGTAGCCTGGACTTAATGGACCTGTGTGGCAAAGTGCAGGTCACAGCCATGGCACTGCTTTGTGTATTGTTTCCAATAATATCCATTCAAAATTATGTGAAATTGAAATGTTGTGGGATTGTGTCCCTGTTGTCACATACATAAGTGGGACTAGACCCCAGGAGACTGGGAGCAAGGTCTTACAACACCAGTCCTATTTATTTCATACAGGGCAGCACTTGTTCTTGCATCCTTTTCTGCCAGTGTCACATTCATTTCTTGCCTTTGTTAGCATCTTGTGATGCAACTACATCCCTGTGATACCTGGGGCAAGTCACTTGGACCTTGATCTGCAAAGACAAGTGTGAATTTCTAGGTCTTGGTGTCTGTAAACCCGACTAACAGCACTGCCTTACTTCACGAGGTACCATGGTGGAAGCAGACATGCCCTACAGACACCTCAGAGGACTAGGATGGCATCTTAGAAGGAGAAAGCAGCAGCAGGCTGGGCTCATTATGAATAATTCTCTTAAAATGGAAGCAGTGCTGCCCACGTGTCCTTGAATACCTTACCTCCCTGGCACAAGTGGAAAGGCCACTGGGAGTCTGAGCTTGCCCAATTTGTTTCCTGTGCATACGGTGCCCTCATGCAAGGAAACAGCTGAGCTCTCAGAGAGCTGCAATAGCTTTACAATTCTCACTTCTCTCTGTCCCACTTCAGACAGATCATGACCTATGTCCAAGGCATGTCTCAGACCTGGATATCTCACAACCCAAATTCACAGTGTTACCTTCCCATAGATTTTCAAGTGAAAAAGTACCTGCTTCATGAATGGACTGTGAGATCAAAGAAGATATTTCCCACCAAAGGTGAAGCAAACTGGTGCTCTGTCCAGAGGCCAATCACTGCATAGCACTTCATAGAAAATCAGAGGGAGAAGAGAAACTAGGTTTAAGCACAGAAGAAAATACAGGGTTTTGAGCACACCTCATGCCCAAAGCCATAGTTCATTTGATAAATAAGTGTTTGTTTGTTTATTTAATTTATATTTGGATGGGCTATGGGAAACGGCCATATAACTTGGACCCAGCAACACCTCTACTTATCAGCAGAGGAAATAAATGGCAAAGAGCTGCCAGCAATGCTCCTGACCCTCCTGTCACCAGCATGTCCCAGTGGGGCCCTGGGGTTCCTCAGTGCCAGATCCCAGTGAGGGAGCATGGTCCTCCAGGTGGGAAGAGGAGTCAGCAGTGAGTGAAGGAAGCCATTTTCCATCCATAGTGCCTCAGAGGGCTAGCAAGAAAAAGGAAGGAGCACCAACAAGTCGCCAGATTCATGCTGGCAGCTGACTCAACATGGGAACAAGGTTTCAGAGCAGGAGCTGAGGGTCTTGTTTGGATTTGGTAGGGAATAATGTTTTCTACTGCTCTGGAGGTGGAGGCATTAATGACTGTTGCAGTCACATAATGGAGGGAAGACCAGGGTTCTGCCAGCTAAATGGAGACTTCTTGAGTGGAGATCCTTGAAAGCTTCCCCAGGCTGTGCAAGGAGAACTGCAGATCACAAGGTACTGACCATCTTCTCACTCTTGCCCTGACTGAGGCCCATTTGAGGACCCTCCCCAGAGAAAGAAAAGGAGCTGCATGTGATGTCCCTCAGCACCTGTCCTACAAGAGATGTTATGAGGTACTCTGGCTCTCAGCAGAGCTCAGCAAGAAAGTCAAGAGAAAACCACTCTAAGGGACCCCTGCCCTTTTTATCCACAGGTTTAGGACTTTCACACACCAGCAAGCATGGAGTTAAGACTGCAGTTCAGATTAAATCCAAACATTCGAAAGTGCGGGAATTCCCAAAGAGAGAAACCACACTACCTTCACTCTGCCCTCCCTGCAGTGCTTTTACACAGCCTGCAGCTGAGTCTGCCTCGGCCAGCTGCAACAAAGACCTTAATCTTATCAGTGACCATAAAACCTCAAATTCCTCTTAGCAGAATTGCTGATGGGGACGGTAGTGCCAAGCCTGGCTTCACTGCAGCCCTGTGTAGTCAACAGCAGGGAAAAACACTATATCACAAATTCCTGAATCACAAATTCCTATATCATCCCCCACTTCACAGGATCCAAAATGGATTTTCCCTCTGTCACTTAAGGATTTTTATGTTACCTATGTTAAACAGGTACAATACTTCCTGCAGGTTCATCTAAAGTGCTGCAGAAATGCTCTGCTTTGACAGAGAGTGTGCTTGGCTGCAGTTGAGACCCACAACTCCTCTGCATGGCTTCACCAAAACGGCAAGAGAGGTCTGTGGGCAGGAGCTCCTGGCAAAGACATGCTTCTCTCTGTAAGGTGCAGTGTGTTCAGCAAGGATGGTGTATGTTCATAGGAATGGCTTGACATTATGATGGTGAGAAAGCAAAGCCTCAAGTGCTCCTCTTCCATCTGGGCTCTTCTCCATGTATGTGTGCAGGTACTAGAGCTTGGGAGCAATAAGTGGCTCAAGTCTCAGACATGGAGCTGAAATACAGGTCAACAGCTAATTTTAGTGTTATTGTTGAAAAAAAATGGTGTAGATAAGGTTTTTGTCTCCCACAGTCTGTTACTTGGAGCTGTGAACCCCATCCCACAGATGCTTGAACTCTGTGCATGAGGGGTGAGAACCATCACATCCTCGAGCACACAGTAACTATGACTAGCTCCTCTTCAGCCTCTCCATCCCCCTTTCTACCCCCAAACCTCCCATATGCGTGAGCCCGCAATGGCAAGTTCAGATTTTCTGGGCTGTAATCAGCTGTGCCCCTCTTGGACATTTGCCACCACCATGCCCCTCCCTGCTGTCTCAGGTTCATCCCACTACCTCCCTATTTGTCCTCTCTTGAGGTATTTATCTATCACTTGCTATGACTCCATTATCTATGTCCAGTCCCTCCATGCTTTCAGAAGACACAACCATCTTTGTGTTTCCCATTCACATGGTGCATGTGTTCTCTCCTCTCAGCCCATTCACACATTTCCCTCCCTATGCACACGAATGATCTTTACACATACACTTCTCATGCAGGACTTTGAGTCAGTCTGAGCTCTGCTCCAGCTCAGTCTGGTCTCTAGTGGAGGTGCCTCACCCATAAAAGGAGGCTTCTCCTATCATTTTCAGCAGATGGCTCCTCCTGCAGCCTGTGGGGAAGACCCCCAAGGACACCCAAGGACAAAGCACCTTGTGCCAGAGACCTGGAGTGACCGTGCAATGCAGACATACTTGGATGCCCTCTGAGAACTAGTCTGTAAGCAGTGCTCACGGCTTTCCAAGGTCTCACTTCTAATGCTGATAGGAAGTCACCTCGCTTATACAGGAGAGGCTGGTGGAAATACTTGGCATGCATTTCAGCTGTTGATAAGGCTGGACTATCTGCCAATACACATTGTGCCTCTCCCTCTGTCTGACTTGGAGTGGTCTACAGCTCTCATCTCCATCGTAAGTCAACATCTGTACCTTCTGGCTCCTTCCACTTGCCTCACCCTTTGTACATCTTGGATTAGAGTTGCTCAGTACAGGGACTGGCCAAGACCCCAGTGCCCAAGTCCTGTGATACCTGACTGCTTTGGGAATCGAACTGTGAACAATATCACAGAGGCACACAGTAGTGCTTGCAACGGCATTCAGACACGTGGCTTCACTAGCAGAAGTGTGCATCTAACCCATATGTTGGGCAGAGGGAGATAATGGGACTCCTTCCTCCCACTATTGCAGGCTGGGAGGTGACAAAGAGCCATCCTAATTAGGGACTACAGAGATGAGAACAAGTTTTATTTATGAGCCAGATTAGGAGGCTTTAATTGCTTTCTCTCCTGGTTTCTGCTCAGAAAGGTACAGTAATCACAGGAACATTTTTGACATTGTTGACATAGCTTCCCAGCCCTCCTGCTGAGAAACAGGGACTCTTGCATACTTCAAAAGGGCTTAAAGGCTCGGGTTGTGCCACCACAGTAGTAGTGCCGATCTAGGACTGGGGTGGGGGGAATTTGCATTAGAAGGATTAAATACCAGGGCTATTGTGGAATTTTAAACTGATGTTTTCCGGCTGACCACAGGCCCAGAGCTTGTGTGTGGCATGTTTGAGCCTCAAAAGTGCTCTTGATCCTCTGATCTTTTATTTCATAACATTTCTCCCCATTCCCTCCCTTCAAATGTGTTTTGCTTTTCTTTTGGCTGTTGAGCAGACAAACACTAGCAAAAGGAACACATTGGGATGACAGTACTGAGAGTATTATGAAGTTCAGGCAAGCTTTCTTTGCATGTATTTGAAACACTGAGTGTCTGGATTATTCTTGTAGTGCTGAGCTCTGCAGTAACAACAAAGCTAAGACAAGGTCCACTCTGATCATTCTGATCCTAGTGCCCTGTGAAGCTTTGTTACAGTCCTGCACAAACACTAAGGGATATTCTTACATCCAATTACCTTCCAAGATGTGTGTCTAGCTTGTGGTTCCTAAAAAAACCTCCTGACTTTCATAGCATGATGCTAAATGGGAAGGTTCTTGCAGCTTTATCAATTATAATGGGATCTCTGCTGAGACAACCCATGTCCAAAAGATCAGTCCATGATATTCCTGACTCCTTGCAAGTACCTCACTATGCAGGAAGAGATTGATCTTGTGAGGATGCTCAGCCTCTGACACCACTGGATCAGTCATGTTCCTGTGCCACCCTGCCACCCAGCTATCATTAGACACAGGCTCATGCTGCACACAGATTTCCTGCTGTGGTAGCAAGCAGCTTCTCATTAGGTCCTGCAGCTGTTTCTGGGTTAGATCTCAGAGTATTTCAGAGTATTCACTCCCCTGCACAGCATCATGTAAGAAAAACATGGTTCTTGGCAAGGAAAGATGTCTGGGGCTGGAGTTTTGGGTTGGTTTGTTTTTCTTTTGCTCTGCACAGAGGTGAATACCCAGCCTTCCAGCATTAGCCTTGCCACATGCAGAATCCCAAAGCTGAACAAGACTTGCCTTAGCTTGCCTTTGAGACAGTCATTGGAAGCTGGAAAGGCCAGTCTTGGCCCTTAGCATGAAGCATTGTGGTCTAGTGTCTGAGCAGAGTCTGGGAGGGGGGCACATGTCCCTCCCTGGAGGTAGACTGGGAGCACTGGCGAAGTCCCACTGCTACTCCTCCCACATCACAGCCAGCAAGCATCCCTCTCCATGGGGCCACCATAACAGCTCCATGAAAGAAGGGAACCACAACCTTCTCCCAGGTCTTTCTTAAATCTGGCTGACTCCCTAGAGCACAGCCCTGTGGTTTACAGGGCACAGGCACCAGTCTCTTTCCACAGCAATGTGGCCTTTTGTGGTTGAAGGCCCCAATCAGTGTCAACTAAAATTGCTGGGGACCTAATACACAAGTCTATATCTATTCCTGTTCTTTCAAGGATTGCTCTTTCTTGTGTTTCTAGTAGTTACTATAATTTAGCAAGGACTTGGCAATTCATCAAAGCTAACATTTTTCCTTACTCTGATGCAGCAAAGTAATAAAAGAGAAACCACTAAAGATCTTAGACCAGTTACACAGAGACACAGTAAGGGGTGTTCAACTTCTTCCCTGCAGCCATGACTCAGCTTTACAGGCCATCCCCTACATGGTAGTTTCCCCAAAATGATGGTTGTACCACAGCCAGCTATCCCTCTACCACATCTCACGCATCCAGGCATGAATCCTCCCTGGAAAGCTGAGCGTGCTGTCAACAGAAGCAGCTAAAGGCTTTAAAAACAGGTGTGCTCTCATCTGCATTTGACAGATGCCTGTTAATTATTTATACAGCACAAGGGGTATACTTGGTGCTAGACTAACAGCAAGCTAGACCAGCCTATTTCTCCAATAAATTCTCCATGCAGGTTATGCAGATACCAAGAGATAAGGCAGGATCAGGCATGAAGTAGGGAGCCAACCATGCCATGAAGGAAGATGGTGATGAAAAAAGAGACAAAAGGTGTGAGCCATTAAGAGGAATTGAAAGGGGATCATTTGAAGGGGGGAAAAATAGTTTTCTACTCATGAGAAACAAAACATAAAGAGACAGCAGAAATATGTCAGAAATATTAGAGAGTAATGAGAAAACATATCAACTTGAGGCTTAAAACTGGCAAAGCTCCTGCCCTGGGCACCATATCTTGCTTGTGCGATAAAGCTGCAGGAAACTGGGAATGAACGTGCCTAGAGATGGAGTAGAAGGGGCTGCTGTGAATTGGTCTTTTACAATATGCACTGATATGCAGTATGTTCTGGATTTGTAACATGAAAGGATAAGCAGGAGCTAGAGGAGTACAGGCGTGGCAAGATTTATGCTGGACTGCCTGTACAGGCCCCTGTGGTTCTGTATACTTGGGAAAAATTTGTTTCATAGTAGTGTTGTTCAGATCCTCATGCTATCCCTCCATTCAGGAAGCAGGAGGGCAGGAAATCACCAATGATACTACAAGAGGAGTGTAAATTCACCATTACATACACAGGATACACAGGCCACAATTCAGCCTTCTTCACTCTTGTGGCTGAAAACTGTAAGGAGAAAAGTTGCTGACAAAAAGGGGTCTTTTAAATCCATAGGAAACCCAATGGCTTTTTGATTCACAGTGCCATGATTCAGTACTCTGCTAGAACAAGTAAAAGTCTCTATTCGATGGTGCACTCAGTCAGATGCCTTTCTGAAATCCTGCACTGGCCACATCACCCTGCGATTTCTCTCCTCCTTGCCAGGGTGCACTTACATATTGGCTGCTTTAATAGCTGAGGTGGTCCTTTTATTTTAATCACTTCTTCTCAGTGGCTTCTGCAACCTTCCGAAACCATTTTGAGTTGATTTTTTTTTTCCCTGGGCTGAAATTTCTCACGCTCATGCTCAGCCCTGGGCGATGAAAGTTTGACGATAATCTGCTGCTGCCAGTGTCTTGACTCAACAAAGTGGTGATTTTGGACTGGAACAACTGGAACTCCCTGATACACTGATTGGAGTAGGCATGGAACAAATTGTGCAGCCTGACTAACTCCGCAGACTCTAATTTGCAGATTTCCTGGGTGTCTGTTCACCACCACTTCAGCACCCAGGCAGCGTCCAGAGACCAGAATACCCTCCTTGCTTCAGTCCATGCTGTCTGCTGGTCCAGCACGCAGGGTCCTGCTACATGGCTTACCTATGAAGGTTACTTCATTTAAGAGACATTAGCAAAGTGGTTGACATTATTAAACAAAGCAAAATCAAGCAGAACCCGAAGGCTTAGCAAGCCAAGTCATTGCACTGTCAGACTACTTTTCGTTAACTCTTTTCCTTTGGCACAAACCTTGCTAACATATAGCTACTGATTTTGCAGGGTGCCCATCCTTTCCCTGTGATCTTCTCCTGACTACTAACACACAGCACAGAGTTTTGCTTTCAAATCCCACAGGATAAATGGGCCTATTCACAGGGCTAAGTGCTGCCCAGTGTGGTTTCCAGAGCTATCTTGACTGCAGCACAAGACCTGGGGCTCTTGATTTCATCTGGCCTCCTCTGGGTGTGGGGATGAGTTACCTCTGTGTACAGTCTTATGGCTCCCCTGCTCTCCCTTGTTCCCTGCTTTTTAGGGTCCCTTCACCTCACTTTTTACACTCCCCTACACATACTAGTGCCTGGAGACCCCTTCAACACCGCCTTCCCCTCCCTGCAACTAAGCCCTTGGCAACATGATCTCAGCTGGGTACTTCATCTTTGTACCCTGCCAGTAGCTCAAGATCAGTCAAGGGTGACATCTGAGCCCACATTCTGCTTTACATGGCCACCATGTGCTCTGCAACTGTTAGAAAGAGCCCTGCTCAAGAGTTCCATGAAAGGCAACACCAGGCAGCAGCAGAGGACTTTTCGTCTTGTTTCACCCCATGAAGAGCCCAGGTGAGCAGATACCTCAACCCAAAGGTCTGTGAAAGGAGGGAGGAAGAGATTAAAAGCCTCGAACCCCTTTAAAGTCATGAAATAATCTGAGAGTGAAAGCATCCGGCATTGACAAAATGCTAAAGAGGCATGGAAGGGGAAGTATCCAAAACCAGAGCACATCTATGCTCCCCTTACCCACTCTTGGCACCCTCCACCAGTTGGAGCACCCATTGCAGAGCCTGCTGGGAAGCAAGGCACTTTTGCAAAGGGCAGACTATTAACTTTGAATCAAAAGAACATTCAGGTGGCCAGCAGATCTGGCAGGAGGGACGGCTGAGAGGAGCACAGTGCCCCATCCTCCCCAACTCTTGGAGCCCAGCCGGATCAGCTGGAGCAGGGGGAAATAAAACGTCTCCAGTGTCAGCCAGTGAGGCTTGCCTTCCCTTTATAGGAGCCCTCACAGCTGAGTAAGAGACACCACAGGGAGAGCTGGGCTAGAGAGGTAAGGGGGGGCCAAATGCTGGCCTGCAAAGTCAATAGTAATTTAACACCCCACTGACATTTTTGGTTGGCAACAGGATAGATATTTAAATCATAACCTTCTCTCTCCTATAACCCTCCTCCCCACCAAAAATAAATAAATAAACTGAACAGACCCTGTTTTGGCCTGCCAAGAACTTGGAGCATTTGCTATGCACTCCCAAGCCTCACGTTGGACACTGTCAGCTGAGTCTTTCTTTGACATCAGGGATGTTCACTCCCATCCAGCTTTTAGAGGGGGTGCTGAGGACCAGGTGTCAGCAGGGCTGGCCCCAGCAGCTGGCTGGGACCCAGGCCTGTGTCCCTGGGTTGCTGTGCAACCGGAGGCACAAGGCTCAGCACAGCGGTGCATACGTGCTGTTTTGTCCATGTGATAGTTAGCTCATACCAGTCTCTCCGACCCCTGGCACAGCACTCATGGGCCCCAGCTGGGCTAGTCGCCTTTCAGGAGCAGCAGGAGGAGGGAGTGGGAGTCTATGAAGAAAGTGAGGAAGGTAGTTAAAAAAAAAAAAGTATTTTTGAATCTCAAGTGGTGCCCTTAGAGAGTTGTCACGATCTGCCTCCAAATTCTTTTCCACTGGAAACTCATGCCTGAAAACAGGGGCAAGTTCTATAAACTGCCTGCTCTCTGCAGGTTGCAGAGCCATTGCCCCTCAGCCCCTCAAGCCTGTAATCTTCTTTTTATGAACCTGTTTAGATCCTAGAAGAAATGGAGCTCATTGCAAAGCCATCTCCTACTCAGTGGGAATTGCCCAAAGTCTCACAAATTTCATGATCTGTCCACCCACCCCACTGCCTAAAACAGAGGATCGGCTCCAGCATCTTCCTTATGCATTTCCTTTTGAAGAAGTATCTTTTCCTTGCACATGGTACTACAAAACAGCTCTTTTCCTAAGGGAGCTCTCTGTCAGATTTTACAGCTCTGGTTTCTGTTTGCACCCTCTGTCTATAGGTCCTAATCCACAAGGCAATGAATTCAGTGGAAAAACATCCTTCAGCTGCAAGAACCATTGAATATGCCTAATATGAATTAGGATCTAATTTGTCTAGTCTTATTATTCACATATGAGTCCCATGATTGAGACTCCCAGCAGTAAATGGGAATTTTTTTTCTCTCTCTGCACCTGGGTTTCAGCGGTTTTGATCAAAGTAAATAGCCTGGCTTGCACTTCCATGGCTGCAGCCCCTGCCTGCCACAACGGGGCTGCGTGTAGCAGAGAAGAGCAATGACTTTGTGAAGGGGGAAGAAAGAAGAAGAGCTAGCTTAGAAAAACACATGAGAGTAATGAATGTGCAGTAGATATTTATCACCAGAGTTTTTCCAATGGGATGACACCCAGGTGAGCAGCAGGGAAAAGGTGCCAACAGTGTTGTCAGCAAGGCACCTTTGCTAACATCTGTGGCAAGGCCTGTGTGCTTTCACAGACATGGCAGGGACTGCAGGACTCCCCGACAGACTTCTTTCCATTGGATTGTGTGGGCCATTCATCTGAAAAGCTGAGAAGAGTAAAAAGGGAGGTACAGAAAATGAGGTAAGTGATGCTCAATGCAACTATGGGATCAGCTCCCTCCAGTGTCAATTGGCATGGCTCAAGGCAGAACTGTAAGTCCAAGCACCTTTAAATTAAAACTATAGTCCAAAAAAATTACTGAAGACTAGCCTTCTGCCAAATGCAGGTGCTAACTGAATATTAGGGCTAAATCTGCTGCTTTAGTGTATCTGAGAGTTGGATTCTGTCCTATTCCCTCCCTTATAGAGCAGCAGCAGGAGAGCTGCTTAGTGTAGTCCAGCCTTTTAAATGTTGCTGCCTGAAAATACATTCCAAAATATGTGTAAAGCAATGCTTTTCAGAAGTCCAGTGCATCTGGATGTATAGCATCAGATGTCCTCAGAGCTATTGAAAATGCATTCCAGCTGCCTAACTCTGGTTTTTGGAACCAAATTTGAGGTGAGAAGGATGGGAAAGTTTGGTTTCACTTGGTAGCAAGTCCATCAGTTCATACCCAGTGGAGAAAAGGGACTAACAAAATTTAGAACAGCTACAGTAGAAGACAATAGAGACAGAAAATTGGCCTGTTAGCAGATTTCCACCCATTCTTTTTGTAAGCCTGGAAATAAATATCTCTCTGATGCCACTGTTTGTTTTTATTCTTCCTGAAAATGGTCCTCCTATTTTTTTATCTCATTTCCTGGCTGTCTTTGTAATTTTTTTAGTACATAAATTTCTTTTAAAAAAATCTAGTCTGAACTGGAAAAGATCATGCGCATGGCCACACAATAAGACATTCAAGACACCTTTATTAGGGCCTAAACTACAGTGGGTTATGACATGGGTTTATGGGTTATTCCACTGACTGAGTGGGAATAGGAATGGCTTGTAGGACTGTGCTTCCTTTTATCCTTCAGATATGTCTTACTTTCAGGAATGGTGGACAGCAGGTCATAGGGAATGCTTTTTTATCTCAGTGACCAATATTGAGCAGTTTTTCTTACTGTGTCAGTTTTGTAAAGTTTATGTTCACCTCCATACAAGGCCAAGATGATGTTTGGGGATCCTGAGCTTCATAGACCATTGAGCTTTGCTTTATGAACTGAATGGACCCCAAGCATGGCTGAGTGGACAAACTTGGATGATGGGAGCAGTGGGTCTGAGAAGAAGTAGACTATGAGTGTGTGGGGCTGTACTCAGAGGAGTCCCACCTGCAGCTCTTCCCATCAGAAAGAGCCTCTTGCTCCCTCTGTCTTTGGGAGTTGGCTTTATGAACTAAAATCAGGTCAGGATCTTTGTTTGCAGATTCCAAAATATTCCCACTCTTGCCTCCCTCGTTCCAGCTCCCTCCCTTTCACCAGTACCTTCTAAGGGTCAGGGGGATGGCAGAGCTTCCAAGGAGTGGTGGTGTCAGAGAAATCCCAGACATGTGGAGACAATCTGCTGCAGGGGAGGGTTTTAAATGTTAGCCTTCCCATGAGAACACAGGAGACATGAAGGGAGGGACCAGATGACTTCTTTCAAGTCCCTTCAACATTCAAGCCAATGTTGCCCAAAGATCCCAATGGGCTGACTCTTACAAGACATCTTCATGATGTTCTTCAGGCACATCTGCTCAACTGAAACACATTTGGCCTAAGAAGGACTGAATGAGTTTGTACCTCCCAGGCCTTCAACCTTCTCGGTCCTTGCTGGTCAACGTACCAACAGACACCGGTATTTGAACTACTGTGTCTTTACAGAGAGTTTCACTGGCAGGGAGGAGATGTTCTCAGGGCAGAGGACACTCATGGGGGGGCCACGGTGCCATTCTGAGCTTGGTATTCTCTGAGTTAGTCTCATGTGAACACACTCCCTGAGGAGAAAATGACACAAAATCCATTGCATAGATCAATACCTGTTCTGATTTATTTCCTGGTGACAGGCCAGATGGCCAATTGAAGGTAAACATAGTCTGAACAAAGTCTGGGCACAGCAAAATGTTCCAGATGGGAACCAGAAGTTCAGAGCTCATCAGAGCCATCTCCACGCACACATTACAGGCACCAACCAAACACTAATAAATGATTAACAAGGCTGCTGTGCATTAGCCTCAGCTTTTGGTTTCCTTCCAGTATTTCTGGATAATTTCACAAAAAAGGGGCAGATGATAGGGAATTGTGTATTGGGGGGAAATTAATCAGATATTCAGCTCTCTATGGACCTTATACAATCCTGAGAACCCCGTTTTCCCCTCCCTAAATGCCTAAGGCCACAGACCAGTCTCTTGAAGTTGAAGGTTGCACAAAGGCCATTCTCTTTGTAGTCCATCCAAAGTCTTAAGCATCCAACTTTTTCCTGAAGCCCTACAGAGTAAAGTAGCAATCTTGTTTTGTGAATTGAGTGATCTTTATCTTCAGAGTCCTCAGGTCTTCATACAGCAGGAAAGAAAGAGAAGACCTGGAGATGGAAGTTTTTGCTTATGATGAAGAGTTGATACAAGGAAATCGCTTGGATTTATTGCCTCCTTCAGACACTCATATATTTCTACTTCCCTTTCACTTTCTCTTTCAGCTGTGGGTTGTCTGGACATCCACCTGCCCTTTCTGCCTCTTGGCCCATTTTTGATGCCTGCAATACTACAGCACTGTAGTATCAGACATATTCTTTGTTTCTTGTGTGCTGCCCACTCTTTTGCACTTCATAGTATGGTCACACTGTCAGGCCTGTTCATCCCTTGGAGAGTCTCCATTTATTTTGTAAGACACCAGCCCTGGCTTTTAATAATGGACTGATACTGATATCCAGCTATGATCAGATACAGCCCAGGTGGGCAGAAGAATCTGGAACTGAAATTGGTCTTGTTCTTCTGTTCCAAATAGGAGCTTCATAGCCTCTCCCTTGAACATGGGCTTCTTGGTCTACAGATCACTGGTCAGGTCCCCAGGAGCAAGAGTGAGGATGGCACCAGAGGGGACTGTGCCCTGGGAGCTCTGAAGACCACAGCAACTCTGCACCAGATAGCTTCATTCTCATCCTCTGACCTTCAGTTCCCCCTCTCAAATAATTTTATTCATTATACAACAGCAGGATTAGACAGTGCCTGCTGGATGGCATGCTCTGATGGGCATTAATACCTGCTGGCACAGAAAAAGGCACATGCCAGTACTTCTGTGTGCTGATGAAAAGGCACTATTTCCACTTCCATTTCAGCACATGCTGAGGTTTCCTGGGAGGCAGCACTGATCTTTGGCTTGAGGAGAACATATGCTGCCATCAGTCCTGCCTTGCAGCTCCAATAGTCCTGTAGGGCAATGACTACCATCAGAGAGTGGGGTGAGGTCAAACTGAATCCCTACAGAATTATTGTGGGGCCAGAGCTTATCAGCACTGTGTCACACAATAGAGGTCTCCAGTGGCATGCTCCCTTCATGTACACTGGGGTTACTCCCTCAGGGAATGGAGTGAAAAGCTGCACCAAGACACAACATGACTGGATTGTTCGGCTATGCACTACTTTTGAGTTCCCACAGGAAGGTTGATTTTAAAATTCCCCCTCTTCGTCTTCTTCACACTTCTGCAAGCGCTTCTTTGTCCAAAAAGGCTGGAGCAGTTCATCAACAGCCCTCTAGGAACTCTTCAATCACCTTTTGGGTACTCTGCCATCCTGTTGAACCCTGGAGATGTGATGGTGATGAAGACCTGAAGCTGGAGGAAGGATTTCCCTGGCACACTTTTATGTAGCCCTGCTACAGTGCCCCCACCCAGAGGAACTGGCCTCTGGGATTAATCTTCAGGCAGGGCAGTGAATAATGTTTGACTTGGAGGGAAGATAAATGAAAGGATCTGTTATAGAAATGTTGAACAAGCTACAGAAGAGAGATATTCTAAAGTCACATTTCTACAGCCCAACAGCAAGACGACACCCCAAGAACACTACATGTGATCTTACTGCCATCTTATCAGACTAGCTGGAACTCACTCTCTCATAATGCTATGGGGCACAAGAGCTAAGTGAGATATTTTTTTAAGAAGTAGGTAGTATTTATAATGGCCTCCAAATGTTGTGTTGGAATAGTAACTATTTAAAGCATGTTAGACTTCCAAAAGAAAAATGTCCCTTGTTGTTTCTGATAAACTGATTTCAAGACCATGGGACTGAGAAAGAATTTGCCCTCAAGCTTGCTTAGTCCAGAACCAACCACTGAAGAGTATCTTGAAGGATATCTCTGGAGGAACTGATAACAATCACATTTGGACTTGGAATGGATGATGGAGCTGTGGAGCCATTAGGCTGATTCAGACGTCTGCTATGACTAGAACGGACAGCATCTGTCCACCTGATCCATGAATGTTTATGTTTTTGATCTAGCTGTGATGTGTAGGAATATAAGACCTTTGAAAAAGTGGGGTACTAAGTGCAGAAATGGGTAAGACAGGTACTAGCATGGGGGGATTCATATCCTGCAGTTGACAGGTCTGATGTTGTACAGCAAACCAATTGAAAACAATGATCCAAGACTATTAGCAATATCCTGGCACTGCTGCAATTCAGTGTGTCAGACAGTGGGTCATCTGAAGCCTTTGTGAATGGGACCATGTACACACACATGCTTGGTGATGACCACCTACCCCTCAGCAAACTGAGGGTAGAAGACTTGCTGTACAGCTCTTTGGGTGTGGGAATTTTGATTCCATTCCATGCATGAAGCTTTGAATTCAGGCCTTGCAAACAATAGTTTGGTCACTCCAAGAGCAGTAAGCATGAAAAGGGTGTGACTAGAGTGGCTCTGTTCCCAGAAGTCAGGCCAATTCTCTAGTGAGAGCTCAACCAGCATCTCTGCTGAGTGTCCAGGAAAGCACTTTTGGCAGCCTTTCTGTAGATGGTTCCAGTTCAGGAGAAACTGCCACTAGATTTGGGACAGACAGCGTGCAGATCATGTCTGCGTGCAGCCAACAGCACAGGCAGATGTCTTTGCCAGAGACACTCCTACAGCATGCTTGATCTTGACTTTTTATTCACTGTATTGCATTGTTCTTGCATGTCAGCCTCTTTCACTCCTCTCTGACTCGGCAGCCCTTCATTGCCAAACCATGCCACATCTCCTCTATGCCCAGACCTTTCTTTGTTTCTCTGCTCCTTCCCCCGCAAAAGGATTTCTCTTTCTCCTCTGTTTCAGACTCACATGACCCCTAAAAACCACCCTGATCTAAGTGTTACCTAATAGAAGCACAGTGAATATAGATAATTGTTTTTCTTAAACAAAAAGCCCTGATACTAACCTGCATGTGACAAACACCCTCTCTGGTAAATTCTTTGGGCCAGGCACCATTTCATCCTACCTCACAGAGGCATCTTCCAGCACAAAGTCTCTGCGTGCAGCTCAGTTGCAGTTAACAAACAGGAACTATGAACTGAGCTTGCAAGGCATGAAACAGTAAAACTGACCTTACTAGAAAAAGTTCATTCCCCTTTGCAATTATCTGGTGACAGATTTCACCTCTGGCTGAATAAATATAGTAATTCAGTTTTCAGAGCTTCAGTTACTATTTCATAAATGGTGCTCAGCTGTGACTTGGCCTGGCTTCAAACAGGGATGGGTAGGTTAGCTGCAGCTGATTCATTCTTTAAGTAAAAATTAGAGCAGATACAATGCCAGGATTGCAGTTCTCATGTACAGTATGATGCCTGTAAGAGAGTGAATGTGGCTTTGGACCTTGAGCTGATAGCTGGGTTCTGAAACCAACTCAGCAGGTGATTTTCAGAAAAATGACCATTCTTCGGGTTTTAGTTTCCTGAAAGAAAAGGGGAGCATCATAATGCAGGACTACAGGAATCACAGGAGTCTTTCCTTTTCCTGAAACCAGTGTAGAGTCTTACTTGTATAATTATATTTAAGGTCAGCTTCAGGTAGGATTTCTTTCAGTGGGAAAACATTGTCCTCAAATGCTTATAATGTTGCTTTGATTAAGGGCACCATAAGGATCTAGCAATCCTCTGAGAGAACAAAGCTTTCCCTGCACAGTGCTATTTGGACCAAACAGGTCAGTAAGTATAAAATGTATCAGCAGATGCCTCGGGATGATAGATACTGTGTTTGAAATAAGTCAGGAATGAGCCTTCATAATTCAGTATCTGTTCCTAAAACATGAGTCAACATCAACACAAACATGGAGGCTTTGACCATTTCCACTGTGATTCAAAAAAACAGTGACTAGGAACACCTCTGCACAGCAGCGTAGGTCAAAAGCCAGGGGATACTGAGGGCAGCTGAAGCACGCAGTGGTGGAAACAGGATTGAAAAAGCTCTGGAACAGCTGAGAGGACCACTGCATCTTGGGCAGGGGACCAGAAGACAGAGACAGGAGAGGCATGGGAGTGGAAGAATGCTGGAGATGTTCCAGATCTGGACATTGTGGCAGTGGCAGCAGCAGCAGAGCTGCATGTGAGGCCACATGGACTGACGGGAAAGGAATGCTATCAGTCTGCATGGTGGTCACAAATGCTGCATGCACTGGCCTTCAGCCAGGCGGTTCTGCAATCAGCTTCTCACTGCTGTCAGTAGCTTGTGGTGAGGCCACAAATTGAAAGACAAGGCAGAACAGACAAGATTGCAAAACCCATCACAGATGCATGCAAGAAGCATGGACTCCTTAAGTTGTTCAGAGAACGAGATATTAAGGTGAGGCTTCACACATCCAGGCTTCATGCAATACAGCCACCATCTAATGGCAGTCCTCAGCACATACAAAACTGTGCTCTCGTACCCCTTGGCCCTGATGAAGGTAATGCAAGGGCACAGTGGAATATTTCTGCAGGGCTTGGAGCTATTTGGAGTACAACAGCAGCTCTGGGGAGAGCAGCAGCTCAGTGTTCCTCCATGAGAGCCTGCTTTGTCTAGGGCCTGTCTGCTGGAGACCGAGGTGACAGCACACAGGGACAGGGCTGGTGTTTAAGCCCCATGATGGAAAAATGCATGCTCTGCCTGAAGGATGGCTAGCCTTTCATTTCTGCAGAGAGGAGAAATGAAACAGATTGTGTGAAGGATATACAAATGTTAAAAATGTTCTGTATAACCCTGCTTGGAGATGGTCACTGTAAATACCATCATAAGTGCAACCCACCACTTTTGGCATAGCCAGCTATTTTTTTAAGCATGCTTATTACTGATAAAAATCCAGAGATGCTGACACAATCCCAAAGTTATTGAGAGAGATTCAAAATATCCCATGCCTGGCAAAATAAAATAAATGCTTCAACACCAGCAGTCTTGAAATTCCCTGAGTTACAGCATCTCACTGGAAAATCTGCCCTTGATTACCTTGATGCAGTTCCAGCAAGTGGGATCAGAGGTAGCCTGGCACGTGACAGTCTCAGCAGAGAGAGCCCCAGGCACTGGCAATGCCACAATCCCCATGGGCCCTGGGGTCCCCTTGACTGGCAGAGCATAAGCAGAGGACTCTGCTGAGCATTAGGACACATGCCTGCAGGCCTGCTGCCACCAGCCACCACTGAGAAGCCCTGAGGGGAATCTCAGAAACCCTCAGGACTGCATTTGGCTCTAAAGATGCCACTTCTCTGACCCTTCCCCAGCCAGCTGCCTCACAAACAGCTTCCTCTACAGTTTCAGTTGCTACACAAGGCTGTTCACAACATCCTGGGTACAGACACTGCCCAAAGCTTGTATGGCAGGGAGGACAGGTAGGAAGACCCTACCAGAGAGCAAGAAAGCCAAAACAAATTAAAAACATATCCTGCCAGCAAGCAGCAAAAGAGTCCAAAATTCTGCAGTTCATCATGATCAGCTCTTTCATTGCTGACCCATGGGGTCTCATGGTGGTAAAAGACAGCTCCCAGGAGGGGACCCATATTTCTTTCCATAGTTTTTTTTGCCACCTGGCTTGGAAATTCAATGTGAAACACTTTAATTGTGTTTTTCAGCCAGTGTTGAAAGCCCAGTTCACAGATGGGTGGGCACTGAAAATTGCAAGTAAATTTTGAAAATCCCGACCTAAATTAATAACCAATTAATACTTACGATATTAAATGTATTGCAGCATGGGGGAGAACTTGGTAGCTATTATAAACCTCTGCTCATTGCAACTGCCTTGGGAACAAGGTCTGAGAAACCCTGTTTCTGAGTGGAACAGGATCTCACTCACTTACACACACACATGCAGTGCTGGCAGTCATGTCCACTCTAGTTGTAGCTCCCCAACCTTGTCCTGATATCCTGCACAGAGGTGAGCATCACTCACGGCAAGTGTCTCTCACAGACTGTCAAACTCAGACATGAGTTATTGCCTTGTTGCTGGAGGTCAAGGGAGGTAAAGGCTTCACATGAACATGCTGGAAACAGAAAATAAACACACAAAAATCCCCAGCAAGAAAGAACAAGTCAATCTTAACAGGCAATTCCGTTACCCGTAAATAAAAAGAAGGCAATCACAATATGCCTTAAGCTTGGGGGAGCCAAAAGTCATCTCTCCTCTGTGGGTGACTGATGGCCCATGGGCTTTCCAGCACAAACTTGCCTAGTGTCATTTGTCACCTGTGAGGGGTAAGCTGCTCCTGAAGGCTCCTCTGTGCTGGTGTGTGTGCGTGCGTGCATGTAACTCACGGAATTTCAGCAAAGTCGCATAAGAGGATTGTAGTCCTGGGTCAGCTAAAGACTTAGGATTCTGCATAATGTGTTAAGAGGAGCTTAATGCAATCCTACTACTCTGCCACAGAAACCCTGAACAGCAGCCTGTCTGTTCTCACCTTTCCCCATCTGCTAGCCAGCTGTGGAAGTGCCGGCTGGCCCCAGCACTGCTTAAAGAAGCAGGTGCATAGGCAGAGTTTAGGATTCTGCATCTGTCTTCCCACAGGAGCAGACTTTTATGCTCACTACAATAAAAAGACACTATGCAGGACACCTGATGCAAAACTCTTATGGTGTGAAGAATTCACATTTTTGCTTAATCTGGAGGCCTCTGGGATGTGTCTCACAAGACAACAGGTTTCACAGCTCTGAAAGAGGAGGAGAGAGCCAGAAAACAGCAGTTTCATGTCCCTGGCAGGAAATAATCTGAAAGTGAGGACTGGATCCCTTGTCAAAATTACATCATCCAGGAGGACATGTGCTATTGTGGAATAAGGTAGCACGGCTAAGGCAACACAGGTAACTGTGCACTTGAGATGAGAGCAGCTGGCTGACAATTAGAGTCAGGATGGCAAAGGGTAGGGAAAAGGGAACAGAAAGGTGAGATACTCATAAACCAAACCTAAATGTCAGGGAATAGTCAGGTCGAAAGGTAGGGTGAGGGTGTTTTCCTGCTACTCAGTTCCTGGGAAAGTTTGGGTTTTGACATCCAAGACAGAATTACACACATCCTTATTCTGAACTTCTCCATGTCATTGTTCCCCATTGGCAAAACAAATCTATTATGAGATCCTTTTTCCTGGCTTCTGCCTATCTTCTCCCTAGTTTCTCAGATTATAATTGTGCACTGTTATGAACAGTCTTGTTAAACGCTTAGGTACAGGCCTCTCTGGAGCCTTTGGTCACTACTTTAATATATAGAGAGAAATAATAATGCAGAGTAGAATTTCCCAAAGTTGTCACACTGACCAGGATACTAGCACACTGCAGACTGGGGAAAAAATAAAGGAGGAAAATGTATTAAAACCTTGTTGGCACACACGTAGCAAAAAAAAAAAATTACAGTTTCAGCTGAATGTGAGTGAGACAGGGAAAAGAAGTGGACTGAAACATGAGCTATTCTCTATTCTGGAGGAAAGCATAATGCTAGGACAGCATTTCCATACTCCATGTGCTGGAGAGTTTCTGGGTAAAAAAATGGAAAAGTAAAATGGCAGTAAGAGCAGATCAGTGATACAAAGTGATCTTCACTGTTCATAAGTGGGCAAAACGGGTTACAACATCTGTCCTAGATGAATAATGCAGAAAGTAGTTTATACAGGCAAGCTTTACGTGTTTATGAGGTTGTATTCTGGAAAGCAGTGACTCTGGGGAGCTCTAGTGGGTTACACAGATAATTCACTGGAACCTGGCTCTTGGCAGAGCAAGAAAACCTAACTTATTCCTCCTGGTAGATAAATAAGGAGATATGGAGTGGCAGAAAGAAAATTTCCCACTGGCATGACATTGACAAAAAATTTACCTGATGACCACGTTCAAAAAGGAAGCAGAATGATTTGGAAAGGTTCGATAATGAGCTACAGAAATTATGTACAATCTTTAAGATACTATCTGGAATAAGAAATTCTTCAGGATCCCATATAGTTTATCAGAAGAAACTTAGGGACACTATGATGTTTTAATGATCTACTAAAGAAAAGTGCATCCAAGAGCAGGAAACCCCACAAAAAACCCTAATAAATTCCAGTTCATGAACATGGAACCCATAAAATTCAAGCTGGAAGATAGATGTAAGTGTGGGAGGAGTTTTTTTTAAGATTTGAGGAAAGGAATAACTGAAATCATTTCCTGAGGCAAGTGGTGAATTTGTCACTACTTGGACTCCTTACATCCAGCCTGGGTTAATTGCTAAAGTATGTGGTCTAGTTTACCAGAATGTACTGGGTTTGATAAGTAGTGGGGAAGAACAAAGCGTCTGGACTTCCAGCTGGCCAAACAGAGCTCTGTATTTTGGGTTTTGCAAGTGATGTGACTAGATCAGCCCCTGTGGTCCTTGTGGTCGTAAACAGTAAGATCTCTTAATGTATTTGCCATCTGTAATTCTGAAAGTGGCTTTCATAAACAGCCAGTAAGGTGGGCTGACCTGCTCTGATTGTGACCAGAGAGTCTCCTTCCTCAGTGCCTGATCAAAGCTAAAACCTTTGTTGGCACTGCCTAATGACCACACTCCTTCTGAGGAGACAGATAATGAAAAATGGTCTTGGTGGGATTTCTCCACAATGTCCAAGCTGCGCAAAGTTTGACATGTGGACAATGCTGGAGCTAGAACTAGAGTCTCAATGGAGTTTTGCTTATGTCTACTAGCGCTGATTTTACCATCCATGCGCTGTCTTCTCTAGAAATCAATGCACAGGATGAGATGGAAGCACCAACCTTTTATACCCCTTGAGATAATAACTCAGCACTAACACTGCTATTTCCTAGGACTGGCATTAGTTGCAGAAAATTAAGTGTATAAACAATAACTACCATCATTTTCAGAGTGAGCCTATTGAAGAGTTAAGACCTATAAGGAAGCTTCAAAGAGACAAGAAGAACTTATGGTTAAGCAACAGTAAGGGAAAGCACCATACCTGGCTCCAACTCTGAGAGTTGCCATTAATAGTCTTTGATTGCACATATGTCCTCCTCCATGCCAGGGCTTCTCTAGCAATGGAGGAATTGTACTTCCTGTCTCCCACCTGTAGTTTTACAGATTCCCAAATCCAGGGGCTGTATCACTCCATGTAAGCTTGTACAGTGCCCAGCAAAGTACTTTTATACTTTTTGACTTTTTTCTCTAAAAAAACCATCTAATAATAACTCCCATGTTTGCTGAGTATAGTCACAATTTAGGAAGTAAAGTGTGTTGCCCTAGGTGAGATTTTGATAGAAACAGAAAGACTGCATTGATGATGGCTAAACTGTTTATATTTCCTTCTATCATCATATTCCAATAAGGTGGAAGATAGATAGTTCCCCCAATCTGTTCTGTAATCTGTGGGCCCATATGGTTTTAAATGATCCCAGCTCTCAGACTTGTCTTCTTTCTCCTCTATTTGACCACTTCTCTCTCCCAGCAGACTCTGTTCTTCCCTGCTTGTGTTATTTCAGCATAAATATTCGAGTCCCTCCTGTTCCAGAGTGATTTCCTTTGGTTTTTTTTCATGTGTTCAAGTAGAAGCTTGCTACACTGCTATGGAAATCATTGGGAGTTTTTCCATTCATTTCCATGAGTTTTTGGACCAGGTTCACTCAAATTTTTTAGTTTACTTGTCTTATCTTTAGTGCTGAGAGCTGGATTACTATTGCTGGCATGTATGAAGAGCAGACAGTCCTTCCATAACGCAATTGCCTAGGAACTACACATTTTAAAATGCTTGCTTAGAAGCCAGTGAGAAGAAAAAATAGAAATGGGATGAGATGGGGAAAGGAGAGTAATATTGGTGTTCAAAACACTCATTGTCTAATGTTAATGAAAAAAATGGCTCAATAGAATATTTACAGTAGCAAGAAACACTGTGTCTCACATGCTGAGAAGAAAATGGCATAAAATGCTTCTGGAGAAAAAATTGAGATTCAGTGAAAGATTTGGGGTAGTGAGTTCTTTCACATGTCATAGAGGATGAAAATACTCCATTTTAAGTAAGTAGAAAACTACCAAAATAAGTACAAAATGCTTAAAGGACCTCAAAGAAACCTAGTACTTGTCCCTTCCCAAAGTTATGCACTCCTGCATGATGACACGGAGAAAGCAAATGCCTTTGCCCCTAAAGCAGAGGTGGACTATAAGTACTGCAGCAACACCCTCAGGATGCTAATGGATGAAAAGGATTCAGGACAGCAGAGGTGAAGTTTCAGCATGGGGAGGGAAGTCCCAGTCAAGCTGAGCTTATGAACCCAAGTCAGAAAACAGCACAGACCTGAAGGCACTGTCTGAATCCATGAGAAATTCAAGCTATGGAAAATGGCCTATCAGTGTGTGGACAAGGAATACCACTCTTTATCATGTTTTCATCACCTTTAGATCAGCTTTACAAGTCAGGAAGTGCTCTAGAGTCTTTCAAACAGACGGTGAGTAAAGCAGGTGTGGTTCCCAGGATCTCTAGGAAAAGATCTTTTATGCCCTTTGAGCAAGTCTCAGACTCAGTCAAACTGAGCATTTCTCAGTAAAACTCCAGCATTTCTTAAACATTCAGTCTAGTCGCAGGGGGTGAAATGAGAAAGATCTCAATTTTGCTTATCAGAAGAAAGCTCTTCCCTTATCTCTGCGCCGGGGCTCTTTGCTGGGAGTGGAGAGCAGTTGCACATCCACAACAAGGTAGGCTGTTGAGAGTTTGTCTCTTGGCACTCTTACTCACAGGGTCTTGGGAAGTATAACCAGCTGATTCTGATTCAGCAATGGTGGCTTTCAGAAATGGAGGGAGCACCCATCCATCTCAAGACAGGTGCTGAATAGAAAAATGAAAGTAACTGAATAAAAATCCCTGGAAACCGAGATAGTGACAGCAGGAATAAAGGAAAATAACTTCGTTACTCATCAAGTTATTACTTTTGGGAAGGAAACCATGTAATTGAATATTCCTCTGGATTGTTCATCTTCATTCCCTTAACTTGATATCAATAACTGCCAGGTGGTGCCTGCACAGGCCATTCAAATCAGATTATGTTATCATAGTTCTCCAGTCATCGCCAAGAGCAGGATCATGATCATGAGGAGGAAATCTAGTTATTCAGGTACATGTTACCTTATTAAAAGTTTGAGCAAAGTACATTGAGCTGTTATAATGGGATTAGAATTTGAGTTGTGTTCTCTGGGTTGCCATGACTATGTGATTTCGGTGCTGTGCTGTGGGGCTGGGAGATCGTAGCTCCATTCTAGCCAACTGCAAATAATCCAGATCATCGTCACAGAGGAGTGGACACCAGCATGGACTGTGGCTAGGACTGTGAAGCTTGCAGAGATTAGATTTATCTAGGTACAAATGCCTGAGGCAGAGACTGAAAGAGAGGTGTGGAAGAATACCAATGCCTACTAACACTAAGCAAAGCAGCAATCAGCACAGCAAGAAGACATAGCTTTGATAAGTCTTCTAGAGCATCTCTCAACACACAGTCTCAGCCTTTTGCTCCAGTATTAACAGATGTCCCTCCAGAAATCTGGTCTTTTCTCTTTTTTCTTTTTTTTTCTCTGTCCCACCTGTCACAATAGGGTGTGAAGTGTTCTGAAGGGTTTCTTCTCCACCTGACAGAAGCTCAGTGGGTTGGAAATTCTCCTCCACCTTCTCAGTGAATAGGAATCCACACAATAATAGGCACTAAAAGGTGCCTCTCAGATGCAGACAGTAAAGGACAAAAGCTGAAGCAAGCAGGAGAAGCAGACTGTGAGGAACATCAGCTTCCAGAACTGCTTTTACAAACAAAGAAGTGTCTTGTTCCAGAGCTAAAACCATGGCATTTTTAACATCACTACTATTTGAATAAAACTACTGGAGACATGAGTTTCTCTGTCTGGAACCTACTCTTATAATTCAGTAATACACTGGCTTATCCAGGAAATATTATTAGTGATCATCTATGGACAAAAGGGCCAGATTCTCCAAAAAGTCTTATCTCAATTGGACTGCAGGGTTCAGGTCTCTCCATGAGTCCTGAGCATGTTTAAAGCAATGTGCCTTGTATTTTAAACTTTGCATTTCAGTTTTTCTGGTCCCATCTTAAAATGGTCCCTCTTCACCTTTAGTTCTGTAACTGGTTCATGGCTAGCACAGGAGACATTTCTAGCACCAGGGAAAGCAACATTTCTTCTCCAACTATTCCTGTGCCTGAAATAACACTGACATTTTGGAACCACTTACTAGGTTCCTATTCTTAATCTCCTGACAAGGAGTCAAAAGTACCTTGTCAAAACTGCATGGGGTAGTTGTGGCACCCCCAAAGAATGGCCAAGGCTGACACGTCTCCACACACACTTTCCCAGGAGGGGTTATGGCACAAGGTTCAGCCCTTTCCTGTCATTACTGCAATTCTAAACTCATGTGGCCGCACCAGCCCAGATGTGTGCCTTCTGGCCATTCCCAGATTTTGAAGGCATATACATCACTGAATGGGTACGAAAAAAGAAGTCTAAACACCTGCCAAAATCCCCAGATTTCTGTATGTGACTGTTGGGTAAGGAAATGCTGTGAGTACAGCAGTGCCCCAGCAGGGCACAGAACACCCTCCTACCTGATTCACTAAATACACAGAATGTTTCCTCCTGACCTATCACTCCACAGCAAAAAGAAGTGTGACATACACTGTGGCAAGAGACTTCTCCCCTCCTGCATCAGGACCTGAATGAAGTCAAACTCCTAATGTGTGTCTGCAAAGTTCTCCTGGACCTGGGATTAACTCCTGGAGAACAGTTACATACTTAAATCCTTTAGCTGTCATAAAGCCTTTTTCACACACTCCCTCCCTGGATTGTTCTACAAACCTGTCATGTGCTCAGGGATAAATCCCTTGATGCAGAGATTTTGGTTTTTTTCTTCTTCCTATTATTGTAACATACCTTAAAATTATTTTAGTCATCACTTTTGCTTTACAAATGCAGATTTTAGACCTTGGTGTGCTGAGAACACCCATGTATTCATGAAATGCAGTTATTTCTGTAGTGGGATAAATGGGTACAAGCATGCAGTGCAGATTTGCCTAGGACAGGATTCCCCTCTCTTGGGGACCCAGTGACTCAGACAATAAAAAAAGAAGCAAGGAGCCTCCCTATCCCAAGGTCTTGACATCAGCCCAGGCTCTTCCCTTCTCCCAGGGGATTCACTCCCAAGTGATGTGTTGTGGAAGGAGCAGAGCAGTGATAGAGTCCTGTAGAAATAGTTGGAGGGTGAAATTCCTGCCCAGTGGGAAGGCTGGACCCATCAGGTCTGAAAGTGACATGCAGGCTCTGCTGGCTCTCTGCACAAGGAGCCAGCCACAGCTAGCTGCTTTGTGTGAAATCCTGGCCCCACTCACAGGCTACCATGTGTCCAAGAAAATCCTCTTTTTTTCTCATCCCCTCTCTCTCTCCACAAAGAAATTCTTCCACAGAATTTCTTAGAATTTGAGAATGTTGGCCATTGAGCTGAAGTTTCTGGCTGCAGCACAATTATAATTGGTCTCTCATGGACAGGCTCAGCGCAGAGGCCAAAAAACTGCAGGAGTTATTAATGACTGGGTTCCCTTCTATTTCCTAACAGCCAGACAGGCAGGAAAGTTAGAGGGGAACACTTGGGGCTGAGCCACTACTCTCCTCTCATATGCACTGTCCTGGTGCTCCAGCACCTTCTTGCAGACAGGAAGCCATTCACAGTGCAGACACCAGTCGGCACTGAGAGTTGTGGGAAACAGATTGGGCATCCAGAAGCCCTTTTGGTGTTCAGAACTAATTTCGTGGGCCTTCTCCATGCAGCTGAAGAGTGCATCAGGGTGAAGCCTTTTCAAAGCCACCTGGTTTGTCACGAGCAAGGTTGGAAGTATAAAGAGACACAGGTGGCTCAGCAGACAGAGGAAGTGATAAATCCTTCCCCCTCCATCCCTCAAATAAAAAGAGCATCACAGAAAAGGTTCAAATTGAGTGAGAAACACACTATCACAATTATTACATCCCCATTTAACAACGATCACATGGCACAGTGCCAGCTGGCACCCGGAAGACATTGCTGCTTCTCCTTCCTCGCTCAATATACACCGTGACAAGAATACACTCCTTGTTAGGTTGAAAGCTGAAGAATGGGAGGGAAGAGGCCAAAAACACACCCTTGAACAATCACTATCAAGTAAACAGCTGTACTTGGGAAAGACATTTTTTAAATATATCTTCCATGAGGTTTTAGGGGAGCAGATCTCCATGTATATGTTGGGAAGGTGAGTGTGTTCACACTTGGGCATATTTCTGTGGTGTCAAACAGTCTAGTGGCAGCTAAGAGAAGAGTCTGTGATGTCTTCCTTTCACACAGTAAGGTAAAAGTCCATGAGTCTGAGAATTTAGGGATGCATGCCAACACAGCAGCTTGGGTAAATTTGGACTGGCACTCCACACTGGTCATGCCTGTGCTCAGCCTTTGATAAGGGGTTGTCTCACAAAAGCTCCTAACAATCTAGTGTCATTCCAGCAAGTCACTCTCTTATCAAAGGTCATGTCAAAAATTTGGAGGGAACCAGGCCCAATAAATGTATATGCCACTGGACATTGTTTATTCATGCTAATGTTCCTTAATTCACACTTTCCACTGGCAGAACAACTTTATGGAAGCATTGGGGAAAACTGCTGTTTGTTCATCATGTCAGCAGGCTGCTGTGGTTCAGTAATTTTACACTGAGGTTAGTACAGGGAAGCTAGCACTCGAGGTTTGGAAGAAGTGGATTTCAGGAAGGCTAGTGCCATATCCAGCTTTCTGAACACAAGCCACTTGTACCTACAAGACAATCTGAAGGAACCATCACCACAGCAGAGTTATTAGGTTTGTCCAAATGTGCATTCTTTTTTCTGACAGTGTGCTAGGCCAAGATGTTCACTTCTGGTAGCCAAAACACTGATTTTACCCAAGCAACATTTGCACCAAACTACCTGAGGGAGGAAGGACAAGATTTGGCCTGCACAGTCAATGCCTGGATTGACAAATAAGGCAATTGTTGCATTCTTGTTCTCCCATGACTTCCCAGGGCTGGCCAAGAGACTCTCTAAGGGGATGTCTCACCAGAGACCTTTACACATTGAAGTTTGACATCTCCTCCCTAGAAATAATTGCCCAGCTATAGTCTCTCTCCTGATATGGGTGGTCCTTCAGTGAAGGTCCTATATTTGGCCCAGTTTCTATTGCAGTTGTTCTGTGATCTTTGGCAAACCTTTTAATTTCTGCTACATCGGAGACCAGTTCAGCTTCACTGTCTGAAATGGGCTGGGGCTCAGCTGAAGCTCCGTGAGTCTTCTTGAACAGATCCCACCAGCAGCTGCCTCCTGAGCAGGCTCATCTCTGCAGTACTCCCTGAAAGAGCAGCATTGTGATGAAAATTTCATGGCCCTCGTGATACACATGCAGGCAGAAAGACAGAGGCCAAGGAGGCATCCATACCTTATTTCTAGTCTGCTTTTCTCAGTGGGCTGGTACAGGTCCTGTATAGCTCTGCCATCCCTTTTGTCCTTCCTTCCACATGCTAGTAATCCAAGAGAGTACAAAAGCTCTACAAAATAACAAGTAAATGGAAGGAAAAGAGGTCTCTGATGAATGGCAATGAGGAAGACAGTGTGATCTGGCACCATACACCCTGTGCCCCTCCTATGCTAAGATTTAGATTGATCTGTGATCAAATACAGCTGATAAGACAGCTGTAGCTCTCTGCCTTGAGCTATTTTGGCTTCACTTGCTCCTCCTTTCTTCCCTAGTTGCATTTTCCTTTTGTAATTTTGAATTACTAAAAATTTCCTTGGAGATGGGTTTGCATTAATACTGTGATCTGATTGCATCAATGTTAGTCTTAATTTCTTTCTCAGAGAAAAGATGGTTTAGCATGCAGGTGGGGAGTCATTGTTTCAGGCATGACATCCACCCCAGGTCCAGTTGAACTAAACCTGTGATTTTTATCAGGTTGCACATGATAGCAAGGTCCCAAGTAAAAGATGGCATGGGTCTTGTGGAAGGCTGTCCAAAGCTGACACATGCTGAAGCCCTCTCTACCCTGCAATGTGTTCCAGTTGGGTGAATTATGCAGGGAAAGAGAAGGACTGAAAAAAAGGCCAGCCTGCAAATATGCAATTGTGGCACTCTCCTTTTGGAGCAGGAATGGCTGGTATGAACAGCTGGTTATCATAGGCAATGTCCCAGCTTCCCTATCTCCATTCAAGTGTGCTACGTGCACCAATGGTTTGGCCCCATGTGACCGTGGGAGAGAAGTACAGGATTTCAGAATGACCAGTGCTTTCTGGGTGCATCAGGGATTTGGATGGTGTAGCTAGACAAAAGTGTAGGACCTGGCTTATTCAACTCACAGTTTGTCACTGCTGTTGAGCCCACACCAAAGCAGGCCCTTCCTGTTCTACTTATGCCTGTAGGTCTTTTCCTGTAGTTCTTTTCCTGGTATCCAATAAATACTCATCAAAAGCACTACTTGCTGCTTTATCATATGTTCTGCCTACTAACCCCAGACCAGAAAATATTTGACCCTGAGCGATGTTTTCTTTCTCCCCGATGGTACTTTGTAGTATCAGAATTCAATCTATGTCCTACTCAAACTTCAGCTAAAGAATGTGTTGTTGCTAATGTATAACCAGGGAGTGTGAAGCTGCGTGTGAGAACAGCACACGCTACCAGTGTGAGAACAAGCTGCAAGCCTCATTGTGCTGCTGCAGAGCATTGTTTGATGTACTTTTTGCAGGACTGTATCTGGAGACCTCAAGTTGAATCTAGCTCCAAATGCAGCAGCCTGCTCATTTTCACCCATTTGCAGTGGGCAAAGGTGGCTCATTTAAAATTCCCATGGATCAGCTAAGGCACTACAGTTTGGCAAATGGCTCAGCAGTTGCGTGGCCAAAGTGGGTGAGCAGCACTCACAGCAGCACTGCTGCAAACAGCACAGAGGATCACCCAAGCAGGAGAGACTGTGGGACAGGCCCAATCTGTCACCCACAGCCACAGTAATCACCTCAGATGCACTACGTGCTTCCACCCACCACAGAACATTTCCTAATACCCTCTGACAAACCCAGCACGCTGCTGAAGGAGAAGAGTTCGCCTACAGTTAGAGTGCCCAAATCCAAAATACATGCCACATCCAGCATGCACAATGCCAGGCAGAGGCAGGGAGATTTTGCACGGTGTATCCAGAACAACCAGGTGGGACAGATTTCAAGCAGGGCAACCAAAGCCTAATGGCAAGCCAAGGCAGCTGATGCGTAAGCCAGGCCCTCACACAAGAGGAATGCAGCATGAGGAACCAGCTTGGGGCACCAAGCAAGATTCTCAGAGAAAATGAGATTTAATTTGTGGCTCAAGTGGTCCTAGGAGGCATCTCAGGAAGCACTCAGACAGGGAGCACTCTTTATGTCCCATTTGCTTTTAGTAAAGAGACATCTTGCTATATACACATGACCGTGGTACACTGGAGGAGTCCTGCTGCCTCTGCCAGACTGGTTACGTACTGTCCAGCTCTGCAGATACTGGGCCCGTGACTTGACCCAAACTTTCACAATCTACCCAGGACCAAAGGTCAACCAGTCTCTCACCTCCCCATACTGCAGATTTTGGAGCTCTACTGTAAGTCAGGTCAAGGAGGGATGTACCCTGAGGCGCACAAGGGCTCAAGCAGCAGCCCTGCTGATGACTATGGAGTCTGCATGGGAGCCAGGATTGCTTGGAAGAATGTTTATGTGTCATGAAACGAGCCATGGCACAGCAGAACAGTAACATTGGGACTCTCAAGGCCTCGCTTCCATCCCCAGCTTTGCCTTGGTCTTTACAGGGTGATGCTGGGCGAGTCATATCACTTATTTGTGCCTCCACCTGAAGAAATGTTGCTGCCTTGAGTTTGAAGGAGGATAATGAGGACAAATCTTTGGGCTCCAGTGCTGGAGGGTCCCTGCAGGTTCAGGCTGAGAGTGGATGAGAACACCCTCTCTGCTTCACATGACACCAGTGTGTGGTGTCGGAGATGACATCATGGCATGTGAACAAGCATTTACCCTCTGAAAGAGAAAATAGCAGAGGCATGTGTAATCGTTTGCTTTTCATGCCAACATATTTTCCTTATGTAAAGAGAGGCTCTGGCGGCCCTAAGGATGCTGAGAGATGCCTGTGATCCCCTGCAAAGGTGAAACTATCAGGCAAGGATGCCAGTGTACCTGCCTGGGTAAATTTGTGCATGCACTTCATGTTATAATGGGCTTTAGTATCTGATAACAGAGACCTGCTGGAGTCTGGCATGAGGACAGGAGGAATCAAAGGTCATGTCATGAATTCCAGTTATGCTGATAGGAATCTACAGCCAAAGGAAGGAGCTCAAGAACAGGAACTGTAGACTGGTTGGGAGGGCTGGAAAACAGAAACTCGCTCAGGGATGACAAGTATGGGTCATTTTGGACCCCAGCTGGACAATTACATGTGCATGTTTGCCATGGGACATTGGAAGGTGTTTTCCCTAATGGAAGTACCCATGAACTCTGCCATTACTAGCTTAACAAACAGACGAAATACACTGCAATAAATGTATTAAATAGCTAGTACATGCCTCTCCAGAGGCCTCTCCTTGATGGAGAAGCTGATTCATGACATGGATGGGCAGATCAGCAGATAGGTAGGAGATGCAAGCATGCAGTGTGTACCTTGCACCAGGAGAACTGTCTACACATAGAAACAGCTGAGAATGTATGTGACGTAGCACAAAGTTGCTCTGCTTACTGTCTGCTTTTGCCTTATCAGTCTGATGCTACCACTTGCCTTGTGCCTTATGCTTAGCAGGTGCCTGGGTGGCACAGTGCTCTGTGGGGCACAGTAGGGGCTGAACGAGTTTATACCATCAATGAGGCTCTGCAGCTGTGCATAGAGATGGCTCGGCAACCCCTGCACAGCATAGCTCTGTGATGGGTTCTGGAGGCAGAAAGAGGAGCTTTAACGTCATATGATATCCAGAAGAAAAGAATGGGATGGGATGGGATGGCATGGCATGGCATGGCATGGCATGGTATGGGATCAGAACAAAAATGAAGGATGGGGAAGCAAAAGAAAAACTCCTAGCAAGTGACGGACACTTCTAGTTGTATCATAATAAATCATTATTTAATTTCTCATTATTTCTTCTTATTCTTCAGTGAAATTATTCCACTATTTTCACAAAATTCTCCTCCAGCCTTGGATTAGACGTGTTCACTTTGCCTTTACTTTTCAAATCATGACTTCTATTTAGGTTCACCTGCTTCATGGCTGTTGCTTTTTGCCTCCTCATGGGATCTGACAAAGGCTTTGCTGACATTGTCTAAAGTCACATTTGAGCCAGGAAAGATCTGGTAAAGAGGCAGGAGGGTGAAAGACAGATACAGCATAGGCAGGGACACTACAAACTGCTTGAGTGTGTTATCATCAGAACATCTTTTTCTTCACTCCTCTGTTGTTAGTGGCACATGTCAGGCGGGAACAGGACCCACCTGTGAGGAATTGCACTAGGTGTTTTTTAGCGACTGAGTAGTCACAGATCTGGACCACTGAAAGCTGGCTCCAAACTCCTGGCAAATGGATGGAGAAAATCTCATTGAGTTCAGAGACATTTGGCTTTAGCTTCACAAAGAACAGCCTGAAATTGAAACATTGATGCATAAAACCCCACCCATGCAGTAACTACAAGGAAACGGGACTAAAGCTGATATATATGAGCCTCAGTGAACAGATTAAATCAACCCATTTGAATCAGCAATTTAAATAAGCAAGAGAGATTATTTTTAAATATTAAATAAAAACTTCTTTGCCATTTATCCTTTGTAATTATTTTCCACAAAGAAAGGTTGATAGTCATCAGGCTGTAGCCAGAAAGACTGTGTTGACATAAAACCACGTACAGTCTATGTACTAACTTACTGTTACCAGCATACAGTTTTATTTACACATATTTACTTACAGCTTTTCATGTTTTTATTAGGTCTTGATTATTACATTTTTCTATGCTGGAAAACAGTGAGTTATGTATTTTTAATTGGTTATAGGATGACTGTTTATCTTTACAATTGATTCATATCAGGCTGCATTTAGAATGAAATTTGAATCCATTAAAAAAACTCTAAAATCAGTTTTATTAAACTTTTAATTTATTAATTATTTAAACCATCTTAATTGCAAAACGGAAAAGAAAAAGTAGTATTAAACAAAAGAAGTTGCATCAGTGGCTAGTGGGTTAAATAGGTTGTTCCAGGACACTATATGCCCCAACACTGTAGATCTGCTGGATCTTGTCCTCTCATCCTCATTTTCCTCATAGATCAGAGGAAAAAAACAAGCTTGCCTGCTTTTTCCAAACCTCATCCAGTTTCTCAAGTTTGAATGAGCAAGTCACTGAATTTTAGTTGTGGAATAAACTGACATAAAATAAATAGTCGTCTTTACTCATGGAAGAGCAATTGCTCTCAAAACTGGATTTATCACTTATCAAGCTTTGGTTCCAGGTGCTTAGGCCGTGGTTTGTTTCAACTTTCTGAAATGTTTTGGCAGGAAGCACATGTAACTTGATGTTTTAAAAAATAATCAAGACAAAGAGAAGCTTTCTATCAAATATACTAAGCTTCCTAATACAGATGGCCATTGTCCCACATTTAAATAGCTCTATTTAAAAAAAAAAAAGAGAGAAAATTTACTGAATTTATAATTCTTAAAATTATTAAGTCTGCCATTCTTATTGTAATTTGTCTGTGATGGATGTTAAGAATGGGATGGACCTTACCTTCTCTGCCTGGTGATCAGACTACTTAAGCTGCCACTAAGAGACTGTGGGAGCAGCACCACAAATCACTGCCCCAGAGAAAAAGTTTCCAGCTGGAAATTACAAGTATCCCCCAGAATAGACAGAGATGGGAGCAGTCATGTCCATCCATTTCTTTTACCCTGTTCCATCTATCCTGTTTTTCCTCTTACAATCATGAAGGAGGTCTTTTCATACTGTTTGTGTGACTGCAAAAAGACCCTGGAAAACATGAACAGAGCACAAAACAATGCTGAGATGCCTGCTTGGATTGGAAAGGCACTAGAAACAATATCTTGAAGATCCTGTACCCCTAGCCTCTCTGCCCACCCTAGGAAGGAGAGTCTAATCGTGTGGGAAAGCCTCTCCCTGCAGGACACTGTGGAAGAGGCCAACACATGCTATTCTAAAAGGTTGTAATGCCATTCTGGTTTATTGCCAGTTGGCATTAATTAGCTGACTACCATCCTCTTTCTGAATTGTCTCAATCAAGGAGTACCTGTTAGTGATTTATAGCTGGCACTTCCCTGATGAAAGTTTTTCCACTCTAACTCAGCTTGAGCAAGAATTCTCTCCACACCAGCTTCACTGCAGTGTCTCACCATCCTGCTTCTGCCTCTTTTTATAGTACATGCCATGGGAGAAGCAAATGGAGGATTTTTGTGACAGTAGCCAGTCTGCTATTCTTCCAGCACCAGTGCTCAGTCTGTCATCTTGCCTGGTGGCAACAAACATGTCACCATTAAGAGGAATTGTTTCAGGGTCAGATGCTCCTAACCTCTAGCTTCACTGGCTGAGATGAATCTGTGTTATGCCAGCTGAGGATCTGTTCCTTCAGGAAAACAAGGCCTATCGGAAAGACTGCACAGGGAGGAAAAACAGAGTTTCTTAAAAGGTTAGCTAACACTGCTTTAGCTAAAGCCCACCACAGCCCAATTTCTGGAGGCTTATGGCACGTAAATCTTGGATTAACTCAATATTCAGTAGAGCTTTGCAATCCACTCGTAACACTTTTCAGTTCAGTGTGAAGAATTGGGCCTCTCATGAGACTCTTTTCAGCATTTCTCCAAAGCTCTGGATATCCTTCTTCAGTGAGGGATTTGAAGGGGACACTAATCTGCTCCTCCACTGCAGTGTGTGGGAAAGGAAATCTCAGGTGGTATCATACAGCATTTGATCCCTATTTCCTTTCTACAGTTACCTCATAGAGACATCAATGGGCAGCTCTTTCAGCCCAGACTTCAGTATTTAACCACTAGAAACATTCTGGTGTCAAGTTTTCACAGATTTTTTAGGTGCAAGAATACACCCTAGCTTCTAAATTAAGTCAAGTAGATATGGCAGGATGTGTCAATGATGTGATACTGTTGTCAGTCATTGCTGTTCAGAAGTTTATGTATGTCTCAGGAACCATGAGAGAGTGAAAACCAGAAGCTCGGTCTGTTAAGGAACAATGGTGCTCACATTTTTACTTTCCATGTTCATTCTCTTTTTTTAATGCCTGAGAGGTCTTTTGTTTGCAATTCAGTGTAGGCTTCTGGCTAGAAGAAACTATTAACCATGTCTCCAAACAGGACGGAAACAGAAAGGTATGGAGAGAAGATTAAGATCAAATCCCCAAACATAAAAGGAAATTTAAAGCAAAAAAAATTGAAAAGTGGAACGGCATGCTTCATCTCTATCATTGATAAAATATTTTGCAATCCTGGAAAACTTAATAGCTTCTTTGGCATAATCTTTATGACCTTAAAGGGGTGATAAGGAAGGTAATAAAAAACTGTTTCTGAAAGGTTATGCATTTTCCTAGTCAACTCAGTTTTTCCTTCTCACCTCCAAGGCTAACATTCAAAAGGAAGTTTGACACATATGGGTTTTGTCGCAACTTGGAAGCTGTTTACTCAACTTCTCCCAAGATACTACCTATGGAACCTTGCAGAGCAGGGCAAGAAAGGGAGCCCTGTGAAGTGGCAATGGCGTCGGAAAAGTGAAGAGTGCATAGCTCAAAATGCTCAAGTTTATTAAAACAAAATAGGTCAGTAGAGTTGCCCAGAGGGTTACGTAAGGCAGAAAGTAGCACTCCACAGGAGAGGAGAAGGGAGCCTGTTAAAAGGCAAAGCCACTCCAGTTTGTTTATGGTCAGTGATAACTGCCTTGTGGTGTGTCTGTTCTCCATAGCTGACAGAGTAAGTCACATTCTTTATCTCCACAGCAGATGAGAATTTGGACTGGACTGTTGTTTTGTGAGCTACAGATTAAAGTAAATGGAGCTTTTATTAATATTATGGCTAGCATTACTATTTTGTTCCTGCTATCTCTGCATTTCAGTCTCTACATAAGGAATTTCAGAAAAACGGTTTGCTTGAAGGGAATGTTAGGGATCATAACAGCAGTAAGGACAGAAGCTTGATACACCTGAAAAGGGTACCTAAGAAATGTAGGTTCACAGTTGTGTAGAGACAAGAGAAATCATCAAATGTGCTTTGGGATCCTGCAGAGCAATGCTGGGAGCTGACACTCTCACTCTGGCCAAGAGGTCAGCCCAAAGGCCAATAATACATCTGGGAATGGGGAAGTACCTGTGGTCTGCCGATGCACCTGTCCCAGTACCAGTCTCGCTCTGTTCTGCCTACTCCTCCTGTACCAGAAATCCAGCTTCATATCTTACATGCTGCCAGCTCTGTCTCAGTTCCCCAGCCCCTGGCAAAGGCAGGGGAGGGAAGGCCTCTTTTGCAGAGAGGTCAGGTACCCTGCAGCTCTCACATCTCAGTAAGGGTATTCTCACTTTCAGGTACCCAAATCTCAAGCCACCTATCCTTCAGAAATGGAAACTTGTGGCCCCTTTTCATGCCTTCTCCTTGGCTCCTGTGATACATTGCTCCTTCCCTTCTGCAACCTTGACTCAGTGACATGGCAGAGCCACTAGTATTAAGAGCTCTTCCCAAAGTCAGGCAGAACCTAGGCTGCACTAAAGATCATACGATCAGAGAACATCTGATACCACAGACAACACCAGGACTATTTTTCATGGGTTTAGGTCTGTAAGAGTATATGAGAGTCCTTCACTTGTTTGCAGACTGTCTGATCCAATGACATCTGCTGAGTGGACCATGACTCAGGAAGCTTCTCAGCAGCTTCAGGAACAGGTCCCTGGGAGGAAACATGCACCACATGCCTTTGAGCCATTTGCTGGGAGCTGGTCAGAGAAACAAAAGAGCTTTATCTTCCATGGGAAAATGCTGAATCATAAAACCCCACATTTTTCATAGGGGCACATCAGTTTTCATGGCATTTTCAGGAAAAAGTCTGTCTAATGCAGGACAGAAAGCAGAAGGTTATTTTTATTTTGGTGGAGAGTAGAGAGTTGAAGGAGACAGACAGGGATAAAAGGTTACAACCCTATTCAGTCCACTGGACAAGCAATGTGGGAGTCAGTACAAGTTTTACTCTGCCTGGTCCAGAACCAGGGCTGGATCTGCTCAGCTGTATGCTCTGAGCAAACACCTGCGTGCTGGAGAATTGCTGGAGGGGACAGGGGTGAAGGTGCCTCTCCCTGTATAATTTTTGCAAGACATGTTTGAAAAGGCCTGGGTCCGTCCCATGTCAGAATAGCAGTTCTGACACCCTGCAGATGTCTGTACATGAGGACTCAGCTCTCCTAGCCAAATGGATGGTTTGCATTCTCCTACACTTGATCTGCATTCCTCCAACTCACCAAGCAGCAGCAGCATCTGTGCCATATACAGCGTCACATCCCTATAGGACAAAAAGCCCTGGGATAAGACATGAGAGCCCTCTCCTTCAGCCAGAGCATTGCTTCCTCTTTCTTGTGCAGAAACAGGTAACCTCTGCCATGCCAGCATGGAACAGGCTCTTGGCTGTGAGAGGACTGGCTTCTTTCATGCTACAGCAAGGATGCTCCCGCCCCAGCACTCAGCCTCCTCTGGAACAAGCTCACAAAAGCATGGCACACTTCTATCCCAACCTGTCAGAAATGTGTCAAGCTGCTGCTGCAATATCTACTTGGCACAGAAATGCTGCTCTTTGGGGTCACTTTCTTCTCCCAACAGGTCTGGCCCTGTCTTGTAGGCCCTTGCCACTGGGTGAAATGCATTTTGTTTGGCACACAGATGCCTTTGTTCAGTTGGCTCTGCACTTTTTCAGGGATCATCCACAGTCCCTGCAGCTCTCCATCGGGGCTGTCATCCTTTTTAGTGTCCCTGGAAGTGTGGCATTTTCTGGTTCGTTCACACCAAAGCTCAATTCAAACGGGACATGATGTGTATCTTTTTTAGTGGGCCAGGCTTTGGTGTGTTCTCCTAACAGGTAACCATTTCCATGACTAGTACAGATATTTATTCCTCCTCGCGTGTGACTGGGAGCCTTAACTCCTGCGAAAGAAGAGCACAGCATTACTTGTATGGTCCATAGTGTTACAGGCCTTTGAAACTCTGCATTTTCTAGTCCTTCAGCTTCTCGCTCGCTTGGAGAGGCCAAAATTTAAAGCAGGTCTGTGCTCTAGTGAGTAACTGATGTAATTACGCTCACTTGTTACAAGGAGAAGCTTTCACGAGAGGGGGAGGCGGTGGCCCCACGCCAGGAGGTGTGTCCCCGATGACAAGCCGCGGAGCCAATCACAGCCCTGAAAGATCATCACATTCATACCAAAAAGAAAAGAAACCGCCCCAGGGTATTTATATTGAGGAAGGGAAAAAAAAAAGTTGGCAAGAAAGAGAAAAAGAGACTGAGAACCTGCAACTTTGTTAACTAATTCTGCAGTTGAATTGAAAAAGGCCAGGCTGGTCCCCCGACAAATCTTGCTTCCCATCCCCTCCCCTCTGTCGAAGCATCTCTGGAAGTCTGTCTGTAAGCTGGAGTGAAAAGTTCAGCTGCTTGGAGTGGTCCTCCTTTCCCTACCAGGCAATCTCGTAAGCCGCTGCCTGTGGGGCTGCCTGCCCTGGCCTGAGCAGAGCTTGTCCTCGGGAGGACGAGCCTCAGCAGGCAGGTGGGCAGTGGTCGCCCGGCAGCGATCCCTTGATGCCAGCAGGGCAGGGAGCGGGACCGTCCAGGAGTCCCGAGAGTTAATAATTACCGTCACAGCACTCAGCACGCTGGCATGGGCTCCCAGCTCCCTATATCTGTTAAACAGCTAGAGAAAGAGAAGGCAGGTTTAGCTTTAACCAAGGGGTAAACGGTCAGCACTTACAAATGCTGAACCACCAAAATCCAGCCAGCCACGGGTTATTTACTCCACTTGCACAAGACGACTGTGCGGTCCAAAGGATGCGAGACCCCCGTAGCAGCCTATAAACACATTTTCTGTCCCTGGCCTCTTGGATGAACCAGGGGAAAAAACTCTTCCCCTCCCTGTGCAGCGTTTCTTCCTGCCCGGCCTCTCTGTTGCCTTTCCCTCTCTGGACTGCCTGTTCCAGGGTACAGACTGTCTCTGACCGCCTTGTGCGGAGCCTCGCACAATGGGGCTGTAATACAACCTCAGCGCGAACGCCCAGCCATTATTAATAATAATAGAAACGCCCATCACACCCTACGGCAGCTGCGGACAGGGCCGGGCAGCAGCAGCAGCCCCGCTCCCCGTGGGAATACGGTGTCCCCCGGGAGCCCGCAGCCCCCTCGCCGCCGCCGTGGTCGCCGGGGGAAGGCGGCAGCGCGCTGCGCTTTGCCGGGGGTGGGCAGCACAAAGGGCCCCTTCGCGGCCGGGGCAGCTCCCCGGCGGGCTCGGGGGGCCGGCCGGGCGGGCTGAGGCGCGGGGCTGCCCTGCCACCTGCCGGCTAAGGGGGCGAGCAGCGGCGCAGAGCCCGCGGGGCGCCGGGGAGAGCCCCCAGCCCGGCGGGAGCGGGGCCGGGGCCAGAGGCAGGGCTCAGCGCTGCCCCTCGGGGAGGGCATCCCGCTCGGCCACCTCCTCGCCCTCTGTGGCCGCGGTTAGAGCCGGAGCCTTGGCGCTGTGTCCAACCCTGTCCGTGGATGTCCGGCCTTGGGGCCGCAGCCTGCCGAGGGCAGAGGCTCTGGCGAAAGGGGTGGACTGGAATGGGAGGCGCATGGCCCGCCCCAGGCTGCAGGGGCAGCGGAGGGGAGAAGCCTGAATGTTTCTCTGCGATGGCTGGTGGTGCCGCGCTGTCAGCTCCGGTTCTTTGTTCCCTCTCCTCCCCACCTCCCGTACAATCGTCTGACTGTTTTAGTCACGCACAGCTCTGGCCACTCAGCCCCTCCCCTTGCAAAAAACACGAGACCAAGGAAACTCCTCTCCCATCTGCATCGGATGAGAGATGGGGAGGAGACCTTTCCCATGCCGTGCTGGGCTGTCAGTGGTAGTTCTCTGTGTGGCTGAAGTATTTCTCTGGCTCCGACCCAGGAAACGGGTTTCTGTTGCAAGCTGACTGTTCTCTGGTGGCCCCACAGTGTGGTCATCGTGGGCTGGGCAAGGGGGCTTCTGCTGAAACACCAAAAGTCTTAGGGGTAGGGATAGGGGAGAGCAGGATGGGAACTCCCAGGTGAGAGCTTTTGGTCCAGCCAGAGGCCTCGGGAGCTAATGGCAGTGCCTTCTTTTTTGACAGGGGCGATGACCTCAGTGGAAATATGTGGGCTCAGTCTAGAGGTGTCCATCTGTAGCAGCTCAGGAGAGAGCCCGTACTGTGGGGCAGCCATGCCAGATGTCAGGCTTGCTGTCACGGTCACTTGCCCTTCACCAGAGGTTGTTCTCTGACCACCACCTCGCTCCCCTGCTCTGCAGTCCCTTCTCTCCCTTCCCACAGGACTTTCAAGCTGCCTCCTTTTAGCATCACTCCCCCCTTCTCTTCACCCTAAGACTATAGCTCACTCCCCTTCTCACTAAAGACCACCCATTGCCATGGTAACATTGCCTCTTACAAAGTTGCAAGCAGACACAAAAGTATGTTTCTCCCCTGCTTTACATGGCCCCTCCCTTCCATTCCAGTTAACAGGACAGGACTTTGCTTCTAGGGAGGAGGTGGAGGGCTCCTGCATTTCATTTTCATTGTGGAGCGAGGTTTTTTCAAGCCCTTTGCTCTGCAAGTGCTGAAGCCAGTGGCCACCATAGGGAAAGAGCTGTCATTCATGGACCGCCTGAAACCCCTTGAAGGCAATGGTGCCATGGGTGGATACTGGTAGGGCAGATACTGGCCCTGTACAGAGTGTCTGCCAGTTAGAGGGGACAGGCCCATGGAAGAAATAACAGGATAATCAAGACCTGCATTTGACCCACTATGAGCAGAAACTCTCTCTGCTGTGATTCTGTTCTGCTGCTGCCACTCTGGTTCTCTTCCCAAAATGATTTCTTCAGCTTATAGAGATAGAGCTTAACTGGCCTGTCTCCAGGACTGCTGGCACCCCTCGCTGCCACAGCCACACCATGAATAATGTTGGTACTACTTACATCTTACATGGCAGTACCAGCAATTTAATACTGCCCTGGATACACCCACAGTTCATTGCAGCCGTGGCTACAACTGCACTGTAGACTACAGCATCTATTTGTCAGTCTCTTGTTGACTTTTCTTTCCCTTCCCTTCTCTCTTATACACATCTTACTCTCCTCTCTCTTGGTGGATCTACCCTAGGCCTTTGTAACTCTCAATAAAACCGTTCCTCCATCCTCCTTTTCATGGTTTTTCTTCTCCTTCTCTTTGTCCAGGATGTTCTTTCTGCTTAAAACCAGTGAAGGATCTCCATATCTCCTGGTCTGTTTGTCAGGCTCATCTCTCTCAGTTTATAATTTTTGTTGTATAGTTGCCATACCAGCCTCATGTGACATGTTCTCTTACCTTCCTTTAAGACTCCATAAGTCACAGAATTACAGAATGACCAAATATTCCGAGTTGGAATGGACCCACAAGGATCATCGAGTTCAGCTCTTGGCCCTGCACAGAACCATCCTGTGCCTGAAAGTATTGTCCAATCACTTCTTGAACTCTGTCAAGCTTGGTGCCATGACCACTTCCCTGGGGAGCCTGTTCCAATGCCCAACCACCTTCTGGGTGAAGATACATTTTTCTAATATCCATCCTAAACCTCCCCTGACACAACTTCAGACCATTCCCTTGGGTCCTGCCACTGGTCACCACAGAGAAGAGATCAGTGCCTGCCCCTCTTCTTCCACTCACAAGGAAGTTGTAGAGTGCAATGAAGTCTGCCCTCAGTCTCCTTTTCTCCAGGCTAAGTGATCTCAGATTAAGTGATCTCAGCTGATCCTCTCACAGCTTCCCTGCAAGGCACTTCGCCATCTTCACTGCCCTCCTTTGGATACTCTCTTAATAGCTTAATATCTTTCTTATATTGTGGTGCCCAAAACTGCACACAATATTCCAGGTGAGGCTGCCCCAATGCAGAGCAGAGCGGGACAATCCCCTCCCTCAACCAGCTGGTGATGCTGTGCCTGATGCCCCCCAGGACATAGTTGGCTCTCCTGGCTGCCAGGGCACCGCTGACTCATATTCAACTTGCCATCAACAGGACCCCCAGGTCCCTTTCTGCAGCACTGCTTTCCAACATCTCATTCCCCACTCTGTATGTTTGTTGAGGTCTCTCTGCAGAGCCTCCTTGCCTTTGAGGGAGTCAACAGCTCCTCCCAGTTTTGTGTCCTCTGCAAACTTGCTTGGTATCTCTTCCAGTCCTGTGTCCAAGTCATTTATAAAGATGTTGAAGAGCACAGGGCCCAAGATGGAGCTCCGCGGAACCCTATTAGTAACAGGTCGCCAGTCTGATGTCACCCCATTCATTATTACCCTCTGTGCTCAACCCATGAGCCAATTGCTCCCCCACACCATGATGTGTTTATCCAGCTGTGCTGGACATTTTGTGCAGAAGGATCCTGTGAGAGACAGTACTGACAGCTTTACTGAAACCCAAAAAGATTACATCAACTGGTTTCTCTTGATCACCTAAGCAGATTACCTTGTCATAAAAGGAACTCAGATTGGATAAACAGGACTTTCCTCTCATGAAGCCATGCTGACTGTGACCAGTGATTGCACTGTCTTTCAGGGTTTTTTTAGATACTTCCCAAAATAATTTTCTCCATAACTTTACCAGGCCACTGAAGTGAGACTGACAGGCCTGTGGATTCCAGGGTCCTCCTTCTTGCCCTTTGTGAAAACTGGGACAATGTTCAGCAGCTTCTGGTCAGCTGGGACCTCTCTGGATGCCCAAAACTGCACAAAAATCATCAAGAGAGATTTTGTGATGACATCAGCCAGCTCTTTGAGGATTCTGTGATGAAACCCATCAGTCCCCATAGATTTGTAGGGATCCAGCTGGAGCAGTAGGTCCCGCACAATTTCAGGTCAACTGGGAATTGATCATTCTCACAGTCTCTTCCACAGACTCTCCTCCCCTACATTAACTTTACTACCATCACCACTGAACTTTCTGCCCTGACCAGTCTCTGTTTCACCCCTCCAATGTGTTTTTCTAGAGGGGGGTTTGTAGTAATAATGCAAAGCTTTGGGCCACTCTGCTCATGTCAAGTGCTGTGACTTGCCACATGCTACTGTAGTGCATCTGGGCTGGGCTTTTGCACCACAGCTGGGCAGTAGATCTTGGTGTGAACAATAGGAACTGTTTGCAAATGTGCTGCTGAAACTGCTGACTGCCCCAAACCTGAGAACTGACTTTGAACATTACTATTTAAAGCAAAGATGTGAAAATATAATAAAATTTTTAAAAGGTAGCTGGACTAAGGAGAAGAAGGAAGGTCATCAATAATGTTTATGCTTTGGCAATCCTGAGAGAGAAAATGGCATTCAAAGGAAAGGAATTTTTTCTCCTAATATATTTCACAGCAAATGGGAGAATTTGAGAGGAAGCAAGAACTGGTGTTACTAAAATGAAATAAAGCAATAGAAACCATTCCTGGTACACCACCTGGACTCATCCCAGTATAAGCAGCATATTTCAATAACATAAAAATATACATGTAGGCGTTTCCAGGCTTTAATTATCTTTGACAAATTCCACTGTCAAAGTCCCTCAGATCAACTGCAAATTTTACATCCTTCTGAGCATGAATGAGAATTAGGAGGAAAACTACAGTAAATGAGGCTGTAGCAACAATGGACTTTCCCAAAGGCTGAGAAAAGTCCACAGAAAAGAAAATCTGTCAAGACAGAAGTGTGAAGGCACCCCTGACCCCACTGCTCTCGTCCCTACATGTTCCTTTCGCAGTGAGAAAAACTGTAAATTCAGCAACATCCATGGCAATCAGCAGGGTCAAATCCAAACATGAATTTTATTTGCAAGTCAGAGCTTGGTCTAAATCCTTCTATAGTCCACCCATGTTCCAGCCATTGTTCTATTCCAAACTTTTACCAGCACTTCTCTCTAGCCTTCTGTTTATTCTCATGGTTCTTTTCGCTAACTTTTCTTTCCATTCTAATTTTCCCTTGAGATCTTGCCAACATTCCAACACACTATGTCAGAAGCATCCACTCCATGCTAATTTACAATCATGATCTTTCCATTACTGTCTGGTCTCCTTCACTCTGACATGTAGGTTGGAACACCAGCCTTCCTGCAAAACTTAGGCATTGCCAAGCCAGCTCACCTCTACTAGGGAGTGCTCCTCTCATAGAATTTTATTGAAATACCATGCCTTGGGTACAGAGTTCTGGTAAGCACCTTCTCTGCTCTCCCTGTAATCACAGGACAAACATACACCTTCACAAAAAGCAAGACAGACTTTAGGTGACCTGGAAATTACTCTGGTTGTTCCTCTCTCCCCACTGACTGTAAGTAAAGCCAAGGACTTATGAGCCCCTCATCTTGTATAAAGTAAGATGAATTCAAGGCTTTTGGGACACTATGTTTTTTTCCCATAATAGCTCTTCTTCCTCCCTAATAACAGGCCACAATCCCATGAGAAGTGTCTCCCAAGAAACAGGATACCTTTTCTTCCCATCATATGCCATTGTTTGGCTCTCTAGCCTAACTACAGTTCAGATAGCTGCTGCACTCCCAGGGCAGAGAGGCTGGATGTGTTCAGCTATCATTACTGATTTTAGGCAGGAGATACAGGTCTCGTATTTAATTCAGGTGGGTTCTGTTCCTCCACTCACCAGCTATAGATTCCTTGGTGTGATCTATACTGTCCCAGTCTTCTAGGATATCTCTTGCATGCACAGTGGACAAGCCTACTTCAGTCAGTCTCAGCCTGGATATCATGGGCCTCTTCATCATCTAGAATGAATGAGCACAGCTCCAATGCCTCCAGAGAGGCTGTGCTGATTTACACTAGTCAAGGACTGAGGTCCCTTGATGCAATGCCAGCTCTTAATTACATAACACAGGTCTCCTGGGCTGCATCAGAAGGATCATAGTCCTACTGGGTTGCCCTTTTCACTTCTGATTTTTTGTGAAACTTATGGCTGGAGGAATGTTGCCATTATGAAAAGGCACATACTACCCACAATATTCTTTCTAGCTTTGACAAACTTGGCCAAGCTCCCAGCCATGACAAGGCACTTTTGCACCTTGTCTCAGACTTTTCAGTCCTACTCTGGGAATCTGAAGAGCCCCTGGGTAAGCAGTGGTATATTCAGCCATCACTGGGCAAAAAAAGGTCCATCATGCTCTGCAGAAGGGAAACCATTCAGGCTGTGCATGGTGGCACCCCCAAAAACATGGAGAGGCGGCATATCCTGCACAGGAATACTTGTTCAGAAGAGCAGTTTCTAAAGAACACTGATTTCTCATTCTTTTCTCTATCACCTCCTCCTATCTTGTATCAGTGACTTCTCCTGAGCTGCCTTTCATCTCTACCTATGCCCAGACCAGGAACAGGCATTGAACTGTCCAAGAGTTAATTCTGTAAATTGACCCTCCAGGATAGTCCAGATTATACCAGTTTCCTAATAATAATTTTTATTGTCTTGTAAAATAATCATTTGGCTTGTTCTAATTTCAGTGGCAGGTGCATCTCTGAGCAGAATGAAAGAATTTTGAGGCTGTGCTGTGCTATTGCTTCTTCTATGCTCCTCTTCACACTGAAAGAGGCCAGAAGTCCCTTTCTGTTCCTAGGCATAATCTCTTCAAATATCAATTACAATTATATAGAAAATTGAGACTTTTCTGGGGGTGCACAGCAGAAGAGCAAGGTGCAAGTTGTAGCAAGATAAAATATAATTAGATATTAGGAAACATTTTTGCACAATGAGGGTGGTCAAACACTGGAACATGCTGTTCAGAGGTTGCATAATGTCCAGCCCTGGAGATCTTCAAAGGTCAACTGGACTAAGCCCTGAGCAACATGATTTAGCTCTGAAGGTGGATCTAACATAAAGATTGGCCATGCTTTGAGCAAAGGCTTGGACCAGATGACCTTCAGAAGTATCTTGTAACCTCAATTATTATATGAGTCATAAATCTTTAATTGCAGGAGCCAGCTGTTCTTCCCTTTGTCACAGTCCCCTATGAAGTACCCTGCAGCAACTTCAAAATCTTCTCTGCCAGTTCTTGCTGTCTTAGTCTTGAATCACTTGGAAACCCTCATTAGAGAAGTTCAGGTGTCTCCCAGCAAAGTCAAATTTAAAGAGACTGCTCTGAGTTTTCCTTGCACACCCTGAAACCACCTGAACAGGTCAGAGCAGGAACTGTTAGAGTCTGGATTGACAACACAGGGAAGTACCACGCGTGTCATGCTGCCCATGCAGACAAGTCTCTTCAAATGCATGATCCAGCCAGCATCCATGATACTCATTCCCCTGGATGACCATGCTCACCCCAGTACAAGGGGTGGAACAAAATTGCTGATGTACATTAATGCCGCCCTCCTATGCCAGGCCACTTGCAAAGTTTAGATAGCATCCTCTCCTGGTGAACTCCTGTGACAATGTAGTGTTTTAGGTGTATCTAGAAGCTCCTCTTCACAGGAAAGAAATGGTTAACATGTAGGACAATAGGTTCCAGAGACACTCCCTGATAGTCAGAAAGCAGAGGAAAAAGCCAAGAGCTAAGGAACTCATAAGTGCCTGCTGGCCACATAGAAAATCCTTTCAAGGCTTCTCTTTGCTGTTGCCTAAATCTACTCCTTTCATACTCTTCCTACACTTCAAAAAGGAGCCAGATGACCCCAGAGAGTGATGATGGCCTACAGCCCAATGTGCCTAGGTCTTGGAATCCCTTAGCACCACCTTTTGCTTAGATTGTCATGCTGCAGAAAAAAAAATATTGCTGCCCTCTCCTCAGTGTCTGCAGTGCACTCGTCTCTAGGAGCAACTGTAGAAAAGGCAGGAGAAGCAGGGAGTGGTAGACACTCAGAAGGTTCCTTTTGTAAGGGAAGCAGCTACTTTTTGGGGGTTAGACATGGACCATTCCATGCAGATGAACTCACATATGTGTATTTATGTGTACATTCCATTTCCCAGCCATCAGTGTGTAGTATGTTTCTGCACTGCAACCAACATCCTCCTGGAAACTGTGGGTGCTGCTAAGCCCCAAATAACTTCACAGTGTCAACCAGTAGAGACAGAAGCACTGGCTGGCTTTCTCCACAGAAATTGCTGTTCAACCACTGATTCCTCCACTTTATCCCCAGGGAGATTTATAAAATACCTTCAAAGAACAAGCTGGGAGCTAGAATTCACAGAACCTCTGGATGATAAAGCTCATGGACTCTGTAAATGCTCTATTTTATGACACAATATTTCTTATTCCTCACTACTTCTCATCCTTCACCCTTTCACAGGTGCTAACCACCTTTTTCTCAAAATTGATTACCAAACCCAAACTAAACTCAAAACATTTGTTCTCAGCCAGTTCTTAGCAGGACTTTGCTGTTTGTGGTTCAAAATTGAAAAGGAGGCTTTCATGCCTTAAATTTTTGCCAATTTTTTTCATAACATGTCATTGGATCAACTGAAATTGACTCTTCCTACAAGTCTAGCTGCTTCATAGCTGTAGGGTTTGGTGGTTGCACTATTGCTAGTACCATGGAGAGGCTGTGCTTTGCAGAGGAGAGAAGGTGACTCAGCTGCCAAAGAAGGCAGATGAGTGAAGACAACCTTAAATTCATGATAAGGGCTAAAAATGTAAACCAGGTAGAGAAGCAGACACACATTGAGGAGGCAGCAGGACACTGGGGCATAGGAACTACATGCATATCATACAACTTGGGGAAACGTACCCTGTGGTGGGAATTGCTTCAGAAACAAGGGCCCTTAACCACTTTCATCCAGCCCTCCCCCAGCTTAAGTGATTATGATGGGAAAAGAAGATGACACAAATGGCCAGAAAGAATTAAATGATCCCTGGGTGGGATAAATGAGCTAACTAAATTGTTGGTGCTGTGGGATGCAATCTGTTTAGATCTGACAGAGATCAGAGGAGGGATGCTGCTTTCCATTCAGGGCCTCTCCACATGCTGTAGAGTATCAGCAGATACTAATGAGAAGTTTAATGGCTAACTTGAGATGAGCACACACACACATAATAAAGCAGGACAAAAATCAGAGCTGTTGTCTGCTGTAAGCATGCAGTGCTCAGGCAAGAAATCAATAAATTCCTGCCTAGTCACACAATGCTAATGGCAGGGTCCCAATGCATGGTAGTCATGGAGGATTTTAATTACTGTTCCCACATGTCTGCTGGGAAATGCACAATGCTAAACACCATCCAGCAGGAACTTTCTCAAAGAGCTTCAATGCTACTTTCTGATTCAAAGCGCTGAAGAGACGTGTTAGGCTGATAGCTCAGTAAACTAGTAATGGGATATGGAGCCTTTCACCTCAAGGTCACCTTCTAGTGACCCATGGTTATTACCCTCTCATTGCTGTTGCTTGTGTGAAATGAGGTGAAGAGCTTGAACCAATTCCTCATGGCCAAGCACCTCTATCGCACAAAACCTGACACAATAGTTGGTGCTAATCGGCCGCCTTGGTCACCAGCCTCCTCAGGAGTGGGTGCCCTGGCTCCCTGTTCCCTCATGGGGGATATCCCTGACAAGGTGTCAGCCCAGGGTATCCAGGGCTGGAGCTCAGATTGTTGGGTGGGCTGGAGCTTTTTGAGGGTACTTTCCTGGTGGAGTAGGTTCTCTGGGAGAAGGGTGATTCCTCCTCAGCACAGGGAAAGATTAGGAAGGGCTGTCTCCTTTAAGACAGGGAGAAACCCCCCCTTTCAGCATCTCTCCCAGCTGACACACAATGGCATGCCACCTCCTGGCTGCACAGAAATGATAATCAGAGGTTCAGCTAATAGGAGAGAAAGGGAGCTGCTCCCTGCCCTCCCAACCCCCTCATCGAATGACTCTTGTCACAGGAGATGAGGTGGCAGATGGATTGTTCAGGCCGCATTGGCTTTTTTAACCCCTTCCTCTCCATCCCAGCCCGTTCCCAGAGGGGCGTGTGGGGGCACCCACAGAGGACAGAAGCCCTGGTCAGGGGCCAGTTTTGCCATGGTGAGAAGCCTAAGCTATTTGCATGGAGGACCACGCTGTATCATGTAAGTATCACAGTGTCACATCAGTTGCTTGTTTAAAAGACCATGTGTGATGAGGTATTTGGTTCCACCCCGTATCACTCAGCAGTTCTTCCAGGTTCCCACATCCAGACAGGAGACACATATCCGAAAGGGATGTGGAAGAGTCGGCACATCATAGAGGGATGGAAAAAAACAGGATGAAAGCACCTTCCTGTCCAGTGGTTCCATCTGCTTTGCTTTAAGGGCATAGTTCATGCAGGTTGGCTGGGACAAGCTCTCCCCCTCAAACTCGGCATGGACTGCCAGCATTTGCTTAGCCAAGTAAACTTCACTGACCCAAACTCTACAAGGCAGTGCTAATCCTGGTGCAGGGTCACAGCCTGTGAAACTTCTCAGGGTCTTTAGCCACCTCTTTTCTTCCAGGATGCTCTGAACTCCAACAATACAAGGAATGGCTGTAGGAGGAAGCACCTACCTGGTATCTGCCTGTCTTTGGGGGCTTTGTTTTTCCAGCAGTGGTATGTACTGTAAAAAAGAGAGAGCCTGAAAATCCAAGCTGAGTTCTGCTACTGATTACGTTGCTTCAGTCTGATCCCATTACCACTGATCTACAGGGACCTGGAGTTGTGCCACTGTTTATTAACAGGCATTATTAATATTAGAAACGATAGTTCCTGGCATAGAGGTTAAGGTGGAGTTGGGGCATCTTCAATGAGTTCTGTGGTATTTCCAGCATATTTGGGGAATGCCGTATTGTTGTTCTGTTGTGTCACATTTATTATGTGTATGCTGCTTGTACTCAATCTGTTTGGCACATTTTAAAAGGCCACACCATGCAAGGGGATGCTGCTCAGGAGGAGGCCATGTGTGCTCTGTTAACACAACCAGTACTTTGCTTCTGGAGATATGTTTGGTATATCACCATGAGCCATGGTTTTACAATACCAGTGCCATCCAGAAATACACAGCTTTATTGTTGCCTTTGCATCTGCCTTGCAGCCTCCTCACTAGCCTACTCCTGGCCCTCCAGCTCTACCTTACATCTTGCTCTTTCCCTGCAGTCTCTGTTATGCTATTCCTCCAGCTCTGCCAAATCCTATTTCTCTCCGTTGCTGTAATTGTAGTTACTTGCAAATTCTCAATCTTTAGTAAATTGAGGCATTGCATTGACTCTGCCTCTTATGCCATCTTCCACAAGAAATACCTGTCTGACACTGAACAAAAAATACCTGTGTTGAGTGTCTCTTTAGAAGTAGAAAGTCAGTAGCAATAAGGTGGGAAACAGTGATCTTTGAAGGACCACATTCTACATTGTAGGTTCCCAACCTAAGCTACCATGAGCATGCAGTCAGTTGGTGGCATCTTGTCATGCATGGGAAGGAGTGGGTGCCCAGATCCAGTTACATGTTGAAATGAGGAGAAGCTGGGAGCCCTGATCTCTAATGGAGAAAACTTCAGAGTGCAGCAGGCAAAGTTTGCTGCTCACTGTGTTTGACAGCCTGCTGGCAGGCTGCTTCTGCTGCCTCTCACCAGGAAAGGGCTTTCTTGCTCACCTGCTTCTCACTTTTCCTTCCAATGCCTGATGCTATCATGAGATGCCATGGAGTGAAAAGCTGCTCCAGGTATGGGCAGAAGGGACTGGCAAGATTTTCCTGTGATCCAGGACTCAAAGGCAGTGCCTGCACATACAAGATGTACAACTTGCTTTCTTCCTTCATGCCCAGTTTCCCAGAGGTCAAAACACAGAATCCAGGAAAGCAGGGGCTCTTCTTCATTCTTTAAAAGTTTCCATACCTAAACCAGTACAATCCTGATGCAGTGAGCAATACTACTGAATTAACAACCTTTGGTTTTCCAGAACCCCACCTAACCATCCATTTAACATACCAGTGGTATTCCTTTCTCATAAAACCAGACAATTCCAGGTTCCCAATCTAGAAAAGACTTGTGGACTCAACAATCCCACCAGAACCACCTGACCTCTTTAGGAACCTCCACGGATTACTGTGAGCCTGAGTCCTGTGCTAAAGGAAAATGTGATGCTCTGTCTGCTCTTTCCCTTTTACCTTTGGGATAGAATTTATCTAGGTTGACAAAATCTTTAGAGAATAGCTGCAGCTGCATGTAGGGTCTTTGGTCCATTTTCTGCTCATGCAGCTTCTGCTTGAAAACTGCAAGTTCCAATCAGACCATGCCATGTGATGGAGTCAGGCTTGACTGCTTCAAGCCAACAGTACTGCACTGGAGGGTCAGAAGCAGACCAGGGGTCTTACTAGAGGAGCAGGGTCTGCTGGGCATAGTCCATGGCAGTGCCAGGTTTACAGGACAGGGGCTTTCCCATGCATGGAGGTCTGGTTAGTGGTGGTGTTGGAGCACCCTGAGTCACGCAGCAGTGCAGGAAAGCCTTGCTATTATTCTCTGATGGCAAAAAGAGCCCATGAAACAGATGTGCCAAGACTCAGGCTCTTCAGGATGCAGATTGCTCCACAGATCTGAGAGCATCAGCGACGCTCGCTGCCTCCCGCCCTCCTCCCCATACTGCTGTACATGTGTTTCAAACGGCAATTACATTTGTATTTTACAAAATACACTGCTCAAAGGAGAAGAGGAAGCCATGGTGCTCCCTGCCCCCACTCCTCCAGGCCCCCATTAAGTCTGTTTGCCTATAATTTCTTCCAACTGCCAGAGCCAGTCTGTTAGCAGTTAAGTTAAACAGAGCTTGTCCTGTAATAACCCCGTTCAGGCTGCTAATTGGTACCAGTACCTAGTCCCTGCCTCCTCCTGACTGCTGGTAGAGCTTTGTCTGCTGTGCTCCTGCCAGGTCAGCAGGAGAAGGGGCGTCACCTACTGGCCTTTGCTCTGGGACAGGGCCTCCCTGTCAGGGCACAGGTAGTGGCGGCAGGGGGAGGCGAACAAGCATGGGAAGGGCTTTGTCAGAGAAAGAAATGACCACGTCCCTAAATCTGCTCTGTTCCTCGCTGCTGAAATTAAACACAGCAGTTGCTCTGCCTGATCTGGCCACAAAGTTATCCTAATCATCTCCTTATGACATCTCAGTGGATTGCTGTTGAAACAATGATGACATCCCAGCATTGCCTCAGGACCATGTGGCTTCTCAGCAGGGAAGGCAGACAAGGTGGCAATCAAGCTGGACACAGCTATGCAGTGGCCATGAGGTGCCCAACTTCTCTGGAGATGTAGCTATTGCTACTACCAAAATGCCTCAGGATTATCTAATAACAGTCAGTCCTCATACAGCACCATGCACTTGGAACAATTCAAGTTAAGTATCAGGTGCTGCCCAGTCCCTCGGAGAACCCAGATGACTGGGCAGAAGTCAAGGTTTGTTGTCTGGTGCTCACAGTACTTGGGTTCAAATCTGTTGGATGACCTGTGGGAGCACGATATTATTTAATTTCCATGAGAAATTGTTTTACCACTCAGGATACTTCTAGGCATCACATTTTGGTCTACTGCACAAAACAGGCAGAATTATTTTGCCTCTCAGAGAATATACTTGCCCATCTGCTCAGGTATAAGCAACACCCTCTGTATATGAGAAGCCACTAACACACACTGAATTTCAAATATTTGCTGTCAAGTCACAGGAAAAGAGATGACTGGATTTTTTTCATCAATTAGATCAACAAATAAATGCAGCAAATAACTTCACAGTGAGTGCAGTCTGAGGAAACGATGAGAAGGCTGAATCTGACAGGCCACTCACTGTGAAATACATGTGCCACTCCTATTATTATTATTAGTTACTTGTTGTACGTTTCCATAGCAGTTAACTCTAATCCTCAGGGGGCCCGTGGGAGGTAAGACAGTTGTTACCCATTAAGTAAAAGCCCTGGTGGTCAGTGGTGCCAAATGTTTTGGCTGCAGCAAGGCTACCAGAAAAGAGGCTGATCTGAAGTGCTGGGAGGTAGGGCTTTACTGGGGTGGCACAAGATCTTAGTTCTTCTCATTTTGCCAGTATCCAGTGTAAAAATAGTCTACCTGCTGCTCAGAGACACCTCCTTGCAGCATGTGCAGTGCTTCCAGGCACTGAAGGAACCATATGAGCCTGCATCCTTCTCTGAAGGCCTTTGATGTGATCGTGAGGAATGGTGTCAGGCTCCAGACACACAAAGAAGCATGTCAGGCCTGATGCTCTTCCCAGTAACCCCTGGGAATGACAAGAGCCACGTCGTGGTGTTGGGTCCCCAGGGAAGCAACTGGAAGAGCATCCTCATGCACAGTAACCCTGCACTGAGGGGACCCTGCACACCCCTTGGCCCTGCAGAGCAGAGAAGGAATGCAGCATGCCTTTCCCCACCATCAGGCTCTAAAATCCCACCCTGAACACATTCTTGGGAGGAAAAAGAAATTTCTCTGTTCACTGACCAGGTGCCAAGAAGTGTGTTTATGCAGACTCTTCTTCAAGAACAGTGTTTGAATCTGCTCACCAAGTCTTCCTCATCCCCATTAGGCAGGGCTCCAAGCTTCCCCAGCTCCCATGGAGCTCCTCGGACCTGGAGCTATCCATGGTTTGTGCAATATGCCCAGCTTTCATGGTTTTGCTCATTGCAAACATCTGACTTTCATGCACAGCTCCTGCTTTGGCACTAGAGTGTCCAAATCATCCTATAAACATCACAAAATTGTTCAGCTCAGAACAAGTGGCCCTGGATTTCTCACACCTTAGGAATGACTGACACCACAAATGTGCAGAAGGTAAGTTGTTGCAGTTACTTAACTGAGATCTTAATTTACAGTTTTAGGAACCTCTGCTCAGGAAGAAAAAACTCAGAAATGGGAGATGCACCCTGGAGGTCCAGGTAATGGAAGAGAAACTTGATGAATTAAGAAGCTGGCAGTCCTACTAGTGTGAGAAACTGTTCAGGAAAGTCCCAGCAGCATCTCCACACAGAATGGATCTCGCACAGCCTCTGTGGCTGGACCAGAGGAAAAACAGAAGTCTGGGCTGGCTATGAAGCCCAAAGCTTTGGGATCTGAGCAGCAGAAGCTATGCAACCACCACTTTCCATGTCTTTGAGCTAGTGGAATAGTTTTAGGCAATCTTGATATGAAAGAGCAGTGAGAACTTGCAAGCCAAATGGTTCTCATTAGTGGCTAATTTTCTTGGTGTGAGGGATAAAAGCTCAGAAAGAGCTAAAGCATCTCCCAGGATTTGGGTGGAGAGGAAGGGAATGACTACAGAGGATCACCCTTTCCCCAGGCAGTGACTCTAGAGCTTGGCATGACTCTGCGCCAGGGAAAGAGGGAACTGCAAGCTGATTGGTGAGCTTGGCAGTAAGTCTAAGAGCCTACTCTCAGTCTAAAAAAGGATCTTAGAGTTTGAGGTAGAGACAGACTTGGCAGACTGAGAAGGGCTGGGGGTGTGGACTGCCCCAGCAACCAATAGATGCAACAGGTTGGATGCACAGCAAAGTGAGAGAGTAAACATGAGCTGGAGAGAGGGGATTTGAAACCAGAGCAAATAAATATGGCAGAGTTTCTCTGTTGAGCAAGCTGCTGGCAGATGAGAAGAGGCTCCAAGGCCACATGTGTCTCTATGGGGTGACCCTCACACTGCTGTCTCAGTCTGAATGTCTGGCAGCACAACTCCCATCCTTCAGGAGCTAAACAGGGAGAGACCTGGGCGACCAGGACAAGAATACACTGACTGTACTTTGAAAAGCCACATGAGCATGGTGTTTCTGGAATCTGCTTGTTTTCTGAAAATTCCTCAGGGAAGGTGACATGCTTAGACTTAGAGCTGAAATAGTAGCAGTTGATGTCCCACTGCTGTTTCCAGATCTCTTCCTTTAGTTATCTGGCCCATACTTGAATATAACCAGTTGGGAAGCATAAATATATAAATATATAAATATATATATATATATATATATATATATATATATATATATACACACACATATGGAAAAATGCTTGCACCCATTTTCTGGCATTTTAAGAGCCTGCCATCAAGTCAGTGGAGCACTACTGCAGATCTCAGATCAGTCTTGTAAACTGGCAGCCATTAGCTGACAGCAGTCTGATCTTTTGGTGTTGAAGAACCACCATTAAAAGAGGACTCTGAAGAAGACTTTCAGTCCCAGGGCTGAGGAGTAAGCTGATTAAGGATTGTTTCTCCCAAGGGCCAAATGGTGATGTAGGAAATCTTCACTGCATCTTTTCCCATGTATTTGGGGAGCAGCTGCAAAACAACTGGCCATGCTGACCTTCCAAAAGATAGTGAGAGTCCTCTGAAATTTCGAAGAAGTGGTTCTGTGTTTCTTGGTGCCCACACATCCAGCTATTTGCATGCTTAGGGTAGATCCACTGCTTTGGGACCCATTCACTTGAAGACTTTACTGTGAGGGTTCATTCGTTCTTCTGAACGCTCTGAGTTTTTGGAAAGCAAGGTGCAGCCTAGAGTAATGAGATCTAGCCCTTCCAACCACAGCAGACCAGCCCTGTCTGAGTCCTGCTCACAGCTGTCAACCTTGACAGACTGTAAATCTAAGGGCTGGAATGGGAGAACAGCTGAGTGGCCACCAGAGATGGCTGGGGGGAGCTGTTAAGGGCACTGCCTGGCTTTTGATCAGTCCTAGGAACCACCAACGTTCAGCAGGTGCTAATCCACTCTTTTAGCAATTCCCGGCAATCAGCTTCCCTCAATAGCTGAAAGAGGAAAAAATTACTTGATCACAAACCTGAAGAAGCTGATGTTGAATCATACCTTTAGCTTTTTTTCTGAATTGTTTTAAAGTATAAGAGAGGAAGGTAGGAAAGGGAACTATAAATACACACCAAATATTCACTCTACACAATAAAAACTCTCCATTAACTCATGGCCCACTTTCAAACACATTATCTGACTTAGCGTTTTCTGCTTTCTTAAGTTTGAGATTTCTCATGGTTTGGAGAAGCAGATTTAGTCTCTTGAGATCACACAGGCAACCATCACAATAGTCAGGCATGTGGTCTTACCAGCCTGTTAGATAGCTTCACATTTGTGTGCAACCTTCCCGTGAAGAGGAGATAGAGTACTATTCCCTTTATACAGACGGGGAATCTGAGAGCCTCAGATCATGCTGCAAAGCTGTGGCTGGGAACTGGATCCAGATCCAAGGATCCCAAATGACTTAGCTGCAGAAGTCTTATTGTGAAATCCCTTGTTTGAGCTGTCTTTTGAGTCGTACAGTGCTGTTTCTGCATTTGATGGACCACCCTGGAGCACATGTTCTCTCCTCAACCCAAAAGTGGACCTATAATTTAATTACTGTCAGGTCATGAACGCTGTTCACTTGCTGGGATCACACAACTTCCTGCAGAAATGCCCATCAGCTGCAGAGGAAATTATGCTCAGTTAAAATTTAACTCACAGTTGGGAAAAAAAATTCTCTGAAGATTGACCGCAACTGCCGTAAGGGTGAGAGAGAGACTCGACTCTTACCATGCTTTGTACTTGGAACAGGAGTCAGACCCTGACTCAAGGATTTATTCCTCAGCCAGGGTCCCACTGGAGGCTCAGCAGTCCCTGGCATGTGTGATGTGAATGGAGCCACAAGTAAGGTGGCTTTCCCAATATCATGCTTCAAACTCAGCTGATTCAAGTGCAAAACTGAAAACTCATGAGCCCCATTCCTGACCTGTGGGACCACTCTGATTTTTCTGTGCTTTTTAATTGGAGCAGGTGTGCAGCAGAAGCTAAAAGAGTCCAAGGGAAACCTCTCACTCACAGGTAGCCCCAGTCACATTCTGCAGATCCAGACACGTGTCACAAGAACATGCAGAAATGTTCTCTACCATAAGAGTACGTGTCACAGTCCCTCATCTTAAACATACAGAGTGACTTCTAATTAGCAACATACGTCCCCGGAAGACTGGCAAGATGTGTCTAAATTTACCCCTATCTTAATTAAATCAGAAAATTGCCTTCTGAGACTGATCAGCTCTGAAACTCTTTGCACATCTCATGATAACGGAGTTAAGCTGCAGCTGGCAGCTCCTTCCAGGCCTTGCTGGACTCTTACTTACTTACTCTGAGTGGCATGTGCTGCAGGTAGTGCCTCACAGGAGTACCAAATTGGTCAGGCATTCCTGTATGAGATAATGGAATGCTGCACTGAGCCACGTCAATGCCGGCAAGCAGAGGTGTTAGGGGAATGGGGTACAGTAGGAAAGAGTAATGGAAAGGAAGGGAGGTTTATATGGGTATCATCCACAGGGCAAAACTCAAGATTGGATTTGTCACTGGGAAAACCCACTTTGTTATTTCAAATTATCTTGATTCCAGTCCTGTGTGGGTGGAGATGTATGTAAATGTGAATGTGAGTACATGTACACAGAGAGCACAGCCAGACAGCCACCCCTACAAGCATCTGACTTCCCCCACGCTTGCTCCTGGCTCTGCTGTGCCAGGAACTGATGTGACCCCACTGATAAGCAGGCACAATTTGTCAGAGCACAACCCACTTTGCCATCATTCATGCTGGCTGGAAATGCAAAATGGGAAGCTGCAGGGCAAGGGGATACAGCACATCACTTCCCCACCTGACCCCTTATTCCAGGAGGGAAAATGGCCTCTGCTGAAGCACTGACTCACACTAGACCCACTCTCCTCTCTATCTTCAGGTGTGCTGTGCTTCTTCTCCCTGTCTAATTTCCCTGTAAGGGAGTGTGACCATGCTCACTTCCTCTCACAATGCAGATGTGAGGTTTGGGACTGCAGTTCCTGGACAGCTGAGCTGTGTTGCGTCCCAAAGCCCAGCTCTGTGGTGGCCTTGATGTTGCATCACACAGTGCGTTCAAAATGGCAGGGAGGTACTGATGGAGAGCACATCTTCCTTGTTACATTGGGTGGCCCAAATCTGCTGACAGCTTTAATTTAGGAAGCTGGTGTTGGCACGCTTCAAACTGTGCCTGCCTGTTGATTTGACTGAGCTATGAGCACATCCCCTGCACTCTGCATTCCCATGGCATAGTCTGTTCATGGTTAGAGTGCCTCTTCTACCATGGGAATCATGCATCACCAAGCTGCCCTCCTCTATTTACCCTTTACCTCTCCTTTTGCCACTGAGAAAGCATCATAGAGAAGCTTCTGAGGTCTGGGAGCCTGGCAGCAGGACGACAGCATCCCTGCCTGCAGGAGCCTCTGAGACAGAGGGTGCCTCCATGGACTTCATGTCCCAGGCAGGAGGAAACAAGCAGGTCTCCATCTCTCCAGACAGTTCTTAGTACAGGCATGCAGCCCTACTCTCCTTTGTCTAGTCTGGTTCCTTGGAAAGTGTGCACAGGGCAGAATACGGTCCATGTACAGGAGAGGCTAAGCTGCGGGCTGAGACAGCCTTCTTGGCAATTGCTTTTCTTTATTTAGTATCTACTTCTGGAGGGCAGCTTAATCCCAGTACTTGCCTTTCTTCCCACATTAATTGCCATTACTCAGACTCTACACATCTAGGTGCTAACAGACTAAAGAAGATGAAGGACCAGGGGATGTATAATTGTGATACCAATGTATGTCACAGCTTACACAGCAGATAACTGGTGTTTGTCAAAAAGGCATTGGTAAATGGCTCCCAGAGGAGATTTCTCCCTACAAGAGCATCATTTCACACCACCAGCCACAGTAATGAGGGGAAAAGTACACATCCTTACTCCCAGGGGTCCTACCACTAGGTGTAGGCAACAGACTCTTCTTTCCTGTGGCAGCCCTCAAGCGTAGCAATTTGCATCGCTCGGGGCAGTGGATACGCCTCATGCTTCCTCACTTTGTTTTGACCCTCTTCTATGGCCAGACCGTATTTAAAGAAAAGAAACAAGTTAATTCTGCCAAATCAAAGGATTTGATGTTTGATTGCAAGTTTTGTGAAGAGAGATAAAATGTTTTTTTTCTCAGCCGTGACCAGCTAGAGTTTGGTTGAGACACTTCCCACCATAGCAGTGCAGTCTTTCAGAGCACACTGCTTTCTTAAGGCACCTTTTTGGTTTAGTCTCTGTGGGTTTTGAGGTGGGTTTCAGATTTCTTTGTCAGATTCGAGAGCTGTGTGTCTGTCCTCAGAACTGCCAAGCATGTCTCACAGGCCTCCTTCCCTGCACATCTAAGTTAGGAGTAATTTTTCTATGTACTTTTGTTTTCTATTGCTCAGGAGCTGAGAGAATGCCAGAGAAATAGGGCAGAGCTTGATGGAGAATGAATTTCTCTGGAGGAAAGAGAGAACCACAGACGCCTGCCCTTCTATTCCTGTTTACCTTTGCTTTCAGGAGGTCAATTGAATTGTGGGCATAAACTTACATTGTGGTTTGCAAACTGATACTCACCAGAAGGTGTTCTGGCGTCACAGAGCATTTTGTGTTTTGGTTTCTTCTTTCCCAGCTTTTATAGCTTGGTAATAACTTGCAACACATGTATCGCAGAAGCATTATTTACACATAATTTTTGCAGCATCACAATTAAATTTAGTTGGCAAAATTCCCATGAAGATGTTCCTCACATGGCAATGACCAGCAACCCATTTCACACTTGGACTTCCCCAGTTCTTTCTGTGTGGTACAGCTGCAGGATTTCCTCGGAACCACTGATTGAAAGTTTCATAGCCTTCAATTCTGTATATCTTGAGAAAGGGGTGGGTGGGGGATATTTTGTGCAGTGAACACTCAGTTGGCCTCTCTACCCACTCGGTTATGGTCCCCCCTTCCACATGAGACAGGATCACCCTGTGGAACTCATTGCTGCAGGACATTGTGGACAGCAACTATCTCAGTGGCTCGAAGAGCACAACAATGAAAAGCATGTCATGGTCAAATACAATGGTCTAACCAAAGCTACATCTCCGGCCATGTCTGCAGGGCAAGCCATCAGATACTAAGAGGTAGCAGACAGGAAAAGATCCCTCTGTCAAGGCTCAGTTTTTATGATTTAGTTTCTGTCAAAGCCAGGAGAATGAACTAGCTTGACTTTGATCTGACACAATACAGCACTTACAGTTCAAATTCACACTAGCTGGAAGTAAACCTGGTTTCTGTCAGGGTGTTTTGCAATTCTTGCTCTCATTCCCAATACTGTCCCTCCCATCCCACAGAGGTTAGTGAGTTTGTATCTCAGGCTAAAGAGAGAGTACTTCTTGGCTGCAGTCACATTTGTACCATCAGGCCTTGCCCAATTCTGCTTCTGAGATCTTATTCAGAGAACAACTTAGCCTTACTTCCAAGAAAGAAAGTGCTTAAATCCAGCTGACTCTAACAGATGTCTTGGAATGAGGCTCTACTAGCTCTTTATCCATGGAGTGTGATGACTCTCCCCTCATTTTATCACCCATTTTCTGTGTACTGGGCTCTAACAGAGCCCCTCTTAGGCTTTCCTATCCCGCTAGAACAGTCCAGACACAGAACTCAAGAGCTGTTACCTTAGGCCAGCAAGCCAGGAGGAACTTTTCTCTGCTAGACTGGCCTAGAGAGAAGAGTCAGTGAACTCAAAAAGAGCTTTCCAGCAAGAATTAATGGGATATACTGTGTTTTTCAAGTCCCCTTAATAAAGCCCTGAAGTCAAAGGTGAACATAACACAGGGAACTGTCTGGGGTTGTTGGGGTTTCTGTCTGCTCATCCTCTAGGCTCTGCTGCAAACCTGCAGTCATATTTGCTGGAAAGTATGTAATTTTAGCATCTTGAGATCCCTTACATTTATACAACACCCCTAAATTTCCCTTATTCCAGACCTTGCACCCAAACACAATAATACTTATGCTTCACTCCACTTTCCTCCCTGTCTAGGCCTCCTCACTGGTCAGCAGCCCTTCTTCACTGCCACACGCTGGTTGCTTTAATGATTTAGAAAAGAAGATGTACAACAATCCAAGAAGAATGTGTAATGAGGTAAGGAAGATGTATAATGAAATAAAAGCGATGCAAATGCCTGCTGAATAAGAAAGGACTTGACCAACAGCAAGGAGATCTTTCAGTGACTCAGTGAAGAAGGATCCCCATTGCAAGAAAAGGTCAGGGTGATAAAAACAAATTAAGGCCCTTCTCTGAGTCTTCAGCTTTATGGGGGTCTAAGTGATGTGTAGCAACACTTGGGGAGGAGACAGGCACTGCAGGCATGGTGTAAAAGGGCGTGGGAAAGCACACTGCTGAGGTCCCAACACCTTTGCATCAGCTGATGTGCAGCCTCTGCCTCAGGTCTGCTCACCCATCCCTGTGGGATATAGTGCAACAATAATGGCTATGGGCTAACTCCTGTCTGGCAACACACTGAAAGTTCCAGGATGAACATTGCCTCAGGAAGGAGAAGAGAAAGGAAGTCACCAATAAAAGTGTGCCAGTGGTCTTACAGGGGACAGCTGGGAACACCTGCCCTGACCCTCATAAACACAAAAGCAATGGAGGAAAAAAAGTTATAGGGTGAGGAATTTCAGTGGCATAACACATATTTTAACACCAGCCACAAACTTGGTGGTAGTCAGAAGGGGCCTGGGTAGCTGGAAGGCACAGGACCATTGCAAATAGCAGTAAGTTATGCAGTTTTATTTCTCATTCTTGTTGCTGGCTTCTGAAAATCAAGCTGGGGAGTGATGTGAGTTTCCCTCTCAGCGAACAGGGGGACTACTGTCTGACTAAACTTATCTCTCTACCATCAGGCCAACTTCTATAATTTTGAAGGCAGTCAGCAAGGCTCAGGAACTTTGCAAATAATGACCACTTGTGTCAGAAGGAATATGAGTTATCCTGCTCCAAGACCTCTCTTTGGCTGCTCATTGACTGAGCTGCTTAGCCGGTATGTACACCCATGACAGAGGATGAAGGGCAGAGATGTACCTCCTCCACACTTGACCCCTTCAAGCCCTGACATCTTTCCTAGGAACACTGGTGTTGGCCACTCCCAGACATAGGATGAAAAGAGGGATTTGTCCCACATGCTCATCCCATGTGCACATCCCATGTGCACATCCCATGTGCATATTTACAGTGCTCCCCTTTCTTTTTCTTCTCTGGTGCCACAAGCACAGTTTCAGGCTTTGGCTAGTACATCCCCCGTGACCTTCCAAGCTTTAATGTCTGCAGCACCAGAAGACAAACCTGGAGCATCCTGCATTTGATTGATTGATTGTCTCGGTTTGAGGGGAAAAACCAAAATGTTTTACCCACAAGCAGGGGAGGGGCCTCCTCCTCAATAATCACACCACTCTTTATCAAATTTAAGAAAAGGAATTTTAATACAAGAAGGATAACTGCTATATATATATATATATATGTAAACAGACTAGTGCAACCCACTTCCCCAACACCATAAGAGGAAAAAAAAAAACAACAACAACAAAACCCAGCAGGTTTTCCTCCGGGAGAAAAGGTTATACTTAAGTGTCCTTGTCACAGCCCGCTGGCTGCAGAGTGAGTTTCAGTCCCTCTCCAGCGAAACAGACGAGCAGTGGGCTTTCAGATGGACTCAGTCTCTTTCCCTTGTGTTCCCCGTCCAAGAAGCAGAAAAGGTACGAGCGACCAGCAGCAAATCCAAGGCAGGTAGCAGCACGGCAGGAAAAAGTAATCCGAAGTAGGCAGCGGCAAGACAGCCAGGGAAAACCCCAGCAGTAACCAGCAGGGCAGCCTGCCTCCTTGGAGCCCCCACTCCCCCGTTCCGCCGAGCCAAGACTGAGGAGAATATCCAAAAAAAAACCAAAAGAGACAAACCTGCCCCCACCCCAGCGATCACAGTTAACTACTTCTTTTGTCAACCGCTGGCCTGGGCAGTTAAGTGGCAGGGGAGAGAATTTACATAAGAATCCCAAACTACAACATTATCCACCCCTAAATTCTCTTCCATGCCGATACTCTACATTAAACTTAAATTTTCTTTCAAATAATTAAGTGTTTACAAATACAGTAATATGAGTCGTTTACCCAGAGATAAGTTCCCCTTGAGGTACACATCGTGTCTCTCCATCTTCCTGCATCACCCACCAGGTGGAACCAGATCTTTGAGCAAAGACAACCCCACGAATGGGTTTGCCTTTGCCTGAGGCAGGGTTGATCCAGACTGTTTTCCCTAGCATACCTCTCAGGTGTATTACAGGGACTTTGTCTCCATCTACAGTGTGAAGGGGTTCTGATTGGGCAGGGCCGGCTCGATTGACAGAGCCTCTAGTGTTGACTAGCCATGTAGCCTTTGCTAAGTGTTGATCCCAGTGTTTGAAAGTCCCTCCACCCAACGCCTTTAAAGTGGTTTTTAACAGTCCATTACACCGCTCAACTTTCCCGGCAGCTGGTGCATGGTAGGGGATATGATACACCCACTCAATGCCATGTTCTTTCGCCCAGGTAGCAACTAAGCTGTTTTTGAAATGAGTTCCATTATCTGACTCAATTCGTTCTGGGGTGCCATGTCGCCACAGCACTTATTTTTCCAGGCCTAGGATGGTGTTCCGAGCAGTGGCGTGAGGCACTGGGTGTGTCTCCAGCCACCCTGTGGTTGCTTCCACCATGGTGAGCACATAGCGCTTGCCTTGGCGGGTCTGTGGCAGTGTGATGTAGTCAACCTGCCAGGCCTCCCCGTACTTATACTTATCTCAGCGTCCACCATACCACAGGGGCTTCACTCTCTTAGCCTGCTTAATGGCAGCACATGTCTCACAGTCGTGGATAACCTGAGAGATAATGTCCATGGTTAAATCCACCCCTCGGTCTCGTGCCCATTTATAAGTGGCATCTCTGCCCTGATGGCCCGAGGCATCATGGGCCCATCGAGCCAAGAACAGCTCTCCCTTGTGCTGCCAGTCCAGATCTGTCTGTGATACTTTCACTTGCGCAGCTCGGTCTGCCTGTTGGTTGTTGAGATGTTTCTCATTGGCCCGATTTTTGGGCACGTGTGCGTCTACGTGGCGGACTCTTACAATCAGCTTCTCTACTCGGGTGGCAATATTTTGCCATATATCGGCAGCCCAGATGGGTTTCCCTCTGCGTTTCCAATTGGTTTTCTTCCATCGGTCTAACCATCCCCAGAGAGCATTGGCCACCATCCATGAGTCGGTGTAGAGGTAAAGCTTTGGCTATTTCTCTCGTTCAGCAATGTCCAGGGCCAACTGCACGGCTTTAAGCTCTGCAAACTGACTCGACCCACCTTCTCCTTCAGTAGCTTCTGCAACTTGTCGTGTGGGACTCCATACAGCTGCTTTCCATTTGCGATTAGTCCCTACAATGCGACAGGAGCCATCGGTGAAGAGGGCGTAGCGTATTTCCTCTTTTGGCAATTGATTGTATGGTGGAGCTTCTTCCGCACGTGTCACCTGCTCTTCCTCTTCATCTGCTAGACCAAAATTTTCACCTTCAGGCCAGTTCGTGATGATTTCCAGGATCCCAGGGCGATTTGATTTTCCTATACGGGCGCGCTGCGTAATCAGGGCAATCCACTTGCTCCAGGTAGCATCAGTGGCGTGATGTGTAGAGGCAGCCTGTCCTGACAACATCCACTTCAGCACTGGTAGTCGAGGTGCCAGAAACAGCTGTGCTTCTGTGCCAATCACCTCTGAGGCGGCTTGGACTCCTTCATAGGCGGCTAGGATCTCTTTCTCTGTGGGGGTATAGTTGGCTTCAGATCCTCTGTAGCTTCGGCTCCAGAATCTAAGTGGTCGGCCTCGAGTCTCACCAGGCACCTTCTGCCAAAGGCTCTAAGACAGGCCATTATTCCCGGCGGCGGAGTAGAGCATGTTCTGTACGTCTGGTCCTGTCCTGACTGGTCCAAGGGCTACAGCCTGAGCAATCTCATGCTTGATCTGGTCAAAGGCTTGTTGCTGCTCAGGGCCCCAGTGGAAATCATTCTTCTTACGGGTTACCAAGTAGAGAGGGCTTACGATCTGACTGTATGCTGGGATATGCATCCTCCAGAACCCTATGGCACCCAGGAAGGCTTGTGTTTCCTTTTTGCTGGTAGGTGGAGACATTGCTGTGATCTTATTGATGACTTCTGTTGGAATCTGACGGCGTCCATCCTGCCACTTCACTCCCAGGAACTGGATCTCTTGGGCTGGTCCCTTAACCTTACTCCGTTTGATGGCAAAGCCAGCTCCCAAAAGGATCTGGATGATTTTCTCTCCTTTCTGAAAAACCTCTTCTGCTGTGTCCCCCCACACAATGATGTCATCAATGTATTGCAGGTGTTCTGGAGCCTCACCCTTCTCCAGTGCAGTCTGGATCAGTCCATGACAGATGGTGGGACTGTGTTTCCACCCCTGGGGTAGTCGGTTCCAGGTGTACTGCACGCCCCTCCAGGTGAAAGCAAACTGTGGCCTGCACTCTGGTGCCAGAGGAATGGAGAAGAACGCATTAGCAATGTCAATAGTGGCATACCACTTTGCTGCCCTGGACTCCAGTTCATACTGGAGCTCCAGCATGTCCGGCACAGCGGCACTCAGCGGTGGGGTAACTTCATTCAAGCCACGATAGTCTACAGTCAATCTCCATTCTCCATCAGACTTATGCACAGGCCAGATGGGGCTGTTGAAGGGTGAGTGGGTTTTGCTGACCACCCCTTGGCTCTCCAGTTCACGGATCATCTTATGGATGGGGATCACAGCATCACGGTTCGTTCGGTATTGCCGACGGTGCACTGTCGTGGTGGCAATTGGCACTTGCTGTTCCTCAACTTTCAACAGTCCAACAGCAGAAGGACTTTCTGAGAGACCTGGCAATGAGTTCAATTGTTCAATCCCTTCTGTCTGTACAGTGGCTATTCCAAAAGCCCATCTATGCCCCTTTGGGTCCTTAAAACATCCATTCCTGAGGTAGTCAATGCCCAGGATACATGGGGCGGCTGGACCAGTCACAATGGGGTGTTTCTGCCAATCTCTCCCTGTCAAGCTCACTTCAGCTTCTAGCACAGTCAACTCTTGAGATCCCCCTGTCACCCCAGAAATAGAAATAGTTTCTGAGCCCACATGTCCTGATGGCATTAATGTGCATTGAGCGCCAGTATCAACCAAAGCCTTATACTTTTGTGGGTCTGATGTACCAGGCCATCGAATCCACACAGTCCAATAGACACGGTTGTCCCGTGCCTCTACCTGGCTAGAGGCAGGGCCCCTCTAACACTGATCCTGGTCATAGCGGTCAGAACCTTTTCTCGATGAGTACACCTGGGAGGTGCCCTCCTGTGGGTCAGATTCTTGCCCGTGGGAAACTGGGACTGCACTTACTCTCACTGACCTTCTTCCATTCTCCTTCAGTTCTTGTACTCGGGCTGCAAGGGCACGGGTGGGTTTCCTATCCCACCGTCCCATGTCTTCTCCATGTTTGGCCAGGAAGTACCACATCTCAGTTCGTGAGGTCTGTCCACTTCCTCTGGCTGGGGGGCGTCTGGCTCTGACTTCAGAGGTTCTCATTCGCACTGGTGCCACTTGGAGACTTTCCCTAATTTCCTCTCTGATCGCTTTTACCTCTGCAGGCAGCGTCTTGAGACTCTCAACTAATGTCTCTACAGCAGAAATACGGGCCTGCATTGGGCTGTGGGTCATGCTTTCATATATCCGGAGCTTATTTGCTACTGCGCCCACTGTTTCATGGTTCTCTTCCCTATACATGGATGCCAGGAAATCGGTGTATTCAGCTGGCCCCGAGCGTGAAAGGTCCCACCACATATGTGGTGTGCATCTGACCTTGTCAGGGTCATTATTGGCTTGCCCACCTCTTCCAAAAAGCACGTCCATCATTGCCATCTCCCTCAGACGTAAAATTCCTTCTTCCATCGTCTTCCAAGTCTTCCTAATATGATGTTCCTGCAGGATTTCTCTATAAACAAACTTCTCTCTTACACTCGTTAGAAGTTGTGCCCAGAGTGAAAGGGGCTTTGATTCCCTCACGAACACCTGTTCAATAGCCACGTCCTGGGCCAGAGCCCCCAAGAACCTGGCTTCAGCACCATCCAGTTGTAAGGTTTCACCCATAAGGTCCCAAACTCGGATCAACCAAGTCAGGATGGGCTCACCCGGGTGTCGAGCAATGTCTTTCCGCAAACTACGGAGATTATCAAATGACAATGACTCAGTGATGATCTCAGGCTCTGGGTCTGCTTGCTGTGGAGGTGCAGCAGCCCCCTCATCGTCTGCTGGATGGTCTAATTTGGTCTTATATTTCCTTTTCTGAATAGGGGCAACTTCCATAGGCTTGGCCTGTCCTCCTGGTTTAGCCTCATCCTTTTCTCCCTTCACTGTGGCATCAGGGGTTTTATTCTCTCGCTTTTCCCCCTTCACTGGGCTAGGTTTCTGAATGCATTCTGGAAAAACCCTGGCCCTACCTTCAAACATTCTGTAAGCTGCAGGGATACAACCCTGCAGAAAAACCATAAAGAGCAAGATATCTCTGGCATCCAGGGAGAATTTAAACATCTCAAAAGCTGTTGTAGCAGACTTGAATGGGGAATGGACAAAGGGTTGGGAGAAGAGATTCCCCTTTGTTCCTTCCCAAGGGTCCGTACTATTATCACTGAATCCCCAGAGGTAGCAGCTTAGGTTGCGGCAGGAAAACAGCCTGGAGAGCACCACCCACATGACATCCAAAGGCATCGAATTCATGGCACCATAGATCCAGAGTAAGAACTCAATAATAATTGCGGCTATTTGAGTTTTGCTCATTGATTTGTTGATAAGACTTAAACCTGCCGCTCCTTTTGGCATGAATTTGTACCAACAAAAAGCCAATATATTATACAGGATGGTCCTGATGAACTCTAAGCTCAAGACCCACATGGTGCCACAAAATAGCAGTTATCCTTCTTTGTTTACAAGCCCCACGTTGGGCGCCAAGAAATGTCTCGGTTTGAGGGGAAAAACCAAAATGTTTTACCCACAAGCAGGGGAGGGGCCTCCTCCTCAATAATCACACCACTCTTTATCAAATTTAAGAAAAGGAATTTTAATACAAGAAGGATAACTGCTATATATATATATATATATATGTAAACAGACTAGTGCAACCCACTTCCCCAACACCATAAGAGGGAAAAAAAAAACAACAACAACAAAACCCAGCAGGTTTTCCTCCGGGAGAAAAGGTTATACTTAAGTGTCCTTGTCACAGCCCGCTGGCTGCAGAGTGAGTTTCAGTCCCTCTCCAGCGAAACAGACGAGCAGTGGGCTTTCAGATGGACTCAGTCTCTTTCCCTTGTGTTCCCCGTCCAAGAAGCAGAAAAGGTACGAGCGACCAGCAGCAAATCCAAGGCAGGTAGCAGCACGGCAGGAAAAAGTAATCCGAAGTAGGCAGCGGCAAGACAGCCAGGGAAAACCCCAGCAGTAACCAGCAGGGCAGCCTGCCTCCTTGGAGCCCCCACTCCCCCGTTCCGCCGAGCCAAGACTGAGGAGAATATCCAAAAAAAAACCAAAAGAGACAAACCTGCCCCCACCCCAGCGATCACAGTTAACTACTTCTTTTGTCAACCGCTGGCCTGGGCAGTTAAGTGGCAGGGGAGAGAATTTACATAATAATCCCAAACTACAACATTGATTCTACCAGCTACAAGCTTGGGGATGACCTACCTGTCATGGTGACTGTCTGAAATACCACCTGGACGTACAGGATGTAGGAAAAGGGTTAGGCAGTGGCAGAGCGATTTGAAAGAGAGGCAGATGACTGACTGCTCCAAAATTATTATGGACTTTGCATTGAGCCAGCTTGGTGGAGTCAGGAGCTCTCAGGACTGCTCAGGATCATCATATCCCACCTGTCTGGGGACTCAAGCAATGCTGAAAACAGGTATTTTGCTTTCTTAATTAATTAATTTCTTGTGGCTTTCTCTTAGCTGTTCTTATAGCATGTCTTGTCATTAGCAGCTCCAGACTGACACACAAGCAGAGGGAAGACTGCTCACCACTCATCAAATGCTGAACTTATTTGCATGCTTTCTGGTTTTATGCAAGTTTTAAAGTGCAAACAGATGTCATGAAATTTTTATCTCATTACCTTCGTATGGTTTTTATCCCCATTAAACTTTCAAACAAACACTACATGCAATCAACATTTTGGTCCAGCAACTGTAAGAAGCCCCATGTGACAGAACAGCCCAAAGCCAAGTAACTTGGTTACACAAAAAGCCTAAGTATTCTAGGGCTGAAGTGTTGTACAAACAGGAGTCTTAACAGCTCAGACTGATCCAAGCTACAGAAAACTGTCTTCCTTTCTCACATTCTCTTCTTTCATTCACAGTTCAGAACAACTTTGTATGAAATTCCCTCTCCTGTCTTCTGGTGATGTGCCTGGCTTTGGCATACATTGTGTCAGCCCCAAACATTGTCTCTTCAGACAAGGGAAAACTCAGTGAACCTTCTCTATCTATCTACACTTTATACCAAATTCACTTACCTGCCTACCTTTTTTCTGGGAGTAGAGGCATGCCCCATCAGATAACACCATGTTCATCACTTCACTGCAAGGCTCTCCCCAGTTTCCAGACATGGACTTTCCCGAGGAGGACAAAGGTGTCTTTGCAATCATAGAAGAGATCATGCCAGGCTGTGGACCTGCTCCTCCTGAGCAATGGGATTGCAATATCATCCTCTCTAAAATGAGAAAATGTCCACTCATGCAACAACTAAGTGGGCTACACTCCCTCCACAAAGAGGTGTGAAAGACACTTGTTAAAAATTCAGGACAAGTGTTTATCATGCACTACCCAAGAAAGAGAAGAAAGCGCCAAGTTTAGAGCTTGCTGCCTAAATGACCTGATATGAAATGAAAGAAACTGCCCTTTTCAGAAAGGGCAGTGTGGGTAAGAAATTTTTGGATTTTAAGGTGAATGAGGGCTACATAGTTCATTACACAGACCAAAACACCACCTCACAAAGCAGGGGCTCAGTAATAGCCATACTTTACAGAACTTTGTTCTGTGTTGGCAGGTAAAATGAATTTAAATAAGGGAGAAGCACATGGTTAGTGTCTGCGGTGCTTAAATTTGCACGTAAGTAAGAAAACACAAGTCTACTGCAGAAAAATGTGAAGCTGACACTGCAGGGTGGCTCCTGTAGCAGCAGTATGGAGAACACCTGCCACAGAGTGAAGGATGAAGTGAGGTTCAGTGGCATGTCAGTGTCTTTTCATATATGGCTTGTTCAATTAATTTATTCCATGTTGGTTGGTGTCACATATCCCAAAGGTTTCAGGGCTTTTCTCTGTCACAGGTTTTCAGAGCAGTTTCAGCTTCTGAGTTGCTGTCTATTTTCATGGGGAAGCCACAGCCTCCAGCCTGGAATCACCTGCAGCATCTGCATCCCAGCCAAACTTCATAACCATGGCCAGCCAGTCTCATCACCAAAGGGCTTCCCCTTTATACTGACACAGTGTCAGTTGGCCCCCTTCCAGCTAGGGGCCAACTTGCCACAGCTGGAATAGGGGCTGTCCTAGCTGGGACTGGGGACAACCGCCACAGCTGGCATGAAATAAGGGGTGATTCAAGCAAAGCCAGAGAAAATACTGCAGTTCACACCATGGAGACAGACCAAGCCATGTTATTCTTGACCTCTGTCCCTTGCTCTATATGTGCACCACCTCTTTTCTTATCTCACCATTTCTCCAACCTCCATCATGGCACAAGTCTCCACAGCTGGCCTGTGTCCTCCCAAACACCTTGGCAGCAGCACCCTGGCCACAGACAATATTTTTCATTCAATTTTTTGTTTTATTAAAATACTATCTGTAAATACATTAATTAGTAAGATAGAGCAAGTAGAAAACACAAAGTGGGATGGAGAGATTTGACCAGCTATAAATAGCAGATAGAATAAACAGGCAACTGTGAATCATGGACTGTGAGGCTGGGCTTCACGTGGAGGCAGCACCTGCTACTGGGAGACTTCCACCAGTTTAATTGTTTGCTGTTCAAACAAAAACTAAACAAATGATGGACTCCAGACTGGCAAATTAGTCACTTTCTGGGAAAACATTAATACCTAGTGATCACTGGCAGATGTTTTTTCTACCTCCTGTGCTGTACTTGACCCACTCTGCATGCCAGAGGAAAGGTAGGGCTTTTGGCGCAGACTGCCCTTACCCCAAACCCTTGGGATGTGCTGGCAGCCTGGGCAGCTGCCTGTAGATTAGCAGTATTGGTCACAGCACATTAACTGACCCTATGGGAGGCTTAGGACATTTCACAAAAGTGGAGATTTTGGGTCAGGCAGCATGGTTAGACATGGGAGTGCATGGAAGGCTCTGCCCTGGGGAGCGCACAACAAAAGGGGTTCTGTAAAGTCTGCTGCGGGAAACATGCACTGATGCTATGGATGAGCCTAGGAAACATTTCTGAGCAGGGGAAAGAAAGGATTCTAGCTAAGGCAGAAGCTTGTCCTGAAATGTCCACAGAGACTTCACAGAATGGCTTCCAAGGGAGTAGGGATGGTGACTTGAGCAGGCCCAACACAAACTGCTGGAAGCATTTATGGGGTGCACAGGCTTAAGTATTTTGTTTTTCCCAGAAGGCAGGTTGTAAAGGACAGGAGGGATCACCCAGTATGGTTCTCACAGTGGCCCAGGTCAATGTGTGAGCAGCAGGCATTTTCCTGCTGATACCATAAGGATTACTCCTGGCCCCCAGCCTCCACTCAAAGACCATTGTCAGCAGCTTCTTCCACACAGATTAACTCTGCTTTCCTCCAGGTGATAAAAGAATACTTCTCTTGGCATTGCAAACATCACAGCCCCTTTTGAAGGTGACTGCATTCACCATCATCCTGGAATAGCCCCTAAGGGTGAGGTGTTTGTGTGAGTGGTGTATTTTTCAGTCAAGCCTCTGCCTGAATGAAGAAAAGCTGGAAATTCTTAGCCTGAGTAACGCTTTGCCACGGAATTTCAGCCATCACTGCAGTTGAGTTCAGTAACTTGTTTTTGTCTCTCACAAAAACAGCCTGATTGGGTATAAAGTAGTTAAGAGATGGCAAGCCCCATACACACCTTCCCCCCACACACACAGTGTTTTGATGTGTGCCAGCACCCCCTGTGTGATGTGCCTCATTTCTTATTTACATTTGCCTGGCTTTAAATTGCAATTCCTGCTGCTTGTTATGCCTCTCTCTCCTAGATTAAAGAGCACTAAAATGTCACCCTTTTAGAGTTATCATCTGCCCTCTGCTATTATTGCCTCACAGTAATAAAAGGGACTTCCTAGTCATTATTTTATACCCCACAATCACAGAACTTTTTCAGATCAATTAGTTTTCACTCCTCTTATCTGCATTCAAGCCTCACCCTCCTTTCAGTGTTTCCATTGCCTGCTCAGGGACCTTTCCTATGTCTTTTCTGACCTCTGAGAGAGGCTGACTCAAAAGGAGAGCTTGGTGTAAGGACATCCGATCTTCTTACAGACCAGACAACCTAATGTTGAACACAACCAATCCCTTTGTGCATGTCTGAGCTTCTCACTGCACATTCTGGGAAGAAAACATGATTACTTGCTTACCTGTAAAGTTACATCCCCTTTGGCACGATCAGCTTGTACAAGACACATCAGATGGCGTGACTTGGTAACCCATAGGAACTTTCCTCCTCTATTTTGTGTCCAGTTACCTTTCTGTAGGATACTCTTTTACTGAAATCATTTCATTTTACACACTCTCCCTTTCTTCCTTGGAATACATAAAAAACATCAGGGCAAAATATTATTTGCAAATAACTGCAAAAACTAACTTGACTGGGGATGCTCATTGGATTTTCTCTCCCTCTCTTCCAAATCAGTATTTTTTCATTTTAGCAAGAACTCACCTAATTCCCTAATAGCTACCTGGTAATACATGAGAACCTGAAATTAAACTTAAGAGGGTCAGACCAATTTCATTGCCCTGCTTGAGAAAAGCTTAAAATCTAAACTCTCAACAATGACAGCATGTTAGAAGCCACTGAAGGCCAGTTTGGACTAAGTGACAGTGAAATGACTTTTACGTGCTAGTAGGAAACTGGGTTTAGCTTTTAAATATAATTTTTCAACTCCCTAGTATGGTTTTACAAAGTAGGAGTGGCATCACTGTTCCCCAAAATATCCTAACCACATCATGTTAGAAATTGAGTTTTATTACTTTGCTTTGTTTCCTAGCTACCAACAATTTTTTAGCTTAGTAGTAGAGATAAGTGGTGAAATTTGGCATTCAGACTGCAACTTCATAAAAGCCTTAAGAAACTCTCATAGATATGTACATATGTATCTATCTCTGTATATATACATCTGTAACAATCACAGTTCTCTTTTCAGAAAGGTTTGAATTACTAACCTCCATCTTGAATGCCCACTCACTGCTGTCCCACAGCCCCTGCCAGCCTAGTCCTGGACTCCCCAGTTCTGCTCCTACCCCACAGGAACCTCCACACCAGCCCCAGCCCCCAGCTCTGCCCTGCACCCAATTCCCACCCAAGCCCCATCTGCTGTCAGAGCATTCTCTCTCCTCTCACCCTTCCCAGCTCTACCAGTCCCTTTACATTCATCACATTAAAGAAAACATTTCATGGTCATCTCTTTTATCTCCTTCAGTGAGCAGTTAATCGGAAAAAATGCTTTCATGTTGCTAAATCAGGGCCAGTGGGCAAAGCCAGGCTGACAAGAGACATTTTCCTCTGCCACTAACCTGGGCTAAATAGTATTAATTACAGAGGCTGGGCTTTGATTGTTGGAGTGTGGTGGGGCTGGTGAGAGCTCCCTCCTCCCCCTTCGCTCCTTCCCACTGCAGCCCCATACCACACTCCCTTACCTGCCTGCCCTTTTCCAGCATCCCAGTACTGTGTCACAGCACAAGGCAAGTGGGATCCCTAAGTCTTCATCTGGGCTGGTCAGGCAGCATGTCTGGGATAGTCAGGTCCCTGGGCTGGAGCACAGGGACAGACCTCCAGGCTAGCTAGGTGGTGGCAGTGTCCCTGTCCTTGCTTCCCCCATGCTTCCCTGCCCAAGGGGATCCTTATTCCAGGACAAGGAATGCTTCTTTTTATGTGTTTCAGAGAACCTCAGGTCTGGGAGGCAAGTCAATAGACATCACAGTTTCTCAGCCTGTGGTCTATGGGCCACAAGTAGTCTGCCAGATGTCAAAGGGACTGCAAAATGACTGCAGACAATTTTTGGGGATAAACATATGCATCCTCACACATGCCAAAAAAAAGGGGCAAAGACAAAAGGCAGTGGGAGGAGAAGGTAAATTGAGGACAATGTGCTACAACACAGTCCTCTATGTGGAGGTCCAAAGGTGTTTACTGCTTTTCCCAAGAAATAAAGGTCAAGAAACACCAGGCCAGACTAGCATCATGGATACAAATGGTCCCCATCTCTGCACATCTCCAAGGCCATTATAAAGGAAATGATAACTGTACCCGAACCTGTGTTAGCAGTAGTATCCCCTGTGTCTTCCAGGTGGGGAGGTGACAACTTTCCATTGCACTGGAGGCATCAACAGCCAGCTGGTTAGCAATTTTGCTGAACTGGCTTTCCACAAATTACCAAAACAGGCTAAATCCCCAGACACATGAATCACAGCTGAAACATGACTGCTTTTTAGAAGCAGAATGCCACTAACTGCTTTCCCCATCCCTCTCTGAGCTGAGCAGGGTTTTGCAAAAGTGACCACAGGAGGAATTTGCAGGGCAGTCACTCTCTGTTTCAGAGATCTTCCCTTGGGATGGGTGGCTCAGCTGAAGGCCTGAGTCAATCTGTGGTTTAAGCCAATTAAGGTGACTGTCCTTGATGACCTGCCAGTAGGCAGCATGATGGGAGCATAGGACTCCAGGCAATAGACACCTCCAGACTCACTACAAAACTCAGCTGGAGCAGCCAGGCAGGACAACATTTTTAGATGCTTTTTTCTTTGTTTTGAGTGTTTGCTGCTGTGTATCAAGACCTGTTTCTCCACCCAGAATCCCGGCATGCTTATAGCTGCCTTTCCACCAACTGGATGCCCTTTGCAAATTGGGGTTCCCTATTCCCATCCTACAATACTTCAGGTCCTTCTTCCTCTGTGCTGCAGCTGCTTTCCACGGGCTCAACCTGCCTCCTGTATTGATGCTTTGCTCTACCCTGCACAAGGACAGAGGGTAGCAGAAGTGGTAGATCCACTCCATTTTGCCCCACTCCATACTGTGATCTTCCATGTGCTCTTTTCAAGGACACATGGACCTGTTTTTCCCAGATAGCAACAACAGGTTGCAAATCACAGTGGGACAAATCAACACAGGGCCTTGGAGGTCTCCAGTACAGTCTATCCACTTAGACACATTTGCCCTGAAGAGCAAAAAACTGGAGAATTGGGAAAACACCTGGGGTGTTCAGGGCCCAGCAACCAAAGTCAGTTAAACCTTGATATACTCGTGGAGCCAGCTGCTCAAGACAGGTTCACTCTAAGTTTTTTGGGAACAGGGTCCTTTGGACTATCTGGATCTCTAGGGCAAAAGACCTCAGACTTGTCAATAGTTTCATTTGCACCTTCAAATTGAAGCGTAGCAGTTAAGAGAATGAAATACACAAGTAAGTAACCCAGCTAGGTTGTTGTCCCCATGCTACTGCTTTTGATATTCAAACGCGTTTTAAGCTGACAGTGTTGTATTTATAGAATACAGTGTAGCAGTTATGTACAGCACCCTGAAAGAGATGTTGAGGAGGCAGAAATAGGCATTTTGATGTCTAGGAGGGCAGTACAGAGCCCAGGGGATAGGCACACTTTCAGGCAACATGCAATAGTGAGGAAAAGCTGCGGCTTGACTGGCCATTGCTGAGATTAGAGTTAAGAGCCTGTTGATATGAATGACAACTCAGAGTCCTCATGGTAGCATAATTCAGACCACAAACAATGCAGTGGCATCGTTTTATATTAACCTAAAATATGTAGGGCTCTCTTCATTGCCAGAAAGATGTGAAACTTCTCTTCTTTTTTTTTCTTTTTTTTTTTCAGTGAAAATGGAGAAGATAAGAGCAGCCTGGATCAAATTAAGCCTGCATCTTGCCCAGTGTTTTCTGGTGGGCCAGCTTTTGGTTGCTTCTGAGAGAAAGGCAAGAAGCTTTGCAGCAGTGGGATAATGTGCTTGCCAAAAGAGTTTCTCCCTTAGAAATTGTCTCTCTTGCTTAGAAGTTGTCTTCTGCCCTGTGTCAGGATGATTTCTGTCCAAAGCTACTTGATTTGACTTTGTTCTTTGTTTGTTTTCAGTTCTTTAGGCTGTCACTGTGAATAATAGGTCTTTGGTGCTGGAACACAATTCTCACATGTATACTGTCTTCCGTGGTAAATTCCAGGCCTGCTGAATTGCAGAATAAATCTTACCTTCATGGAGTGAGTGGCTGGTGCCTTTGGAGATGGTACAGAGTGCCAGTAGGTCACCTCTCTATCAGGCCACAGAAGGTCTAAATTCCTTGCTGATTTTCTGTATGTGAGGGCCAGGGCATGCTCCAGCCTGAGCAATGATCTGAGCCTGCCTGAAGCTCTCCTGAGCTCCACACTTGGGAATCTGCTGCCACATGGTGGCATACACTCTCTCTGCCTGGCCCTAGGAATCATTCCTTGGCTTCCAAGAGGTAGTACATGTGGGAAGAGCACTTTCTGAGCTCTGCATTGTAACCAGCCCACCAAATTTCCAGGGATCCATTCTGGAGCTGCTAGAAGCTTTTTCAAGAGTAGTGTTTCCAATTTGTAGTTACTCAAAAGTATCAGGGATGCTGGCAAGAATTCTGAGAGGATCTTAGATGCTTTGGGCTCAGCAGGTAGGATTTGTAAATGAAAGATTGTTACCAACCCTGATGGCACTAGAAGATATTTTCACAAAGCAGGCCAAGGTCTGCATCCATCTCCTTGAAATTCTGCTTTACAGCAGATGCAAGGGCAGCATTAGACAGGAAAAGAAACTGTAGAGATCATTCCTATTCCTGAGAGACTGAAAAGCAGAAGGGTGGTTGTCACAGGAGACAGTGGAGAGCATTGCTCTCTCTGGCTGTATGCAGCACTGCCAGTTTTCCACACTGTGTTTCACTCCTTGAGGGCATAGGTTTCTTTGTGCTGGGTCAGGCAGCTGTGTGCTGCTTAGAGAGGATGCATTTGCAATGCAGCTGCTCAAAACAAGGCTAACTGCTTCCTTCCAGAAGGATGGTGGCACCTGTGGGTGGAAAATACATGGGCAGAGCCCTGGGGCCATCTTTGCTTTAGAGGCTGTGAGGCAGCATACTCAGAGTCTGTTGTTCCTATTGTACAGCTGTGTACAGTGCTGGAGCTGGCAGCTTTAGGCGGCAGGTTTGGCTGGTTGGCTGGGAAATGCAAGGAGCCATCCAGCCAAAGAAGGAGAGTGGCAGGACAACAGACCAGCCCAAAAGTTCACTTAGGTAGGACCAGTTAGTTTGCAAAGGATTACAGGGAACTGGGTCCAAACCAACAATGCCTGGTCTGGAGACAGAAAGGGTGACACCTGATACTGATAGGTGCCCTTCATGTCAAGACAAAGTTGAAGTCTATCTAGCAGCAGCTCTTGGAAAAACATAGATTCTGTGAAGATGGCAAGTTATCATGGACCTTCTTCCTACCCCATCACAGCCCATGCCCAGTAGTAAATGTTGCACCTCTTTCCTCTTCCAGCTCTGCCCTCACTGTGGTCCTCCGATGGTGAGAATAATGCAGGGAGTAACACAAGATGGACATGGTGACATCAATAGCAGTAAAGTGTGAGAAAAAAAGGATGGGAAGGTGTGACCCCTAGGGAGGGAAGCAGAATGGGGAGGGGGAAAGGAATAAGGGTGCTGTGGGCAACATACTAGGAAACTCTGTGTCATGGTGGGATCTCTGCGTTGGCAGGACACTGGTGCCCAGAGGCACTAAGTACTCAGGCTTGCAGAGCAGGATTTGGAGGGACCATCTCTCCAGCAAGCCAAGTAGATGTCTCCAGGACACATCACAGAGCTTCCCCATCTTTTGCCTCTGCTGTTCCTCAGCTGCCCAAGCTGTAGGGGAGAAAGGGGTGGAAAAGAAAGGGGATTTTGTAAATTTTGGACAAAATAAGCAACAAGGCTGCTGCAAGCTCAGCCACTATCATTCCATAGGGTTTGGCGTCCTGTGGCAGTTTGTGCAGATAGGAGGGAGGCTCTGAGATTATGAGTATCCAGCTGTGGTGCACACAGGCCCTCAGGAAGAGCCCTGAATCCATGCCATGGTCTGTGTGGCTGAGATCAAGCCCACCCATTGTTGGTTGTGCCTCTCCTCCTCTCCTTGTGGAGATGGGCTAGTCTTCTGACCCAGATCCTCTCTCCTCATTACTGCTTTCTGTGCTTGCTTGCTGCATCTTGTTTCATGGAAAAGGATTCATCATGTGGGGCAGCAGCCACGTCTGTGCCCTGGGGGATCCTGCTCTGCCTTTGAGACCTCAGATATCAGGGTAACCAGTCTGGGTGATTAACAGCATTGGAAGGTGCTGTAGAACTGCTAGGGTTGATTACCTGTGCCACAGCAGAGGCAGTGGTTGAACACATCAAAGGATGTCTCCCTTTCATCTCACTGCTTTGAGCAGACGGCTCTGAAGCATCTCTTCCAAGGACAATATGGGGAAGAACTCTAATAACCTTACAGTGTGGAGTCTTGCCAGCGCTCCCAGTGGCCGCTCTGGCGGCAGCTAAAGGGGCGCCTTCTCCGCTTCCACCCTAATTGCCCTTAATTGGCTCCTGCCTGCTGGCAGCAGAATGATAAGGGCTCTCCAAGGATCACTGCACCAGAGTGACAACGTTTGGAGAAGGATTGTCGGTCTCTGCCTTGCCCCACCTCCCTCCCACTCTCCTCCACCCAGCAGAGCAATACAATAACTTTTCCAAGAATGAGATTTTTCTGTCCATACATGACTCTTTCTTTCCAGGCCCTGCTCTGGAGGGGGCTTTGCCAGGCAGCCAGGGCAGGGAACCAGGGCAGGGTCAGTGTCCTGAACCTGGAGGGGTGTGGGGGGAAGCCTGAGCTGATGAGGGATATAAGCATTTTCCCTTCAAACAGCACTGCAACCATCATGCCCAAGAGCATGTGAGGGTGCACTGAGCCCTGCTGCATGCCAGGGCTGCCTAGGCAGCAGACCAGAGCTTTGAGATCCCCCGTGAAGAACAAGCGTACCTGGGGATTAAGCCCACAAAATCCTGCTTTCCCCAGGGAGAGGTGCCACTGTCCCAGGGCAGACAGGTAGGAGTGGGGGTCTACCCCAGTGTGATCTACTGGCTATGGGCTACACCGGGGGCCTGTCCTGGAGCAAGAGGAGCAAGGAGGGCTCCTCTCTATCCCTGTTCCATGTCCCAGTGCTGGGTAAGGGCACATGACACAGAGGGCCCCCACTGCCCCCCTTCCCTGGGAAGGGTTCTCCAGGACACGCTGGCCCTCAGCATGTCTGGCTCCAGTTTCCTGTGGCAGACCTCCCTGTGCTTTCCCCTCTCCACCTGACACCCGCACAAGCAATTCTCTTGTGTCAACAGGAGGGTGGGAAGCCACAACACGAAAAGCACCTTGTAGCCCTGACCAGGCATGTCCCTATCAGACTGCTTCCCCGCTTCTGCTCCCAGCCAGGACAAACCCCTGCTGCAGCAGTAAAATATAGCCAACCATCATCCTGGTCCCTCATCGTTACCCACATCCCAGCCTGGGCCAGCCTCTGCAGGCAGCAGGCATCACGTGAGCAACATGCTCCACAGAAAGCTGGCAAGGGCACAGAAGGGCAAACACAAAACAAATACAATTCTGATGGAGGGAGCTGCGATGTCTTTGCCACTGAGGTTGTTTTTAATCTGTTTATCTTGGCAGCAGAGTGGCGGGCTATTTTTGGATGCCTGCTTCACCTCTCAACAGAGATGGGCTGGCATAGGCTTGTCCCTTCTTTTGCCTGGCACCCTCAGACCTCCCATTGTCTCTGAGGTTTGCCCCAGTATGGTCACCACTGTATGCTTCCTCACATTTGGAGGAACTTTTTAAGCAGGGGATGTGAACTCAGGCACAGCCTCATCAGTCCTTATTAGATAAACTCCTCTCATCCTTTCCTTCTATCAGTGGTGACACAGCTGCTTGGGCAAAACACACACTTGTGCTTGCTATTCTCCTTTGGGATGGTGGCATTTGTCCCACCCCAGGCCTGGCACTCTGCATACAAGTTCTGACTCTGTTACTGGCTTTCTGCTTGCTGCTGTCAGGTTCCTTTGCCCACTTAGAAGAGCAAGGCCATATTTTCCTACTCTGTAGAGATGCTGGGACAAGTAATTGGGACAGGGTGACTGAAAACTCAACACAGCCCTCACAGGACCTTTCCTCTGTGGATGTGTGAAGGACATGACAAGTTTCACTGAGGTGCAAAGTTGGCAAAGGTGGTCTGGTAAAGTGGGGCTCTAGGCAAGTGCTGGGAGACAACAGGAGTGCATGGAAGTACAGCAGCTGTGTGTTGGAATCAGTGAAAGCACAGACTGAAATGGCAATGGAAAGCAAGCCATCAGGCTGTCTGAGTCTTGACTATGTAGAAGAAAATCAGTTTGTAAAAGAATATCACTGGCACAGTGTTTGGCTCTGACAGAATTATCCACAGGAACCCGCACAAATGACTGGCCTCATTAGTGACCCACAGCCACAAGCATGGCTTGAGACATGCTGGGCTCACATAAAGAAATCAGCACTATCCACAATGTCCCTGCAGTACCAGAGAAAAGGCCTTGGAGGAGTTTCCCAAGAAGATCAACAAATTCAGGGATTTCCTTTTGTTAACAAAGCACAAACCTTCTGCTGAAGGAAGATTTTCTACATTCAGATATGATTTTGCAGAGCCAAAGGTGTGTGTAGGTCAGGAGATTCTCCTCTACGAATGAGGAAAGAAGAAAAGCAGTGCTGGCATGTGTGAGATTTGGACTCAAAGAGGATGGACATGTCTTTTCTTACAGGAAGCAACTGACTGAAAAGGGGAAACCGCTTACTTGGGCTGGTTAGTAAGGTTCAGCAGAAAATGAGGTGGAGCACATTGTGATATGTGACAACCACCACCCAGTCAGGCCTGTAGCCTCACTGTTCACCATCTACATAGACAAGGTAGTAGAGGGGGCTGGTAATGCTAGAGGATGCCAGATCAAGAGCGAAGAGCTTAAGGAGATCCATGGAGTAAAGAACCAAGGGGCAAACACCAAAAACTTGGGTGAGGGAAAGAAGCACCTCCATGCTGAGAACAGAGAGCTATACCCAGTAGCACCTATAAGTGCTGGTGTGCATGTAAGACCTCTATGGCAGCACAAGGCAGTGTGTCTGAGAAAACACTGTCATTCCAATTTCTAAACAAGTTAAGAATAAAACAGGCAATGTCACTAAGCAGCTCCTGCAGACACGCACCAGGGGAGGTGACAGCAGCCTGTGGCTGGCTATGGGGGCCAGCACTGTAAGTGTGACTTGATGGGGAGGACATGCTCATGGAATGAGTCCTGCTGGTGCACTGAGGCTGCTGGCACAACATGTGTTGCTGGCAAGAGGTCTTGCCAAGGCAAGTCGCCTTTGACATCTATAGACATGTTGGATGTGAGCAGACATTCTTGTAGTGAGTAAAGGTGATACCATGTGATACAGCCAGAAAGGCACATTCACCATGAGAGGGTCCAGGAGGAAAATCATGCTCTTGGCCCTTTCTCTTAGTAACAGGTAGAGAGTCACTATGAACAGAAGAATGATTGGGAAGTCTAGGGCAGTGACCATGAGAGCTTGGAGCCTGCGTGGATGAGGGACGAGTTTGCTGTTCCCAGTCAGAGACACGGAACAGGACAGAGTTTTTGGAAAGGAAACAAATGGAAGACAAGAAGCAAGAAAGAAAGCAATCAAACAGAGAAATAGGGTACCAAATGTGCTGTTGCCACGAGCAGTAGTCACAGGTTAATGAAATCAAAACTCATAGATCTCCCTCAAACCTGGAGTCAGAATCCAACAGCTTGACTTCTGCTCTAGACCACCTACAAAAGAGAGATGGAAAAAAATGCATCAGAGGGCTTTGCACAGCACTAAGGCCAAAAGTCTGGCATAGTATCTTTGACTTTCTTGGGTCATGACAATACAGGAGTAGGTTTCCCTGGTATTAGTGCAAGCAGCTCAGGCTGAAAAAGCTGTGGATTAGAAAGCTGTGGGAAAAGGATTTGGCATAAGGTGGAAAAAAGCCCAGGATTTGAAGGAACAGTGGGGAGGGGGACATCATCTTGGACACCACAGGGAACATTAACAAACATGAATGCAAGCAACTGTTGCACACTGCTGTTGTCTGGAAGGGTCCTGATGTTTTTATCTTAATTCTCCATCTACCCTTTAAGCTGTCCACAGCAGACAACATGTAGGGCTTGCAAGCTTCATCTGACAGTGTTTCTGCTGCAGAGCTCCTCATCACCAGCCATCACTATGCTTACTACCATCTCCTGACAGGCTCACCACCTACACCAAAGGCTGGGCCAGGCCACCCAGCCCAATGTATCACAGCGGGGCCCTGAGATGACACAGGGAAGGAGGGGAAGTAATGATTTAGTCCATGTTGGGAGAGGCCCAGGGGTCCCAACCCCATCCAGCAGCAGAAATCTTCTGCTTTGGGCAGCAGGAAACAGAAAAAAGATACAATCCTAGTCACAGAAGTTGCTGAGTGCGCTGCCTCCCCATGGGGGACATGCTCTCTGCCTGGCACAGAGATGGAGACCATCCATTCCTCCTTTGTGGCACAAAACAAAGAACAGAGGGAGGGAAGGAAGTGACTTCTCTGGAAGCAATTGTGGTGGTGGGATAAGCACCCATCTCCTTCCAGACAGACAGAGCAGTGATGCCCCTGTCCCTTCTCCCCTATTGCCTCCCATTCACTGCGAGTATCCTCTCTTTCTGGGCCCCTGCCTCTCCTTATGCAACAGGGCAAGAGAGAAAAAGAGAAGCAAAAAGAATGAAAGAGCAAGGGAGGGAAGAAGCTGATTGGGGCACTGGCTGGCAGGCAGACAAGGAGTGCGTCAGGGGCGGCAGGGAGCCCGGGACATGCAGCCGCTGCCAGGGCCTTCTGGGCTGCGGGCATGTACGTGCGGCCAGCAACGTGCGAGCTGGTGTGTGCCGGGGCCGGACACACGCACGGCTGTTCCAAACACCCAGGCTGACAGCCACCATACCCCTCAGCTGGGGCTCTGGGGCTCCCTGCACGCAGCCCTCATCAGCTGACAGGCAGCAGGGCAGCTGGTGGGTGATGGGCTGCTTGTCCCTGGCCAGCCCTAGCGGGGGCTGAACCTACCTCAAAGGCAGCACGTGCCACCAGGCATATCCCCAGCCTCTGCCATCCAGGTGATCATGAGTAGGCAGGTGTGCATTTCTATCTCACCAGCTGCTTGCCAATTTCAACCCAAGAGAGAGAAATTGTGACCTCCACTGTCCCAAGGCAACATGCCTCCTCCCACTGGCTCATGTGCGATGCCATGCTGGGGATCACGCTGCTGCTACTCCCTTCTTCTTGGGTCAGCAGTTTCAGACCAGTTCCTAGCCCAGCACTGCATTAGCTAAGTCTTAGTCTTCTCATGTCCTATAAATGAATGAGGTTTCCAGATATTTTGGAGACGGGAGGTGTGCTGAACTCATGAGTCAGCAGCTGTCAGTAACAGTTACACACATGTGGGTGACACTGCTGGGGTAGGAAAGTCCCTGGAATATCACACACCGGACAACAGGCACGTAGTGACTTGGTTACTCAAACCCATCCTTGTCACGACTAAGAATACACCAACACTACAATCAAGGTGCCCTTATGTTCCAGAAAGCACGTAGTACTTCTGCTCTCTGGGAAGGCAGCAGAAGGGTAGCTGTGTAGGGATAGACCTGCAGCAGCTTCTGTGGGTCACAACTCCTCTGTCAATTGTGTCAGCTGTGTTTCTTTGCCATTTACATCTGCATTTGCACACTTTTAGTATAGCCAACCCAAATAAATGCTCCTCAGAGGAAAGAAATTTCAACAATTGAGATCCTATGAGAAAGAGATCATCCTTCAGCACACAAATCAAATGGGAAATGGGAGCATATGGGTTTAGGGATGGGGGATGACTGATGCCTTTTCAGGTTGCTGAGATTGCTCCATGGCAGCAGGTTACTTCCCTTGTTGGGTGTCACTTGCAGACCAGCCCAGTGGGCCATTGCTACAAAGTCTCAGCTCTTTTCATGGGAAGCATGAAAAAGGGCTGCAGGCAGGAAGAGACAAATGTCATGGGGAGGCAGGAACGCCAGCTTCTGAGCTCACATCACTTGTGCTTGTAAATATTTTAGCCATTTCACATTTATTCATTGTAGCAGGCCATTATCCAGCCTCTGGCTAACAGAGTCCAAAAGCATTTAAGAGCATTAAGTGTGTAAGCAGGCCTGACACATAACTGCTGGGTGAAGGCAGCACTTTTCATCTTCATATCCTTACAGCAAGTTGCTAGCCCAGTCCTGAGGCCCTGGATCTGCAAGGTGTGACAAGGTCCCATTGGACTTCATTTCAGACCACTGAGCACAGTGCTGGGGTGAGATGACAACCTTTCTGCCACCAGGGAAGCAAGCAGGTCGCTAGGAGAGAGAAATAAGAGGGGCCAAGAAGTAGCAGAGGCAGGGGGGCGGGGGGGGGGGGGGGGGGGGGTTGCGGAGGAAGCTGGGATGAGTAGAAAGCAGGTATGGAAAGCGAAAGAAGGGATAGGGTCAGTTAAGGGAATGGGTAGAAAGGAAAAGACAAGTTAAGAAATACGTGGAAAGTACTACAGGCAAATGATTACTCAAAGGGTATTGCAGGACTTGTTTAAACTGAGAATTACCTGGGACATAGACTGCTTCCATGGTTGCCCTACCTCTAGGCCTGGATCTCAAATGAGCAACAAATTAACAGATGTGTGAATTTGAAACAGATCTTAGAAGGCTGATGGAAGGGTGGGAATTACCAGCATTCAGAAAACTGAGGAGACATCCAGACCTAGAGGAGCAAAAATACAAAGAAGCTGGGAAATGCAAAAGCAGCCAGGTCTCTGCACTGAAATCCCTAACACATGGGGAAAAAGCAAAGGAAATTATGAAGCCAAGCTGGCACATGGGGAAACAGTCTGGCCCCACCATTTACCACCAGCACTGCTTCAGAGGAGCTTAGCACTGAAGTACACTATTTGGGAAATGTTGCTCTGGAAATAGTCTACTCAGTGTGAGATCATTCATTCTTCTTAGCTGGAAACCTGACCCTGTTGCCAAACTTATTTTCCAGGCTAGAAGCTGATGTTCATGGAAAATTCTGGCCCCAAGGTCCAAACAGAGATCCTGAGCTTGTCAGTGCCAGTGCTCAGCACTCCATCCGGCTGCATAGCTGTCTCAGAAGTGTCTCTGGCCATGCTGCAGCTGGGTCGGTGGCTCAGTTGAGGAAGACAAGCACAGCCAGCATGACGCAATGGTGAGTCACACTTCCACACACTTCACCAGCTACCAGGCAGCTATGGAGTGGGTAGCTTTGGGTTGGCATGGAGTGCTCACTGGATGGTCTTCAAAGAGATTTTACAGGGGCAAAAGCCTGGTAATAAGTGGCAAGGTCTAAGAGGGCTCAAATACATGGTTTTAATATTAGGTCCCCCAGCTGCTATTAGAGGGAGTTAATTCCTCCTGGATCTCTGGCAGCAGGAGAAGACATGCTTTTAGAAGACTTTTCTGGCTCCAAGCATCACATGAATGAGTGTGGATATGTCAAACACTTTCAGTAATGGCTTTTGTCATAATGGCTTTTGTCACAGTCATGACTCTGCCAAATCACCACCCTACGTCTGAGGCTTTGGGCAACTTCCACCACACCATCCAGAGAACTGAGCCATTCCATTGGCAGGGCATCTCCCCTCAACCCAGCTTTGCCCTACCTGCTGTCCATGCTGCTTCAGCAGCTTTTTTATAAGCAGTTGGCCCCAATCCAAAGAAAACAGCAGCAGTGGTGCCAAGTCATTGCAAGTGTCTGTGGGAAAGCCAGGCCTGCCATGGATGAGCAGTCTTCATGGAGCTTGGGGGAAGTCTGGGCACACTTCAGGCCTTGTGCCTAATATTTTCTGTGACACCCAGATAATATTTGTGTGCAGCTGGCAGGTGCTCATTTAATTTTGGCTAGGGAGGACTTTGAATGTGTGATGTAGGTGTGAATTATACCATGTTTCAGGAACTGTGGAGCACTGAGAGATAGCCAAGGGTGCACACATCTATCTTCCCTCCAGCTGAGGTTGCAATCTGCAAAGTCTTCGTCTCCCTCCCTTGACTGCCTTGCTAAAAGCACTGGCCTCGGGGGACAGGACAGCCCCAGGAGCTCCCAGTTACATCCATTTCAGGCAGCCCAGGGAGAATCAAGGCACAATGCTTCTGAGGAGGAGATGAATTTGGAAGGTCAGGGGCACATATTTGGGACACTGGAGTGAACTGAAATGCCAGGTGACCGGATGGAAGGGAGGAGATGGAAGAGTCCCTGCTCTGACTGGCAGTGAATAAACCATTAGCTAGGCTGCCTACAAAGGCTGCTGCCTGTGGGCAGACGTGATTGCAGGCACAGCCTCGGCTCCCATGCTTGTGGGAACCTGGCGGAAACCCTCCCGGTTTCCCCTGGTCCCAGCTCAGCTGCGCTGGGAGATTTGCATTGGCAGCAGGGTGTCGGGGAAGCTCACCCGCCCCTTGCCCGTATGCTGCCAGCGTCCTGCCAGTGCCGACAGCCTTTCGCCTCTGTGAACTTTTTGTCTCCTGTGTGAAAGGGGAGTGTTTTTCAAAGGAATCATTTAAACAATTTAAATGCATCTTAATCAGAAGTGGGCAAATGGCAAAAAGAGCCATATCCTTGGCTCAGAAGCACATCTTTGTCCATACACTCCTCTCTCACCTATAGACACATCTCCCTTCTATCACAGGTCCCTGGGCAGCTCAGCTGGATGAGTCCCTCGATCCATCCTGGCAGCTTGCAGTATGCCCACAGACCACTGCTGCCCTCAACCCAGCTGCAGGTTACGCACCATTGAGTCAGTGTCTCCTCCATCCCGTCTCCCAGCCTCCCACTGCTCTCCCAGCCCCAGGACCCTGCCCCCATTCTGCCCCTTCCCTGGTGCCCCTTGCTCCTGACCCTGGTGTCACCTATAGCTGCAACAGCTATTCAGCATATATCCCTTACTAAATGAAGAATCCTCTGTAAAGTGACAAAAAAAGCCCTGGCTGTACAATGTGCCCAGAGTGAAAAGGGAAGGTTGTTAACACCACTTGGAAAAGGGCTTGCATTTTACAACAAATACAGCCAAGTTTCAAGCTTTTGCTAATTGGTCTATTAGCTGTATGAGCAGAGAAAGCCTCTCACCATCCAGTCTCACTCCACTCCCACACTTCAGCCCCGTCACCTCAGGAATCCCCTGCCCCATCTCCGTGGTCCGGTGCTACGTAGGCATCACACCAGCGGGTGCCTGGCCACTTGCCTGCGCCTGCATGGAAGAGCCAGACAGAGATGGTTCCTCGCCACCAACTTTCTCTAAGGGACAAAAGCTGCTTAAAAAACAGAGCCAAAGCCCCAGGTGCTGCCAGGATGTGGAAGGAGAGGGCACCCTGCAGTAATCCACAGACCTGCACGTCTGCCGGATAGACATCCCTGGCCCAGTGTTGTTGGCAGGAGCCACTGGGAATAGCCCTGTGAAGAGGATCTTGGGGAGGAGCCATCCCCCTGCCAAGGTGCACATCTCCTGGTCATGCTCCAGTGCCAGCAGAGCTGTTAGCCCAGGGAAGATGTCGCTCCCTGGGGTATATTCAAGCATGGAGCAAGCAAAACCATCATTATTCCCCCTGGCACATTGTCCTAGTTCAGCAAGCTGGAACCAGTTTATCACTGTGTGAGAGTGACCAAAGCTGTGTATTCTAAACCCTCTGTGTTATTTCTCATGAACTATTAACAATGGACCATTTGCAGCAGCTGCCCAGGGCATGCCTGACCCCTCAGGATACAAGCTGGGTGTTAAAGAAGCTTATGAGATAGGATCTGTGATAACTTCCCTCCGTGGAGTTGTTAGCACCTTCACACTCAGCCTGAGGGGGCGTGTCTGCTAATGGGGGAGCAACAATTCTAAAAATACCCCATGACTCACAGAGTTAATCACCCATTGTGGAACTCCCTGCCCTGGGGGAGGTACTGGGTGATCCCACCTGAACCCGAGGGTATATAATCTTTGGGTTTGGGGACTTCTGGAACCACTTGTCAAATCCAGAGGAGGACCAGAACCTTGACAGGACTGTGACCACCACTCTCAACCAGACTGCGACCATCATCTGCACCAACAGGTTTTTCTTTTCCTTCTTTTTACTTTGGACTCAAGGGAACCACGTGAGGCTCAGCACAGGGGTCAATGAACACCATTCTGTTTGTGCCCCAGGGTGCTAAGTTATACTTCTGGGTTTTGTGGGTTAAAACCAATTTCTCTTTGTATCATTGCATGTATTGTAATCTTTTTATTAAACTGTAACTCTGACTTATAATCTCTTTTGTGTTAGGTTCACTTCTCCTGCTGGTTTACCTTTAAACCAGCACACACACGAACCCACACACTTCTGCACCCCCAGCCTTTCAGCACTTGTCTGGCAATCCAACCAGGCAGTCCAGAAGAGAGAGGCTACCAGTACTTCAGCAGCAGCTGGGGAGCATCTATCTGTCCATCCATCTGTCCATCCATTCATCCATCTGCCCAGAGAATGGGTTAAACAGTTTGTGCCCCACCCCTTGAGGCCAGCCTGGGCTTCCAGGCATGGAAGGGAGAGGCTTACAGCTGGGGATCATTACCGGGCAGCCATAAGGAGGGTGGAGGCACTTCCTCCCACACTGATCAGAGCAGCTTTGCAACTGTGTGCCCTGGAGCCAAAGGATGAGGTCCAGGGCTTGTTTACCATCTTCTGTGAAACAGGGGGTTCTGTCCACACCAAGGAGAGAATGCCAGTGGATCCCATCATGAAGCAATATGTTACATGTTCCCAAGGGAGAGGGGACCACTTGATGACCACCCAGTCTGCTTTGGCTGACCTCTCCAAATCAGAGGCCCTGATTTGGCTGGCCTGCCTTGGGATTATTTATTAATCTAATAATCTCCCTACTAGGGGGCAAGAGGGGATACTCGGTTCCCTAACCTTGTACTAAGGGTCTCATGCTAACAGACCCTGCTGACAAGTTATGGGAACAGATACACCTCTGCTGTCTGAGAACATGGTGCTGTAGCAGCAAAAGGTCTGATTCATTCCTACCTCACGCAGGACTTGCAGGAATCAAGGAAAAAGAACAGGCAGCCTTTCTGACTTGAACACAGTGCAAAATCTCCAGATGTTGAGCACTCTCTCCTCAGACAGACTGTCCAAAAGACTTGGAGAAATTTAGCAAAATCCTAATGAATGAACTAATAGCAGAGGAACTAAGCAGCAGCCATTTTGTCCTCGGGATGGCATGTTGCCTAGCCATCCACAAACGAATGGTAACTCACATGCCAAGGGATGCCGGAAGCACAGCCTTTTCCCTTGGAAGGATGGGGAGCTCCACATGAAAAATGGATGACTCACTCTCCTGAGCACCACAGTCAGACAGGGATGGGAGGAGGTTGTGGTACGCCTCCAAGCTCAGCTCCCAGAACAAATTTGCCAGATACAAAAATGAGATGTTATGAGACGTTTGGCTGTTTTCCCTGCTTCATGCCCTCAAGTGGCAAAGCTGTGCTGGCTGGTAGAAAACTGTTGTGTAGACACAATCTACTTGTTTTCCAATGAAAGCTGGGAATGTTTGGAGGGCCAGTTGTAGCTTCTGAAGGTTGATTGGATGGTCATGTACCTCCTCATCCAGCAGAACTGAACCAAATGTGAGGGGAAGTTTCGTCTTGGTTGGGCAGAACATCCAGAGAAAGTGTTCCAAGATCTAAGTTGTGTTATCCACTGTGACCCCATTCTCTTCCTTTCCAAACATGGGATATTTTGCAATCTCTGCAGGATGGCCTTATCAAACACTCTTGAGCTGAAATATGAAGTCTTGGAGGAAGCTATTCCCCTCGGTTTCATCCTGCACGTTGCAGAAGGGCGATGCAGCCAAGGAGTTTGGAAGAATTATTTATTAATGGTTCATGAGATCACTGAGGTCACTCATCCAGGAAATCACCAAGAAGCAAAAAACAGATCATTGCCACCAGGTCCTTGAAAATCATATAAACCTGTGGGGAATGTCTCTGCTCCACAACTCATCTTCTCTTGACAGATGTTTATATCCCAGTGGCCTCTCTCATGTCAGTGGTGTAATCCAGACAACGATCAGCCCGTTCATTGCAAATGCCTCCATTAGTGCGTGCAGTGGTTTGGCTTTTCTGTGTCAGCAAGGCTTAGGGTCTAGATTTTCCATGCAAACTTCACACAGGCTCTGTGAACACACATCCCCTCTGGCAAAGGCACCCATTGCTCAAGTCAGCCCTCACAGTGCACTTGAGTTTGAAGAGGCAGTTTGTACGCTTCAGCAACAGGCTCAATCAGCACAACCATGAGAGGATTCCCCATGTAGACAATGGCACTAAGTCTGCATGAAAAGGAAGGTAGCTCAGTTCTGCTCTAGACAGCCTTCTGCAGAGGTCTGGCATGGCTCTGAAGAACTCCTGCGGGTTCACATTCCCACTGACTTCCTGGAGGACCTGCCAGCTTCAATGTGCTCTCCTCCTGAAAAGCTGCTTCAAGGTCTAGTGGAGACTGGGTCCTCTTTCTCCTGCTGTCATGAAAGTTCATTCAAGGACTGATGTTTAGTCCACACTTGCAACTTACCCTCGATTGGTGGTTTCACTTCAGCCACAAAAAAGGGTAGGCTTCCTCTACCTCTTCTCTAAATCTTTACTTGTTATCTAACCAGAGCCAGATGAGGGATCCATTCAAGAAGTCTTCCCAGTTGATTCTTGTAGACGGGAATGATGTAATATGCCTTTCTTGCTGACTCTCAGTTCTGCAAAGTTAGGAGCCTCCACTGTGCAACTAAGCCACTGTATTTCCCATCAGGAAGTGATAGCAGCCTGCTGTCCTCCATCAGGTGAAGGGCATATCTGTTCAAATAAGAGGTTAAGCATCATTTGGGCAACAGACAACTTGCTGGTGTTGTGCCATGTGTCCTGCAAGGCTATCCACTTTTTGAAACAGGCAGTCCAGTGTGGTGTCTAGACAACATGGCAATGTGAGGAGAATCACTGTTCATCGATTTTCAGTGATGCCCTTGTCAACCTGCAAAGATCAGGTTAGCCTTATTGTGTAATGGTGCATGATCTCAAACTGGGTCCTGAGACACTGTCTAGATATATCTCTACCCAGGAGGGATACCACTATCTAACTAGACCTGACAAGGATTTGTTGCATCTTGGTTTTGGAAACTTCTAGAGGAGATTGTGTAGTTGGAGTTGGTGGGTCCAGCCGGAAGATGGTCACTAGTGGTGCCCCCCAAGGTTCAATACTTGGCCCAGTATTGTTTAACTCATTCATCGATGACTTGGATGAAGGGACAGATGCCTTCTCAGCAAGTGCACCAACAACACAAAGCTGGGAGGAGTGGCCGATACTCCAGAGGGCTGTGCAGCCCTTCAGAAGGACCTCAACAGGTTGGAGAGATGGACAAAGAACTGCCTGAAATTCGACAAAGACAAATGCAGGGTCCTGCAGCTGGGAAAGAGTAACCCCCTGCTCCAGTACAGGCTGGGGACTGACCTGCTGGAAAGCAGCTCTGCAGAGAAGGACCTGGGGGATCTGGTGGACAACAAGCCATCCATGAGCCAGCAATATGTCCTTATGGACAAGAAGGCCAATGGTATCCTGAGGTGCATTAGGAAGAGCATTTCAAGAAGGTCAAGGGAGGTGATTCTACCCCTCTACTCAGCCCTAGTGAGGCCACATTGGGAGCGTGTGTCCAGTTGTGGGCTCCTCAGTACAAGAAAGACACAGAGCTCTTGGAGTGGGTCCAGTCAGCGGACTAAAAAGATGATGAGGGGACAGAAGCACCTCTCTTACAAGGACAAGCTGAAGGAGTAGGACCTGTTCAGCCTTGAGATGACTGAAAGGGTACCTCATCAATGTAAGTAAGTATCTGAAGGGAGAGTGCCAAGAGGATGGATCCAGGCTCTTCTTGGTGGTGCTGAGCAATAGGACAAGAGGCAACAGGCAGAAAATGACGCACAGGAAGTTCCACCTGAACATGAGAAAGAACCCCTTTAATGTGTGGGTTGCCCAGAGAGGTTGTGAAGTCTCCTTCCTTGAGATACCAAAGAATTGTCTGGATGCAATCCTTTGCCATGTGCTCTAGGATAATCCTGCTCGAGCAGGGAGGTTGGACCAGATGACCCACTGTAGTCCTTTCAAACCTTACCCATTCTGACTGTGTGATTGTGTGGACCCTGCAAGATACTCTGTCTGAAGAAGGCAGGAACCCTTAAGGGCTTAAGGAGCTGAAAAGTCTTTCTGGATGTCTAATATTATGTCTTCTGGAGATGGAGAACAACCCATTCAGTTTCTTTTTCAGGCACATTTTACAAATCTGAAGGTTGTCATGTTTTCCCTTCTTTCCTCATATAAGCAGACTAAACAGATGAAGCTCTCTCAACCTATACTCATAGGTCACAGTTACAAGTCTGCTGATCATCTTTCAGTGATTCTAATAGTTGCAAGTTTTTCTTGAACTGTATTGCCCAAACTGGATATATGTAGAAAGTATGAGGTTTTCCTAATAACTGCGTAAAGTGGAATGATTGCAGCATGCATGGTGCTTATGGCACTTTTGTTTATATGGCCTAGTAGCAACGTTTGTTTTTCTTCACATCTATGTGGCATTGACTCACTCAGTAATGACATCCATTACCTCAATGACACCAATGCTGTTTTCTGAAGGCCTCGTTGCCCCCTTCTATATACATGCAGCAAATTATCCTGCTATGTGTGGCTTGCATTTGCCCTTATGAATTGCATTCTTCTATATACATTTCACCAGTGTCATACTCTGCCTGAACTCACATCCTGATCTCCAAAGTGCCTGAAACCACCACAGGGCTGATCAATGTCAGCAAAAAAATCCTGACATGAGCTGTCACTGTGCACTCGCAGCCCAGAAAGCCAACCAAATCCTGGCCTGCATCAAATGCAGGGTGGCCAGCAGATCGAAGGAGGTGAGTTACTCTTGTGAGACCCTACCTGCAGTACTGTGTACAGTTCTGGTGCTTCCAACAAAAGGAGGATATGGAATTGTAGGAGCAAGTCCAGAGGAGGACCACAAAGTTGGTAAGAGGACAGGAGGACCTTCCCCATGAATACAGGCTGAGAAAGTTGGGGCTGTTCCATCCAGAGAAGGTTGCCTGAAGACCTCATAGCAACCTTCAAGTATTTGAATGGGGCCAACAAGGAAGGCAAAGAGGGACTCTTCAACAGAAACTGTAATGACAGGACAAAGAATAATGGGTACAAATTGAAAGACTGGAAATTTAGGTTAGATATTAGGAAGAAATTCTTTACTGTGAGGGTGGTGAGACACTGGAACAGGCTACCCAGGGAGATTGTGGATACTCCAACACTGGCAGTGTTCAAAGCCAGGTTGGATAAGGCTTGAGCAACCTGGTCTAGTGGGAGGTATCCCTGCCCATGGCAGGGGAGGTTGGTCCTACATGACCTTTACAGTCCATTCAAAACGCTTAACATTCTGTGATTCTGTGAAATGTAATACACATCTTTTAAACCAACACCCAGGCTGATCATGAAAGTAGATCACAGCATTAGAGCCAGGACACATCTCTTTATCTCCTCCAACCCTGCTGTAGAATGAAACGATGCTGTTGTCAAATCCAATTCTCTTACCCATTACTCCACTGTCTTGGTAGCCTTACAAACAGGGTTTCGGCACCAGGGCACTTGCTGGTGCTGAAGGCAGCCTGATAGTTCTAATGTCCCATGGCTCCATTTCCTTTACTCCTTTAAAAACAGGTACTATCCTTCTGCCTTTTTTCCCTAGTCATCTGGAATCTCACCCCTTCTTCTTAAGATAATTACTACCACATTTAAGACAGTTTCAGCCAGGATTTCTGCAGGGTAAGATAATCTGAAAGGAAGGGAAACACATACCTGAGGTCATTGAGAAAAGGATGAGGGAACTCATGACTCTGCCCCATCAGGGGGGCGTATGACTCCAACCTCTCTGCCTGGCTCAGCGCACCCGCAGGTGCAAGTCCAGCACCTCCTGCAGGATGAGGAACATACGTGAGTCTTCAGACAGCATCTGGCCTGTTCACATAGCAGGGAGCTTTTGTTAACATCAGGAGGTTGGCCAATGAAGGGAAATTTTACAATTACACCACACAGTTCTGTTGACTCAAAAGGAAGAGTTAGCTTCAAAGCAAAGCAGGCTCCATGTAGTCAGGCTCACGTAGTCCAGCCAGCTGCACAATGAGGCATTTCAGTGGAAGGCTGTGAGTCTACTGGATGGATGCAAGACATTCACACGGGGCAGACAGCAGCTCTCACTAGGCAGCTGGCAAACGGGCAGCTCCCAGGAGCCAGAGAGCACCCTGGGAAAGGGGCAGGCAGAGCAGGGAACAAAGGCTGCCAAGTGGGTGTGGGTGCGATGCTGATCAGCATCCTCTCCATCAGGCAGGAGCTGGCAGCTGCTTCTGGTACCCTGGATGAACGGGCCACCGAATTCCCAGGCCCCTTGAGGTATGTGACAGCAGTTTCCCAAAGTGCAGTTTTGCGCATCAGTGAAAGAGCTGCCCCAGTGTTGCCCCCCTTCCCCAACTGCACTATTTTTCATTTCTTTCCCTAGACAGGATCGGCTCGATTCTTTGGGGAACCTTTTTGCCCTGTCCTTACCTTTAGCCATGAATGAATTTATTCTTTGCCCTGCTTTTTGGTCCAGCAGTTTTCCCAGCCGAGCACTGAGCAAGGCAGGCTGAGGGAAACAGTACACCCAGCTCTCACTCATTTCTCCCCTGCCTGCTGAAGAGCCAGGCAGCCCTGCACACGATCAATTACAGGGGACGGAAATGCCCCGTGCCTGATATCCGGTGGGGCTGAGTGATGACAGCCCACTAATCATTTCCAGAATTTGTGATTGGAATTAAAGAGCTGGGTTTTCCTTCAGTGAACGTGGGCAAAGCAGCTGGGGGAAGGGAGCTGCCTGTTTGGGTAGGGAAAAGACAAAGCATTGCAGAACCTTGTTGTGCCACTGTAGCAATTCAAGCACTGACAGCTGAGAGGTGATTTATGAGCTTAGGGGACAGCCATAGATGTCCTGTAGGACATCTCATGGTAGTGAGCGGTTACAGCTTTGCCAGACACCAATCTTCCCTTCCACCCATCACACACAGCACCTCCACTTCCAGCATCTGTGGGGTCCCTCCCCAACTTCTGAAGTGCTTGGGAGAGAGTAAGTCCTGCCTCCACTCTGCCAGCCCTACCAGGCGATCAATGCTGCCTGTTCACCTGCTTTCCCAACAAGCACCTGCATGCTCCTTCCCTTCTCTCCCACTTGTGCCTGGGAGAGGCTTCCCACACACCTCCTCCAAACCTCTTTCTCCACTGTGGTCCTGTAGAGCATAGGGAGACTGGCCACTTGCTTTATCCCAGTTTGAACTTGCCTCACTGAGTTCCTTGGCATTCTCCACATTCTTGGTGTCTGATGCCAGGGTTGTTGCTTGGTTTCCTGCTCTGGGGGATGTTCATCCTTGGAAGGAGCCATCTTTTGTAGCTTTGCATCTCAGCAGAACCCAGAAGCACCCAAGGAATTCTGCTTCCACAAAGAGTACTTGGTCAAAGGTGATTCTACTTGTTCAAAAGTCAGCTCCTGCCCTCCAAACACAAGGTGTGGCCCAGTGGTGCAGGACACCAAAGGCAAAAAAGCCTTTCATCATTACTTATGTCACCATAAGACAAGCACTCCAGAAGAGAAGCAAGGCTGTGCTTGCTGACCTGGCTCATTGACATGAAGCCTCTCTTTCAAAAGCAGCCTCAAGAGGGTCTCTGGGATACTGCCCTTTCTAAGAAGAGACCAGAACTTTTCCCTTTGGAATAAGGCATTGCCTAAATTTTCTCTCATGCTCCTTTTAGGGGCTTCTCACATCTTCGCCTGAAGCTACAGCTCTGGTCTATATAGTAAGGAAAACCCTCATGGTCTTCCCATATATCCCCGTCCTGGGCCCCAGCTATGAAACTCTTCTGAAAGGAGGCTCATGGCAAAGTCCTGTGGAGACAAGCTGGAGAGAGCTATGCAAAGGAAAGCCAGCAAGAGGGTGGGATGCCTGGAGGGCTGCAAAGAAACTTTTAAGTAATTGTGTCAGGGGAAGAAAAGATTGGGCTGTGGAATTGAAATTAATGAGCTGTCTGCAGGGCATGTGCAGGATAGACTGGAAGCCTTGGGAGCCTCCTGGAAGAGGGCGGCCAGCTCCTGCAAGAGCGACATCATATACCCTTGTGTCAGTGCTACACACAGAGCTTTGGTAGCAAGCCCATGTACCAAAGCTCTGTGTGTAGCCTCAATGCCTGACTTCCAGACAAGAATTTTACAGAGATTACTTTCTCTCAATGTCAAAACACTACAGATGTAACATCTTTCCAGAATTCAGGTGGCCACTTTTTCCCAGCTGCCACAGGTAGGACTGGGACATCCTTTAGCAAAGGTCATCAGTAGGGGAAACTCCTTCCCTGTGTAGCCTGACAAAGCCTGGGTTTGACAGCCTTCTGCAGACTCCCTCTGCCTCAGCCGGGTGAGGAGGATATTTGCAGAGAGCCTGGGATGAAATCACAGTCACAGAGGTCTCTTACTCCTCTTTGCAGCCTCAGAGCTGAGCTCAGTGCCCTTCTTGGATCCACTTTATGAGCGTTGCTGTTTGATGTGAAATCTCCATCCAGAGCTCAGGGCTTGAGACAGATACAATTAACAATTTTCATGGAGTAACCAAGATAAAAGAAGGAGTCAGTTGGATGCCAGGCCAAGCCCTGCCCAGGATCATGCCAACACACACATTTGTGAGAACAAACATGTAACAAGAGGAGGAATTAATTAGGCAGGCTCACTTATCACCACTCTCCCTCCCTGCCTCTCAGGGAGGCTCCCTTCCTGTCTCAGTGCCAGGCTGCACGTACAAAAGCAGGGCTCTGACTAAGGCTTGCCTAGAGATCCCAGGCAGCACACTGCCATCTCCACATCCTATCCCTCCACAAGGCTGAGTGCTCCCTCCCAAGCCTGGTGGGCAGAGCAGAAGAAGAGGTCTCAGGTCTTAAGGAGAAAACTAGGACAGTGTTAAAATCTTGGGAAATGAAAAACCAGACTTGGATGTAAAATAATCCAAAGACAGAAAGTTTGTAACCAGCTCAGGGACAGCAGCTCGTGGAAGGACAGGGACTGAGCTCCAAGGGATGTCATGGTGCAAGACCTGCACTGACACAGCAATTTCTGTGTGCAGTGAGCTCTAGGAGCAGCAGCAGGACAGGGTTTCAAACATGAGTAAAGTGGACACTTACTTAAAGGAAGGAAATGGTCCAGATGACAAACCAACCAGGCAGGTAGAGAAAAAAGCCACCACCTCCTCTCCTGAACCACTGCTGTAGCCCTTGCATATCACAGGCTCTTGCAAGAGGAATCAGCAGCATTGCCTATGGGAGGGTTTCACGCCACCTGCCCAGCTCAGAACAACAGAAATCGTGGAGCTCCTTAACATGTTGTCTATTAAAACACAGCAGTCTAAAAGAAACTCAATTTGTGAACAAGTTCTAAAATACCCTGCCCACCATGTGTCTCTTGCCCTCCAGTGACATTTGTGTGTGTACTCAGAAGAGCCAGAGCAGGCAGCCCTGACGGTGTGCAGTACAAAGCATGGAGATCAGGCACAGGGACTGAGACAAGCTGGTGAGCTACCCAGTGAAAAAAATTCCCTGTAAGAACTTACAGCAAATTTCTTGACTCCAGTAGCATCTTCCTCAAATATACGACAGGGTACTGATGGAGAGGAAGGGCTCTTGGGCTCATAGGATGTTTGTCCCAGAGAGCATATGTGCTGTCCTTGCAAATGGCACAGCATGCTGTGAAGGACTCTCTACCAGTCACGAAGGATGTACCCAACCTAGCATTAAATCCAGCTGGCTTGAGTGCCAAGAGCAACAAAGCTCTGGTCCCACAGACTTCAATGAGTCATTTACCCCCAGCATGGAGCCTGGCCCATGTCCTTGTAGTGACTAACTATTGGCACTGAAGCATCTATCTATGTTCTATACCTGCACAGCTGCTATCCTTTCCAACAGAAAAGTCATCCCACACACAAATAGGCTTCAGGCTTTGCCACCAGTGCTGTCCTGCACAGGTCCTACCCTCTGTTCCCTGCCCTTGCCTTGGCTGACGGGCAGCATAACTGGGTTGTGGGTGTCTCAGTTCTCTCTTCCCTGGTGCTGTGGCCAGTCATAGAATCATAGGATTGTAGTCTGTGGGAACAATGACTCTGCCCCAAGACAACGATGGCAGAAGTCCTCACAGTGCAGTATGTACAAGTAGTGATGCTGAATGCCACCCTCAGTTCATGGCCCACAACACCTCTCCTTTCTAGGTCCCTGGCATTTTGCTTTCCTTGTCAGGTTAGACTATGCCAAGTGTTAGGTATTTAAAAAGACTCAGTCAGTACAAGGTTTCCTTGGCCTTCCCTGTCCCACTGGCTGATGCGCATGTCACACAATCAATACACACAGTGTATTTGTATCTGGCCCCAGGTCCTGAGCAGGGTGAGCAAAGGACTCTTCCAGGGTTTGTCTGGTGGTTTCACCCTCATTGGTCCACTGGGAAATAATAATCCACTGGAAAAGTGAAAGAACAAGTAGCCCTGTGTCCCCTCTGTGAGCAAACTAACCCCAAAGACACCAGCCAGACTGGACTGGTGTGATACAGGGAACCCCAGCAGCCCTTCCTGCTGGGACAGCAGCAGCACAAGAGATCTCAGCCATGCCATGGCTCCCAAAAACCTCGATCTTCCTCGCCCCTGCCTCCCAATGCCCTTACCACTGTCCCTGCTCCCTCACTCCCTGCCCCTGCCGGGAGAGCCCAGCTGTGCTCACTGTGGGATTCAGTCACTTCCTGACATTTAGCACTGTGCAGTGTGACTGGGAGCAGATGTACATGAGCAATCAGAGAAGTGTGGAAGATCTAACACTGCATCCTACAGGACACGGAGCGCGCGTAGGGCAAGGGAAGGGGCGGAGGGAAGGGGAGGGGGAAAGAAAAAAAAAGGGGAGGGGGGGGGAGAGAAGGAAAAAAGAGAAAAAAATCCACAAAACCAAACCACAGACGGCTCAATACTTTCCATGTGGTGCCGCTAAGGAGGAAATCGCCTCCATTTGCTACGTGCAGAGCCTGGTGTCTGCATAGCGGCCGGGAAAAGAAGGGAGCCTATTTCCCAGGTGGAGGGAGAGGAGGGGCTACCGAAGGAGCTGCACCCGGTGGAAGGTGCTTCCCACACCCACGCGGGACGGGGTCGGTGGGACGAGGGGGTCCCGCCGGCGGTGGAGGCTGTGCTGCAGGGGCGCCGGATCGGGTGCTGCCTGGGGATCCCCGCTGCGCTGCTCCACATCAGTGCTGTTCCGCCAGGGAAGGCAGCCCTGGGGCAGAGTGCAGGGGCTGCCCGGGGGTCCCTCTCTTTTTCACCCTCTCCCAGAGCCAGGGGCTGCGGGAGACCGGCTCCTTACCCGGCATCCAGTCTTGCCGCTTGATCTGGGGTGCCAGCTATGACCTGAGGTACCATGTGTGCTTTCTCACAGCTCAGAACGGGGCCAGGGGAGGTGAGGACAAATCTCCCAACCCCCTACCTCTCTTTGAACAGTGTGGGTGAGACGAAGGCTGCAATGTTCCCCTCCCTTCCAGTGACTGCCCACTGGCCCCTACGCCCACCAGAGTGCTGCCAGCCTGTAGGGGCAGCTGCCTGGTGCTGTGCTCTGTCCTGTCCCTGGACCTCCTGCCCAGCCCAGCTACCTCTGGGGGCTCTTGCCCCATTCTTTGTCCCAGCTGACAGCCATCTCTGATGGGGCAGGAAAAGGGGAAGGATGCTCCTACCCAAGGTCCCTATCCAAGGCACACCCAGATTGCTGCTTGTGGATAATGGTAGAGAATGCAGCACCTGAGGGAAACTGAAGCCTCCCTGGAATTTCAAATTGCTGAGCACCTTAGAGGATAGGGGTCCCCTCTCTCCCACCACTCCTTCCTCACTTTCAACATCCTATCCAACACACACTTCTTCACTCACAGACTTGTTTCTGGGCCAGTGCTATGAGGTCCCTACCCCACAGCACAGCTAGACATGCTGCAAGAAATCAAAGCCTACCCCTCCTTGCCTGCCCCCAGCACCAGAGTGGGGCCACTCCTTGTGCAAGCCTTCCTAGGGCAGGAACAGCCTTGGGCTAAGGGATGGCACAGTGCTACCTCAAGTGCTTAGATCAGGAGGCAAAGTTCCTGATCAGAGGTCTGCCCCAATCACACCTGGGCTTTGCAAGCCAGGGAAAGTCCATGGGCTCCAAGATGAGCAAGGTCAGGTTGAGGGCAGGATTTAGCCTGAGGACCAGAGCACAAGAGGTCCTTCCTCCACAGCCCTGGGCACCTTAGTGAAAAGCAAGGAGGTCTTTGCTGTGGCCACACTTCTCTCATGTCCAAGCCCCTGTCTGACACAGCCCACAGAGCACAGGGCTTGACATCTTATTGGGAAACTCGCATCCAAATCATTTCTCCAGCTGTGAACAGGAACGACCAGAAAAACTCAGAAAATACCTTCTGCTGCCTGCAGCAAGCACCTCAGCTGTAAAATGTAAAGTCAGCCTGGTTTTGCTCCAGGCTGTTTAAACACCAGCCCAGACCCTTTGAGTGCCTTCCCTGTTGCTGTATCTGCAGACTCACAGCTGCTGAGGAAGTTACAGCGCTCCTGGCCCCTCTCTGGGAAGCCACTGCTCTGTCCTGATTTGACCCGTGTCCCTGGGGCCTTGCCTAATCTCGTTTGCACAGGTGTCCCACAGGTGGGGAACCCTTGGAGTTCACAGATCTGCATCCATGCCAGCTAAAGCACAATCAAGCTTTAGGCCATTGCTGTTCCCTGGAAAAAGACAAGATTAACAGGGCCAAGTGAGAGGGAATCAAAACTGCCCTTTCAGAAACTGTCTGCTAAAGGAAAGTCTCAGGACAGGGCTCAATATTTTGATGGCTATGAGGTCTTTGTCATATCCATCAACCATAAAACACAGAGAAGCAAGACAGTGTGTAGTACAACCCATACCATTTTGGCTGGTCCACCCCTTTTCCCACAGTCCCTCTCGTCCTTAGAAGACTGCATGTGATGGGTGCCATGACCCATTGCAGATTTTTGTAGGGCACACTAGGGTACAGATCATTTGGCAAAGCTTTCTGTGATATGCAGAGGAAAGCTTCAGACCAAGATACCCAAGTCTCCAGCACTCCACCAGAGAGAGGGGGATGCCACTCAAGCTCTCAGAAATATCTCTTGGTTCACCTCCTGACCTACAAGACCCTCTGGCAGTTATGCTGTAGGATGCCACAGGAATCAGGATCTTGGGCCCAATATACCCTGAGGCCCTCCCCAACTTTTTGCAAAGAGCAGAACTTACCTCCAAACACCTCCTGACATGTGGTACTCTCCTCACTGGGATGTCTCATGGTTCCCCTGCAAAGTGTCACAGCTGGAGACTTCTGTGCACCTTCTGCAATGAAGAAGGCTGTCAGGTGAAGCGTTGTGAGGCTGTGTGTCCTATCTCGGCAGCTGCCAGCTAGCTCCCACTGCAGGGGCTGTCCAGCTCTGCATTCACCATCTCTGTGCTCTATGGGCTGTACACTGATGAAAAGCTGATGGTGCTTATTGAGGAAGCTCCAGTCCATCTACCTCTTGCAAGGATGGATGACCCCCTCACCATGTGGAGAGCTTGAAAGCAGCCCCAGCAGAACTGGGTGCAAAGCCATGAGACAGTGGCTTGGTTTTTCTTGGGAATTAACATGGTGCCCAAAGAAGCTATCAGTTCTCCAGCAAAGTTGGGGGACTTCTAACAGAAACCCCAGTCCATCTTCCAGGAAAGTGTGGGGAGGTGACATCTCCTGCTTGCTGGTAGTGAAGGCACAGTGGGGATGATGGCACAATATGCTGCCTGGGGGAAAACACCAGCTTCTACTAGGCATCTCTCCCTCTGTTGCTTTATTAATTTATTTTTCATTTTCCCTCCCTCCTCTTCTTCCTCCTCCTTCCTTCCCCCTAATCTGTGAACAAGACTCCCAAAGTTAGAATAGAGAAGAAAACCAGCACAGCTGCAAATTCAATCAGCGGCGTGCTGGCAGGCAGGCACGCACAGCTGGGAGAGGAGAGCACACTCTCATACACACAAGGCAGCACCAAATTGAGCATGTGGAAGAAGGCCAGCAGAGGCCAGTGACTCACATCCCTGGCCTCCATCAGCTTCAGATCAAGAAACATCAGTAGATGACTGAGGCTGGCAGGAGGTACCACAATGCTGGAGCTATGCTGAGCCCTCGCAGGCTACCTGAGAACAGGATGGGCAAACTGTCCTGACCTCAGAGGCTGCTCAACAAATCCTCATGGCAGATGTAAAGTGACACATTATCTTCTGTGGCTCTGAGTCTAAATATTTATTTCCTCATCCAGGTCCTGAGATGTCCCTCCTTCCTTCTTCCTTTGTCAAAAGTGTCCATATCACCAGTGCCAAGTAGTACTTAAATGGGAGACAGTGTCTGGTGCCACAGACCCAGCAGACCCAGAACAGAAAGTACCATTTGCTATGAGTTGAGCACCAACGAGATGTAAAGAGCCCTTCCCATGGCAGAGGTGGAGAGCAAGGAGTGTGTTGTGAAAATTGCAGCTGAACCATGAGCCCCTGTTCTCGGGGTATTCTCTCCCCTCCCCAAACACCCCAGCAGCACAGTGGGGCCTGGGATGGCTGCCAGATTCTCCTTGTTTAGAGGCTATTTAGTGTCCCAGAGAGGAAAAACAATGCTTGTGGGAAACTGTAAGCAGAGCAAAACCAGCACCTCTGAGGACATGGAGCACCTTTGCAAAGGGCAGTACTGCTTCCCACTCCTGCCTACACCCACAGCAGCACCACCATGGCACGGCCAGCTTCCTTGTCTGTGATGGCAGTGACCCATGTCAGGGCACAGCAGCAGGACAGGAGAGAGAGGATGGAAAAGGGTCTTGCACTGATGGAGCATCCATATCCACCGCCCAGTGCACAGACTTCAAGTTTCTTGCATCCCCTGCAACACCTCCACTGCTGCAGTGCAGCCCTTTGCCATTTGCTATGGCCCAGCTATACATCCCTGTGCTAGTCTTTTTGCAGTACAAGTTCCTCCCAGTCCCTGGCAGCATCAGTTCTGTTTGCAATGCTGACTCCCCAGCTTGACAGAGTACAGACACACCACACAGCACCAGGAGAGAAGCCAGTGAAGCACCATTTCATCACGCTGCAGAAAAATGGGAGAGGATACTGTACAGCCCTGAGCAGTGGTACAGCTTCATCCAGCTCTGCCTGCCCCTGGAGCCCTCCATCTTCTGCCATTTCCCCTTGCACAGCCACACTTCCCAGCACACTGGTCTATGATGCCTGGTTCCCCTCTCCCTTTCCCCTCTTCGCTTTGCTGTGAGGGCCACAAAGCCTCCTGCTGATGCAGGATGTGTTGCAGGATACACCACCATTCAAAACTGTCATGAGGTGTAAGTGTGAGGTAGCTGGAAAGCATTGGTATAAGCTGAGCAACTCTCCTGTACGTAAGCAACCATACCCTGTCCACCTCAAGTTCCACCTCCAAACCAAGGTTGGAGCCTGGATACCATTCACAGGTTGAAGATTGGACACTGCCATTCTGGCTTGGGAGAGAAAGAAAGTAAAGGCAAAAAAGGATGCAAGTTTTGGATTCCTTCACCCTGACCAAACATGATCTCTGCTCCAGCAACTCTATCAAAGCAGAAGCATAAGGCATTGCAGGTAGGTCTGCTCCTGCCCAGCACTGTGAACCTGAGGTCGCTCTTCCCGTGCCAAGTGCTGTTATTCAGCTGGTTTTAACTTGGCCATGCTAAAACTGTTTGGGTTGAACTTCATCTTGCTGGTTAGCTGCCTAATGCTGAACTATCTAAGCAAATACAGTTATAAAATATATCATTTCAGCCAAAATGATTAATCTACTTCCAAGAACATTGTAAGGGGAAATGCTTTGGTTTCTCTTGCTTTTGTTACAGAGAAATCTGATGACCTTTTCTTTGAAGAGCTCTTGAAGCTGTATGTTTTTGGCATGCGAACTTGACGTCTGGCAAACCGAGAAGCAGGGAAGGCCTTTGGTTTAGTCCAGATGCACCCTTTGCAGCTGCCAAACTTAGCCAAGTCTTTGAAATATTCCGTTTCATATGTGCTCCCTTAAGGCAGTCTTATACTGCTTACCACCTAAATTCCCTGAAACTTTTCCCCTTTCAGGATGCACTCCAGCCAGGGACTGAGCAGGACTTCCAGATAAGCAAAGCTGTGGATTGCTGCAATCCAAATCACAAGTCCAGACCATCCCTGAGATTAGGCAGCTCCTGCCCTCTCACACTTCCCATCCTTGCTCAGGCAGAATGAGCAATGTGTGCATAGACAGGTGGGAAAAGGGGCTTACCGGACCAAGAGACATAAACACAGGAACTGCTGGGAGGAGGGAGGATTTGGCATGGGACTTTGACTGAAGGGAAACTGGACTGGATCCAGGAGAGAAAAGGAAGGTGAATCTCCATGAGAACTTTGCATGAAGAAGTGCAACCAGCTGAGATCGTGGCACTGTGATGCCAAGGGACTTGCAAGTCTGCAGCACTGGAGAAAGCCGGGGTATGCCAGAAACTGGAAGAAATGAGGAGTGGGGCAGGAGGAGGGGAGCCACCAGCTGCTGAGTATTACCAGTAGTAAGTGTGGTAAGTGCCTCTGCTAACCAAGAGGCCTTGGGCAGTGTTGCACGCAGAGGTGACAGCCAAAAGGTGCACAAGGAGCATCAAGACCTGACTTCAGGAATGTCAGGACAAGACCACGTCTGCAAAAAGGTTTCTTTAACATGAGGCATGGAGGGGTAGCAGCATGTCATGGAAATATACTGTGTATGCTCATCCTTATAAGGGGTGAATATGTCCTGTACCATGATGCACTGCTAGAGGAAATAAGCAGAGGCCTTCCAAAAGTCTCCTAAAGGTGTGCAGGCTCCACACTTGGGAGACAAAGAAGGGAATTCATTAAAAAATAATGAACTGTAAATCAAGACATTGCTTCCAAATAGGGAGGGGCGTATCCTGCTTGGTGTAGTGCAAATGAAACCCTCCAATGTGTCTGAGGCTCCGAATAGCACCATTTGTTTATTTATTTTCATTGTGATGCTCTGGTTTAGCTTGGAACCAGCTGCACTGAAGTCTTTGCAGCTCTGAGGTCTCCAACCTCAGCTGTAGCCCAAATAAGGGCAGAAGGTTTGGAGACTATCCAGGCAAACATTTGAAGCTTGTGAGCCTTGTTTTGCACTAGCTTTAGGAGCCCCCTTTGCACTCATACTTCATTAGCTCTAAGCACCAGTGCAAACAGTCTCTCTACAGACATTAGCCTTTCATGGGACCACCATTGTCCATGGATGAGCAGTCAACACTACCAAGTCTCTCCTTTTGCTTCGTTTTCCCCTTAAGGAGGAAAATTTTCCTACCACTGTCTTAAAAATAAACAAATGCCAAAACAACACACAGGGAAAAAAGTGCTTACCCTCACAAAGCTGCCAAGCCTTTTCATTTTTCTCCCAGAATCCCACAGGAAGCCCAGGTCAAACCCTGTCACTTTTTCTCAGGAAACACCTCTCCTCTTCCTGGTCTCATACCTAGGCAAAAGCAGAAAGTCTGCATTCAAGCTGTGTCAGCAGCAAGGGGGTGGCTCATCCATCTTCCAGCCAGGGTGCCAGCCAGTCACTCACCTGCCAAGGAAATGAGGGCACATAAAGCCGAAGAATGGAGAAAGCAGTGGTCCATGTTATTCCAAGTGTGTCACTTTACTAGGAGATATCTTCCTCTGCAGATGGGATCATAGATCCTGGCAAGCACGATGGACAGAGCTGGACTTCAAGCTGCGGGGAAAACCGAGATGGAGAGTGTTTGTGCATGCGAAAGCCATCGGGAAAGGGAGCAGCTCTCCACTGAAAGGCTTCCTATAACAGGGTGACTGGGGGGATATCTCTTGTACCTTTCTCTTTGTATTAGAGTATCCTGAGTTGGAAGTGACCTACAAGATCATCGAGTCCAAATTGTAATACTGAAGTATTGACCATTGAATCTTTTATTCTGTAGTAACAGGGATCTTTTTAACACAAACCCGAACTCCTGAAAGCCAGGCAGTCTCACCAAATGCCCTCCCTTCCTAAAGCCTTCACCCCAAAGAACCAGGGCTGCCTGCTGGTCCCCAAGTCCTGCCCTGCCAGGCTCTGCCCTGCCCTGCCCAACTCTCCCCAGCCACGGAAGCTCCCTTTCAGCACCATGGTCACACTACCACATTTTGTTAGCAGGGCATTGTGGCCCAAAGTGGGATTAGTAGTCCAACCAGGGTGCTGGCCCTGCAAAAGGATGAGAGGTTCATGAGCTACCTGGACTGCAGCTCCCAGAACACAGAGCAGCATCAAGAAATTGTGTGTGACTTTTTTTGACAGGAGCTGAGCAGCTGGAGAAAGAGCAATTCCTGATCAGCTTTGCATTTTAACCTCTCTCTCTAGAGGAAGGCCAGGCAGGCATCTGAACTGGAGTAGTCCTCAGAAAATGTACAGCACAAGTGGCTTCACAGAATCCTTTGGCATTGGAAGGAGGACCAGTGAGATCTGGCTGCTGAAGTCCTGCCCTTAACTTCTCCTCCACAGGCTGGTTCCTGCCAGTTGTTCCTCTGTCTCTTTACCATAGCATTTTCAGCTTTGGCCAAGCCTAAAGATGAGCCCTTCCAGCTTCAAAACTGGGAGCCTGCTGAGGGGATCTAGACCTCAGCAGAGATCGTTTGCCTCACAAATTGATCTGAGAGCTCCTCCGAGGGGCAATGGCACCAAAAAAGACAAAAAAAACCACTTTCTCTCCCCCCACATCTGCAGGTGTCTGCAGAGATGTGAGACCTGTAGTGCTCAGCAACCTTGGGCATCTGCTCCACTTTCTGTCGGAGACACAGCCAGGACACTTCCCTGAGCTCAAGCAGCTCCCACGCAGTGGGCCAGCGCTCATTGCCAGGGGATGTGTGTGCAGAGCCAGACGGAGGTAGAATGCAAGCCGACTTTCTCTGAGACAGCCAGGGCCAACTCCAGAGAAAAAGGCAAAGAAAGGCTTTGCTGTCAGAGTCAGGGTTTACAACCAGTCATAAATGGCCTCGGTCCCTAAAGTTCCCATGGTGACAGTCCTGGTGGGAACAGAGATGTCTCCTCTGCTTAGTCCCCACCAGCCCTTCCCAGGTCAGTGTGTGCAGCTGCCTGGAGCAGCCTGGGTGAGCTCCTCCAGCTCCAGTATCCCTGAGATGGGGAACAAAGTGTGGTCCCAACTACAGGGGAGCAGCAGCAGGGCACCTTGCATAGCATCCCTCTGGGGCCAGGCTGCAAATGGGGCTTGATTCTTCTCCTTCAGCCAAGTATAGGGTTTGGTATTCACCTCCCTCCACTCAGACTCCAAAAGGCAAAAGATGGGAGGCAGCAATGGATGGACCAGTTCTCCATGGGACACAGGGACAGAGCACTTTTCACTGATGCCAAAAACAAGCTTTCTGGAGAGAAAGACTGCTTGCAACACACAGGCTTTGCCATAAACTCCTTTTCATTTCACTAGTTAGTTATCTTTGCTGGTGCCTAGCCAACTTGACTTTAAAACTCTTCCCAGCACATGATATTCTCGTTCTTGTTTTATCAACTTGCTTACTTAATGCATTCAGATGGGGGAAGGCCCACTGCAGATGCATCAGTGTGCAGAGCAGATCTAGGTTTGCTTCCTGGGAAGGCTTCCCTTTGACCTGCTATAAGGCTGTGGGCTTGGTTCTTCTGTCCTAGAGACTCCTGTGCATTAAAAAATAATATTGTTTTTTTCCCTTCTCTTGCTGTGCCTTCCATGCTGTTAGAGAAAATTCTTGTGGAAATAGATGTATGGACCACATCCCACCATGGGAGCTACTCTAGACTCCCTCCAAGTGTGACTGGTCCCACCAGACTACCCGCGGTGTGGACACCACTGCCAGAGCTGATTACCCCAGGCTCCTCATATAGCTGATGGGAAGAAAAAGCATCTTTACTTGATCGAACTATCCTGTTTCATTTTCTACTTGAGGATGAAAAATCTGATGCCCCGTAAGTTCTTCTGGCTACTCATGAGACCCAGGACATAGTGGTCACATGAGATGTCTCCACTGAGAGCCTGGGACGTGGTCAGACATGTGCTGGCCATGGCAGCTGCAGTTTGGAGGCACAGATGGTGTGATTCCAGTGAAAGAGTTGACAGTCATCTTTCTGTGCCTAATTCCTGTTAAGGTAGAAGGCCTTGCCCTGACTGGTTATGGCATCACCATGCAACAAACGTGAGTCACTGCTGTAACAGACTGAATTTACAACTCCTTGCTTGCTGAGTTTAAAACAGAGGAAGGCAGCTTAAGCAAACGGAAGGGCCTAAGCATGTGAAAAATGTTCTCTTTTCAAAACTGCCATTACCCAATTGAAAATCTTTGTATTTGGGCTGCAAGTCTATGCCAAGTCTCTGTCTGAGGCTCAGTTCAAACACTCAGGCTATATAATCCCTTCCAGTCTGGACTCATAATGGAAACACCAACAGACCGTTAAGCACAGCGGTATTGCCAGGTTTTACTATAATTAAACACACACAGGAAAAGGTATAAATAACCAGGTTAAATTAAGGCAGGGGGCTGTCATTGAAGGGATCTCCGGGAAAGCCTGCAGCCTGGTTTTGTCTCACTGGTTCATGGGTGGTCGACTTGGGGCTTGGGATTTGTGCCTGGCCCAGGTACGCCCTCTCTAGCAGATGCTATGTATTAAAGAAAAGTCAGCTGGCCATGATCACCTGCACAGCATAATGTTCCAGCCCTCAGGTCTGCGCTCCTCCCTTGAGGCAAACTCCTTTCTGTAAGACAAGCTAACCCTTGAGGGTGAGGGGGAAAATGGGAGTCTTGCTGCCTTGAGCCACACAACTTTTCTGCGTTTATGTGCCCTGTTAGGGGCCCATGTTTGTTGTTTGCTACTTTGTCCTCAATTTCACAACAACCGGATTAAGTGGCTGGAAGAAATGAAGATGCAGAAGACATAGATAGAAAAGGTTAAAAATATAGCAAAGAAAGAGTGGCAGAGAAGGCAGAGACTTATTTCTGGGACATTGGTTCCTGTGGACCACCTGGTCCATAGTCTGGGGGTCCTCCAAAGAAAGCACCTCTCTGCAGCACTCAGGCACTGCAAAGCAGGGACATGGCAGGTCTCACTCTCTCCTCTCTGCAGGTTGTCACCACTTTCACATCCCAGCTGTCTGGCAAGAAACCCTCCTGCATGCAGATGCTGGGGAAAGGAGGGACACCCCCAAAGAGGATACTGCCTTAGGTGTGCTAGCAGACAAATAAAGCTAGAAAATAGGCAGATTCACAAGAGAAACATTCCAAAGCCAGCTTTCTTCCTTGTGGTGATGTGTGCAAGAAGTAACAGCACAGGAATGCTGCAGGACTCTTAGGGAAGGCAGTGCAGCTGCAGGATGCATCAGTGCCACTGCACAGTTCCATCTTTGCTTGGGGCAGTGGTGGCAGCTTCTGAGCTTTTCAGCAGGATTAACTGCACGCACACATCCCTCATGGTTTTCCTCTTGTGACTCTAAGCTCAATTCAACAGAGTTTTCTGGGCCAACTCTTCTAAATTTGTACCAGTATCCAGGGAGCTTTAGTAAATAGCACAGTAAATATTTGTTTTCGATATTTGTCTTTTAAAGACAATGAGGCAGCAGCCACGCACAAGAACACAGCCACGCGTACAACCTCAGGCAATCACGGAGCACACCACACATCCAAAAACCGAGGCTCGTTTTTCTATCTAAAGAAACAACTTCACTAGGTTTAATGTAAAAAAGACCCCCCTCCACTGAAACCAGATCCACACGTGCTCCGGCACATACACATATTTGTGTACACTCATATATTTTTCTGACCAGAGGCATCAAGCAACAAATGTTGCACTTTCCAAAAAAAGAAAAAGCTCATTTCCAGCCTGAAAGACTGACTCTGACCTCAGCCTGTGCTTCCCCAGCTGAGCTAAGAACACTCCCCACCCCCAAAATATGGAGGCAGCTCAGAATGGAAATGTTAAAGAGCCGTAATTCCAGAGGATGTGAATGGCTAATTCTGTACATTCAAATGAAACAGAGGGGAAATATACTGAATGGAGCCCATGTATAAGATCATATGAAATGTAAAAAGACTTGTTGTTCAGCACACACACTGCCTCTTCAATCTAGTTCTGTTTAAATGCCCATTCTTTTCGTTTGGCATCTCCTTGTCCCTCGATGGCTGAATCAAAAGAGGAATGAAATAATGACACAAAGATTTTTAAAAACTCAGCTCCAGCTGCAGCAGGGAGAAGCCTGAAGCGAAACGTGAGAGCGTACAGCTCTTTGTTAAGGTTTCCTTGGCTATAGAATATGGTATATGAAACGCCTGGCGGATCCCATTTGGTCCTATGGAGGGAGAGCTCTTAAGGTGGCTCTCTTGGGTTTGGGGAGGATTGCAGGAAGACTTCCCCACATTTGTAGGCAGCAAACGTCCCACCTGCAGAGACCCCAGGGCCTGGATGGCACTCCCTCCAAACACCCCGGGGGCCCAGGGCACTCTCTCGTCAGACAGTGGGTGGTCCAGCCTTTTTTTGTCTTTTTCTTCATTGTAGCTGCCACTTTACATTGGGAAACCAAACTCGGCATTTCTTGTTGGGAGATGGTTCCAATTTACATAGATTTCTAGCAAATAAATATGTTTTATTCTGTGCTTCTGAGGTATTTTGTCCATGCCCATCAGCAGCTGGCAAAGCAACACACATAAGCAGCTACAAGGTATTGGTGCCAGCAGAGAGCAAACAATGGTCCCTGGCCACAGCCTTTCCTAAACTCTGCATTTGGAATTTGGTGGAAGAATTGATGTCCTGATGACTGCAGGGACCCCAGAGTCGCAATCCCAGCAGAACTGGGGCAGAGCTGGGGCAAGGCTGCCTGTCACCTCCTGATCTCCAGCACCCACAGGAAAGTTTGGCAGGTCTTTGCACCAGATGCCCCCACTGCAGCCTCCTTGCATATGCCTTTTAGGAGAGGGCATCACCCAGAGCATTGACTTCTGGGAAGGAAAACCACCATTGGCTCAGCTCCCTGGCTGAGCAGAAACCAGGGAGAGAAAGTGTGGTGCAGAGGAAGAGGCTCACGAGGATGGGGCCAGCTCTCCCCACCACCACCCAGTCACTTGGTCATTGCCGTGAACAGCAACACCGAAAGATATCCAGTAAGTGCTCCGCTGACTGGCTCACTACAGCTGAGCAACCTTGAGCCATATTGTTTAATCTAAACAAACGTTCGATGAACATCAACACTAATTCATTTTCCGTGGGCTGAACAATTTTCCTCTCCAAGTCTCTTCCAGCAGCTGTGGCTGATTTCTGCTTGTGCCTAGCATGTCTTCCCTAGGACCCCCCACCTTCATGGTAACCACAGTGGTTCTCAGTATATGCACTCACAGATGCCAGCCTTTGGGACATGCTGGGAGTGAGCTCTTTCCAGGGGTTCCCTGTGGGAAAACTCAGTGGTGCTAGCATGCCCTGAGTTAGCACAAGCATTGAAGGCCCCGTACACAACCTGTGCCACCTGGATAGTCATGAAAATTAGTTATTGGCACTGAAGGATTTTCTGTATTGTTTGTTCCTTCGGAAGTGGAGTCCTTGTGTGTTGCGCCTACACCACCTCACAGCTGCTGGGCATCCACTACAGGGCCAGCATAAGTGGAGTGCCAAGCCTAGAAAGGCAGCAGGATACTTTTCTTCTGCAAGAAGAATAGGTCTGCCCCACTCAGCTCTTTGCCTGGCAGGAGATTCCTTGCAAAGCAGCAAGGAGACGTTTCCAAAAGCATCAGGTAATTTCATTGCCCTTGGCTATCTTGGCTAAATCCCAGAGAGGAGGGGTGCCACCACCACCACTCCCTGCTGCCAGGGCTGTGCTCCAGCCACATCAGAAGACATGTCACCTGCCTGTCCTCAGGGCTGGTAAGGAGGAGCACATTCCTCCATGGCCACTGAAGCCACCTCATGACACTTGCACGCATGGCTTCCAGGAGGCTGGCACAGTGCAGGGGAGGACAGCCAGAGTGGCCATGTGATCCCCTCGCTGCTATTCCTGGTGCCTGACAAGGCTGGAGGACTGTCACACGGAGTGAGAATCACCCGGCTGCAGTGTACAAGCCAGGTGAATCCAGCTGTGGTGACAGCAAATTCCTAATTAGTTCATTGCATCAGACGGCCAAACACTCAGTCATTACTCAAGGATGGCCTACGTGCCGGCCAGGACGTACTCCTCTGATCCCTGCTTCCCAAAACGGGACTGGGAGAGCCAGACTAGCTCACCCTGGAAAAGCAACATGGTGTGTGGTGCGCCCAGCAGGACAACCAGCTCCAGGTCCCGCAAACCACATGGGGAAAAACCAGCAAGACAAAGCACCAGGCAGACAGCAAATAGCCAGCGTGTGACTGTCCTACATGGTGATGTCTAATACTGCCCCATGCATGGATGTGGAGTAGGTCTCTCTTACCCACAGGCACCCAGCCACAGGATGGTGGGGTGCATACTGGCTCCCCCATCCTGCTCCCCTGCCCCTGGGGCTGTATGAAGCAGGTATGACCCACTTCTTCCTGACCTGCACTCACTCACTGAGGATGGAGATCTGGGCACATGTTTGGAAACCCTGAACACAGTGGTACCAGGGCAAGCTCCTGTGCACTGGCTGGCAGGTTTGCAGAGAGGTGCTCTCCCCGTGAGCTCAGCTGGACACTGTGAGAGCCAGACAGCAGGTCAGAGAGACCTGCCACACACCCACTCCCGGCAGCACCAGAGGGCAGTGGCACTGCTGTCTCAGAGGTAGTGTAGGCAGGTTTGGCAGGGATTTATGTATCTTGGAGTTGCTTCCCCCGTGGCGGTAGCTGGAACAGATTTTGAATACTTAGCTGGTTTAATATGAAAACAAAAATCCCTGGATTGACAGCATGTCCAAGCAAGGGACTATTCAAGTGCCTGGCAGCCAAGAAGCAAGAGCTAATGCTGGTCACAGATGGAGGTGAAAAACTGCAGGCCCAGTCAAGCAGGTGGACTCTGCTCCATGGTTGCTCTGGAGTTTAGATGTTCTTCTTTGCTCGGGCCAGGCTAATATGGGGAGTGGCAAGGTGCGCCCTAGTCTTTTCCTGGTCTTGAACTCCATCAAGGCCTGTGCTTCCAGTGGCTTGGAGGTGCCTCAAAGTGCAAAATCAGGCAGGGACCTCTTGCCAACCACAAGGTGGAAACACTCATGTCACTGCAGGCTCCTCCTGCATCCCCTTCCAGCCCCAGGGGCACCTCACTCCACTGTCAGGAGAGTCCCTCTCTTGCCTGCCCTCTGGATGAAGGATCCTGCAGGATCCAGGATGCCACTGAATAATGGACTCCTTTAGAGTGGCATGCAGTAACCCCCTCCCTGCACACAGCAATCCTACCTAATTGGTTCAGGCAAGGGGCAATGAAGAGCCATGTCCTGCTGAAAACACTGAGGGGTTTATGTCAGGCAGGTGGGATCATCCAGCCTGGAGTGGGACCAATGGATCTGAACTGGTGCCCAAACAGTTCCAAAGCCACCACCAGATCTGCATGATACCACCCCTGGGGCACAGCCGGCCTCACTGTGGGGGTCAGTGCTGCAGCACTATCCTTGTCCATCCCGTAAGTCATGTGGGCACTGCTGAGAAATGGGGTCCAGCTGCTGCAAGCACCATGCTGAGGCTTTCTGTGGGATCCCTGGTCCACACTGCAGGACAGCTCTGCTCCTGTACAGTGGCATAGGGGTGGCACATGGGTAGGTATCCCCACCAGGAACTGGGTCAGTGTACTATTCAGAAAAGTCGTATTAGACCTTCACTCCTGGAGAAGCACCGCTCTTGGAGGTCTCTTCCAAAGATCCCCCTGAGTAGCTCTGAAGCTCCAACACTCCCCAGAAGGAAACCTCATCAATGCAGGCAGACAAAGCTACCTCTAGGGGAAATTTTATTTCCCATGTGGCAGAATGGGCAGTGGAGATAGGAAAGCAATGATTACCCCAGTCCACTGCCTCCTGGGAACAGCAAGGGCTATTCCACGCTGACATACAGGCGTGACTGGTGGGGGGAAGAGGGAAGGCTTTGGAGCTGAGCACAGTCACTTCTGCTGCTCAGTCATCCGTCCCACAGCTGTGCCAGAGATGCTATTGTCCTGGTTCCTACAGTGGGAAATCCTGGATCCATCTGGAAACAACCAACACATGCAATCCCAGGTGAGCCTCAGAGGCCCCAGCAACAAACAAAACAAAAACCAAAACAACAAAACTAAACAAACACACCTCCCACAAACAAAAAACCTACATACACACACACACCAAAAAAAAAAAAAGTGCTTTTCCTCTCCTTATCTCAAAGCACCAAGCAGACCTCACTCACAGCTTGTCTGCTACAAAATGGCAAGGAGTTAACGAGATTGTTCTGGTTTTCCGCACCGAAGGGCACCTCTGATGCAAAAGGTGGGTCACTTGAGAGCAGGATGGGGGACTGTGAACATCCCCCTAGGGCACAAAGAAGCTGCAGAAGAGGATGCTCCGGCACTGCCCTGAGAGGCCGGGCATAGAAACGGACAGCAGGGAGAAAGGACTTGGTTGACAGCAGGAGGCGGCTGTGCCCGCCAAAGTCCAGCCTGCCCCCAGCACCCCGACCCTGCGGTTGCCGAGAGCACTCCGAAGGGCGCGTAGAGAGCACCGCTGCTGGGGGGGCACTCTGGGCTCCGAAGTCACGGCGGGAGCCTGGCGTAGAACTTATGGGGGGCGGCTCGGGGGTCGGCCCGGGGGGCTGCCGGGGACCCCGGGGCGGGGGTGGCGGCGCCCGGGCCCATCTCGCCGAGGACACCTTAACGGCGGTGCCCGCGGGCGCCTCCCGCCGCCCGCCCCGCTCGGCTCCCGCCGCTCCGCGCGGGGAAGCAGCTGACTCGGGGCGGCTGCCAGCGCTGCTGGCTGCTGGATCCGGCCGCGGCAACGTGCAGCCCGACATGTAAACCCGGGCAGGCCTATGCTAATGGCGGGGGGGACGGAGGTGGAGGCCGGAGCACAGCCAGAAAATTCCGCCCTCCCCGCGCTTCTCCATCACCACCTCCCCGCATCCATCTGCCTCCCCTCCTCCTCCTCTTCCATTCATAAAATCCGGGCGGCACTGCCACCTACTGTAGCGTACGGCGGCCGCCCCGCGGGCAGCCCCCAGCCCGACCCTGCCCGCGGGCCCTCGGCCCAGCAGCGCCCCCAAAGCCCGCATGAGACTTCCCAAGGGGCAGAACGGCAATCCCTTAAAGCCAACCCGGGGTCTCTCGGTCTAGCCCCTCACCCCAGCCTCAGGTGAGCTACAGCTGTATTTGGGGGACTCTGCTCAGCACTGTCGGGGTGAGCAGAGCCGGGAGCTGAGCAGTCAGCCCCGCCGCCACCCACCAAGCTGCTGCAATCAGGAGGTGGCAAAGACAGCAGTCGCCTACCTATGTTGTCAGGCTTCCCACCCTCAGGGAAACCCCCAGCTCGTGTTTTCTAGCACCTCCTTAAAACCGCAAAGCCCTCTCTAGGCACGGGAGAGATAGGGGAGCTAAAAATCCAGCTTCTCCTGTAACAAATCACAGGCATGAGGCTTTAAAAAAGAGTAGCACATACCCGCCAGGAGAAGGGTGACTTAGCTGTCAGCCATAGTCCCTCTCAGGAAGAAACCCTCCCAGGGCGAAGAAATCCCCTTTAGGAGGAGACGCTGAGGGTCAGGCCTTTTCCCTCAGCAATCTCTTTCCAGTTCCCTGCTGGAGAGGGCCCAGACTCCCACCACTCTCTCCTTACAGTGTTCTATTCTCCCTCCTCAGCACACAATGGGGCAATCCCTTATTGGGTCTTATTCCACATCCATTACTAGCACCCACAGGAATAAAGTCTTGTGCCTTGCCACATCGGGGGACTCTCCTCAGTCCCCCATACCTATTCTTTCCTTTCTTTTCCTACCTCCCTTCCTCCCTCCCTAGCACAGGATAGTTATCCCCAGGCAACAAAGCTGGCAACCCCACACCCCAGTGGGAAACAAGCATCCTTGCAGGACAGCAGGGGCTGAACCTCCAGACTCATAGCTGGGTGAGCAGGAGCAGCAGGCTCCCTGGCCCTCTATCCCCGCCTTGCAGCATCTCAGCTCCTACCACTCTCCCTCTTTGTTCACCAGAGTCCCCCCTGCCACGACTAAAGCCCCAGTGGTGTTGCAGAAGGGGACGGGGTGAATTTGGACAGGCCAAAAAGAACAACTTGCAGGTAGGTCAGCATGTGCAACACCTGTGTAGGTGGAAGACCTTGTACTTGAAGCTGAATGGGAAACACTGAGCATCTCTACAGGGAAGAGAAAGAGGGAGGGAGAGAAAGAGGGAGGGAGGGAGAGAGGGAGGGGAAAAAAATCTTGTGAGTGCAGCGTTTGCAAAATGAGCTGCTGGTAAATAGCTGGAGGATAGACAGTGTCTCTGTACGTGAGGCGCAGCACGGAGAGCTGCACCTGAGCGAGGCTGGGCCACTGCTGCTCCAGCATCACACGTCACTTACTGATACATCCTCCCCAGCCTGCTCCCTCTCTGCACCAGCTCCCCCGCCTCCACCACGAAAAAGCAATGGGAAAAATTGGTTCCCCCTCCACACCCGGTGCAGCCACAAAGCAAAGAGCTGGGAGAAGCACAACTGAACTTGATTCAAGGTCCAGCTGGTGCCTGCCCTGGTTCCAAGGTCATTCAGCAGCACGAACCTCCTGATCCTGTTTTCCTGCTAGGGTTGCACACTCCCTTGAGCTCAGGGTTTCCCCATGCCCTGCTCAGACGCTTTCTTCGCCAAGCAATGGCAGCCCTGTTTGCCAGCACTCCCTGCTCACTAGTGCTGCTATTCAAAACCCTTTGTTCCTCTCGCTCGGAAGCCTTCCTTTGCATTTCGCGGCCATCAGCGGAGGCCCAGCACAACTCATGTCACCTGGGGTGCTCCAGGTGGAAGACCACCAGCCCTCCTTCCCCACTGTGAAAGGCAAAATTCACACAGCACCTGGAAGAAGTACCTCCCTCCCTACGTGGGAAAGGAAAAGAAACCATCCTTCCCCTGGAGAGAGGTGCGCTCAGGTGTGTCTATAATAGCGAGCCGTGCCACTTTTTTGCAGTTTTACGAGGCGTGCTTCCCAGGCCCGCCGGGATCGCCGGTCCCCCGGGCGACAGCCGGCGGTCCCGCAGCCCGGCTCCATGGGAAGGCATCCCAGCACCCGCCTGACACCCTGTGGCCACCGCCCGCCTTGCAGGGACACGGAGTGGAGCGGGATGGGGTTGGGGACCGAGACTGGGAGGAGGCGGCGTGGGAGAGGGCACACAGGGTCTGTTAGCAGAGCAAAGCTGACAGCAGTGGGGAGGAACCACAGACTGGGCGCATACCTGACTCCTGCCACCTGAAATCCAGGGACAAAATGCTTTATACTTTAATAAAGCAGCACACACGTGTCCTAGAAGTTTCCATTGGTGCCCATGGATTTAGCCCAGCATGACCATAAGGAAAAGAATTTCAATTTACTGCTAGCTGATGCCACAGGCTCATATGAGTGCACAAGACCTTTCACTCTATGGCAGCATATGATAGTGGGGGGCTGCTATAATAATGCTTCAACCCATGAGAGGCCCCAAAGAACATCCCATACACGATGGGATCCCATATCCCCTAAGAACCCCCATAGTGGTTTCAAGCCCCTCAGAGAGTCCTCCTAATCACACAGCAGGGCCTTTTCCCTGCCTCTCCCTGGCTTTACTTAGCTCCTGCCAGAAGGCTGAATTTGCACTTCCCAAAGCACAAGGGTTGGGGTCTCTATAGGAGCTGGAGTAAAACCTGGTCATCAGCACCCCACCAACCCCACAGAGTGCCCACTTGTCGCACCCACCTGTGAGGTGTGAGGGTCAGAGTGACCACGTATGGCATATGTTCCACACAGGTTAGGATGGGGATGTGCCCATGTAAGAGTTGAAACACCCTGGCAGTTCAAGTGCTCAGAGCTAACCCAGCAGCATGTCTAAGGCACCACCAACTATGACATAGTAGGATCCCACATCAGTGAAGTTCCAGAAACTAGGGGTGGAGTTGGCACTCACCCTTCCCAGGGAAGTAGGAGGAATGGTTCCATGTGGGGCCCCAGGGGAGTTAGAGACCCCTGAAGTCTGCCCTAATCCCTGGGAAAGCTGCCAGAACTCCAGGAGCAGGGGGATGTGAATGTTTTTTGCTTGAGAGCTAAGCCACCTTGGAGCAGGCAGCCCTTGCTCCAGGTAATCACCTAGGTACCTGTAACCTTGGTAGAAAAGCTTGTCTCAATTTAGAAGGAAATCCTTTGGATACTCTTACTGACCTGTCTTGGTTCTTCTCCATTTATGAACCCCAAAGAATGTTCCACCCTTACACCAATCAGGACCTTGGAGGACTCCTCCAAAGCCCTACCAAGCCCTGTGCATGCCCACCAGCTTGTTGGTTTACCTGCAGGTACATCAGACATGCACGGGGAGCTGGTGACCCCCAATCCTATGGTACTGGTCACAGCATTCATTCATGGCCTCCTTTGGGCATCCACAGCTCTGCATACCTCTGCAGGGAGAAAGACTGTGTCTCATTGCCTGGCTTTCTTGGGGCAGAGCTCACCCTCGCTGAGAGCCCATTGGCAGTGGGGCAGTGAGACCATCAGCTGCTTTCTCTGCTCTGACTTTCCCTGGCTGCAGTTCAGTAAGATTTTGATGTGATACTCTGCCCCTGCACGTCCCTCTGGCTGAGTTACGTCTGGACTCAACAGCTTTGCCAGGAAAGTGGGAAGGGGCAGGATGAGTTGTTCACGTCTCAGCAGCCTTACCATGGGGCTAGTGCTCCTGGCAATGCTTATAGTGTCCTGAAAGCCCCGTGCAAACTGGAGGACTCCCTCCCCCCAAACTCTAAGCATTTGCTGTTCTCTGATACCAATCCCTTTCCTGGCAGAGAAGGAAGATTTCTGTGCCCTGCTTATGGATGTTTAGGGCCACAGGAGCCCCACGTTAGCTCTCTGTCTCTGCCAGAAAAGAAAGCTAAAAGCTCAGCAGGGCCCTACACCAGGTGGGTTAGTGTAGCATGGTGGGGAACCACCACAGCCACCACCACCTCCTGGACCTGGAATGACCATGAGGTGTGATGTCCCTCCAGTTGAGCCACAAACGGTGCTGTGTTCTCAGCTCTGGTGGCAGAGTGGATCCATCAGTGCTAAGAAAACCAGAAAATACTTGTGAAGGGGAGTAGGGTTTGAGGAGGAACTTGGCAAGGGGTTTCTTCCTCATATAGAGACTAGGAGGCTTGGAAGAGGGCCAAGCCCAGGTGTCCATCCTAAAAGGCCTCTCTCAGCCTGGCCTTCTGGCTAGAGCCTAGTCCATCCTGGGCAGTTGTGATCCTCCTGCCTTTCTCTGATGATGCTCTGGAAAAAGGCTCCCGGACACCAAGCCACACGATTTTAAATCACCAGGAATGTGTTTCCATTCAAACACCCACCAGGCCTGTTTTCTGCTTCTGGGACAGCCATGAAAAACAATGTCCAGGCCCTGCATGCTGTGCCTGCCTGGAGGAGTCAGAGATGGAGCAGGCTCCAGCCCAGCACAGAGGCAGGTGCCATGACCACAAGCGGCACCACATTCCAGTCCCAAGAAGGATGTGTCCTGCCACCTCCCTGCCTCAGCTGGCAGCAGCCTGGCCATGTCAAACCACAATTACATTTCAGGTAAAGCAGGGAGTATTTCTACCCTGCACTGCCAGTCGCTGAGAAGAGCCGTATTTGCTGATCAACAACAGCAAGACAGAGGAGCATGGCAGAAGGATGGGTGGCACATCATGGAAGTGGGGAAGTTATGCTGCTGGACCCTGGCAATGCCTGGCAAGACAGCAAGGAAAGGGTCGAGAGCGACTACGTGATGCTTTGCAGAGAGAACTGATCTTATTAATAAAAGCTGCTTCTTCCCAAGTCCTTGATAATCTCTCCTGCTGCAGATTATTTACAGCTGTGGAATTTAATACTCCAATGAACAAAGCTCTCTGAAGCAGTGAGGGAGTGAGCAGACTGTTAACCCTTTTGCGTGGCACCAGGGGCTTTCAGCTTGGGTTTGGTGTCTCAATGCAGCTGAGCCACAAGCTGCACAGCCCCACCAGATCTCAGCACTTGTGAGTCCAGCACCCAAGCCAGGCTGAGACCTGGCAGAAAGTCAACTCAAAGCCCATTCAAATGCCTGGATTCTCTTAATTAAGCAGGCAGTCCAGTGAGCAGTGCTCAGAGGCAGAGCCTGGGCAGGGCTGGGGACTGTGTTGTCAGCGAAGTGATGCTGCATTACACCACCAGGTAAGCACTTGACCTAACAGATATTGGGTCAACAAATTCAGCCCCCAGGCTGAGGAGATTGTCAGCTCCAACTAAGTTATCCACCCCTCACATTCAGTGTCAGGTGTGTGTGAAGCTGAGTCAGCTAAGCCCTGGGAGCCTTGCTCCAGGTCTGTGACACAAGGGGGGACACAACTGCAGCACAGCACTCCTGCTGCCCTCCCTGGGACCAGAAAGCCCAAGGCTAAAGTATATGCTTTAATATGCTTTGCAATGTAACCGCTTCCTCAGCTTGTCTTGAAATTTAGTGCATCTCAGGAGGGGGCTATAAGAAATGTCAGACTTGTCTTATTGCTCAAATGATCCCTTAGACATAGGTGATTTAGAGTGGGAGGAAATGGGGTGGGCTTGAGGCATTGCCTGGTGAAAGCAGAGGTGAGAGGGACGCACAGGAAGAATTGGTAAATCATATGGGCTTGTCCTCCCACCAGTGCCCGAACCTAGTTTGAGTGTGTTCATTGCTGAATGGGATGGGCACAAGAAAGCAACTAGGGTAAAGGGTGGGCTTCGGGATGTAGAAAGAGGCAAACACAAGGCCTCACTCATGAGCTGCCCTAGTTACCTCAGCCGGGACCAGTTTATTACTGTGTGGGTGTAACCAAAACTGGGTATTCTACACCCTCTGTGCAATTTCTGATGGACTGTTAATAATGGATCATTTGCAGCAGCTGCCTGGGGCACACTTGTCACCTCAGGCTACAAGCTGGGTGTCAAAGAACCCTGTGAGGCACAGGAATGTTTCTGTCCTCACACCAGTGACTCAGCTGTGATAACTCCCATCTGGGGAGGCATTAACACCTTAACACCCAGCCTGAGGGGTCATGTCTGCTAATGGAGCATTAGAGACTGGCACAATAGGCAGCTGCAATGACCTAGACCATCAAAAATTCCAAAAATATCCTATGACTCACAGAGTTAAATCACCCATTGTGAAACTCCCTGCCTGGGAGAGGTACTGGACATTCCTACCTGAAGCTGAGCATAGATAATCTCTGGGGTTTGGGACTTCTGGTACCACTCGTTGGATCCAGAGGAGGACCAGAACCTCAACAGGACTGTGACTGCCACTCTCAACAAGACTGCAACCATCATCCTCACCAACAGGTTTTCCTTTCCTTTTACTTAGTACTCAGGGGGACCATTTGGCACTCAGCACAGGGGCTAACGAATACCTTCTGTTTGTGCCCCAAGGTGCTGGGCTATATATCAGGTTTTTGTGGGTTAAAACTAAATTTTCTCTGTCTCATTGTATGTATTATAATCTTTTTAAGTAAATTGTAACTCTGACTTGTAGTCTCTCTTGAGTTTGGTTCATTTCTCCCACCAGTTTACCTTTAAACCAGCACATGAGCTAAAATCCACTGACCACCTCATAACAAAGTGGAAGATTTTGGAGCCATAAATGCAGCTTGGTTTTGATTACACCTCTCTTAACATGCCTGTACTTCAGACATTCCCCAAGGACCACACAAATCCTTGGTCCAGTTCTGCATAGTGTGCTTTAAAAGGTCACAGTAACATCCCCACCATAAATGACATAACTACAATCCCCAGACACAATAAACAGCCCTTATCCACCCCACCTAGTCCATGTAGGAAAAAGAAGAGCTATGGCAGAATTCAGGTGGGATCTATTGCCCTTTCAGTCAGTAAAAGGCTGGCTGCTGAAGTGCAGAAAACACAGAGCTCATGCACCAGCTCACAAGTTCTTTGCGGTGGTAGTCCCTTTATTTCTCAGCAACACCTGGCATTTCCACAGCGCCAGAGCAGCCTATACCTGCCCTAAGGCCACAGTGTCTGCCTCCCAGGTTGTGCAGCCCTTTTGCCCTTGACTTGAAACTCTTTCCCTACAGTCCCTCTCTCTCCTGTGTAATGGTATCTGCCAAGGATCATTCAGGGCTCTTCACCATCCTTCAGCCACCCCATACAGGAGGAGCTGAAGGTTGAAGAGTTCAGCCCAGGCTCAGGTGGCCCAAAATTTGCACAGGACAGCCCATTAACTCTGTACTTCCCCATTCTTAAAAGTCTTAAGGTTTGCTCAACTTCCTGCAGAAACAGAAGATACTCCCTGCCAGCCACTGCTCTGCATTGGCAGAGCCTTTTCCATCAAGTTTGCCCACAGGCAATGCAGGCTGGCAAAGAGGAGACACCAGCAGTGAAGGAAGCCTGGGCCCTAGGGTAGGAGGACAGATCCTGCCCTGCAGAGCTCAACAGAGGCTTGTAGACCCTCTCCCACAGGCAGGAGACCAGCCTGAGTTCCCTCTCCCTCCAGCTTCAGTGACTGAGCTATCAAGCCTTCCAGGGGGAACTGCCTCCACAGGTCTGGATCTGATGCTCCAGAGGTCCCTGTGTCCTCAGCTCACCCCACTGCAGGTGAGGCTTCATGGGGACCCATCCCTCCTCCACAAGGCAAGGCTGAGGCAAAGTGTTGGACTCATGAAACCAGTTAAACCAATTATTTACTGCTGTTAACATTTTGACACAGATTGGAAGCTTCCTAGACCTGTCTAGGGCCTCCTGAAGAAGGGTCAAGAGCCAAGCATAAGGCTCAGAAAACAAGGGCAAAGACAACGTCTGCCATCCTACCGGCTCCTCTCCTTACTTTATCTGCCCCTCCAAGCAATGAGTTTGGTGTCTCTAGTGAACTGAAGCCTTTCTCACCCTTCTTCAGACATACACAGTGGATCTTGGGCCTTGGTTTTGAAGAGGAAAGTAAATGTGATTATGTGGCTGGGCAGCATGCAACCATTTTCTTTGCTCCAGTTATGCATGAATGCAAAAGCCCAAAAGCTCATCCTGCAGAAGTAATAGCCCTTCCTGCACTGGAGATGGGTACCACATTCTCAAGCCTTCTGTGCATCCCAAACAGTTTGGACCAGATCATGGGTAAAAATGTGAAAGTCCAGACAAAACAACAGCTTGAAGCATGATGGTAAGAAATGTGCTCTAGCTTGTTCAGATTTGCTATCCCTAGTGAACCAAGAATGAGTGGTCTGCTGTTGTCAATGCCATCAGGGAGCTAGCTTCTACTGGGCCAGCAGCATGGGTTGGGCATCACTCACCCCACTGTACCTCCCCATATCCTGTCCTAGCATAAAGTGCCTGTTTGAGTGAGCAGGACCAGGTCTGGCAGAACCAGGATGTTAGGAAACACCTGAACTCTTCCTACATCCTGAATGCAGGCAGTGGAACATGTTCATCAGTGGTAGATGCTACCACTAATGCTTGCTCTCAATCCACAGAACATTCCTCATTTCAGAGCCAAGAATGGACCACCATGATTTTCAATTGCTGCACCATACTGTCCCAGAAATGTGAGGAGGTTTATTTTTACCTTATCCAGGGTCAGCCTCTGGTCTTACAAGCTAGAACAACAAATTCTTTAATCCTGTAATATGGGAAACTACATTGGGATTCCATGGTCACAAGTGGGGTCCATTAGAGGAAGAGATTTGGTTCAGAGACTGGGCCACATAGCCAGAGTTGTGAGCTATGTGATGGCCCTATTTGGCTGGGGTGGGTGTCACAGGATGACATTACCATACCAGGGAGGTTCCAGCTCTCAAGGGCAGGTCAGTCACCATTCACATTCATACTGGGGAGTTAAAGAAGACCATTGCTGAAGACGAAAATTTCCTTGGGATAGTCCAACCCTGGCTCATTCCTCTTCCTGCCCTGCTCTGGTAGATCCTGGCAGAAAGAGTGGCTTCAGAGAAGGAAGGCCCTGAATGCAGCTTCACATTTCCCCACACTCCACAGGCAGACTGGGCTACAGCTGCTGTAGGTTGCCATTGGAAGTACCTTCGTACCCAGGACAGGATGTCTGCCGAGCCCTTTCCAGAGCTGCAGTACTTCATCAGCTGGGACACTGGCCAAGCTCACCCCACCATGCCTACAGACAAACAGAGGGCTAATCCCACTGTTAAGGAGCTGTGGGACCACCACATTCTGGCCTTGGCCCTGGGGAATACTCACCAGTGCCTGCCCCCTCCACACCCATAACCATAGCTATGAAGAGGAGCTCATTTGAGCTACAGAGCAAGCAGTCTGGAGTAAGGCCTTATACCAAAAGACCTTGGATGTGCTTCACAGCCTCTGCCTTAGTCCATGTTGTACCTTGGGGCTTGCATGTTTATTTTTAAAGAACCACACCACATTCATGGAGTTTATAGCCTTCAGACACTTTCAAATCAAGCTCATATTTCAGAGGCCCAAGTGATAGCCTGCCTTTGGTGTCTGTGCCACAATGACTGGGCACATCACTTCCTAAACTTTTGGGGAGGGTATGTGTACTATTCACACTGAGCACACTCACTCTAGCCAGCATGGAGGTGAGCATCCAGGTTCACTTTGAGCTCTGTTAAGCAGTGAAGCCCTGGAGCAATGAATTCTATGGAGCAACTTGTGCTTTGGGTGAGAGAAAAAATGAAAAAAAAGGCTAATTTTATTTCCTCCAACAGCCTGTTTGATTGAATGTTGCTTCTGCTGCACTCTCAGAGAGGGTGAATGGATGTGGCCTGATGTGCTTTCTCCATATCCTTCTTTTTATCCTTCTGTCATGAGCCCTCATTAATCTTCCTTCTCTCCAGGCTAGACACTCCTGGGCTTTCCAATTCTATTTTCTTGTTAGAGGGTGAATCTGCAACAAGCCTAGGAAAATTTCCATCCTCTGCCCTGGACAGCTTCTGAGATATGCTGACCAGCTTGGCATGCTCACTTGAGGCTCCACCACTGCAACAGCATTAAGACTAGATTCAGTGTCATTCACTGCCCCATTTCTTATGTTGGAGACTGGGAGAGACTAATCAGAAAATGAGTTGACAAGGCTGCTGTCAGTGCTAACTCGTTAGCTCAAGGGAGAGCCCTTTGAGCAGCGACCACACAAGTTTCAAGCCCTGGGCTCTGCCCTGGTAGCAGTGTCAGCCCCAGCCCTGTTTCTTCACTTAGCAGCTCTTTGCTCCCTCTAGGCCCTCTGAGTCTCCCAGTACAATGTCTAGCCCACAGTCTCCCTGATGGACACTCTCCCACTGCCCTTGTCTATCTTTAACAGTAGCTGCAGGATATAAACAAGCAAGACCCCAGGTCCAGCTGTTTCCCTGTCCTCTTTTCTTTCCCTGGTTCACGCTGATCCTAAACAGCACAGCCAAGTCCAGATGAGAAGCAGACAGCTAAAAAGTGACAGGCCTCAGTTGTCTCATCAGAAGGGGTTGGCAGCGTCCTGCTGGTGCCTATGTGAGTGTGAGCGGCTGGGTGGAAAATGTTGCTCAGTCTGCATATCTGAGGCTTGGCATGCCTTTGCCTCAGGGAAGGAGATTTGGCATCTGCCTCTAGGTGAAAGGCCCTGGCAAAGGGTGGCAATGCATTTTGAGGGGTTGCTTTGCATCAGGAGAGTGGCCCAGCTCGGGGCTTCCCAAGATAGCCAAGTTGTGCTGCTCTGCTCCCCATTCCTGCTGCATTTTGCAGACCCCTGTAATTCATCAGCCGGCATCCCACAATGGGGCAAGGCATCATGTCCCTCCTCTGCCCAACATAAGCAGCTACCAGCCCCACAGGAGTCACAGTGCAGCTTGCATGCCCATGTTCCCAGTAATTTTCCTAGCCCAGCTCACACTCTTTCATGAGGTTTTTCATAACAGGGACCCAGATGTGACCCTGATGCCCCTGGTCACTCAACAACCCTTCAGAGACAGGGCTCAACCTCAGTCAGAGCCCCTAGCTCTCACTAGATATTTCCCAGGCGACCAAATCAGGCTCAGCCATCCCAAAGTCTCCATCTTCCTCCTTGCCAGCCACGGCTCCGCTACCCTGCTGTGGGCCAGAGGCTGGGGAACGTGCTGACGAAGGGAGATTTTGTCTCGCCCTGTCAGTCAGGCTTAGGGGCCCGCTGAGCCGCGGGGGCCATGGGGGCAGGCTGCTGGGCACACCATCACGCCCACATTGCCATCTAGCCTCCTGTTCTGGGATGTGCAGCTCACTGCCCTCAGCTCTGCCAACCAAGCGATGCTCACTTTAAACCGAAGTCCTGTCTCTGGCTGCATCACCCCCAGTTTGGCTGAGGTTTCAGCCATCTCCCCCTCCTCCCACCCATCAAAATTACTAGTTGCCTCCCCTAGCTCTGGTGTCCATCCACACCGCTGGCATGGGGCCACGAGATGGGGCCATCTGTCTCCCAGCCTCAGTCTCCAAGCAGATGGAAGACATCAGCTGCTTGCTGCATCCCTCCACAATAATCTGTCTCACCTGCTTCCTTTCAGGGACACCTCTTCTCATGTTCAGTTAATCCCCAGTGCTCACTTGTCTCTTTTCAGACCTGAGCCCTCACACAGAGTGCCTCATCACAATTCTTTTCTGGGCAAGCATCTCCCAAAAGGTCATTTCTCCCCACCCATGCAGGATGCCCTAAAAAAAGACCCCTCTTCCTCAACTCTCATAGAGGAATGTCTGGACACAAAGTCCCCACCATCACCAGATGAATAGGCACCCTCCTGGGAGCTTCAGTGGATACAAACCCAGGAATGGACACTAATTCAGGGATTCAGTCGGAGCTGACCAGGGAGGCACATTTGAAATGGGGCAAAAAGACCCTGGGGCCATTTTGGCTTTGGCTTCCCCTTCCCTCTGCAGTGGCTGCTCCCCCAGATGAGAGAATTCCTTCTGCTCAGATGAGAGAATTCCTTCTAACCATGTCTCATGCTGAGAAATGTTTCCATTTACCATATAAAATTATGTCAGTGGCAGAAGAATAAACATAAACAGGGAGCAGGGGAATGACCTTCTGGTGGCAGCTGAGATAGGCAGCGGTTTGGTTTTTCCTCCCTCTTCTGAGGGAACCATCCCACCTGCCTGCAACCATCCTTTAAGAAAAGGACATGCAGGAAGAACTGCTACACAGAGGAAATCACATCTGCTTTCCCGGTAGGATGGATGCACAAGTATCCAAGGGGAGAGCTCAGCCTCAGGCAGGTCCCAAAGAAGGATGCCACAAGCCAGAGCACAGGACACTCAAGAGCTGCTACCAGGACACCACTGCCTCACTGCTCAGAAGGCTTTGGCACATCTGAAGTAGAGCCTGGAAGTTGAGAACAAACAGGTATCAACCCCTGGGCTAAAACAAAAGAGAGGACCGGGAACTGAGGAGCCTTGAGCAGGGCCTGCTTAAAGGAAGAGAGAGCCCGGAGAACCCACACCAGCCCGAGCTGCTGGCCAGGCCCATCCATCTGCCCCTGCCTGCATGGGCTCTGCAGCCAGAGCAGCCCTAGAGCAGTCAGGGGCTGACCATCCCACAGCCATGGTGAGGCCAAAGTCAGGGGGACAGGAGGGAGCAGGCTAAGGGCTCATCCACAAGACTGACCCTTTCCCCTCAGAGAGATACTGCCACAAGCAGTGCCTGGAATCTGCCAAGCACAGAGCTGTCACCATAGGCCAAGGATTTCTGCTGAGGCTGTGTTCCTCATCAGGGAAGACAGGTAAAAACTGCAGGAGATGCGCTACAGGATATGCTTAGCTTAGCTGTCTGCATGTCTGTTTATTATGCTCTGAGTTAAGGATTTAGTTCCACATATCAGTTTACTTAGAACTAAAGCATCACTTCACATTTTAATCTCAAGTATGCTGCATTGTCTTACCAACTTCCTCTTCTGCCCTCTCCCCATGACCTCTTTCTCAGCAAAATGCTGGAAAGTTATTAGCAAATATTCTGTGAAATGTTTAATATCTAAACAGCAGGATCTGTGCATCCTATGAGAGATTCATAGCCCTTATGATCAGGACAAGAAAAGCAAGGATTGTTTGCAGGCCCCCAGGTCCTACTGGTAGATGCTTGGAGGCTGGAGTTGTTGCCAAGCAAAAATCTCATAGTAAAGCATCCCTTTAGATGAGTTATAAACCAGGCTAGCTCCAGCTGAGGTATTCCAGCTTGGTATGGACCCCACTTGCACTCTGCTCACAGAATTTGCACGGAAACAGAATACCCCATACAAGTGCAATTTGAAACTCTGTTTTCCAGCCCTGTGTTAGTGGAAGTCACCTTCTTATTCTGTTCTCAAAAGCATTTACATTGAGAAAGGCTGAGCTCCTTCTGTCTGCAAGAAGGCCATGACAGACCTGTCAATTTGCTTATGATTTGTTTATTAACAATTACAAAAGTATTTGTTTATGTGTTTATCAGAGTTGGAGGAGTTTCAAAGGCTGCAGGTTTTCTAAAGCAAGAGTGTAGAACTGTTGAGTGGCATAAACACTTCCTCTAAAAATGCATAAAATCATATACCCTTTTGCTACTCAAAATACTTCACCCTGCTACTGGGATGAGCTTTGAAAAAGCCAACAACCAACCTGAAGTGGGCTGTGAAGATTTATCCACTCATGGCAGGGCACAATGCTGCCTGTCCCACCTCTTAGACAAACTCCAAAAGATTCAGCACACTGCAGCCCTGCACAAAACATTTGCTGGTGCCAGTGTTTATCCAAAAAAAAAAAAAAAAAGAGCACCAGGAGCATCCCATGCTGACCCAGGAACAAATTTAACCAGGGCAAAAACGGTGGTGGACAATGTCCAAGACATGAGGCTGTGCCATGCTCCTGTGACACAGAAGCAAACCCCACACAAGGGACGGAGGCCAGTCATGGCTTATCGCTGTGATTGGCATGCAGTTTGTTCACTGTCCCACTTAGAAAAATAGCATAAACATCTCTGAGAATGGACAGTTCTCCTGGAAGCTGACTGCACTCAGATAGAATGGAAACACTGACTTCAGGCAAGCATCTGTTCTGCTGCTATGTCAGTGGGCAGACACCTATGGAGGAGGCAGGCTCAGGGCTTAAAGGCAAAGCTCAGAAGGCTCAGAGGACTTGGAGCAGCTCACAGGGAAATTTTACTAAGTGCCATAACTTAAAAGATTAATACTGAAATTAAACCTATAATATCATCTTTTGTGCATTATCTGGAATAATGGAGTTCAAGTGGATCCAGGACTCACCTTTTCCATGGGCGATGTGGATTTCACAGCGGGAAGCACGTGGCAGATATATCTGCAAGGAATAGCTGGAGTGTGGAATAGGTCAGCACTGCATTCTTTAGAACTTCACACTGGTGCAACACAGTGCAAAGGTAAGCAGCTTTCCCAGCACAACAGGAAGGGGAGGCAGAAGGGCAAGGCACAGCCAGCCACCACAAGCCACCAGACCTGTGAGGAGTCAGCTTGATGGCCTGAAGCTGGCCAGACTCCTGTTGACTGCACCCTCTGCATCCCCTTCCCCAGCAACGCTCTACCTTGGAGTGCTGTGCACCAATGTGCATTTACCAGCAAGAAGCAAGAAGTTTCTCTCCTCAGCTCCATAGAAAGGCAGCTGTTTGGCTCCTGCATCACAGCTGGCCCCGAAAGCAACAGAGTAGCATTTGCCCCACTGTGGTGCCTGAGCTTAGGAAGCTGGACAGCAGCCAGTCCCACCAACTGACATCACAGACAATGTCTGACAACAGTTCCAAAAAGGAGCTTCTTTCTGTAGACCTTTCAATCTGAACCCAGCCCTTCTATTAATCAATGAACACAATTTTTGGAGGTTGGTCAGGCAGAGAACATGAGCTGCATCTCAAACCCACCCCATTCAGCTCCCCTTCCTACCACTGCTACCTGATCTCTGGCATGTCCTGTTTAGCCACACACCACCATGCTCTCCTGATTCTGATTCCTCCTGAATACTTTTCTTAGGAAGAGACACAAAAACTAATCTTATTGAATGTGCTCAAGGCATTAATAGTTCATTATGTATCTTTCCTGCACTATTTCTTGTGAATCCATTTTGTAGACCCCAGTGTCACTGGGCCAGAGACTGAGCTTTGTGTCTTGCTGCTGGGGAACTGGAAGAGGCAGAAATGGAGAAAAGAGAGCATAAGCAGTACAGAACAAGGATTTTCATGTTTTCATTTTAATGATGACAGACCAAATTAACACCATAGGAGCAGTAAGCATGAAGGACCATTTCCCAAACACACTTCAGATGTTCTGTGAAATTAATCAACCTCCTTTTGGAGAAAAAGAAAATATTTCAACATTTAAACTAGTTGCCTGTAGTTCTTAAACAGGAGGAGAGACTCTTGATGAACCTCTACTTTTTCAGGTTTGGCTAGTTTCTAAAAATGGAATCATCTACTGTATGAAAGGATACAATAGTATTGCTGAAGAACTCTCTTAGCTTTTATACAAAGTTGCGGGCAATGGCCAATACTTTGGAGAACTCTCCTTCTCTCTGTCGCAGGATATAGGGTATTGGTGTTTTTATCCTAGTCCCAACTGGATTTCCATTATCTTCTATGAGTACCACATTGTTGGAATCAAATCTAGGTGTCATGGTGGGGCCAGGCATCTTGTGCCCTACAATTAAAGCCTTCTTCTTTTCTCCTTTGATAGCCAGGAGGATCGTATCTCCTACTTTGCCGACTCCAGTCTTGTTATACACATGGATACATTTTGGTGGCCGGTGGTAGGATGTATTCCCCAAGGCACTGTTGTCCACCACTCGCACGCGGGTGAGTTTCTGTATTGCTCGGCACGCTCCAGTGATACTAGCAAAAGACAGGAAAGAATGAGACAGATCTCCTCAATAATCGTTGGGGACCAAGGGCAAACTCGGCACAGAATCTTGTCACAAACCACTCAGAAGGCGCCAGCAACAAATATATACCATATGGGTGACACACTGACTGCATTCAATGTGCTCTTTGAAAGCCGGATGGTACTTTGGGCTTTGCACACTCTTCACTAAATGTCAAACATAAAACGACCGTTCTCCTCTAAAGCACAACTAAAAGATGGCGTGAAGTGTGGCTTGCATTTCATGGGCTTTTTAGCGACTGCAGATTACTCAACTTCAATTTACAAGCAAAACATTGTGCTTGCTTCTGTTACAACCAGCCTGCAGGAAGCTAAGACTCAATTCAGGCTCTTTCAATCTTGTACACATTCCCCAGCAATAAGGACTTTTATCACTAATCTTCTTTTCAGTGAAGTCTATGAGGGTCTCCCTTTTTATTCTGCTCTCAAAAAGACCTCTGAGGTCCTGCTGCAATTGTGCTACACTGTCACCAATTAGAATCTAAGAGATCACCACCTTCCCCATGTGGGAGGAATGCAGAAAGATACAGTTTCTTCTGTATCTGTTTGCTCTATGGGATTATCAGGAGCAAGGAACAACAGAAATAAACTGCACAACACCAAGTTGTCAGATCTCACTGAGAATACGCTTGGGAACAGCAGGAATAAACTCCCTTAGAGAAACCACTATTCTTTTATTCAGTGAGCTCAAACTCAAGTGATTTGCTGTTTCTCTTCAAAGGACACCCAAACACAGACCACTGGAAGAGTGGGAAGATCCTTTCTACTGCAGAACTGCTTTGCATTAAGGTACTAGAAACAGACTTGCCACGCTGCAGCAACGCCAGCCAGCTGTCAGCTGAACTACTCAGTAGACAGCATATGGACTCAACCTAACCATTCACCTTGTTTTTCAGAGCAGAAGCTTGTACGGGAAAGACCAATAGGGAACATCAACCCTTCTGGAAGATGAAGAGCACGTGGGCCTGTATTTGCAAAGCTGCCGAGGAGACAAGCAAGACATCCCCCGCACACCAAACATGGTGTGGATGGACATCAGTTGAAGCAAATATTTTTACATGCAGTGAGGGAAGGCCAGGTGGGTCAGTCTGTGTTAGTCTAACTGCTCCACAGGTCAAGTTCTGCCTTTCAAGATCTACTTTCCGCAGCAGAAACCTACCCCTGCTTTCCTCTCTCTCTCTCAGAAATCACTCACCTCTGTAAGCAGCCACCCTCTCCCATACCAACTCCTGACAGGGACTGTGGTGCACCACACTCTATCTGCTCTGCCCACCATCTGTAGCTGCACAGAGGGGGAGACAGAAAGGAGGCTGGAAATGGAGAAGAGCATTGTCACAGGAAGGAGAAGGGAAAACCTAGGTGGGACTGAGTGTATAACACAGGAGTAGCAAACAGCTACAAAGAAAGTCAGTGCTCTCATACAGCCCATTTACAAAGAAAGCCAGAAAGACTTGGATACCTCCTTGAGATACAGCTCCTAGGACTATCATACAATATTGTCTTAATCCCCTCTCTAGACCACAGTCACGGGAATGACTATTCTCATCCTTTAAACTGAAGCTCTGATCCTTCAAAGAGTTATATGCTAGAGATTCCCCATACCAGCCGAGTGCACTGTGGGATTAGGCTCTAAGCTTTTTACAAGGCACTGTAAAATATGAAGTCCATAAATTTAAGAAGCTTTAAATGCCTTGCCCCTGGAACAAGAAACTAAGGAAAAATAACAAGATAGACACTGTTAAAGTATGAGAAAGTAATTTTTCAGATTTTGTTCTACATAATTGAAATTATATACTCTTGAATAATTTTAAGCATGTAATTGGCTCTGCATCAGCAAGGACTGACTACTGCTTTTTGCACTTGCATAAGAAACAGAGGCACTTTCAACTTCTGCTTGCAGGCCCACGTATCACTCTCAAAAGACCTAAAAGTCTCCCTACACACACATGGAAATGCAGAATTCAGACTGCCAGGAACCTGCAAAAGTAGTGTTTGGGCTCACTTTTCAACCTGTGAAGGAACATTTGAATTACAAATACTGTATGTTATGCTTGACCTACTTAACAGCATCTCTTTTAATCAAGAAATGCTCTGAGGAAAACAAAGGAAAATCTGAAAATTACCTGAACTGTCGCTGGATCACCACACTGCTTAGATGGGTTAAGGATAAACCCAGTTGTCTATTCAAGAGAGCCATTTGGATTCTGGTAACAAACCTGCATAAGAAACAATAGAATTATGAACTCCAGAAAATGGACAGAATTTGGTTTGCTTCCTTTCCTTTCCATGAATCACCCACCAGGGCCTCAGCACTTATTTAGACACTGTAATCCACAACATAGAGAGTGGTAGCAGCACCCCAAAAAGCAGATCTACAACTCCTGCCTGAATTCAGGAGGCAACATAATTCAGACACATACACTACAAAGCTGGATTCAGTATCACTGCATTGCAGTTTCCTACACACAAAGGTAAGGGCATTGTGAATCATGTAACAAGAAGCAGGTTTAGAATTGCAGATGTAAACTGGCTTAGTGGCTGCAGTGTCCAGTAAAAGCCATCACAATTACTGTAAATGCTACCAGAGTTACCTATAAAACCAAGCAAAAATTCCAAGATACTCTTCAGGCTTGGCATCAGAGCTTCAAAAAACAATCTGCCAGACGGGAAGCAAGCCAGAACTCCGCTGGTGGGGACATGGTCCCTCTTAGCATACAAAGGTGTTCAGCAGGCTGTGTTTAGAGACCACAACCTCACTGCTGCCCATCTTGCCCTGTTAATACTGCCAAGAGGAAACAGTTACCTGTAACTTTGCAGTGCTCATTCAACCCAGAGTGAAACACCATCCCGACTGCAGCAGAGTTGGGTTACAAGACTAACCTCTGACTATCACATCCTGACTACACCTGACTACATCTACAGCAGCTCCCTAACCTCATTCTGTCAGACTGAAAGGGACCAGCTTGCAAGCACAGTCACAAAGGCTTATCTGAACTCGGATCACTTTCCCAGACATCATTAGGAAGCGCTGACCCAGACGGTTATGCTGGCAGATCCAAGTGAAGGGAGAAAACACAGACCTAGAGCTAGTCCTCTTTCAGGCCAGCTCAGGTACAGCTAAGACTTTCCACCTGACTGTAACTACTGTCATATGACACTGCTTGCTGTGACCTTGGCAATGTAATCAACACATGCTCTGCTTCTCTCCTTTCTAAACCAAACATTAAAATTCCATTGATCTCATATCTCTCTTTGCCAGTTCTGATGAGTTTGGGGTCAAAATATAGCACTGCATTATAAAGCCCCTTTCCTGACTTTTATTTTAAAAACAAAGCTGACTTCTTTAGGGAGTAAAAATAACCAGAGCCTTCTGACAGACAATGCCACAGCTCTTCTTATGACAACCAAGTAAAGCAGAGTCTAAATCTTCACTCCCTCTTTTACTGTTTTTGACTCCAGTGTGTTTTCTTACTTGGCAGTTGTTCTACAGAGCAAGCATTACCTAAGAGCAAGATGAGAAGCATGGCAGATGTGCACCACAGCAGATCAGAGCAGTGTTCCCTGAGAACAGCATATGACGTGTGGCAAACCATCTCACCTGTCATACAGGCAGGTTTGGAAGAGTACAGCAACAGTCAAAGCTTAGATTTACCAACCAAGGCCACTTTTCTGTGGGGCTAAGATCACCAAATGAGTTCAGAGCTTCCCTGCACCATCCCCTCTCTGAAATGAAGACCATGTTTATGCCACAGCTCCTTGTATAGCTGTGTGATTCTAATGACAGCAAGGCCCTGTGGTATTTACAGCACTGCTGGCAACCAAGGTCCAATACTTGGGCCTTGCTGCTGCTTGGATTTCTCAACTATGTTGACTTGCTCTAAGCCCACAGTCTGCTCGTGCCTTGTTTTGCACTAGGGTGTACTGTCTTCCTGTATGAAATTAAAATCCAGCAGGCAAATCTGCTCCTACTTCGTCCAGAATCACGCTGAGCCTTTGGATCCCCCTACAAAACCCAAACAAGCAGCAGCAAGCTGGGCTCCCTGATGTCCTTGATGGATGCTTCTTGGGGAGTCAGCTGCCACTGTCACCCCATCTCTATTTTCCTGGCAGGCATGGTGGCCTCAGTGGCTGGAGAGGATGAGTCTGCTCATCCTCACCACTATGTAAGATCAATAGGAGAGGTCTGCTGGCAAGGCAGACAGAGGCACATGGTCTGCCTGCTGTCAAAGGGAAGCAACATCAGGACCAGCCTAAAGTGCTGCCTAAACTCTGAACTCACTCCTCACTCCTGGGTGGAGTCACTGTTTTTTCTACCCTATGGCAGCAGTCAAGATTTGAAGTTACAAAAATACCAGCAGAAGCATCATCAGCATTAAGTGTCCAAGAACTGTTTATTTTTCCAGATGACTCAGTACCCCTTCCTTAGCTAAGAATTAATCTTCGGCACATTAGGATGTGTCACAAGCTAAGAAACTTTTCATGATTGATTATTTGGTATGAAGCATCCTGTTAGGAACTGAGTAAACAGGGGGGACGTTTCCAATTACCAGGAAGGTTCAGGATGGAGGGAAGAGAAAAATGCATCTGTAGCATGGAGTACGGCACTCAAGGGTGCAAGTGGGTACACAAAGAATGAGTCACAACTTCAGCTACTGTAACATGTCAGTTTCCTTTTTAGAAACCAACAGCCAATAGTTTACGTCTGTCTCCAGGTGCTCTTCAACCAGACCCAGTACCAGTTTGCTCCCCCTGTGGCTGTGAACTTGGTCTCCCCTGCACTCACAGTTTTCGCCTCTGTGGAGTGACTAATTACTAAACAACTAAACTCCAAAGGGCACAGAAGCCATTCACTTGGTCACACCCGGTGCTGCCACACAAACATTTTGTGTTGGTGCCAAAATTAAAGAGCCTCTATAAATCGATGGCAGCCATTGACCCCAGAGCCCCTGGCACTTTCCTCCTTCCCAGTGCACATGTTGCCTCACACCAGTAGGCCTTAAAAAGTCTCGGAGGCTGCACTTAGCACAGGCACGGGGAATGCATGTGACCCACGATTTCTTCTGAAGGTGGCTCTCCCCAGGCCATCAGGTTTCAGTGCTCAGAGGTGCATGAGAAGAGTAAGCCCATAACCTTCAAGCACTGGAAAATTTGCAGGAATTCCCAGAAGTCTGCTGTCAGTATTGCCCAACTGATATAGGACTGCAGCCCACAATACCATGGACACACAAAACACCACCACGGCTTAGTACTTAGTCCCTAATACACTTCCAGACCAAGGATTTATCTTGGAAGGGACTTTCAGAGGTCATCTAGTCCAATCTCCTGCTCAAGCAGGATTAATTTCCAAGTTCTTCATGCTAGGCAAGAGCAGTATTTAAATGGACACTATCCTAAAATGAGAGGCCTAACTCTAAGACAACTGTTGATAGAACGTTGACCATTCACAGCTGCACCAAAACAGCGATAAAGAACTGTGCAGAGAAATGTCTCTCCCAGTTCCTACCCCGCTGCAGTGGCTCTATCTCATGTCCAGCCTATTCTTAAAACCAGCATCACAGAGACACTTTGCCCCTCTCCATATATCTGTTAAAAGTTAGCACTGACAGACCAGAATTCAGAGTAAGAGTCACAAAAGGGTGAAGAATTTGTTAATCAAATATTGACTAAAATGACCCAATTTCTACTTGACTGAAAAGTCCAAGCACAGAATAACCTGCTGCAGCAAACACTCTCTTCTCAAGGGCTCTTCAGCCCTACCCCATTCAATGCAACTGACATCAAATTCCAACTCCACACAACAAAGAACTCTTTACCAGTTATAAACCTTTTGAAGTTATTTATCCACTGCACCATTTTCAAGTGCTAAAGCTATCACTTTCACTGTTCTTCCTTGATATTGAAGAACTAACTTATATGTACTGCAATCTTGACTGGTTTTTGAGTGGAGAAATTCTGGAAAATTTTATCCCAGCTAATAGAATTGGGCCATGTACAGTATTTTCATCAAATGATGCAAACACATGAGTAGACCACCTCAGGTAACTGATACGAAACAATGACATCTTCCAGATAGGAAGGACAGGATTACATACTCACTTTGAATGAACATCAGGGCACTCAGTACAAAGACAAGAAGCCCTCCTAAAACTCATTTCCAGCATCTCCTTTATTCTGGCTTTAGCACTTAAATAAATCAGCCACTGTTTTCAGCTAGATCAGTTCCCTAATCCAACTCAACCCGTGGCCACATGAATACTCATTCAAGAGAATGTGGCAAAACACAGGACTGGGACTTCTCCTTTCGCTGCCAATCCAAGCTTATGTGGTGACAGTTCCTCCAAAGAAACACCAGGAGATTTGGACGAGAAAAAGTTCTCTTTCATTTTGGCAAAAACACTGATGTGCTTCACAAGAATGTCTGCATGAACCTGCACTACTAACACAGCCATGGGAGCACTGAAAAGGTCTGTGTCTGAGCACTCAAGAGGCCAGTGCAACAACTCTGACCAAGTTCTTATCAGTGGCATATATCCCAGAAATCATTCTTCCCCTGCCTGCATTCCAGAGTGAATGTATTTTAAAGAGTGCTGTTATCTAGCAATCCAGAATTAATTTCCTTTTTAATCACAAGTTTTGGAACCAACACCTGCTCCCTACATTCCCAAAACCTGTAGTTCCATAACCATTCAGCTATTTCTTTTCCTTCTTTCTGCTAGTAACTCATCCACACACAGGCCACATGGAAAAGCAATGGATGTTGCAAAGCAAATGCTGAGACCTACTACCCAAAACCTGCTGTCAAACACACAAAATAAAGGAGGGAAAAATATTCTCCACTTTAATAGTAGTAGCCTGATCTGCTCAGTCAAACAGTGGGGACCAACACCACCTTTATCCTTCTAAAAGACTTAAAACAGACATGCTCCAGGCACCATAAAGATTTGAACTGCATCTGTCATCCATCATTAAAACACAGGAAACAAACCCAAGACAGTACACGCAATGCAAATACCTAAACCCCTACTCTGCCACTGCAGGTTTATTTATAGACTGCCTGCCAGGGGGAACTACAAGAGCCAAGTGTGAATTACAGGACTCAATCCATTCACAGCTCTCCTCATAAAGGAAACAATGTGATTAAGGACTGTGTGTTAAAAATACACAAGATATTCATTACCAAGACAAAATTGGTTTTACATTAATGAGAGACAAGAAGGTGAGGATTCACAGAGGAATTAAGTCTTTTTAACTCTGTTTATGAATAGGATTAGCTACTAAACAGGATATTTATTGATCTAGGTTACCAACAGAAACTCACTACAGGTACACATGTTAACAATTTTGAAGCAAAACATACCAACTTCATTTTCCAGACCACAATCAGTAATGGCGGATAACAAAAATCTTAATACTTTTAAAAGAAAACTTCCTTTTGATGTTTTAAGTATCCGAAGTCCCAACTCTAAAGTACTGATGGCACTTCTTTAATTCAAACACCTAAAACAATTCTATATATTCATATTCACGGCCCTGAACTAAAATAGGGAGGGTTTATTCCCAGTACACCAGCAGAAAATTAAGCTATCAAGAAGACAACAGCCTGTGTGAGGTCAAAGGAAATGAGCAGCAGAGCAGGTTATGGGTTAGCCCCAGAGAGTCTGCTCTGATCTGTGGAGCTTGAAGTGAAGCCCAAAAAGGTCCCTCTCTTTCTCTGCCTTTGGGATTACATGCGAGTTCAGAGAACTGCCCACAGTCCCCATAAGTTAACACTGCTATTGCCTTTCAGATATATCTTTACTGGTTTTAGAAGTACTGAGGTCTCAAGAATAGGACAATGGTGGAAAGCCACAAAGCTCAGATTCTGTTCCCAGTCCCAACGTGGTGACCAGGTCCCAACTAGCACGGTGCCATCACAACCCAGACAGTAGTAACCACACTGGGGGGAGCTGTGGCAAGGAGAATGACACTAACTAGAAGCATGAGGTGAGGAGCTGTGGCTCAATTATAAAAAAAAAAGGTCAGGAACCACTGACCCAGGCTAGTTAATCACAGAACAAAGAGCGATAGTGGCTTTGGGCCTTCCTGGAAAAGCTACACCAGAAAAGCATGCCTAAGGGCAGAATTCAGGCTTAACAGGAACCTGACTTGGAGACAAAGGCCTGCTGGCATCGCAAGGCAGCACAGAGCGACCTGCAGCTTTGCTAGCATAAGCCTCACTTCCAACTCATAAACTTCCCTTAACTCGGTTTCTCTCCTTTCAAACAAGACCCCCCCAGGTAAACCTGGGGAACTCTTGAATCAGACAAGTGAGCACAGCTCAGATGAACATCTGTGTCCTGCTGCTAAAGAGGCTGGCTGCTGGTCTGCTTTAACTACAGAGTAAGTTATTCACACTTTTAAGGAATCTGTCATACTGTCTTGCCCCCAGATTGCCTCCCCTTACTCACACGACCTCCAAAGGAGCTTTCTGGAGAATAATCAGCCAAGCACAGACTAGTGCCCACACTTCCCGAGTCTGCATGACACAACTCGAGTAAATGCCACACTTGTCAGGACACAAGAATTTCAGTCTAACTTTGCTGCATGACTATTCGTACCCACACAAGCCTAACCCCAGCAAAGCAGCCCCAAATGAATTCTGAGCAAAGAAACTCTCTGAAGGACAAAAGTGCAGCAGTTTCAGAATGGTGTTTTTCTCCTCTCCCAGGACATCTTGCTGGGGCATGGACTGCAGCACAAAGGGAGCACACGGTGCTGCTCAGTCACGCCATCTGCATGCAGTGTGCAAGCGACACAGAAGCTCCAGGCTCACATAGCCCCGGCCCCGACTCCTTTCGCACGGTGTCACCACCCAGCGCTGCGCCGCGTGCCACCCAAACCTGCCCCGTGTGCCTTTGGGGTCAGCGTTTTTCAGTATCTTTAGAGCAGCAGCCCACGCCAAGAGTTTACACATCTCACGTGCACAGCGCATCAGGGACACCTGCAAGCGGCTCCCTGCGAGGGCCTGGACCCGGGGGCAGGGAGGCCCGGCCAGCCCCGGCATCGCAGGGCCCACAGGCGAGCACGGCCGCAGCACAGCCCCAGCGTCCGAACCCGGGTCGAGAGGGGCTGTCCTGCCCCGAGTGGCGCGATCATGGGGCGGGTGAGGGCCTGGTGCCAGCGCCGGGGGAAGGCCAGCACGCCGGGAGCAGGCTGGCCGAGTAGCGGGGCAAGGCCGGGCCCTCCTTTCCCCCGAATATGGGGCTGTGCAGTACCGCGCTGCGCTGCGCTCCCACCGTCCCGTCCCGTCCCGGCCCGTCCCGTCCCGGGGTCGGCGCCGCGAATCTCCGACTGCAGCAGCGCGGGCCCTAACGCCAAGCGCAACACCCCGCGCGCATGCGCGACGCTGCAGCCCCGCCCGCCACGGCCCTTCAGGCGCGGCACAGCTGCGGTCCCGCCCCCGCCGGGGCCCCGCCCCTGCCGAGCGCAGCCGAGCCGAGCCGAGCCGAGCCGAGCCGAGCCGAGCCGAGCCGAGCCCAGTCTAACGCAGCCGGGCGGTCGCCGCTCGCTGCCGAGCGCTGCGGAGGGCGGTGTGGTACCGCAGCGCCCGGCCCGGGGGGAGCCCGTCCGCGCCTGACACCAGGTAAGGAGCCGCCGGTAAGCGAGCGGGCATATGCGGGGCGCGGCGGCCGCGGCTCCCGTAGGCCCGGCAGGTTCTTGCCGGCGGGGGACGAGGAGGGGCGGCGTCGGCGCCGAGGGCAGGCCGGGACGGCTGCGCGGCCGATGCGGCGGGGGCGGCGGGGCTGGGGGTGCCGCTGCCATCTTGGGGCGGAGCGGGGCGGGGGGCGCGCCCGGCGCGGTGTCCCTGCAGCGGCCTGGCCTCCCGCGCCCCCGGGGCCGCTTTCCACCTCCCAGGCGCCCGTCCTTTGTCGTCCCTTGGGTTGGCTGCTCTGGGTACCGTGGTTCTTGCGCCCCGGGGTTCGTCGGCCCCGTTCCCGCGGAGCGGTACCAGCCCCGTCTCCGGCGCTCGCCGCTTTTGTGCGGGCTGGGGCTCGGGGAGCTGCCTGTGCCCTCCCGCCCTGCCGCGCCTCCAGCCGCCGCTGCGATGGCGAGCAGCAGGGAGGCAGCAGGGATGTTCCAAGGCTTGGGGTAGCGAGCAGGTTTGTGATACCGCCCTACTTCTCCTACCATGGAATGCTTGGCTGAGGGTTATCGGATAGGGCTCGTGCCCGTGGCCGGGTAGCCCGGCAGTTGCTTTCTGCTTTGCTCTTGCGTCGGTTGCTAGTCTCTCCATATCAGCAAACCGTGTTTTTTCCTCCTGTCCTAGAGTGCAACCTGTATGTAGCTACCTGCGGAGAAGGCATCATTCCAAAAATCTGCAGTGTGGCTGCAGTCAGCCCGGTGTCCGTAGCAGGTTTGGTAGCTCTCAGCTGGACGGAGACTGTTTTGACGTTCTGGGCACCTCCCTCCCTTGCTCTCCCCTCGATAGTAGGAGTTAGAAACAAAAGGCCTATCAGTGTGTGCTCAGGGTGGATAATTTAGTTGTACATAGTCCTCGAGGTGTCCCTTCTCCCCTGGATTTGTTTGTTGCTGTGAAAGTGCCCTGGTTCATCGTGTAATCCTCTGGAGTAAGCATTTGTGGAAAGCCACAGGCTGGGGGGCGGGAGCATCCCATTAGGGGCAGTCCCGTTAGCAAAGCCACTAAAGCATTGTGTGGGAAAGGTATTCCTTGGATGAGCCTGCAGATGCCCCACCTGAGTGTGGGACAGAGCCTCTGCAAGTGCATTGCAGGCACCAGTACCCTTCCTCTCCAAACACTTGTGCTGTACAGTCCCTAATAGCTTTTCATTTTCTTAATGCTTCTGAGAGAGCAGAAAGCTGACCACTCAGCTGGTAACTGACTCCGGGAGGACTCTGTTAGACCAGAAATAGCAAAGCATTAAGGATGGTACTTCAAATTGCTGCAATTAGCTCGTGTCTACCTAGGAAAGGCCTTTTTTTCATCTCGAGCCTTTTAGTAGTAAGAATACGCTATCTTTATGGGGAGAGAAATCCATTCTGCAGTCTTTGCCTGGATACCATAAGAGCAAAATAAACATGAAAGAAGATGCCTTTGAGGGGGTTGGGAAGAGGCTCTAGTTTGGCTCATAAGTATGTTTTGTTGCACTAAGTTTGCTCTATTTTTGTCTGTTCCTGTCTTCAATAACCTTGGAAGGAACTGAAGCTACTGTGTTTTCTGAGGGTGTCGGTTTTCTTGTCAAGAAGGTATTGCCATGAGGCTTTGCAATGCTCCATTTTCTTGCCCTTTGACCAGAGTGCAGTGCAACTATCCTGAATTGTCCTGAAGCCATGAGTTGAGCCAAGAAAAGAAAAATAATAAGTGTGCTTTTCTTCTTGTTTGGGGGTTTAATTTTTTTTCTTTATGAGTTTGTAAAATATCCTTGCTTATATTTTTTTAGCATTCTGCAGTAGTAAAGTGGGCTCGGAACTTGCTTGAAGGGCTTTTTAATTACTGTTTTTGTAAAAAAAAAAAAAGATTCTTCATGAAATTATTTCATTCTTCAAGAAAATCCCAGGTAGTGTGAGGTTTGCAATAAAAGCTTGAGAGCTGGCAGTGCCAAAGCCCTGCTTTTTGTCTGTTGCTAATTACACTTTCTGAGCCTCTGGCCCCAGTGAGCCCTGCAATTTATTGCTCTGACACCCTCCTGTCCACACGGAGGTGCAACACCAGCCTGCATCCTTTCTCTAAGTGCCCCATCTCCATCCTGGCAGCCGGGTGAGGCTGCATGCTGAAGTCCTAAGGACTGCAAAGCAGCACCTCCTGCTCCCAGGAAAGACGGCTGGAACCTGCGTGGTCTGCCATGAAGCGTGTGCAGCTGTGGGGTGCCGAATTCCTGAGGGAGGAGGGCCTGGGTGTAGGGTACTCGCTGTGCACTGCTAATTGCAGGCAGTGCTGGTTATGGATCCTGTGCATGATTTGCATATCAAAGCATCTGAGAGCTCTGCCATGGGTAGGGATGGGCCAGGATGATAAGGATTGCTAGAAGCAGGGGCTGGATCTTCCCCAGGGTTTTTTGTGGTGCACAAATGAAACAAGGTGATGGGAATGTTTGGAAAATGGAGTTTGTCTCCATGTCCTTGAATGACAGCACTGTAAAGGCTTTTTTAGTCTCGTAGCTGCTTTGCAGGGAGTGAGAACCAAGCAATTCTTGGTGGCAGGCTACTACTCCTTTCCTGCTCCTCCTTCCACCAAGAGCTTGCTGGGCAGGCCACAGTGTTGAGCCTGGGAGCCATCCCCCTCACCTGGCGGCTCCTGCAGCAAGCGGCCAGTGTGCCAAGCCTGCTGCCTCTTCTCCATGCTGCCTTTCACACAAGGAGGCAGAGGCCCCACTTGGAGCTTTGAAGCAAAGGAGCAGGTTTGCTACTGGCTGTACTGGCTCTGCAGGGTCCCAGGCCTTGCCTGATGGCTCAGGAGCCACAGAGGAAGGGACAGGGAGCAACAGAGCCCCAAATGGGCCATGACTTCTGAGATGCTGTATGAGTCTGGTCTCAACACAGCAGTTTGCTGTTCCTCCTCGTTCTGGAAATGAACCTGGGGAGCTTGCAGCTTGCTTGCAGGCTGAGCTGGAAACTGAAATGCAGATTTCCAGGAAGGGAGAGAGGTGGGAGGGAGTCCCTGCATCCATCTGCTGCTTTGATCATAGCAAGTGTGTTGCTGGTCCTGATATTCTAGCCCTGAAGAACCACACTGTGGGGCAGTTGGCCTCTCTGAAGGTAGCTCTGAAGGTAGCTCTGTGTTCATTGTTGGAGTGCCTGCTGCCTGGAACTGCAGCCCTCAGCCTCTTTCCCGTGCCCTGTGCTGCTCAGCCTCTTGCTGGGAAAGACTCCTCGCCTCTCTATCCATATGGACAGTTGATTTGTGCAGGAACTACCTTGAGCATGGCCTTCTTGGGAGGCAGCTCTCTACCTGCAGGCTTCATCATGCCAGCAGCCCTCTGGCTTGTTCACGGTTATGACTTAGGGGGCAGGCCTGAAACATTGCCCTGAAAGTTGGTTAAAAGGAGAAAAGCTAAAATCAAGGAATGAAAAAGAAACACACATGTATGTACACACTCTGCAAGAGAGAGAGGGTGAGATTTGTGAAGTCAGTACCAACCTTGTAGAGCAAAGGCTTGCGGTATGAAATCGCTTTTCTCTGATCCTGCAGGCCTGTGGTTGGCACTGCCTTCTTACTTCATGTCCTTCCAGTGTGGAGCTGGGTGTCTGCCCTCTGCTCCAAATACAGATTAGCTGCAGGAATCCCAAGACTCACTTGCTAAGTGTGAGATGCAGAACATTTTCCTCCGTGTTTCTCTACACAGCACCCCTGCAGTTAAATGCCTCCCTGACATCCGATCCCGTCAGATCTCGGAAGCTAAGCAGGGTCAGCCCCGGATTAGTACTTGGATGGGAGACCTCCTGGGAAATGCCGGGTGCTGTAGGTTCTAGTCCTGAGGACTTCACTGGCACTGTCCAAGCTCGCTCGGCCGTGGCAGATGAACCTCAGGACTTAAACGGTTGGGGCCAGTTCTGCGCACGCTGAGCCTCACCTAAAATCCACTGCGCAGGCTGGAAGCCCTGCCCAAATCTTTGTTCGCGAAGCTGAGCCACACACTTGCTGCCCATTACAGAGTTATCTTTGTATGTTCCCTGTATGTTCCCAGCACATAATTCCTAAGCAATGCTGGAAAGGCTTCTGTTCTTCCCGGGCTTTTGCATGTTGATGTTCCCTACATGCCATTCTTCCTCTTCTGTTTTCAAGTCCTTTCCTCCCCTCCTCCATAAACTCATACTGGGGAGTGGAAAACCTTTCCCAGTATCCCAGTGCTCTTCTCAGGCCAAAGTCTTAGAGTGGCTACTCAGCTTATATGGGCATAGCCCACTGCATCTTTTGTGCAAAGCCTCCTGTTCTTGATGTGCTTTTGTCTAATTGTTGATGCCAGCATCCTCTGCCCCTATGGTTATTGTGCTGGGAAGAGAGAGGTCTTGTTTTATGCGTGCTGTTTTTCCCCAGAGAAACAAGCAGTTGGTAGTACGGGTCTGGCTTAAAGCAAGGTTTTGAAGATTCCCATTTGTGTTGCCTATTTGTGCTATTACATTAAAGAAAAGGACTGCATCTCTTTAAAGGGACTCTATTCGAAAGGTGGCACATTGCATCAGCACAGGAGAAGGTCACAGGCAGGATTCATGCTGCCTGCTTTCAGTATGTTCTGCAGTTGCTTTTGTGAACCACCACGTCCATACTACCTGTGAGCAGCAAGCTGAAAAACCTCCCTGTCTTTCTCTGTCTGAAAGAGTGGCTACACCTTTCCTGTGTGTCCATTCCCTCTCATTCCCTAGAAGAACTGTATGCCCCCAGAGCTACTCATATCCCTTTCTTGGATGTGCTCATCCCCTCTGCATCCCTGTAATTCTGTGTGCAGAGCAGTTGCTTGCTTTGACACCCTCTTGGCTTTCCCCTTGGGATATTCTCAGTGGTTTCTGTGCAGGTCTCTGTTCCCAGCCCAGTGCAGAGCATGGCCCTGCAGACACCCCAGCTGCCACCAGTGAGCAATGTATTCACAGACTATTCTGAGTTGGAAGGTACCCACAATGATCATCGAGTCCAACTCTTAAGTCAAGGGCCCACATAGGGGATTGAACCCATGATCTTGGCATTATTACAACCAAGTTTTAAAATGTGACCTCTGGCTCTGCTTTTGCCAGTTAAACAGTGGCTTTTAGAAGGCTCTATTGCAGGTCCCTTCAAAGCTGGGGGATGAAACAACCTTGGCATGATCTTCTGCTTAGAGGAAACTCAGATGGCAGCAGGCCTTGTCTTCTGCTTGAAGTGATTATCAACATTTGATACCTTCTGGTGAAGGGTAGAGAGCACCTGGCAGTGACATGGGTTGGAAACAGTCTCTGCAGATGGCCTTAGGATACTTGGGCTCTCGAGCCAAAAATTTAGTGCCTTTGGGTCCCAAGGAAGATCTTAAAAGGGATTCATCCCTTTGCTCACTGTTCTTATGGTCTGTACTCCCTCTATGTGAAATCCTTGAGCTCTGGAGGCCCTCAGGTGATGCTGATAAAGCTGACATCTTCTCCCAAATGACTGTCTATGCAAGTTGTGATTTTGTTTTGCTGGACTCTAAGTCTTGAGGCATGAACCTGGAGATGAATTATTGTTGTGTGTCTGCTGAACTGCAGTAGGGACTTGCTATTATTCACAATGCAGAAAAGGCAGCTTGAGTTGGCATCAGTCACAAAGTTATAAATCCGGGAGGAAGGAACTGGGCTTGCAGTGAATGTGAAACACAGTGTGAACTCCCAGCTATGGCAGAAGGAGCTGATGCAGCTGTTGGATAGAAGGAAGAATTAGCTCCTGGCTCTGTGGAAAAGAGGAACAAATAAAATGTGACAGTAAGAACTTTGTCTTCACCTTGCAAAGAAGACCAGGAGTGATGAGTTCATTTTAAAAAGTACATTCAAGCAAAAATCAGAACAGGTGACAAGACTATTTTGCTAAATTAGATGTGTTCACATGGGCAAAGCCATAGGAAATTTCCCTGAAAGTACTTGTAGACTAAGGCAACTTTTGCATGGTGGGCAGCCACCTGAGAGAACATCTAGTAAAGGGAGATTCTGAGGTTTGATCCCTTGAAATACAGGGGAAAAGAATGGGAGTATATCCAGCCTGTTTAAGTATTCTGGCATAAACAGTTAAGTAGTTAGTGTTTATTCTGTTAAGGAGATGGGAGAATATACTGATTAAAAATCCATTAGCATCCATTGGAACGTCCTGCATCAAGTCAGCCGACGCCCTTGCCTGGGAGGATGGGCCTCCCTTGTGGCTGAGCGGGTCGAGGGATGTAAATAGATCTTGAATTAAGTCAGACTGTGTCACTGCCCCAGGTGTCAGCCTTGTAAACAAAGGAGGAAGGGGTAGGAGAGGGGAAGCATCCTCTGTGTAGACGTTCAACTACTTGCAAAGCTGTACTCAGAAGGAATCCTATCTGATAAGAAGAACCTGGCTAGGCAGGGCAGGGGAAGATGTTGGTATTGCCACAGTTTGGGAGTAGGATGAGTTAGTGCTGGGGAGCAGAAAAATACGAGGAAAGCCTTGTGCCAGGCCACGTGAGGAGTGACCTCTAAGGTGCAGGATGCAATTAGCGCTCCCCTTGACACCGTGAGGTGTTGCTGAAGGGCCAGGCTCAGATGTAACGCAACTCTTGGGGAGGGATGTGCGCAAACAAGAGAGCATCCAGCAAACCAACAGAAATGATTAAGGTCTTTAGAAATATGGTGGGGGAGGAAGGATGAGGAGAACTAGGGCTGTGTAGCCTGAAAAAGAAAAGGTGAAACAGGGAACTTCATGGTCTTGAAGAATATACAGCAATGTACTTTTCTAGAAAACTGTAGTTTAGATGAAGACAGGGCAGGAAGTCACTTTACCTGTAATGAGGGAGTTCAGACTTCATGGTTTTCTATAGTATCAGTTGGGATAGTGAAGCAGAAATTGAGGCTATCTTAGAAAGCTTTTGGTGGGGTTGGATTGTGTGTGTTAGTTTTGGAACAATTAGTTAAAAGTCTCTAGATATGGATGACTTGCAACTGCTTGTGCCTCAAGCGAAGAATCTTGTCAGATGACTGATTAAGAACCCTTCAAGCTTGGCAGTTGTATGAGGTGTTTCACACCTGGAAAGGCAACAGTGAATGAGACTTTACAGCTGCAGGCCGTTTTGAGGAGTCTGATACTAAAATATGCTGTCTAAAGCCATTGTCAGTGCCCGGAAAAGGCTGCTGAAAAACTGAAAAGAATGCCGAAAAGAGTTACAAGATAATCTGAGGGCTGGAGAGATAGCTTTGTTCTGAGAATCATAAGGAGATCAATCTGTTTCTCTAATCAAGGAAAAGATTAAGGTGAGACTTGGTTATCCTGCATAAGCATAACATATCTTATGAGTATCGTTAGCTTGGAAGGGTAGAAATGACAGACTATGAACAGTGGTAAAAAGCCCCATGTTGAGATGCTAATACTGTAGTCACCTTCAGGGTCCTGCAGCCAGCTCTGCCTTCTCCTCTTGCACTTGTGGAGGTCCCTGTCTTTGCTTGTTACTGTTTTAGTGCACCTCTGTTCTTTGGGTTTCTTGTTCTTTTTGCTTGCTGCTCCTGTCGTGGTATCTGTCTAAGGCCTTTCCTTGTGACCCTTTTACCTTATGAGGAGACAACTCAAGTGAAAGAAAGCCCTCACTTGGGCCCAGCTAATGTAGGGCGATGCCATGACAAATCCACGCCCACTGTTTGTGTGTGTGCCTCTGGAATTGTTCCCTGCCTCTCCTTGCCCGACCTGTCATCTGCCTCCAAGTGATTTATAGCATCCCTTCTCCTGTGGTGCCCAGCTGCTTTGCCAAACAGGTACCCGAGAGCAGCCAGCACCTAACCCCTCTCCAAACCCAGCACCCTGTCTGGTGAAAATGATGAATGAAACCAAACATCACCCTTGCCTCTGGTTCCTGCCAGCCTATAATGCAGTGCTCTGTCAGTTGGGGGTGCTGGTTTATTTAGAGTCATTATGGCTGTTTGCAGTCCATGAGATGACATTTCTTCCCTAGTCCAGTGAACAAACCTCAAGAGGGAGTCTGGGTGAGATGCCGCAGCAGATGGTTCACTAAAATCTTGCTACATCTACAATTTCCCTTTCACCCACTGACGCTGTAATGCTGTTAAAAATAAAAATGATCCAGTGTGCCTGACAGGATGTATCTCTTCTGCTGCTTAGTGCTCCTGGAATCTCACGCTCTCTGTCTTCATGTTTTATTACCGCCTGGGGTAGGAGGGGAATTTCAAAGGTAGTAGATAGCTTCTGACTATGGTTGCAAGTCAGGGGAAAGCAAATGCTTTGATGTGCTTTAAGGAAGGAGGGAAAAAACACCAGCATTTCAACTTCTTTATTTTGTTTTTTTTATTGCTTTGTTCCATTTGGTGAGAGCAGAGCTTTGGTTTTTAGGGAATAACCCCAGAAAGCCTCTGTGTTTTCCTCTGGAGAGTCGAGTGCTACAGGATGGAACAGCTGGAGTTGTTCCAGAAGAGTCTTGTGGAGTAGGAGCCATAGCTCAGCTTTCCTTTGGTAAGTATGAGGTGAGGAGCTCACGTTTGGAAATAAAAGGCATGGAAAACATGGAATGGTGGCAGTATTTGAGCATGGTCTGGGCCGTGTCTCTAGGGTGCTTTAGGTGCCTCCTTCTAAACACCTGCAGGTTCTGTCCTGCTTGATGTGTAGGGCTACCTGTTTTCATTGCTCTGCTGATACATTATTTTATCAAAAAGTGCTCCTGCTTCTGAAGTGTGATTTTATTCCACCACCTCAAAACACTGAGAAGCCGTTCTGCCAGTATAACTGCACCTCCATCAGCAGACCTATGCCTGTGGAGACATGTTGATTGCTTGGGTCTTTGTGTCTGACACAGCTGTGCTTGCAGATGTCTCAGGAGTTGTCTGGGTATGAAAGATCAAATAGGATCTCTAGATGGAGCTTGGAAATCTAGGGAAGAGAAGAGGTGGGGCAATCAAAGCAGGGGAGGTGTGCGGTTTTATTGAGCCTGTTTTCAAAATACATGATGTCTGAGTAGGAAAGTACTGCTGGAAATGTGTGGCTGGTGAACAGAGAACAAAGCAGACTTCACACAGCTTGGAAGACAGGGGGCTTTGCTATTTGAACTTTAGCATGTATACTGTTCTCATGTTGGTTCCACTGTATTTCTTGGAGCAAGAAAAGGGATTTTTGAACCCATTCAGTGAAGGTAGACCCAACCCATCCAAGCAGTGGTGCAGGTGGAGCTGCATGCTGTGGATGAATGGGTGCATGGACTGGGAACTCCCAGCCTAGTCCTGAAAAGCTACTGCAGGGTGGCAAGTCTTTCTGGGCCAGAGCAAAGATGCCTACCAGCTCTTCCCTCTGCTTCCCCTCCCTTGCCCGTGGCTGTTTCCATCCTGTCAGTCATCCTGATCAACCTCTAATTGCTTCCCAGCCCACTCTAACATTTCAGAGCATCCGTTGTCTTGGAACGTATATTTCTGATTGTGTAGCCTGCCCTTCCTACAAGCTCCGCCTTGCTCACCTGGCTCTGGAGGCTCCAAGCAGAGCTCTGGGGCAACACTCTCATACTACCACAGCACTGGGACTTGGCAGCCTTGATATTCCTCCTCTGCCTTCGTATTTAGATGGGTATACATTTTCATACTCTTTTTCCGTGCAGGAGCCGTGTGTCAGGCAGATTTCAGCATCAAGGAGGGTTTGAAACTCAATTATGGTTGGAGAGTGGTTTGAGTTTGGGGTTTTTTTGTTTCTTGGCATGTTATTTTATCTGACTCTATTTCTTAAGGTGTGTGCTTTGGGGATGGTGGGGCAGGAACAGCTGTCCCATCCCTTGGTAAGCGAGAAGGCAAGAACATCCAGGAGGAGGGCCTGCTGGTGCATGAAATCATAGAATGCTTACAAGTTGGAAAGGACACATCGGGATGCTAGAGTCCAACTCCTGGCCCTGTACAGGACACCCCAAGAATCACACTCTGTGTCTTAGAATGTTGTCCAAACACTTCCTGAACTCAGATGGGCTTGGTGCTGTGGGGGAGGAACCTCCTGCTTTTTCCCAGCATTGTGGTACCAAAGCAAATACCAAAGGGAATAGCCAAGATGTGGCTTCTACTCTTCTAATCCGATGGCTGTGGGTGTCAGAGGGAAAGAAGAATGGTCATGGATATGTGCTGTCCCTGTTGGGATCCTCCAAAGGGCTGGGGACTAGTCTGGTGCTAATGTAAACTTGAACCCTACCTCTCCAGGTATGTATATGTATGTATGGCCAAACTTCGCGAACGCAGATTTGGGCAGGGCTCTCCCCACGTGGGTGTGCCCTTCCAGCCTGCACAGTGGATGTTTTAGGTGAGGCACAGCGTGCACAGAACTGGCCCCACCATTTCAGTCCTGAGGTCCATCTGGCACGGCCGAGCGAGCTTGGACAGTGACAGTGAAGTCCTTGGGACTGTCACAGCACCCGATACTAACTGGGGTTGACCCTGCTGAGCATCTGAGATGGGATGGGATGGGATGGGATGGCAGGGAGGCATTGAACTGCCAGGGGACAGTCCCCACTGAGACTCAAACTCAGGTCCTTGCGATTCAGAGTCCGGAGTGCTCACCATTACACCACGGGACTGCCCTACCTCTCCAGGTAGGAAAGAGCTAAAGGAGAAAGTGTGACAGTGGAGACAAGCAGCAGGAAGCAGGAGGAGATGTATAATAGCTGCATAAGGTGTAGAATGAGGAGTCCATGAATGGGGAGCAGCCACTGGGAGCATTGAGCAAAGCACCTGGCAACCCCACTGCTCCTCAGGGGTACCAGAAGGTGGATGCTGCCTGCCGGCAAAAGAGGCCATTCCATGACTGGCAGGGGGTCTTGTGACTCAGACCATGGGTGAATGGGGAATGTTTTATTCTTCTCATTCTTTAAGTCAAGCTTTCTGCTAGGTGCTACTGCCCCCTCCCTGAAGGGCTGGGAGTTTACCTGGTCCTGAAGTGCTGACCTACAATAGAAGATTAAACTAGCAGTGGCAAAACTTTGTAAGGTGCACTGCTGCCTGCCTGGACGTCTCCCTGGCTGCTCAGAGATGACTGAGCTGTCAGAGGCAGCGTGAAGGTTGTGCTCTTGCAGTTACCCTGGCAAGCAGCTGGGAAACCATCCAAAACCATCTTTGGGTATAATCCTGTGGCTACTTACAAGACTTACAAGGTTTCTCATCCAGGAGAGGGGTAAAATCCAAAAGCCCCTGCAGAAGAAGTGGTAGCAGGGCAGTGACAGTCCCCTCCCGCTTCCCTGGGCCTTACCAATGGGAGCATAAGTCCATAGCTCCAAGACATATCCTTAAGTCCTAGTAACTCAACAGGGATTTCAGCTGACTGTAGGTGGGAGTGCAGGCAGCAAGAAATACTTGTGTGCTGCTAGTGTATCTCATCTGAAAAGTGGAATGTCTTTCCAATGCCTGGAAAATAACTACGTGACCTCCCCTGGAAGAGGCTGTATGTGATTCTGATGGACAGAGGCAGGGAGCAGCACGCCTGCAGTCATGCAGCTGCTCGGGATCGGATGCAGAGCACAGACAGGTTCTCCTGCATCATGGATCCACTCTTCTTCACTGCTGTTCTCTAAAGCAGAGTGCTGACACCTCACCCTCGGGGTAGTGGGAATGCCAGAGGCAGGTTGGATTCGTCGTCATGAGCAGTGGGGAGTGAGTCAGTGCTGGGGATGGGTGAATCGGTGCTGGGAGGAGTGAGTGGGTTGGGGCATATGTGGGGATGACCAGGAGCTGCCACATGGATGTGTGGGAAGCTGGGAGAGAGTGGGGGCACAGTAGTGGGTACTGAGGTGCCCCAAGAGGTTGAATAGAGCAAAGGATCATCCTAGGCATGGGTAGTGCTGCCTGGTGCCTTCACCCTGGGCAGAGCATGGAGTGCAGAAGCCTGCATCATCATTGAGCCCATGGCTTGTTGGTGAGAAGGAGCCATGCTAAAGGGATGGCACATGAGGACAAGCTGAGTGGATGGCTTATAGCCAAAGCTTGTTATGCAGTTGACCAGCAGTTCCTGAGCCCTATATGTATGCCCTCCGGGCATGCCTCTTGGCTGAACATGCACCAGAGCTCAGCTGAGGCTTTCTGGTAAAGCCCCTGACACCAATACTCCTTTGTCCATTAGGAAAAGTTAAAAACTCAGAAACTGATCCAGCCCCTTAATGTGCATTTGCATCCTAGTCAGCCCATTTGGGGCTGGTAAGTGCAAAGGCACAGAAGATAGATCCAGGAAATGACAGAGGGGAACAGAGCCAGGAGGTCCATTATAAGGTTGGTAGGGTGGAAGAGGTGTCGGCTATTTGAGGGCAGAAATGCAATAAGTTTCTCAAAGATAGAGAGGAAAATGTGGGTCTCTAAAAATTAGCCTGGAATCAGGAGATGGCTGGATGCAGCTGGGAGGGAAAAATGGAGTATGTGGTGATGGCTCTGGTAGGAGCCAGGGATTGGCACCAATTGTTTCACCTGTATGGGCTTCAGGACTGGTTTGCCACGATAGGGACGTGCTGTTAAATAACATGTGGTATTTGTTCTCAGTCACCCAGGAAGGGGTATGGCTTGGACACTGGAGAGTCTGCAAAATTTAAGAAGCCTTAGGAGACACTCATTTCTTGCTTTCTCTTGCTCAGGAACATACTTTTGGACAGTATCCTGAACTTGAGACAGCGCCTTGGGGAGCTGGGGTTGTAATCCCTCTTCTCCCCCATCACACTTTGAAACCCATAGCAAACTTTGTAGTGCTCATTTCTGCCCGTTGCTGAAGGCTGGCATCACTAATGCCTCACCAGTCAGAGGTCTTTGCTTTATACAGCCCTGCTAATCTTACTCTTTGATGCCGTGAGTGCATTTCTGAAAAATCAGAAACCCTTTCGGCATCACTTTCCAGGGACATGGAGCAGATGGAATGACAGAGTGACCACCCAGGGCAGAGATGGACGAGGGTGGGCAGTGGGGACTGCCACCCCACTCACCTGTCAGAAGACCACTGGCTGGCAGGGTCACAGTTCCCCTGGAGATGGTCACTGCCTGAAGAAGCCCTGTCAAAGCACTTCAGCAATCAGCAGTTCTTTGAGCTGCTGGAAGAGGGTCCCAGGAGCTGTCATGAGGTTTTCAGAGTCTTATTGTTAGATCAGTGCTTCAACACCTGCAGACACTTGGTGTCCAGGGCAAGCTGTAAGGGGATGCTGGCACACTCCTTTGTGCTGGATCTGATCTCATTCTTTCACATAGGAAGATATTCCTAGAGCTTAAAGGTCTAATGTTAAAAAAGGTTAAGTGTGCCCTTGAGTCTCCAGGCGATGGTGAGGGAGCTGCAGGTGATCAGCAACTCTGCAGCACCGAGCCCTTAGTAACCCTCCCACAGTCCTCTCATCTTCCCATGACAGAAGAAAGTTCCCTTGCTCATGCTCCCTTGAGTCATCTCGTCCTCCGCTTCCAAGGAGAGAGTGCTTGGTGTTGGTAAACAGTATGTTATAAATAGGCAACTGATGCTATATTGGAAGGAGTTTTCTGTGCTGGTGAGAACAGGCTTAGTAGGACTGGACCTGGAAGCTCTGAGCTCAGCTCAGGTGTGCAGGGACACTGGTGACCCCTCATCAAGGGTCTGCTGTGGGTATGGCTGAGGGGATGCTTCCTGACCTCCAGCTTTGTTTCCCTGGCCCTGGGGAACCATCCAGTTTTCCACCCCTACCAGACCTACTGGGCCTCTTGCTGCAAGGATGTTGAGGTGTTTGAGCATGTCCAGAGAAGGATGATGGACCTGGTGAAGGGTCAAGAGCACAAATCATGAAGAGTGGCTGAGAGAGCTGGAGGTGCTTACACTGGAGAAAAAGAGGTTCAGGAAGACACTTGAACCTTCCTGAAAGGAGTTTGTAGCCAGGTAGGGGCTAGTCTCTTTTCCCAAGTAACAAGTGATAGGACAAGGGGAATTGTCCTCCAGTTGTACCAAAGGAGTTTTAGGTTAGATATTGGGAAGAATTTCTTCATTGAAAGAGCGGTCAGGCTTTGGAACAAGCTGCCCAGGAATATGGTGGAATCCTCATCCGTGAAGTATTCATAGAACATGTGAATGTGCCACCTGGTTTAATGGTGAACACAGCATTGCTGGATTAATGGTTGGACTGCATGATCTTGGAGGTGTTTTCCAACCTTAATGATTCTATGAATCTGTGACGTGTGGATGGGATGTTGGAGAGAAGTCTGGAAAGCAAGTAGGATTCAGGAGGAAGGAGTGATATGCACATGGCTGTGTCGGGCTACGGTTGTCCTTGAGGGTCTGCAGGTCATGTAGGGATGAACGTACTGCGACTGGCAAGCAGAGGCATAAAACGTGGGGCTTGGTAGATGTCAGCTTCGTCCTGTTGAGATGGTCCCTGACTCAGCAGAAGGTGTATAACCAACATCTGTGTAGATGAGCAGGTAACTGCCCTGGGATGCTTTGCAGTGCTCACTGGGTTGTCAGGTGGAAGGCACCAAACTAGGCATCTCTCTTTGCTGCCAAGTTGCACACACCCATCCGCTATGCCTGTGCCACTTGGGAGAGCAAGTGTTGACCCTAAAACGCTGCTGGGGCTGTGGATTTCTGATGAGCTGCAGGAGATGAGTCATAGGCACCCACACACGCCCTGTGTGTCTGCATGAGGTGGAGCCCGGCAGAGCCGCATGTGGCAGAGCTGATCTCAGAGTTCCTGTCATTGACTGAGAGCACATGTGTCCCTGCCACCAGACCTGGCAGTCAGTCCCCAGCAGCCATGCCTGGTGGCTGGCACCACTGCTTCAATGGGGGCCTGATTTCAGTATGTGGGAATTCTCGGAGTCTTTGACTGGAATGCTGATGGAGTGGTGTAAGCAGAGGGCAGGATGCCAGTTGTGAAATTCCGGCCTCCTCACTCACTTACAGGGCTAGGGCAGGATTGCTGTGGCAAGCCTTGGCCATAAACAGGTGGGCAGGGCAGCAGCAGCGAGGCTGGCTGCCTGAGACAAGAAGCTGGAAAAGGAGGTACTGTTCTCCTGCATTCCTGTACTTTCTCTTTTCAGGCCCTGGAGTGGGCTGTCAGGTTTGCTCTTGGGGCAGCTGGGCAGCTTGTCCTCCGAAGGCTGGCTTGGGAGGTATGTTCAAAGCCCCAGCTGCTTGGGTGGAGATGGGATTTACCCTCTGCAGGAGGCTGTGGTTCAAGGAACAGCTGTGAGTTGGCCTGACTGGGTGATTTTAGGCAGGAGAAAACTGGCTTTGCAGACTTCCCCCCGTTAAAGGGAGGGTGACTGGGGGAAGGAGTAGATGGGCTTGCCTGGGAACTCTCAGGAGGGGGTTGGTGGTGGTGGTGACTTGTAAAGGGCAGACTGAATCTAAAAGCTCCCCAGTTTGAGGAGTGGAGGCTTTGCTTGGTGTGCTGTTCAAGTAAGCAGCATTGTCTGGCCTTATACATTGTCCAGGTTGTGTTTTAAGCCATGTAAACCCATTTCTGCCTAGGGCTTTCCTGTGAATTATTGGGCTAGCTCCTCTGGGCTGATTGGGATATGTTGAAAGAGCCAGGCAAAAGGCATCCCAGAAATACCCTGACTGGTGAGTGAAATGAGGCAGTGTGGCTGCACTTTATCCATTGATAAAAAGCAGAATGCTCTGTAAGAGGCTCCTGTCTCATCTGAAGTGTGTAGCATGTCTTTCCATACCTTGATCTGAAAAAGAAATGTTAGGAAGCCTCTGCTACATAATGCATTAATGGATTTTGCCTCTGCTTTTGGTATCTGTAGCTCACCTGCCACAGTAAAAGTGCATACAACTGGATCATACAACTGCTTGGGGTACCTCTGAGGGAACTTGAGTGCTTTAGGGCAGGAGACCTTTTGAAAATACCCTATAACAAAAATGGAGGTACAAAAACTGTGTTGATTGTATTTGCCAAGAGCCATGCAAGCCCTGATGCTGATGATCAGTTGCAAGTCTGACAACAAGGTTCAAATGTGTTCTACTATGTCAAAACGGGATAACTATCATGTTTTAATATTTGTTGATATGAATGGAAAAGCTGAAGTTAACCATGTAACAGTTGACACTTGTCAAACTACTTGGTTTATTTAAAAAGTAAAAAAAAAGCTTTCTTTCTCCTCTGTGAACAGTTTGGGCACTATGGGAAGCAGCTGTGCCGGAAGGAAATGGGAAACAAGAGGACAAGGTAGGATGACAGTGTATTAGGGTTTAAATATTTGCCCACGATGCAACTGAAAGAGAACCCTTTGGCCTCTCAGGCTAAGAACGCAAAGGAGTTGTGGTGCAGAGCAAGGAGACCACAGTACCATTCTCTCTCTGGCTTTAGCCATATCTGTGCTTCGAATGTTTGGGTACAGTATGGCTAAAAAGATGCTGATCACACAGAGGCATCAGCTGTGGAAACAGAGGCTGTAAAGGAGTGCTTGGAAAAATTACAGGTATACAGAGTTTAGCCTGAGGAGAGTGGAGGCAGGTAAGATGTCTCATGATGGCATGGGATCTTCAATCCCCTTCATGAGAAGGGAGAGCAGTGTTTTTGTAGGAGCAGCAAGAAGCAGAAATAATGAAATCTGGAAGCAGAGTTGGAAGGAATAGCATGGCTTTCCAACCTGCCAAAGCCATGTCCTCTGTAAGGGAAGAAAACTTTTGGTCTAGGATCATTTATTTAAGCAGTTGCTATGATGTGTGTGGCAGGAACCTATTTCTCATCATCAAAGAAAAATTCCGATTAAGCTACTTGGTCTTTGCTGCCCCTACCCTGAGACACTGCCAGGGCTGGGTTGATAATGGGTTACATAGTCAGAGTTCAGAGAACGGTCTTGAAAAGATCCGGTCCTTGAAGCACAGCACAGTGCTCAAGTCTGTCCCTTTTTGGGTAAACACTTTAATTTAGTCATGTACTTAAGTTACAATGAGTTCAGTGAAAGTGTTCCAATAGAAGTATGTACTTTAGAGCTTTCCTGGGCAGGGGTCATTTCTTTTCCATGAAGATCCTTTAAGTAACCTCTTAAAAAGCATTATTCTGTACAGCTGCCAAAGATAGATTTGCATTTGGAGAAATACTAAATGTTAATCTCATCTGGGATATTAATTAGTAATTTATCTCAGAGGGCCGTAATCTACTAATTGCTTTTATGCTTTTGCTCCTGTCATGTGTTTGAGAAGGCCAGGCAAACTTCATGGCTATAAGGAAAATTCTGGAGTAACTGCTTGTTACTGTGTTGTATCAGAGGTCTCAGCCACTGCCTTGGGTGGCTTGTCTTTGTATGCAATACATGTGCTATGTTGTCTTGATCATCAAATGGGGTATGGGGCAGCATGTTCACACATGTGAGCCACCAAAAAACAGTTCTGTTTTTTCAAGGTACCGTAATTGCCTTTGTGGTCTGCTGGGCCCATGTCTAGGTTTGAAGGGGAAAAACCAAAATGTTTTACCCACAAGCAGGGGAGGGGCCTCCTCCACGATAATCACACCACTCTTTATCAAATTTAAGAAAAGGAATTTTAATACAAGAAGGATAACTGCTATATATATATATATATGTAAACAGACTAGTGCAACCCACTTCCCCAACACCACAAGAGAAAGAAAAAAAACAAAACAACAACAAAACCCAGCAGGTTTTCCTCCGGGAGAAAAGGTTATACTTAAGTGTCCATGTCACAGCCCGGCTGGCTGCAGAGTGAGTTTCAGTCCCTCTCCAGCGAGACAAACGAGCAGTGGGCTTTCAGATGGACTCAGTCTCTTCCCCCTGTGTTCCCCGTCCAAGAAGCAGAAAGGTACGAGCAACCAGAAGCAAATCCAAGGCAGGCAGCAGCAGCAGCGTGGCACGAAAAGTAGTCCGGAGTAGGCAGCAACGAGACAGCCAGGAAAAAACCCAGCAGTAACCAGCAGGGCAGCCTGCCTCCTTGGAGCCCCCACTCCCGCGTTCCGCTGAGCCAAGACTGGGAAGAATATCCAAAAAAAAAAAACCAAAAGAGACAAACCTGCCCCCACCCGAGCCATCAACAGTTAACTGCTTCTTTTGTTAACCGCTGGCCTGGGCAGTTAAGTGGCAGGGGAGAGAATTTACATAATAATCCCAAACTACAACAGCCCATTTTTATTTGGATGTCCTGCCCGTCCTGCCCATCTGTGTGATGCTGCACTTCCCATCCACCTATACAGCCAGATGTCCTTTCCATAGAAAATGAACAGCCAGGAATGTGGTTCCTTGGTGGAAATCTCTGGCATGCTTTAGTGCATCCTGCCAATGTTGTGCTGTTTGCTGGTACCTGGGGAAGGTTTAGGGCTGTACAAGGTGACCTTCAAATTTCAAGACTTCACACAAGGTCAGAGATTAGATTCATCTCAGGCTTTGGGACACCCAGACCCACCATGCTGTTTTCTTTGGGCGTTTGAAGTCATCTTGGAAGCACACAGAGGTCTTTAGGAGGGAAAGGTGGTCTCGGGAAACATGGCCAGAATAAGGGTGTGTCTTGGCTTCCACTGACACATAAGGATCAAGGCTGAAGGCTTAACCTGGCAGTGGAGGTGGTGGGATGGGAATAGCACAGCTTTTCTGTGCATGTCCCTCTCAAGACTGCTGCTACAACTCCCATCAGGCTGTTCCCCACTGATTTGCACTCTGTTTAGGGGAGTGCTTTCCGCAGAAAGCAGCCTTCAGTTGTGCAGGCTAACTTAGAATAGCTCCAGGCTGTGATGTTTAGCTGCTCCTGGGTGTTCTCCAGAGTCAAATCCATGGAAAGCCCACTTCTGTTTTCCTTTCAGGGCCAGCAGGTATCCATCTGGTCTTAGTTCTTCTGTGTGATGCTGCTCTGTCTGGGCTGAAGGGCCATTCATGGCTTCACCTTCAGCAGTCTTTGGTGCACAGTTTTTGGTGTGATCCACATTGGTTTTGAGGTGACCTCCCAGCCATCTGCTTCATATTGAGTCAGGATTTTGGTGGTCTTGGTAGACGTGAGCACCCTGGCTTGGGCTGGGACTGTGAGCAAGAGTAACTCAGGTTACCAACTGCAAGTCTTTAGTGGACTCTCAATAGTCTTGGTATTTGCTCTTGTGGAGGTGTGCTCCATGGATAAATAGTGACTCAGAGCAGCTTCATCCAGTTAAAGTACTCTTTTGTTGTTTGTCCTAACGTTGAAATAGAGTCTGGATGACCTGAGGCTTGCACTGCTGTCTTGCCAAAAATTCAGTGCCCTCCTCCAAGCCCAAGCAGCCACTTTATTTTGCACACCTTTATCTGCGGGTCTGTGAGTCGGCCTGCTTGCCTTGAAGTACCACTTCAGTGTTCCTGGTCTCTGCTGGATGCTGATGTCTCTGTGCCCTGCGTCAAACCGGTGCTTTGTTCCCCGTGTTCCCAAGCCAGGCCTAGCTCCTCTTGCCAAGCCCCATGGGATGGAGAGAAACCATTGAAAAGAAGAGCTTGGTCAGCATCTCTCAAGTGCTGGTAGCTGGCTGAGAGCCTAGCATACCCAGTCTGGTGCATGCCAGTGGCTCCTGCCTGCAGACCTGAGCCCCAGCAGTCAAAAGCAGGCAGAGTTGCCCTAAAAACTCAAACAGAGACAGATGTTCAACCCTCGTTTTTCCCGGCACGTAAAGGTTATTGGGCAGCTGTCTCTAGATTAGATCTCTCTGGCAGTATCAGAACAAATATCCTGCAGAAGAACTGGAACATCTCTGGGCCTTGATGTGCCAGTGAGGTCCAGCAGATCTCTCTGCAGCATGGGTGAGGGCTTTGGAACAAGGACGGTCTCAAGGCTCTATTTAATGTCCATCTTGCTCTGGTGTGACCTTTGTTATTTATTCAGGGCCCAGCAGGAGCTCCAAATTGGTCTCCAGCAACATCTGTCTAGCTGCTGGGACAGAGTGCTTAACGGGAACTGTGTGCTGTAGAGCCTCAAGGTTTTTCCAGTGTCACAATGTCCTAGTTTGGACATACTTGTGGTCAAGGTTGCCATGCTGCACTTTGTTGTACTGGGTGCTGTGCCAGCCCTGTGTGTACTGTTCTGGTGCTGTGGCATGGGTTGGGCTGTTCTGCTGTTGCTGGTGCTCTGACCCCTGTTTGTGATTTCCCCAGCAGATGCAGAAAGCAAATTCCTGGATGTTCTCCTACAACTGTCTTAGCTTGCTGACTGCATCCAGACCTCTTGCTGTGAGAGCCCTTTGCTGATGTCTGCTGTTCTTGAGGAACAATTGAAGACTTTCCTCCTCCTACTGTGGCTGCCAAATCGCTTTACAACTCAGTCTGAAGTTGTAAAGGGAGCTCGGTTCTGCTTGCTGCAGGGCTGTGATTGCCTTGACCTTTGGTGCTTGGCTGTGCTGTGGGTCCTTTTTACACCACGGCTGCAATGCAAGCATTACCTTAGGAGTGCTGTAAGAAAGGTGAGAAAAGGTTAGAACATCCCCAGCCTGCAAATTGCAAACACTTGAAGCTCCAATCTGCTAAAGGACCCTGGAAAAGAGTCAACTTTATTTGTTACAGGAAGGCTGCAAGTACCAGGATATGGAGTAGATGTTCCTGTTGTTGTAGGAGCAACACTGAGGCTGCTCCTGCTGGAAGTCATGCAGCACCCTGGCAGCTTGTCTGTCGCTCAGTGGCCACAAGGGAAGGGGTTTCCCTCTAGGCATCCTGGTTTGCATCTTGGGTGTTTGCTGCTGGATGAGCGAGTCACGCTGGTGGGCCCTTCCCTCCTAGTGCCCAGTTTCCTCACCTCATGTGAAGGAGGGATTTTCTATATGCCATGCACGCACTTTGCCACTGGTCTGAATTGATGCAAAGATTGAATTTTTGCATGTCCCTATAGAGCAGTTGCTAAAAGAAGGGACATGAAGCTTTTCTGAAGTACCATCCAAGAGAGGAAATGCCTTAACCCTGTGCATGCTGAGTGTAGAGTTGTTGGTGCTTAGGGCAGAAGGACTGGGCAAGACAGAGGCTTACCCCCAGTAACCACTGAGTGCTCAAGCAACTTACTGCTACAAAGCAGGGATGCTACTGGGGCTGATCCAGTAGCGTGTCCTGCCAGCACCTGTTGAGGAACCAGCTGTGGAGCCCTGAGAGGTGGCCTGGACTACTCTGAGAGGTACTCCTTGCCACTACTTGGTGTCTGCATCACCAAAGGGTTTCCCTGGTGGGAAGTGCTGATCATGCTGCCTAGGTCAGTGATTGTGATCGTGAGCAGCGAACCAAATTCTTCTGTCTTTGAATGCTATGCTGCAAGGAGGTAAAGACTTCTCTCATGCATAAGTGAGGAGAGGAGAACAGTCAATGTGACCTTGAGAGACTAGCTAAAAACCTGGTTTTATGAGAGGCTCACACATGTTTTGCCCAAGAGGAAAACCTGGGTGCAGATGAGAATACCCAGTCTGTGACTGGTCAGAGACAGATACAAGGCCTAAGGGAAAACAAGTATGTTAATACTCCCTTATGCACAAGAGGATTAAGATCAGAGATAAGAAGCTTTAAGATGAGGAGAGGTTACTGATAAACAAAGGAAAAACGAATAAGAGGTGCAGAGCTCCTGCTAAAAATGTTTGCATTTGCAAAAGGGGCAAGATGACATTTGTTCACTTGAGAAATGGGGGAGACATGGAAAAATTCAGAGTAAATAAGAGATTACCAGGGGGACTGATTAATGTTTCAGCCAAGCCAGGAGTCATGCACCTGAACAACTCTCCTAACAGTGCTTGAAAGCTAGAGTGATACTTCTGCAATAAAGATCCGGTATGAATATCACTCTCATTTAAAAAATGAAGTGTGGGAGCGCCAGCCTAGGACAGGCCCAGAGATATTTTGAAAGGAAAGTGCAAACCATGTGCAGGTAGTGTAACTGAGGATAATAGACATGCAGGAAATAAAGAAGGCAACCCCTGAGGAACAGCCTTTGTGCTACTAGAATCCATAAACTAGAAGCTGAACGCCGCTGATGTCAAGAGATTGTCAAGTCTCCATCCTTGAGTTTGCCAGAAATCCACTGGGAGTTGGTGGAGTTGCTACTGCTGGGGTGCTGAGGGATAAGTGAGGAAACCCTGTTTTCTGGGACTTAATCCCGACTATATGACTTGGTTGCCAAATGTCCTGTCCACTGCTCTGCAGAATATACAGTGTGAAGTCCAGCACCTTGTCAGTCTTTACCACTCAAATTATTTATCACATTAGCTGGACCACTGGCAGCATATGCCTACAGGAAACAAGGGAAGCCAAACAGTAAGCACTATTTCTTTATAAAGTACAAGCTGGCAGACAATCTTGATTTCCTTCTGAAAGATTTACAGGCCAGGAGCTTGAAGGGAAGGTAACAGGTAGATATATTTGGAACTAAAGTGTTTGATTTGGTGACTCATAAAATCTAACACTCAAAATTTAATGTGAATCGCAGTGGCTGTGACTGTTGTGCAGACTGAGAGCTGATTGATGTAGAGAACTGTTTGATAGGTTTGGGCTTTTCTCTTGATGACGGAGGAAGAGATGGGTCCTTACCATGGACTAGAATGGAACCCTCCTTATGGGACATCACTGGGAGTGTCTGTGGCATCAGGACTCCATAGTGTTTGTCAGTAGGGAGACAAGATGGAACTGGGCACCTCTTCTTTGTGGTACAGAAGTGCCAGATGCCATGGCTGTGCTGGTTCCTTGTTGGCCAGTGGAGGCAGTCAGGTTGCTTTCTTGGCAGCAGAGCTGCAGCACACTGCTCTGTGCATGCCACTGTTCACCAGACCTCCCTGAAGGGGAAGGGGATGCCATCAACCCTTCCCTGATGGCCAGGCAGGGATAGACACCCTTTGCCCAGGAGCACCCAGTCCAGAGCGATGTGAAAATTGAGGCAGGAGGACAGCTGTATGAACATGAGAGCAAAAGGCAGAGCTGGACACCAAATTGCCCTTAGGCTGAGGACAGATTAGAGCCAGCTGAGATGAGAAGTGCATACTAGGGTGTCAAGCCATGGTTACAGCCCTTCTTGGCATGGTATGTTATGTTCAGGGCACCATGAGACTTGAAAGCACTACCAGCAGATTGGAGGGAGTTCCTGTAAAAAAGGTATAAAAAAGACCCAGCTGTTTGGAGCTAAATCTGTATTGCCTGGGAAGGTAGACAGTTTCCAGTGGGCAAAGGGAGCTTGAAGGGTTTTGCTGGTGTTTAAAGGCAAAGGCAAGGCTTTGTGATTGATTATCATGTGTGATTTTGAAAGAAACAGAGTTGTGAAATGGACGATTCCCTGACCTTCATGAAAGTTAGCAACCAAAATTTCTTTGTATTGAAAATCACGAATGAGAAAATAAACTCCATGGGACAAAAAGTGTTACGTGGCCTGGTCAAAGGATGACTATCAAGGGGAAGATGTGGAAATAAAATGGCTTGGTTTCACCTGAAGTTTGAAGATTTTCTTGATGCTTGGATTCCCTAGCTTGTGGATTGTTTTTTCCCAGGGAAGGGAGTTCTTTGAACATCTCTGTTTCAAGTCTTTGAAACAAAGGAGCATCCCAGTGCCAAGCCCCAGGAAATAAGCAGGGTGTCTCCAAAATATCTATGTCCCTTCAGGATCACGCTCTTATCAGGTTCAGGACAAAATGTCAAGAGGAGGAGAAACTCAAACCTAGGTTTTTCATGAACCCAAATACTCTCTGCTGTTAGAGTCTACTACAATCCACACCAGGGACCATCCCAGCAGAGTAAGTTGTGTGGTCTGCAGTGCTTACATTTGTGCTGGGAGCAGGACCAGAGGGTTCCTGAGCAGCGGGATGTGCACAACCAGCAGTGTGCCACTGCTGCAAAACGGCTCTCCAAGCGGCGTGGGGCTGGCTGTGACAGCGATGGTACCTGCCAACAGCAGGGCTGGGAGCTGATATGCACAAAAGAAAGGAGTAATGCTCTTTGATGGTAGATGCTTGAGGCTTGGTACAAAGCCACGTGGATGGACTTTGTACCCTGAGCAAGGGTGCATTTGGTTTTTGCTTTGAAGAAGCCCAGCCTGCCAGATCAAAGCTTTGGAGTCTTGATGTCTAGTTGGCTAGCTCATACAGACTGTGAAGTGTGCAGGGAGCTCTCTGTGTTGACTGAAGGAGATGGAAAGGAGGCAGAGATGTAAAGCTTTGGCAGGCCCTGCTCCTTCCTGGTGATACAGGACTGATCCCTATTGTATGCTTGTCAGTGTTTTGCCCAGACTGTGTGGAAATGCACCAGCAGCACATTTGCTTCTTCGTGCTTCTTCCCTTGGCCTGCAGATAGTGTTCCTCCTTGCTGTACCCAGCATGTCAGCACTTCTCCAGCCCTCAGCTGCCTGGAAGCCCCGTGCCAAGTCTGAAGCATGGCACAGGGCAGCTTTCCCATCACTCTGCAGGAAGAGTGCTATTTTCCCCTTTTCTTATCTGCTGTACTCTTAGAAAGGCTTTCAGCTAATTTGCAAGCTCCCTTCTCCTGAGGATATTCCCTGCTTGCTTGCCAGGAGTCAGTCTTCTGTGGTCGATTGTGTCTGCAAGCAGTTTGCACAGAGTTCTGTTGGATTGTGCCATTGAGGTGCAGGTAACTGAAGTGGCTGTTTGGGGGATGAAAAGGCTCCATCAGCCTTGGGTACCAGCTGCTGCATGAGGGTCCCCAAGTGCCCAGTGCAGACAGATCTCTGCTCCCCTGGCAGGCAGGGGCTCAGGGTGGCACATCCTCCAGACTCAGGTCGCTGGGATCACAGTATGGGAGACCAAGGGAACCCCAGAGGAGCAGGTCTGCAAGGTACAGGCCATGCTCGCAGCACTCTCTGGGGCTGAGAACCAAAACACAGCTCACCTCCCTTATGCCGTGCCCAGAGATTTAGGTTTGGGTTGCTTTTTTTTTTTGATCTGGAAATCTCTTGTATTGTAACCCCAGACGTGCTTATATCCGGCTGCCTATCTCTGTGTCCCTGGCCTGTTGTGAGACAAATGTGTCTCTACCAGAGCACAGTCTCGCTTTCCTAACTACAGATGAAGTTATTAACATTTACCAGTGAGAAAGTACATGAACGTGGATTTTGTGCTTACGTCATTCTGGCTACAAGCACAGGCATATGCTTCCCCTGTACTCTGCATTGGTGAGGCCACACTTTGAGTACTGTGTTCAGTTCTGGGCCCCTCAGTTCAGAAAGGATATTGAGGTGCTGGAGCGGGTCCAGAGAAGAGCAACAAGGCTGGTGAAGTGACTGGAGCACAAGTCCTATGGGGAGAGGCTGAGGGAGCTGGGGTTGTTTAGCCTGGAGAAGAGGAGGCTCAGAGGTGACCTCATCACTCTCTATAACTACCTGAAGGGAAGTTGTAGCCAGGTGGGGGTTGGTCTCTTCTCCCAGGCACTCAGCAATAGGACAAGGGGGCACGGGCTTAAGCTCTGGGAGGGGAAATTTAAGTTGGATATCAGAAAAAAATTCTTTCCAGAGAGAGTAATCAGGCATTGGAATGGACTGCCCAGATAGGTGGTGGATTCACCATCCCTAGAGATTTTTAAACACAAATTGGACGTGGTGCTGGGTGCCATGATCTAGTAAATGGACTAGAGTTGGACCAAGGGTTGGACTCGATGATCTTGGAGGTCTTTTCCAACCCAATCAATTCTATGATTCTATGATTCTTTATTGATTTGTATTTTTCTGCAAGTGTTTCTGAGGTCACCTCCTCATGTCTGGCTGACATCAGTGGTGTGGTTGGAAGAACATGGATAGACAGACATCTGCCCATGTCAGTGCATCTGTCTGCCAGTGAGCTGGCTCCCCAGCTTATGTGTGTCACCCCCTGCCCAGACTGCAGGATGACTCCATAAGCATCCTGATGTGTGCTCTGCAGGCCAAGTCACAGCAGTGAAGGACCAAGGCATGTAATCCTGGCCTTCCCAGCCTCATTCTGCCTTCTTTCCTCTTTCACTTTGCAGTGACTGGATGGGAGCATGGAGGCTTGCTTGGCTGCTGTGTGGGTGCTCATCCAAGAGGAAAACCCGGTGAGCTGAGCTGACCTGCAGGCCAAGGACAAAGGCACAGAGGAGGAGAGGCCTTGCCCTGCTGAGGCCACCAAGGCCTTGAGAGCAGCAGTTCCTAGGGCTGTGTTTGCACAGGGCTTAGCAGATGGGAGCTGGAGCTGCAGCACCTGGTGGGATGGGCTCCAGGGTCTTTAGCTAGGAAGCAGAATGTCTCTGCTCCTGACATGTGTGGGTAGAAACAAGGGACAGTGTGGGCATGCTAGTCCTGATGGGGATGTAGGGGCTATGGTGTGGGGCAGGGAGTAGGCTTCTCTAGCAACGAGGAGGGGATGAAGTCCTATATTGCTGAATAAGAGCCGAAAATGCCTTTTGGCAAGTCTGTCTTTGCTGTTCATGCTGTTTTGAGGAAGTCAGCATCAAAAATGTGCAGAGTGCAGGAAGAGAAGACTCTGGTGCTCACATGGGACCTAGTTTGATGTCCTGCTCTTGCTGTGTCTTTGGCCCCAATATCTGCTGTGGTGAGAAGCCAAGCCTATGGTCAGGAGAGGACTTGGACACCTGGAGCTGCCTCGCACCAATCCAGCTGCACAGCAGTTTCCCGCTAACGCCCTGCACCTTGGCTCTTGATGCTTGGGAGCTCATGCTGATGTTAGCATCTCAACCCAGTCTGAGCCAAGCTTGCCCTGATCTACAGCCTTTGAGGGGAAGGAGGAACCGGGAAAAGCACCTTTAACCATGTCCCAGGGCAGCACCGTTTGTGTGGCCACAGGGGCTCCCTTATTTGTGGTGGCAGCATAAGGTGTAAGGAAACATACAGTGTCCTTCCCTAGAGGCAGTCAGGGATATCTCAACAGAAAGCTTTGCAAAGCCAACTCTGTGCCTTTGGTAGAGGCAGGGTATCATGTGTGTATTTGGGGAGGGGAGCAGCTCTTGCTAGAGGAATCCCCATCTCCTCTCATAGGGCTGGAGGGGATTTCCTCTCATAATTGGGAAGTATACTGCTGCATCACAAGGCTGCACTTGCCGCCTTTCCTCCCTGCCTGGGCTTTACATAAAACACTGCATCCAACACCAGCTGCCTCCAGGACCAGCCCTGCATCTTGCTGGTTGAGAGTGGGGGCAGAGAGTCTCCTGAAGCGAGCATCTGAGACCAAAGTGCAAACTGAATTCAAGGACAGAGGTATTGCCTGGCTCATGGGTTGCACTGTGCCTGGGAAATCCAGCCAGTCTCCTGCTCAGCTGAGAGACTCTTGAGAAAGGCATTTGGTGAAGGGTACTAGGCAGGCACTGTTGATCAAGACTTCAGAGTTGGTTACCGTAGTATCTTTCTTGGTTGTCTAATTGGTGTTGAAATCACAGAATAACCCTGGTGAGTCTGATATAAAGTGATGTGATGGCAGGTCACCTCTAGCCTGCTGCTGGATGTTCATGCAGCTGAGGAAGCTGGAAGGGCAGAAGTGATTTGAACATTTCCTGTGAGCTTTTCCAGCCTCCATGGGGAGCCCCTTGTGCTTACCAGCCAAGGTGGGAGGTTGCACACCTAAGGATGGTTCTGACTGCTGCTGTGCCACCTGACTGGGCTGCTGAAAAGGCCATGTAAGCCTTGGGCATATGCTAAATCTTTCCCATTATACTAGGTGTTCTGGCTGGGTTAGTGGAGAGGCTAGGAAGGTTTATGTCCAGTCCATCTTCTAGGCTTCAGGGAAAAATATATTTCTGTGACTTGCCTCTGTGAAATGTGGCTTAAATACCCATAGCTTGAAAAATTTGTCTTCAACATGTAATGGTTTATATAAATAATGTTTAAGATAGGGTTGTGGGCAATGTGAGCATATGAGCTTTGTTTCTTTTAAGAAAGAGAGCCAGAAAATGCGACTATAAAACATGCAGGAATGAAGTAAATAGCTTGGTGTCTGCGGAGGAAAGTTGTAGTTCCCCAATCTGTTGCAAGTCTTTCAGTACTGCAGTAAAATAATAAGTAGTATTCGGCAAACTCTAACTTGCTTGGGTATTCAGGAACCCTCTGAAATTTCTTGCAAAAGACTATTCAGAAAACTGTCCACTGGAGGAGAAAATGTAGAGTTCTAGATCAAAAACTGGCTGAGATTCCAAGAAAAAAAGTCAAGGAGTCAATGAGCGATTTCAGTGTGGCAAGAGCAGAGGGATGAGATTCTTCGCTGTTAATGATCCAGAAAAGGTAATGGGCAGCAAGGTACCCAAAGTCTGCCAATACCCTGGAGTCATTCAGATTTGTCAAGATGAAACAACTCTAAAGTGGCACCACGTGAAGCGCAGTGGTGTGAGAAGATGAGAAGCATGCAGCCAGGTGTACTGGAAGGAATGATTTGCTCTGGGACATGGCCTGTTCTAATTTATTGTGACTACTCAGGGTAGCAGGACTGCAGGCCAGTTGCAGAGATGCTTTTTCTCAGTAAGCAGAAATGCCATCAGAGAAGTAAATGATGCATAGCCACACAAGGAGTAACGTAAGGAGAGATGCTGAGAGCATCATGATGCCATTCAGGCAGTCAAGGGCATTTTCCCTACCCAGGATAGTGTATGCTGTTCTGGTCACCTTTCAGTAGGGTCAGAAGAGAGGATATTTTGGGGATATGTGGTGAGAGTGGTTAGAGCTAGAAGACATCTTGTGTCTTGGGAAGGACAGGGCACTTAGAGTGAGCTTTGTTGGTCTAGAAAAAGCAAATGCTTTTCTTCTTTGCTTTTTCTCACTATGCAAGGCTGAAGGCTGTGGTGTTGCATTGGGACAATAGTCTTTTACTCAACATCTGGAACTCATTCCTGCAAGATACTATTTCCAGCCTAAGAGTTTACAAGATTCCTAAGAAGAGGATTGAGAGGTATTCCTCTTTTCAAGAAGTCCATCTAGGCTTTACTTACAGAGGGGTGTAACCATTCATGCTCCAAACTGTGTGAATTTCCTTTGAGTCTTATCCCATCGTTTTTTCCTATCCCTCCACTGAAGCTTCCAAATCTCTCATTCAGACATGGTGAATTATCCTCCCTGGCTTCCCAGTTTGTTCCCAACTTTGATCTCATGCCTTGGGTTTTTTCTCCTGCTTTTCTACTCCCTTGTTCTGCTCTGGGCAGTCCCGCTCCAGCTCTGTACCTGTGAATGATCTGTTAACAGGCTGCTTTGTGATCCTTCCAGTGTGCCTGACCCCCTCTCAGTGCTTGTACCCAGGTGGGGTTTTGCTTCTCAGTCTGCCCTTTGCCATCGGTGCTTCAGCTGGTTTGTAGCTGTGCATCCCAGCTGAGCTGGGAGGGATCACATTGAAGCCAAGATCTCTAGGTCACCGCAGCAAATAGTTTTGTGGTCATTATCCAGCTAGCATTGTGCTGTGATGCTGATAAATCTCTGCAGCAAGGCAAGGGATTGCCAGGATGTACCCGTGAGCCAGAGGCAAGAGTCCTACACCCTCTCTGCTAATGTCACCATCCAATGCAGAGGTTGAAGGGCAGGCCTGGTGGGACAAGAGGCTGAAATCAGCACAGGGGGGTGGTGGTAGCTTTCTCATCCTTTGGGCAAGTGACAGCTCTTTTGCCCAGCCCACCGGGATGGCATTTCTGGGCAGGAAATCCCTGAGCATTGCACAGAAGTGATACTGTGCTATCCAGCCTTTGTGCATGGTTCATAGTAGTAGTGAAGGATTTGGGGTGATTTATGTGTGTGCTAGATAAGAGGAATGCTGGATAAGAGGAATGGCTTAGGGATCAGCAGCCTTGAGTAGATCTTCCTGTTATCTCTGTTCCTTCTGCAGCTAATGGGATTTTCTCTCCCCTGTTCCACAAAGTGGTTGTGTTTCTGCTATCAGCCTGTCCTTTTTTGAGACCATCTCAATGATGCTCAGTTTGCATTTATCCATTGCTAGCATGGTCTTCTTTGTGTTTCCCATGGAGCTGCTCTGCACAGGAGGAGGATCTCCCCATATTCAGGGAGTGATGCTGACCTGCATGCCACTGTGGGTCTTGTAACAGTTTGGAGAGGGCACTGAAATAAATGAAATGTTTGACCAGATAAATAGTAGAGCCTAAGCCTCCTCTCTGCCCTGTGTTGTTGCATCTAAATGCATCCAAGTCAGAGGAAGGAAAGAAGACAAGCAGGGCATGTGACCAGCCCCTGATGGGTACCCTGGGAGCTTGAGGCTGAGGCCCTCAGTAAGTAGAGGGTGATGATTCAGCCTAATAAAGTTAATGGCTTTATGCAACTAGGCAAAGGAAATTGTGGAATCATGATGCAGCAACTGTCCCACAGCAGTTTGTGTTCATTATCCAGACATGACTTTTTGCCCCTACCACCCCACCCTTTCATTCTTTCCTGTACGTAAGTGTTCTCCCTGCTGAGGAGGGGGAACTGAGACACTTTGTTCTCAGGAAGAACAGTAGTCTTTGGGAAAGAGGTGCACCTAAATGGTGTGAGGGTGGGCAAACAAGAAAGGGAGCTCTGGGACTGTGCATGGTGGGACTGCAAATGCTGAAGGACCTGGGTTCTTCTAACACTCCTGAACTCAGTAGGCTTCTCCAGATGACCTTGTCTGTCAACACTGCTCCCAGGAAAGTCCCATAGCACAGAGGAGTCTGAGCTAGTGGGCAAAGTTGACTCCTAATTCCAGCAGGGCTACATTGTCATCCAACTGGCATTGGAAAGTGTGTCTAACCAGCTCTTTCTCTCCTTTCCCCAGGGAAGACGATGAAGCTGTAGAGATGCTTCCCTACGTCATTGCCACCCTGGGCTCAACAGGGGCCACCTGCAAAGCCTCCACATGCAACAACAACAACAGCACCAAGGACTATTGCTACAGTGCACGCATCCGCAGCACTGTCCTGCAGGGACTGCCCTTTGGCGGGGTGCCCACTGTCCTAGCCCTTGACTTTATGTGCTTTCTCGTAAGTCGACCTGCTGTTGCTTCAGTACCTTCTCCTCTTATTAACCAAGAATGGGAGACTGTGATCATAGAATCATAGAATCATAGAATCGATTGGGTTGGAAAAGACCTCCGAGATCAAATCCAACCCTTGGTCCAACTCCCGTCCCTTTACTAGATCATGGCACTCAGTGCCACGTCCAATCTCAGTTTAAAAACCTCCAGGGAAGGTGAATCCACCACCTCTCTGGGCAGCCCATTCCAATGCCTGATTCCTCTCTCTGGAAAGAATTTTTTTCTGATCTCCAGCTTCAATTTCCCCTGGCAGAGCTTGAGCCCCTGCCCCCTTGTCCTATTGCTGAGTGCCTGGGAGAAGAGACCAGCCCCCACCTGGCTAGAACTTCCCTTCAGGAAGTTACAGAGAGTGATAAGGTCACCTCTGAGCCTTCTCTTCTCCAGGCTAAACAACCCCAGCTCCCTCAGCCTCTCCCCATAGGACTTGTGCTCCAGTCCCTTCCCCAGCCTTGTTGCTCTTCTCTGGACCTGCTCCAGCACCTCAATATCTTTCCTGAACTGAGGGGCCCAGAACTGAACACAGTACTCAAGGTGTGGCCTCACCAATGCAGAGTACAGATGGTTAGAGTTGAGGGCCCCAAATGCCATCACTGACTTTGCTTCTGGATGACTTTCTGGCCCTGATTGTGTCCCCTATCCACTGTGGAATTACCCACTATTGACATAACTCAAATACCACACACTGAGACCCATGGAAGGGTGTTGCAGCCCTAAGAATGTGGGTCGGTCGTACGTCCCAAAACTCCCTCTTACGGTGCCAAGTCCCTGCAGCTTTACCCATCCAAAGGCTCTGCTTGTTCCTTCTTAGAAACTATGGGACCACAAATGCTGTAGCTGTAATTTCAACTCCTAGAGACTTCAGGCCTTTTGATCCTTTGGGGGTAGTTACTGTGTGTTGCATCCTGTACCTTTGCCTCCTGCAACCATCTAGATAGTCTGATATGACAGTCCTGAGAAACTTGTGCTGTCCTGTGGTCTCAGTGTGCTGTTAGCTGAGGACTCTGTCCCTTCCCTATTCCTGTGGCTCTGCATACAGTGGCCAAGAACAGATTTGGGCAATGCCTTTTCTCACAGCTTTCTCCTTTGGTCTCTTCAAGGTGCTGTTGTTTGTCTTTTCAATTTTGCGTAAAGTTGCTTGGGACTATGGACGCCTGGCCCTGGTGACCGATGCTGACAGGTATGCATGGGAAAGGGGCAGGAAAATAAGGTATGAGTGGTACCCTTCTTTTCTGCGAGGCAGAAGGGCTAAGTCCCATTGTGTGTGTGCCTGAGCAGCTGGGGAGGAAAAGCAAGTGTGCCAGTTGCATCCCCTGAGCTCTGGAACAGGAAAAGATCCCTGCTTACTGGCTTTTTTCTTACAGCATCCTTCTCCCAATACACAGAGTGGTCTCTGCTGGCTCCATATCGCCTATGTCCCTGCAGTGACAGAGGTGTGCAAGTGGCCCTTACAGAGGAACAGCAAATGGAGGGAGGATAGAGGTCACAGGAAGGATGAGGGCTGTCACAGTGAAGGCTTTGTTAAGCCGCTGAAGGTGTCTTTGTGGCTCTGCTGGATGCAGTTCTTGCTAAGAGCACTAGAAAGTATGCTGCGTTTCCAGGTGCAGTACTGCTGTGCTGACATGAGTTTAGGTCACATCCCAAGTGCTGATGAATGGGTCTGGGTGTGGATCCTTCCTTCACAATGCATTTGTGGGCTCCAGTGTCTGTCAGCAAAAGCCAGGGCCCAGTGTGGCTGGCAGCTCCCCAACAGACTGAGATGCAGTTCTAGGCTTTGCTGTCAGCAGCAGGAAGGACAATGATTATTTTCTTCCAGTCCAGAACCAAGGAACTTCCCCTGATTAAGCTACAGGAGTTATGCAGGTAGTTCACCTCTCTCCGGGGGAGAGATTTGCTGTGCCTCTGGTGCTTTGTCACATCCTGGAGGCAAAGTGTTGCTTCTGAAGGGTGGCTGTGATAGGTTCTTTTTCCCTTTGAACTGCTGCTTGGACTTACTATGCCCAAAGGCTCAGATGGGGCTGAGCTCTAGCCTCTTTGGTTCCTTTGGCAATACAGGTTCAAATCAGCTGCTCTTGAGCAGTCCCTGCACAACACTGGAAAGAGTAAGAGTTTTTTCCTTCTAACACTGAACTGGGAACTCTCCTGGTTTAGATAAGCAGTCCTTACTAGGGTCAGATAAGCAGCTGTGTCCCTGTGGCTCCTCTGTCCTTCCTTTCCTGGCCTGGCTGGGGAAATCAGCCATGCAGAGGCCGTGCAGGGGTAACAAGGAGAAAGGAGTAACCTTATGAAACCTCATGGGGAAGAGGGCAACAGCTTCTCAGGATTAAGCAGTCTGGACCCAGGTGCTGGCTGATAGCTACGGGGGCTGCACTGCTCTGGCCTCCTGTGGGGACAGGGCTGGACTTTGTTGGAGGCAGTGCTTGAGTGCCTTGAGTGTAAGGGAATGGGAGCAGTGGCTTTAGGCAGGAAGACAGAGGGGTACCAGCTGTTTGGAGAGGGAGAGCTGGTAAGCACAAGGAGAGGGATGGCATGACTGTGGTGAGGGCTGTGGATCAACAGGACTGGGATCCCAGGGAGAAGCCACTGCTACTTGGCCCATCCATGGGGTGGGATGAGAATTTTGACACGATGGGATGCAAGTGTGTTGTTTGCCTGAGTGCGAAGGAGAGACATGGAAAGGGAGCTCAGATGGCAGCCAGGCAGTCCCGACAGTGTCTCCTACCTGCACCCCTCCCACTCCTCAGGTGCCCAGGCCACCTTCCCAGTGCAGCCAGCTTCCCTTTAGCTGGCAGCAAAGCACGCTGTGCCTGGGTCAGTGGGCCGTCTGGATCCAGAAGTGTTACTGAGCTCTGGAAAGGAAGATCTTCTCCAGCCTGACCACTGGCAGGTTTCTCTTCCTCAGGGTGAAATGGAATCATGTTGGGTGCATAGCTCCCTACGAAAGAGAAGACCCACCACCTACTCCCATGTTGTAACCTTTCCCTTTCTGTTTCTGTGCCCCCAGGCGCCGACGCTGGGAGACGGAAAGAGAGGAGCGGGAATAGTATGTTGTTTTCTCAGGGTCTCATTTCTTCTCTGTTTCTTGCTCACAACCTTTCTCTTTCTCCTTTTTTCTTGCAGTTTTTTGTCTTGCTTCTGAACTAATCTAAATGGCTGGAAGTTTGGGCATGGATTTGTGCCTCTTGGTGGATTTCTGCTCTTCTCTTTCCCTCCCCTTTGTGTCATCCACTACCACAGCTGAATGCACCCAGGTTTTCCCCTAGTAACCCTTAAATGCTCCCTGAAGGCAGCAGTGCCAAGGAGCTCCTAGTCCTGGCCAGGGCAGAGGGTGCCATATCACACACCCTGCTCTATCTGCTTGTGTCCAGCTATCCTGCCTTATGGTGGAAGAAAACAAACCTGATTGCCTGAGCTCACAGCATGCTCAGGTCACCCAGGTGCAAGGGAGGCTCCTTTGCCTCGTCCCTGTTGTGCCAGAGTGCCACAATGGCTGTTTCATGCCAGCTGCAAGGGTAGGCAGGTACACAGAAAGAATCTGGCAAGCCTTCTCCGTCTTTTTACCCCATGAGGATCCTGGCACCGGGGCAATTGTTGGCCCTTGTCCCTTGCCACCTTCCCCCATGCCCAGCAAGGCAGCAACCTTGATTTTCTTTCTCCCTCTGTAGAAGAAAATTCCTGCCTGAGCGCTGCTGAGAGCATCCTTCAGCAACTCGGCCCACCACTGTGCATTAAGCCCTGCCATGGACTGTCCCTCCCAGCTTTTATCTCTTTCTTGCTGCTTTTTTTGCCTGAGAAAAGAGCATTGCCCACACCTTGCCAACTGGCTGGGTGGTACATGCTGCAGAGGAGATGATCAGCTGGCAGTGCAGAGCCTGCAATGGTTGCTCCAGCCATGCAGATTTGTGTCTGAGGCCAGGGCAGCAAGCAGCCTCACTTCTCACTTGGAAAGCCTCAGCATTTGCAAAGCAGGGGCCTTCTGCTGCCTTCAAGAGGGTACAAGAATGCTCCTGTTTTTGCCGCTGCTTCTTGCCCTCAGGAGCAGAGCAGTTGAAGTTGTAAAAACAGAACTGGTGGTAGCTGTGGTACATGGCACAGAGGGGACATCTCACTCATGCTTGAGTGCCTAACTTGGTGATTGGCCCTGCTTCAGGTGTGTCTGGCAACTTTTCACTGCTAACACCTTATGGGAGGAGTAAGGCAAAACCACCATGCTCTGAGGCTTTTTGGGGGCCGCTTCAGTTATCATCGTGAGTGTTTGTCTCTCTCCAGGGAACTGCTTCTTCCTGCTGCTGTTCTTCATCTGGGCTTGCTGGAACAATCTGCAGACACACACGCTACATACATGAACCCCAAACCTACTGCTTGAGCTGGGATAGTGTTGGTAGCCAGAAGCTTTCAAAAGCCTATGGAGCTCAGTGAGGAAGCCTCATTCTGGCTGTGCTCCTCCAAGACTGATGGCACCTTCCCATCCTAGCTTTTCCGTGCTGGGGTGCAGTGTCAGGTGGTGGATTAGGAACATACGTAAGTCACCTGATGCTCCCAGGCCTTGAATGTACAAAATCGCTCTTCATAGGGAAGGGCATCCTCCTCTGATGTATTCCCTTTTCATGAGAACCAGCAAGTACCCTTGTCCTGTCACTTGCCTAAGCTTGCAGTAGCCTTGAACAGTCTTAATTGGTGACTCAGTCTGCACTTGGAGGTCACAGCAACCCACCTGCGCCTCTGTGTTTGAGGGAAGTGATCACAGAGCCCTGTGGGGCTTGCCACCTATGCAGCCACCTTCAGCCTCACACCACAGCAGGCCCTTTCCATGGCATGCCTGGCTTCACGTCTCAGAGCCTGTGATTCTCTTGGCCTGAGGTTATTCATGCCTCAGACCCTGTCCTTCTCTTTCCCTTGCAGGGCCTGCACCAAACTCAGAACATTGTCCAGGGTCCCATGTTAATCTTGTAATTTAGGGCAGTCTTGCTTCTACCCACTTGCATTGTTTTGCTTTGCTTTAAAAAGTCTCAATCCAAGTGCAGGTGCTGTTGGAGCTCCCTCTTCAGCTTTCCATTTTCAACAAGGTTTTGCATCCTCTGTCTTCTCAGCACTGGAAGTCATCGTGATTGTCTCAGCATCCCCCTGCATGGAGCTGAGTTATCCTGGTTAGCTCATAACATTGCACTCCTCTCAATTGTTCCCTCCAGTACTGCTTCTGCTCTGCCCTGTGCTTTTTGAGTACTGAGAAGCCAAAAGCACACAGTGTCATCTTGCTGGGTTCTCCTTGGAGCTGCACACAGTAGAAATTTGCCTTCACTCCATGTGCCCAGCTGCAAGGCCTCTAAATTTAAAGGGCTGAAGTCTGAAAGCTGGGTTGAAGCTCACTCTGTCCCTCCAGCAGAGCAGGATGTTGGGCTGCACAGCCAGATGGCTGCACACCACTGTGTAATCTGCACTGCTGAAGTCCCCTGACCTTCAGCTAATCTCCTTTTTCCCCTCTCTCTATTACTTCCAGCTAGGGACTGAGCAGGTGCTGCTCTGCTCTGAGGGAGGCCACGAGTCCCATCTATCCTCTTTCCTTCAGCTGGTTTACACGGGTCTCTGCTTGTTCTCTTTCCCATAGTGTTGCCTATCTCATCCCTAGCACTTGTCTCTCAGCAGCTGCTTCTCCATGTTCTTGTCCATCTGATCCTCCTTGAACCTGTACTGATTACAGGGAGACCATATTTTCATTTGATTTTTTTGCTTTCTAGCCTTTCTAGCCTTTGCTTTCTAGCTTTTTCTAGCCTTCACATCAGCCATATCTCTTCTGGCACCTCTGAGGTCCCAGCCTGCTGTTGTCATCCTGCAAATGCTGTTCAATTTAGGTCTCTGGATCATTTTCTTGCCTCCTTTTTTGCCAGCTGCCCTCTGCCTTCATTTGCAATGGGGGCGATTGTCACATTGGATGCTTCTGCTGCTGGTTCTTCATCTAGATCTCTGCCTGTGCCCAGAGTAAAGTGGTCTGGGATATTCACCCCTTTTGCTTTCCTGTTCTTAAGCATGCAGGCATTTGCTTCTAGCTCTCTGCCCTGCTCCTACTCCAGGGATTTCCAGGCAGGAGGCTCAGCTGTGAGGCTGTGGAGCAGGTTGTCCTGGGTTTGGCTCTAGGCAGCTTTATTCTTCCTCCTGCACTGAAGCACTAAAGGGGAGGAGGACTGGTGTAGCAGGATGCAGCCCACCAGACTCCCACCCTTACTTTTCCTGAAGGCAAGTGAGGCCCTCCAGGATAGGATGCTCTGCCAGTGCTTCGCTGGCCATGCCAGAGCCAGAGGGGCTATGGCACCCTCCAGTGCTCACTTCCTCTCCTTTGTATAAACCCTGTGCTAAACAGACCTCCTCTCTCCTCTGTGGCAGCTTTTACCAGCCTCTCCTCGCAAGGGCTGCCAGATAACATGGGTGCCTCTCAGAAGGTGCCGAAAAAGTAGATCCATGTCCAGGCCCATGGGGCTTGCCAGGCTCAGCATGGCATCTGAGGAGGGATCTCTCTTTACTGCCACCTCTGCTCTCTGATCTTGCCTCTTTCCATCTCACTTGGTGCAAACTGATCTGAATTAACCTCTTGTCTCCTGGGTGCTCTTGGTTCCTGGCCAAGCTGCCTCTTCGCATCTTCTAACTTTCTCTCTCATCTCCCACTTATCATTTTAGCGTAGCCTCCGCCCTGCATTCTGACAACCATGACCGCTACGAGCGCCTCACCTCCGTCTCCAGCTCTGTGGAATTTGACCAGAGGGACAATGTGAGTAGCAGCAGGAGTCAAATGCTTTGCCTTTGAGTGGCCATGAGCCCACAGCTTGGCTGAGCAAAGGGCTCTTCAGAAGAAACACTTTTTGCTCATTCCTGGGCATAAGTCCCACACCTTGTAGTGTGTGACTGTGGTGTAGAGCTCAAGGAAACATAACTATGCAGCTTCTAGATGTTTGCTTAAATTAATAGGCTGTACATCCCTGTGGCATCTGTCCAGCCGATAATCTCAGCATTACAAACAATACTTACTTGCCAGCTCCTCCTCACACTGTGGTCTACCTCTACTGCTCTTTTCCTCAGCAAGGGGAGGCACAGTTCAGTAGGATAACAGGGGTGTGATGGATGGGGGGTATAGCTCCTCCGGTTGTCCTTTGAAGAGCACTGCCTTGGCCCAGCCTGCTTTCCCAGTCCCTGCAGAGCTTTTCTTGTCCAAGAGGATGGCTAAAGTACCCATATGGTAAATTTTCTGGGTGTCCCTAGGCAGTGAAGAGCTTCCATGTTAACCAGGAGCCTATGAGTTGCCTGGGAGTTTGAGCTACTGGTTGATAGGGGATAGTCACATGGCATAGTCCAACCTGTGTTGTACTCCATGGAGTAGCACTGTCACCTCCTTCACCTTGGCCCGTCTGTGGCTCTTCACATCTGAGTGCTTATGGTCAACCCCCCCAAGCCAGGTCAGTGGAGGTGCAAGGACACCAGCCTGGTCCCTGGAGCCTTTGAAGGAGGGAGCTGGGATAAGAGAACACAAAGTGATGTGAGACTGTCCTTTCTTCTTCCTGTGCAGGGTTTCTGCTCCTGGCTGACAGCCATCTTCAGGATAAAGTAAGTGCCCCAGGACCTGTGTAAGGGACCCACATGGGGAAGGAAGGGCAGTGTGGGGTTGTTGAGATGCCTAGTGTGGTACTGCTTCTTGAAGTCACTGCCCTTGCTGCAGCCCTCTCTTTGAAGAGCACAAGCAAAGTGTGTCCTCTGGAAAGGACAAGCAAAGATGAGATTAGGTGAGGAGTCCTAAATCTAAAATAAGGTCACAGTGAGAGACAGAAAAGCACCCAGCCCAAGGCTCCCCTGCCTCAGTCCCATCTAGGAAATAGTGTTCACTTCTCTGCAGAGGTGCTACTCTCTGGGACTCCTGTGCTAGGGGCACTGCTGTCTGAAGAACAGTTGTGAGGAGGGAACTAGAGGATGCAGGGAGATGCCCTCAGCATGATGATGCTCAGAAGTAGTCTCCCAGGCACTTCTTGGCTTCAGAGTGCTGTGGGATAGTGTCAGCCATCCTATATCTTAGCAGAGAAGGCAATGTCCACCTGAAGAGTGTAAGGTGAGGTTTGCGTGTGTCCAGCTACCTGTCCTGAGGCACAGAGGACAGGGGCATGGGGAGTGGGGCTGAGTAAGTATCACATAGGCAGGTTTCTGCCCAGGCTAGTTCAGGGCTGGGTGCTGGGCTCGTTACCTTGGAGCCTGGTTAGAGCTCTGTAAGTCAGAACCAGAGGTGCTGTGTGGGCTCAGATGAGAGCAGCAGTCCTTTTACTCAGCACTTGAGGGAATGTAGCAAATTGCTTGACAGCCTTTCTCTTCCTGGCAGGGATGATGAAATACGGGACAAATGTGGGGTTGATGCAGTGCACTACCTGTCCTTCCAGAGGCACATCATCGGGCTGCTGGTGGTCGTGGGTGTGCTCTCCGTGGGCATTGTGTTACCTGTCAACTTCTCAGGGGACCTGCTAGGTGAGAGCAAGGAGCCTTGTCTGGGGTGGGGGACCTGCTTTCAACACCATGTTCCAGACCACTGTGTAGCAGTGGAGGACACAGACAAACCATGATTGCTACCTCACTTTGAGTGTAGTGAGGGTCATTCTGGGCAGTCTGGGTCTTGAGGTGTTCTGCAGGTGAGATACCTGCCATAGCTCACCATAGTGGTGCTCTGTGCCCCTCCATATAACTGAATTTGCTTGTGTCTGCCTCTTTCTCCCTAGAAAACAACGCCTACAGCTTTGGGAGGACAACTATCGCTAACCTAAATTCTAGGTATGTATAGACAGGAGTAGGATGCATAATTGAGGCCCTCAAGGGGTGTTTTGTAAATGTTTGCTTGCTGCAGAGCCTTACCTCATTGAAGGTTGCATTTCTGCCCTTGCCATGAGGCTACTGTTTCTGCCCCAATTTCTAGGCTGAGCTCCTGGAATTTGATTGTAAGGTGTACGTGTGTGTGTGTGTGCTGTGCTGATTAAACTGCTCACGGCCCCAGTGCCTTCAGGGCCTGACCAGGCATACACAGACTTGAAGTGGCAATCTTGCACTGACCTTTGTGGTCTCCCTTGTGACAGGAATCACCTGCTGTGGCTGCACACCATCTTTGCCTTTCTGTACCTGCTGCTGACAGTGATCAGCATGCGCCGACACACCTCCAAGATGCGCTACAAAGAGGATGACTTGGTGAGCAGGATCTGATCACTCTTCCAGGCGGATTTTCCTATGCCCTCTGGTCAAATCAGGTAGCCTTTGAGAGGGTTCTGACACCTCACTTCCCACAGAAATTTGAGGCTGTCAGGTTTTGGCTGTTCTTTTCTTCTGCCTGGCCAAAGGCAAATTTTCTCCAGAGCAGCAGCTCTGACTGCCTTTGGGCAAACAGGAGAGGCCTGCACTGGGTAGATATGTGAAAAGACCCCATTCTTCCTCAGGAGTGTTCCAGCTGCTTTTGCCTTCTTCATTTCATAAGGGTAGCCCTGTTTCTGTTTAGGCAGTTGCAGTGTAAGTCCCTGGCCTGTCAATCTGCTGTGTGCCAGTGGACTAGTAGAAGCTTAGAAGAGGGGGAAGTCCTGGTTGCCAGGAGTGGTGGGGCTGCCCTTTTTCATCACTGACTCAGGTCTTGGGAGGGGGTTTGTTGCAATCTGATCTTTAACACCATCCACACCTACCTGCCTCTTTCTTTCTTTCCTTCCTTTCCTTCCTTCCTTTGTTTTCTTTCTTCCAGGTTAAGCGAACTCTCTTCATTAATGGGATCTCAAAATACGCTGAGCCAGAGAAGATCAAGAAGCATTTTGAGTGAGTCTCACTGTGTCCCTAAAGACTGCTCTGTAAGAGGGAGTAGAATAGAGTTTTACCTGGAATGGCAATAATACATTGAGAGCAGAGAGCTAGGCAAAATCAGAGAATGCCTTTTACTGTGAATGGCCTCTTACTGTAATTTTTCTGTTAACTTTTTATATGAATGTGCAGTGTCCTTGGTTTTGTCCCTTGGGATATGCCCAGCTATCTCTTGCAGAGCCATAGCAGGTCAGTGTGGTAAGCAGTGGATAGGGCATGTCCTGAGATATGGCCATGTTCAACAATGAGGTTCAGGCAGGAGGTGCTCAAACAGTGCCTATGAGATGTTGTGCTGATGACCTAATCACAGTGCTTGAAGAAGGTATATACTTTTAACAAAAAAAATTAAATTCCTCTTCTGTCAGAACCTCAGTGAACACACTGTGAGGGCCATTTTTAGAAGCATCATGGGTAGAAGAGAAATGCCTTTACCCTTTGGGAACCATTCTGCCTCTTTCTGACTCCAAGCCTGTGAAGGCAGAGAGGGAGTGTAGCGTCAGAGAGGCTCTTTGCTGCTACAGGGAAAAGTCCAGAGAGGCTCCTTGTGCCAAAGCCCCAAAGATGTAGCATTTGCCCCATGTGTTGCTTCTGCTATAAGGTACAGAACCTGCAGGCTCCCCTGCAAACTCTGGATATGTGTCATGACACTCAGCCCAGGACACTCTTCTTAGGGCAGGAGAGAAATCCTGGATGTGTGGGGTTTGCTTGAGGGGTACGGTCTTTGGTGCCAAGTGTGATGAACTGGTGCTTCCCATCCACAGGGAGGCCTACACCAACTGCACTGTCCTGGAGGCCCGTCCCTGCTATGATGTGGCCCGGCTGATGTTCCTTGATGCGGAGAGGTAACCCCTAGTTTGGAAAAGACAGAGTGGGCCAGTGTTGCTGGTTCCCTCACAAGTCTGGTGCCACAGGAGCTCTTCTGAGCCTTTCCTCCCTTCCCTCTCTTCTGCTCTCCTGTTTCAGGAAGAAAGCTGAGCGTGGGCGAATCTACTTCACCAACCTGAAGAGCAAGACCAGCCACACAAGCATGATCAACCCCAAGCCCTGTGGCCACCTATGCTGCTGTGTCATCAAGGGCTGTGAGGAGGTAGGGGAGAGCTAGAGATATTGGACAGGTTTAGCCCATGGTGGCTTTGGTTCCCCACATCAACTCTCCTCTGACCTCTGTCCTCTTACTCAGGTGGAGGCCATCGAGTACTATACCAAGCTGGAGGAGAAGCTCAAAGATGATTACAAGCGGGAGAAGGAGAAGGTGAATGAAAAGCCTCTGGGGATGGCCTTTGTCACCTTTCACAACGAGACTATCACAGCCATGTGAGTGCAAAGGGTCTTGCCCTCCCCAAGAAGGTGACCTGTCCCAGCTGTTGCCTTAACGCAGAAGAATGCCAGCACTAAGGCATCGCCTAGACCTGTGCGTGCCAGCTCTTTGCATCAGCGTCTCACTCTTTCTCTTCTCCAGAATCCTCAAAGATTTCAATGCTTGTAAGTGTCAAGGCTGTGCATGTCGTGGGGAGCCCAGGGCCTCCTCCTGCAGTGAGTCCCTTCATGTCTCCAACTGGACCGTCAGCTATGCCCCTGACCCACAGAACATCTACTGGTGAGCAGCTCTGTAGGGCTGACTTGGGAGCGGGAAAGCCTTGGACTGGCACCCCAAGTGCTGTTCCCACAGGCTGGGCTGCAGTGTGCACGTGAAGCCCCAAACCTGCTATTCTACCCTGTGCAGCCATCCTGATGCCCTCCTTCTCCCTCCCAGGGAACACCTCTCTGTCCAGGGCTTTGTATGGTGGATCCGCTGCTTTGTGATCAATGTGATCCTCTTCATCCTTCTCTTCTTCCTTACCACCCCTGCTATCATCATCACCACTATGGACAAATTCAATGTCACCAAGCCCGTGGAGTACCTCAATGTAAGGACTTCGGAGATGGGTTCAGAATGGGTGGCATGGGAACCACATCAATGCACAACATCCCCTGCAAGACTGATAGGGAGAGAGATTGTCAGCATTCCCCGGGTACTGTCAGCCTGACCATGAGGGAGATGCTGAGCCTGGCCAAGGATGCAGTGGCATCCACAGTGCTGGGGACCTGGCATCAGCAAAGGCAACTGTACCTGTGGCTGGCACAAGAGCTTCTGCACCATGTAACACTGATTTCTTCTCTTTTCTTGTTGCAGAATCCAATCATCACCCAGTTCTTCCCCACTTTGCTGCTGTGGTCTTTCTCTGCTCTTCTGCCCACCATTGTATACTACTCTGCCTTCTTCGAAGCACACTGGACCAGGTAAGGACAGCCACCACCTGTTCTGAGTCATACCAGCAAGCTGCCTGGCTGTTAGACACCTCTCACTGATGTAGAGCTCCTGGCTGCATCCTTCTTCAACTTCTCTTCTGTGATTCTGTCTTCTACTTGAAGCATAGTGTTATGTTGCACCTCTTGGACACCTGGGGACTGCTATGGACAGCTATTCTGCCAGTCTTTAGCTGCTGTTGTGCAGCACAATTGTCTGAGCAGAGCTTTACATAGGTCTGCAAGAAGAAAAAGAAAGCTGGGAAGAATTGGGGCTGGTCACTGTGAGAAATGCTAGTAGAGAAGGAAGTCTTGGCTCAGGTGAGCAGGCAGGGGTGCTGTGCCTGTACCCACGTGTAAGTCATAGCTTTTCTAAGGCAAAATTGTTTCAGCTGCTTCAGCTTCTGGCCACAGGGAATATATTTGAAGTGCAGAGCACTAGGGGTGCTGCTTGTGAGGTATATTCCTCACAGGACATGCAATGTAAGCTTTGTTTTCTGCTCTATGTTGCAGAGACTGGTGGGGAGGTTGTCATCAGCTCTGAGGATTGCAGGTCAAGGGAGATGGTTGCAGAGCCTATGAGACAAGGGGGAAGGAAGTGGGACTCTGTAACAGATTTCAAACATACTGGAGGGAAAGGGGACTTATTCATGTACCAGTGGTGGACAGGATGGGATTCAGATTAGAGAGTGGGAAGCGCTCACTGATTAAAAAGCCATGGGAGCACAGCTCATGGGGCTGGCAGGGTGACAGTGAAAGGTTAACAGCCTCCTCTCTGCCCTCAGGTCTGGAGAGAATAGGACAACCATGCACAAGTGTTACACCTTCCTCATCTTCATGGTCTTGCTGCTGCCATCGCTGGGCCTGAGCAGGTAGGGCTGATGGGAAGGGAGGCCAAGTGTACAGATTTGGAGCATGGGGAGGGTTGAGATGCACCCTTTCTTGTTCCCCTGTATCTACTATATATATTTACTACATCCTTTCCTCGCTGCACTGGTGCCCTGGCCACCATCCCCTTGGAAAACTGGTGTTTTGTTCTGGTTGAGGGGCACAGGCCAGACCATACATGACTGGGTCTCTAGGACCTTACTGACTCAATCTGCAGATGCATTGACATGTGCCATGGTGTTACAAATAATGCAGCAAAAGCTGTCATGGTTGGTGGATGCATGTAAAAAGTCTACTCAGCATCTGCTGGCACTACCCATCTCTGTGCTCAGTGTGCACTCTCAATTTTGCACAAAACTAGTGAATTCCCCATTTAAGCCAGAACTTGACTAAGTTGCACTGCTTGGCTGAGTGGAACAGTGTGTGTGCAGCACTGCCCATCTGCCTGGATGTAAGCCCCAAATTTTCCTTCAGAGTTTATAGAATTATATGGGAAACACTGATGTATCACTTGCCGTTGGTGTGGACTTCCAGCACTGAACAGGGGCCAAGCAGGGGAACAGCATGAGGAAGAAAAAACTGGGGAGTGGGACAGGGTACCCTCACTGCAGTAGTTTGTGCCTTACATATTGGAGGTGTAAAGCCCCGGGTCAAGCCACACAATGCCTGGGCCATTTACTTATATTCAGACTCCAAGAGACTTCACTCAACCAAACTCTTGTAGAGGCTTTAGTTCTTTAATACCTTGAATTTGTGTAAAGAAAATGCACTACACACATTTCCCAAGAGACTTTTTTTATTTTAATGAGAAAATAGGCTTTTTGGCAAAAGGCTTATAGGAGTAACATACAACCAAGGAGAAGCATTTCACTAAAGCACCCAGCACATGACAATCACAGCTTAAGTAAAATACAATCCATCGGTTTTAAATTACCCACAAGAGATTGAGGAAAGAGTAAAGAAAGGAAAGAGATTAAGAGAAGAAACAGGAATAAAGAGAGAGGTTAGAATAAGAAAATTGTATAGCTACCACCAAGAGGTCACATCACAATGGCAGGTCCCAAGAGAGAGGCAAGATAGAGCCCCCCCATGCTCCTTTATTTACATGGTCTGTCCAGCAAGCCTACCCTTCTCAGGCAAGACATCCAGTCCACTGACCACTCAGTGCCTTCCCAGCCAGAGTGAGGGGTGTCCAGTCAATCAGAGGTCCCAGGGAGTGTGGTGTAGGTGGGCCTTTAGATTGACAGGCTCTTGCACGTGGCTCCTGATGCCATGTGCATTCCAGGTGGCAATTAGGCCATAGGCCTTGTGGCTCCCAGTATTGTAGGCCTGTCCCTTACACACACACACACGTTGATTAATTTGACCCAGTTAAACAATCCAGGGAGATACAAATCCAGACTCTCACAGTGGGGTGGGGGATCTTTAAGATCCCGTACAACCCACACCATTCTGTGATTCTATGATCTACACCTCACCCAAATTCAGGATTTCGGATACAATCCATCAGTGGTGATGTCAGGCAGCTGCTTAGAATAGGAAAACCCTCTGATAGAGACAGAAAAGTAGTCCTCCATCCCACTGGGTGACTAAAGCAAAATTTCCAGAACAGATTAAAAATGCCTTGTTGCATGTAACCTTACAATTTAGGCAAGTAAATGCTCTTGAAAGATTTAATTTTGACCATTAGACTGCCCTTCCTTCTGATGAGTCGATCAACCTGCTGTTGCCTCTGGAGCTCTCTGTTCCACCAGTGCCAGAGTATGGTTTTATATCAAAAAATCAGAATTGAGGAAAATGAGATTGTTTCTCCTAAGGGATTTTTTTAATCTCTTGTTGGAGGTTACTTTGTACCTAACCACCTTTTGTCAGTCTCCTGTTCCTTGCATGGATGTTGTGCTCAAAACAGAGGAGAAAAGAAAATACTGACAGGACTGGGGCAAAGGGATAAGAATATATGAGTGGGAAGATTTACATACATCCCTTTTTGAGTGCTACACTGTTTTGTTTTGTTTTCCAATGTCTGATTTACATAATTGCTGGTGACACATCCTGAGAGGGAACAAAATAGTCTGTGGTCAGAGCTTTCAGGCCTTCTAGAGCAGGTTCTACATATTTGCCAGGTACATGTCTGTCTATTGCTGATTTTGATGGTCCCTCTTTTCTTTTTGCCCTCCTCCCCCATAGCTTGGATGTGTTTTTCCGCTGGTTGTTTGACAAAAAGTTCCTCGCTGAAGCTGCTGTGCGATTTGAGTAAGTGGAGTTGAGCAGAAAGACTTTCTTTACAATGGGGAATGGTTCTTCTTGGCATCCAAAGGTACTGGGAGCTCCCAGCTGCTCCCCTGCTAGGAGGAAACACCTCCTGCAGCCTGCTCTTGCTGCACCTTCCCAGGTGTGTGTTCCTGCCGGACAATGGGGCTTTCTTTGTCAACTATGTCATCGCTTCTGCCTTCATCGGGAATGCCATGGACCTGCTGCGCATCCCTGGTTTGCTCATGTACATGATACGCCTCTGCCTGGCTCGCTCGGCAGCCGAGCGGAGGAACGTCAAACGAGTATGTAGCAGGGCTGAGGGGATGGGTGGCCCTACTCAGGGATGGGAGTGCTGCAGTGGGACGCTGATGGGGCTCGCCCAATGGTGTGTGTAGAACTGGGTGTGTTGTGCACACCCACTGAGCTCCCAGGGTCCTGCTGATGGGTCTTCATTCCCTCCTGCAGCACCAGGCCTACGAGTTCCAGTTTGGGGCTGCTTACGCCTGGATGATGTGTGTCTTCACTGTGGTCATGACATACAGCATCACCTGCCCCATCATCGTCCCTTTTGGTAAATGATACTCCTCTCCCTCCCTTTGTCAGAGATGGAGAGGAGGCAAGAAGGCTGATGTGGGGGAGATACTCCCTCTCAGTCTAGGACAGAGGCTGATTCTCCACTCTGCTGGCATCCTTTACTTTCTCCCAGGGCTCATGTACATGCTGCTTAAGCACCTGGTGGACCGATACAACTTGTATTATGCTTACCTGCCTGCCAAGCTGGACAAGAAGATCCATTCAGGGGCTGTGAATCAGGTAGTGGCAGCTCCCATCCTCTGCCTCTTCTGGCTTCTTTTCTTCTCCACCATGCGCACAGGTGAGCACTGAACTGGGATTCCAGCCCTTGGCCTCCTACAGAGTTGATTCCCTGGTCAGGCTCTGGTCCTGGCAGCCCTCAGCAACAGAACACGGTCACAGTCCCTCTGACACCACCACTTTGGTTTTCCTTTGTCCCAGGGTTCCTGGCCCCCACTTCCATGTTCACATTTGTGGTTCTCGTGATCACCATTGTGATCTGTCTGTGTCATGTCTGCTTCGGGCACTTCAAATACCTCAGCGCTCACAACTACAAGGTGAGGTGGAATGCTGGGTATGGGAACCTCCTCCTTGGGAGCACAGATCACTAACAAAACAGCAGGGTCTCTGAGTGGGTCCCAGCCTGCTCTTCAGCACAGCCTTTCAACCTTGGCTTCACAGAGGGGACAGTGCCAAGGCTGTCCCTGCTGCCTGTGTGCCGCCCCTGCAGGGGGATAGCAAGCGTGTTGCCCTGGCAGTCTCTCAGTTTCTCCTCTCCTCTCCAGATTGACCACACAGAAGTGGATGCCATGGACAACAGGCAGAACGGGAGACCTGCCACCAATCTGCCAGCTCCTAAATCTGCTGTGAGTTACTGTCCCCATCTCCATGCCCCGACACACTCCTTATCTGGATTTGGAAAGGGGGAGGTAACTCCCTGTCCAAGTACCTCACTCCTCACTTCTCATTTTTCTGAGTCAGCACCTGGATCCAGTGAGGGTGGGAGACAAGTGTTGGGCACTGTGCCCCTCACCTCCTCTGGGTGATGAAGTGTAAACCCCACACACACACTCCTTTCCCGCTGCTCCTCAGATGCTGTGCCTTTACTTTCTACCTCTCTCTCGGCTGTGACAGTGAATCCAGCCGGGTCAGTCTCCCTTCTTGTTCTGCATCTTTGCACGCTTGCACGCCAGCAGACTGTCACCCACCAGGCTGGTCCTAGTGCCAACTCAAAGGCATCTCCTTGGGCGTTGCCTTAAAGGCAGTGGAAGCGCTTTGGAGAATTTTCTCTCCCCTGCCCAACTCTCCAAGATCCCAGAGTCAGATTTCTGAACTTCTCTTTGGCTCACTGGCTCATTCCAACTGCTTCCTTCCACAAGGTTTTTGTAGTTGAGGTCTATACAGAGCTGCAGAGATGGGGTAAAGCAGACCCTCCTGCTTCCTCGGGAGAGCAGGGCTGAGGTATGCACAGGTAATCCAGGCTCCTTCCTAGTCTCCATATATCTAAGGGCAGCAACATCTCACCCAAAGGAGAATCCCCTGTAGGAGGCAGGCAGAGCCTCAGAGGGACACATCTCCTGGCAAAAAAGGGAGTGCAGTCTCCCAGTCTGTATGGGCTCCAAAGAGCCTGAGAAGCCATATTCTTTCCTAGCCCAGGCTCCCTGTCTCAGAATGCTGGGGTTTGGCACATCCAGTGTTGCAGAGCCAAGTCAGCCCCATTCTTAACCCCTTTCTTGATACATCCCATAGAGTCTGAACCCTTTCTCACCCCCTCAGCATATTCCCATGCTCAGCCTCATGCATGATGCTTGGTGTGTTGTGCTCTGCTGCCAGGAGAAGCTCTCCAGACTCACATGTGTGTTTCTGCTCTCTCCCCACTCCCTGCCTGCCCCACGTCTGGCCCTGACAGAAGTACATCGCCCAAGTGCTTCAGGACTCGTCACCGGAGGGCGAAGCAACAGAGTCAGAGGAGCAGGGATCGGAGCAGGGATCTCAGGATGAGGAGCTCATCAATGCTGATGGCATGAACGACACAGATTTCCAGTCGTGTGAGGACAGCCTGATAGAGAATGAGATCCATCAATAGGGATCTCAAAGGGTGGGAGGGGAAGGAGGCGCAGGAACAGGGCAGGCTGTGTGCATGGAGACCTGGGGAGAGGCACACAAGGGTGCTGACTGCTGCCCTTTCCCACCTGCCTGCCCCCCAGGGACACTGCCTTCACTGAGGGCAGGGGCCCTGCTGCAAGCTCTCCGTCTCCCTGCCCCTCCACCCCTGCGCCGGCCCGACTGCTCAGCAGGCATGCTCCTTACTAGCTACCTTCTTCAACACATCCCCAGACGCCCGAATTCCGGGGGCTGAGGAGAAGGGGGACTGTGACCCCCACAGTGCTGCCCTGGACCTGCAGGGAGGAGGAATGCTGGGTGCTTTGTGGGAAAGGGGAAAATTTGGGGTCTTCTCAGCAGGCCACTCTTGTCACTTGTCATCTTGGTGAAAAACACTAATAACTTATTAGATTTGCAGGAAAGTGATAAAAACTTTAATGAGTGTATTGGAAATCCCATCTAGGGAAGTGGGTGGCTTTTGTTGCACCTTGTCTCTGTGCCTGTGTGTGCCCTTTCTTAACCCCTCACAGTATCCACTTGGTGAGGCACGCCAGAAGCTGGTCCAGGCACAGGGGTGATGACAAACTTCCCCCTCACCACAAGGCTGTGACAGCCTGGCTTTGTGGTCAAGGGTGGCATCACCCAGAGAAGGGGCACAGGGTTGGCGTGAGCTAGGCTGCCCTGCCAGAATGAGGGGTGCTGAGGGCATTTCTTGTGGGCAGAAGGAGGCGCAGGCAGCCTCTCCCCCAGGTCCTGCCCCCTCCTCCCCCAGGGGCACAGGCGGGGGATTGCAGCATCACGTTAAGTGGCATTTTTCTTTGCACATTTTACTCCCCTTTCAAAGAAATCAACCTGACCCCCATGTGGTACTGCAGCCCCCCTTTGCTGCCCTGTGTCTGCACAGCAGGGTCAGGCTTGTGGTCGGGGGCTGTGATGGGGGTCTCCTGGGTGCTAGGGAGAGGGGAGAAAGGGTCTCAGGCTGCAGGCCCTTGACACACTGCAAGGTCAGTGCTGCCTGGGTGTGATAGGGCCCCATGGGCTGCCTTCCCTGAGCTGCTGCAGGGTCTTCCCCCAGCTGAGATGGTCAAAGAGGGAGGGAGCCCTCTCTAACCAAGACCACCATCTTCAGGAGCACAAAAGCCTCCATAGGGCTGTGCTTACTTTCTGCACCTGCCCTGACTGGTGTAGGCTCCCCTGCCATAACTCAGCCTGAAAGAGGGGAGCTGTTCCTCTCCTACCTCTGCCCTTGCCTCATCCCTGTTGATAGCTGTGTCCCAGAGGCAGGCAGGGAACAGGATAGATGGAGAGGTGGACTGGAGCCTCAGGCACCTGCAGGGAGAACACTGACCCTGTTTAAAGGCTCTTTGTGAGGTCAGGGTCAGTTGCCCTCAATTGCTTCCCCTTCCCCTTGTGTAAAATGTAAAGGAAAATAATAAATCCCCCTGCTATTTAGCTATATTTATTTCCCTCAACCCTGCCGCCATCCTGTTTGGTGCTCATTGCGGACACTATCACCCTCCCTTTGCCTGTCATCTGTGGGTGCTGCACCGGCTAGCTGGGGTGTGCCCCCCAGGGCTTGATGGGGCTGGGTGAAAGAGGACAGTCATTTACCTTTTCAATCACCTATGCTGGCCCTGGAGCTCCAAGCACTTTAACAGACCTGAACAAGAGAAATGTCATCCCTGCCCACCTCAGCTGCTGGGAAGGGTGGTCACATCCCATGGCTTTCTTCTCTCCTTGCTCCCCACTAAAGGAGGGGAGCCAGACACACAGAGAGCAGGTGGGGCTGCTCCAGGGAGGATGTAGCTGACTTTCCTGTATGCCTCCTCAATAAGAATCCCAGGCCTGGAGGAAAGGGGGGGATGGAGGGGAGGAAATGTGGGTCTTCAGTGCATGGGGAGGGCAGGCCACCCCAGCTCCCAGGGCTGGGCTGCAGCTGCAGCGCACGTGGGTGCAAAGGAGCAGGATGAGAGTCGCCTATCCCCTCCAGCTATTGGCAGGAATGAAATGAGCATGTGAGCTGATTAGTCCTGGTCCACGCTGGGGCAGGGGGTAGATGTTGATCCTGCTTCCCTATTCTTGCACCCACCTACTGCCCTTGCCGCTGGTCCAACGGGTGGGCTGGGATGCTCTGGTCTCTCTAGGTATGGCCATGGCCTGGGGCTGCTTCTGCAGCTGTCAGGGCTCTGCCCATGCTGAGCTGTGTGTTCTGAGTGGCACTGTCTGTGTAGAGATGTGTATAATACCCTGTATATATTTGTGTACAAAAGACAAAAGGAAAAAAAAGGAGCTGTTGTTCTTGCAGTCTTTTCTTTGTGGAACGGGTCGGGGACTGGGACCTGGGAGAAGAGGACCCCAGCTGCAGCAGGGCTGCAGGAGCATGCATGTTGCAAAAGGAGGAGTGGGGGCTCATGTGTGAGCACAAGCCCTGCCCTGCTGTCAGGAATCCAGCCGTGCCTCACAGGCTCTCCTGGTACAAGGGAGCTTTTCCTCTGGCATCAGAGGCTTTGCTGCAAAAACCAGGTGGATGGGGAGCTGCATGCACTGAGAGGCTGGGATGGGGGAAGATGATTCGGGAATGGTGTGTGTGATAGGGGAGTTTTGCTCGTAGCCTTAATAGCAAATGTTAGCCCATCTCTACAGTCCCAATAGCAAGTTAGGTGTCCACTCCTGCCATACTCGTTCAGAAATTTGGACACCTGGTTTGGGTAAACAGCTAAAGCCTTTGGAAAAGGGTGAAGGGCGCTAGACCTCTGGAGTGCAGCTTGGCTGGGAGCACTTACCTGACATGTGATGCTGCTTGTAGGTCAGCCAGCCCCTGAATTCTGGGGCAGGTGGCAAGTAGCCAGCCCCCAGGATGCTCCCTGCTGCTCTCTGTGCAGTCTGTATCTGTGTGCTTCCCAGACGGCTGCTCCACGCTCATTACATTGTGTACTGTGGCTGTTGCTCGGAGAACAGCACAACAGCACGATGGGAAGGAGAGGCCTGGCCCTGGCTGCTGAGAGATGGATGAGTGACCCCACCTCCATTCCCACCTTGCTGTGTTTAAGCTGTGTAGCTTCATGTCCCAGGGCCACAGCATCAGCAGAGGATAAAAAACTTCTTCTGGCAGGCCACATCCAAAGGATAGGGAAGAGGAAAGGCCTGAAAACAAAGAGAACTGAAGACTGAAAGATGAACCATGCCTGCTGCCAAAGTCCCTGCAGCCATTGCTGCAAAGGGAAGGTTGAGGGAAGAAAACAATGAAATTGCACAGGTATTTGTGCAGGTGTTTTACAGAAACTTCCTGAGCATAGGTCGTGGGACAGCCTTTGTGACAGGATTATGTAGGAGCTGTCTCCTGCCCCAGGACAGTCAGCTGTGAAAGGGGGTTTGAGGGCCACTGAGGGTTAATAAGACACGAGATGAACAAGAGAACGGGGTCACAACAAGGACGGGCACTGTCCTGTGTGGATCTGAGCTGGCAGAGCAGTCAGTGGTGGTCAAGGACAGTGAAAAAGCTGGACTCGGGCACAAGTCCAAAGCAGTAACAAGTCCAGGCAGTACAAGCCTCTTGCTCCTCCTCTGAAAACGCAGTGGTGCCTGCAGCTCTGCAGAGTGTGATGGTGACCCCAGCAGGGAATCCCCTATGTCTCCAGCCTGCAGGCACTGCCACAGCTGCCTTTGGCTGAGGAAAAGATGGAGTAGCCCCTGCAACAACCCAGAGCAGGATACCCCAAGGCCTTCTCTACACCAGACTGGGCAGAATAAGCTGCCCTGTGCCAGGCTTTCCTAGGTAAGGATGGACCAGGCCAGCTCTCGTGGGTGCTAGCCAGGGCCGCAGTGGTCCCTTGAGGGTGTGGCAGCAAGACCACATTACAGCTGACTTTAAATGTCCTAGTCGCCGTTCCCTCAGGCAAGGGACACAGCTCCTATACCCACGTGCAACCTGCTCCCTACTTAGCAAGGATTTACCCCCTGGAGCAAGGTGCTTTGAGTTAGGAAGCAGGTCCCTTGTGAAGTCTGGGCTCCTGCGGGCTCAATGCCAGCTGCTGCAGTGAGGCTGTACAGGCACAGCCTCCCCAGCTGCCAGCAGGCACCAGGGAAGGAGAAGGAGCCCCAAGGCTGGTGACAGCTGTGCGGATCATTCTGTTCAGCCCTGGCAACAGAAGGATGGCAGTACAGAGGTTCTTTCCTTGGGCTGGGGATGAGCTGAGCTGGTCATGCCAGGCCAAGCCATGCTGTGCTGAACCACACCAGGCCAAGCTGTGCCAGTCCAAGCTGAGCCATGCTAAGCCATGTTGCACCACACAGGGCTGTGCGGTGCTGTGCCAAGCCCTCCTGTGGTCATGCCCGCTGATAATAGCACCACCCCGCATTGCTGCACCATGAGTCATGGAGGGCAAGCAGGGGCAGCCCCAATGCGGGAAGCCCCAGGACAGTGGGACCTGCCTGGGGGTGGGGAGGAGGGGGCTACTGGCACCCAGCAATAAGGGGCAGTTGGTGGGATGGGTACCAGCCATGACTGCCAGGGCTTGCAGGGAAGCCAGGGCAACTGGCAGCAGGGTTGCCAGAGACGAGTTCCTGAGCTTGCAGGAGCGAGGTGGTATAGACACAGCCTTCCCAGACATGAGGGAAGAAGGCACCCCACAGTGTGTGACAGTCATTGGGACCACCGTACTCAGCCATGGCACCAGAAGGTTAACAACCCCTGGGACAAAGTGCAGGAGACAGCTTCACCCAACTAAGCTGGGTTGCCAGCAGTGTGAGGCAGTCACCCTCAAACCCACTCCTAAAGCAAAGTTGCTTCCTCTTCTTCCAGCCGCGGTTTCTGTGTGTACCGAACCCTTTATCTGAACAAAGAAGCGCGCCCATCCCAGCGGTTCCCCCCTCCATCCCCGGGAGCTGGGAGACGGTAACAACAGACGGAACCGCACCAGCAGCCCCGATAAAACCCTCCCAACGTCTGTGAGCTGTCACTGCTCCTTTAATTCCCCCTCCACCGCCCTCCCGGCTTTGCTCGCACATCCTGCCCACCGAAACTCCACCTTCCGCGGGGCCGCACCGAGCCGGGCTGGGCTGGGCTGGGCTGGGCCGAGCCGAAGCAGCCAGGGCGGTGGCGGCGACGGCTTTCGTAAGTCCATCCCCCCCCATTCCCATCCTCACCCTTAGCCGACCCCCAGCATGGGCTTAAGTACCGGGGGCCTTCCCCACCGCCGAGCGGGCAGGGCTCCTCCGAACGCCCCTTCAGAAATGGAACCCTGCCCGGCGGCGGGCTTCTCCCTCCTCCCCGGGTTGTTTCCTCTGTTCTCTAAGCTTCTCCAGGCCTGCCTATCCCATCCCCTTTCTGTCTGCGGGGAGTTTTGCATTAGATAACGTATCCGCAGAGACACGGAGGCTTCCCAATCAGGGCGCGCAGGAAACTGGGTACCGCAGCCACCCCAGGATGCACTGCCCATCTCGTCAAAGGGATGCGGAAACTTAAAGGGAAGCTTGTGGGAAATGAGGATCCTTGACATCCAGAGGTCTGGAAAGGGCCTGAGAGCTGCTTGAGCCATGTGGGACCCTTTGGGTGGCAGTGGCTCCTTGCCCGGAGCTGAGTATGCGGCAGAATACTGTGTGTCAGTGCTGGCTTCGAGGAAGTGATCTCCCCACTTGATTTGCAAGAACAGCTGACAAAACAGAGATCTGCATAGATTTTTGGCTGGACTTCAGCAATGATTCCACCTAGGGGTTTTGCAGTATGTGCTAAAGTGCATGAGGTATCAGAGACCCTGCGTGTCTTTCTGCTCCCACCTGGGAGGCATCAGGGGTGCCTCCAATACTGGAAAGCATCATATTATAGTTGAATGTCACCTGTTGTGGAAAACTGCCCTGGGGGCTTGGCTTATCTCATCACACCCCTTCCTCCTCCATGGAGGACCTGCAGTGTCCGTCAGCATCATCCTGGGGAGGTGTCAGCAGCCGGTCCCACCGCTTAAGGCCCCACGTGGTTCCTCTCCCATTCTGGGATCTGAAATGCTTTTCCTTGCTCTGCGCTTGCGTGACCTCCGTCTGCCACTGAGTACAGCCTTCTGACTATTTTGAGCCACAGATCTAAGAATATCTCATACGGTGCCCGTGTCTGCACACAGCTCCCTATGTCCGCAGCCATGGCCAGTACTGGTAGGTAGAGTGGGAGAGGGTATGGTAGTCTGGCAGGGCCTGCAGGCAGGGAAAGTTCCCTGGCCCTCGGCAGGCTGTGGTGTGAGTGCCGGGGAGGTGATGAGGTGGGAACTGGAGGTAGTGCGGGTGGCTGCACTTGGGTTTTCTCCTCCTGCAGCCCTCCCTGGTTTTTGGGCAGCAGCTGGGACTGGAGGAGCCATCCCACCAGCTCTGCAGGCAGCGAGTTTCTTGCTGCTGGGAGAGACTGCCGGGGTGTTTGGCTTCAGAGCAGGAGTTGTAGGGAGTAGCAACATAGATTTGGGGTCACTGTAGAGAAGGGGTGGCACTACCTTGGAGGAGGATAGCAGGTTTAGAGCATCCCAGGGCAGGCGGAATAATGGCGAAGACTAGATTTTTCTTCTGAAAATCTTCCAGCTATGGCAGCCCCATGAGTTAGCAGCCAGAGTTATGCCCTATGCATGTGCCAAGTGCTTTTTGCTGTTCCCTACCTTCACTTAGCTATCATAGCATTTCAGGACAAGGAAAGCCACCTCTTCAGAGCCAGGCTGCCCTGCACTCTGCTCCCCTGGGACAGGGTGCTAGGGAGGCAGCAGGCCATTGCTGGCATCCAAGCTGGCTGCTCTGAGTGGGTTGCTGGCTCCTGGGTTATTTACCCAAGGACTGCTCTACTCCCTCACAGGGAGAAACCTCTGAAGTATTCAGCACCAGCCCTGCCAAGCAGGAGCTGAGATGGCTGGGGAGTAGGGCATGGTGAACTGCAGATGCTGGTGGGCTCATGGTGGTGGCACCTGCCCCATGGCCCTGCTGCAGGTGACACTGATTGCATGGGGGCTTGGACCAGATGGCCCCCAGAGGCCCCTTCCATCCTGGGCAGTGCAGTGGGTGGGGACACCAGCAGGTCTCACGGTGCCTGGACAGGGCTGATGACAGCTGGGCACTGGGAGGGGAGTTGGGACTTGCCCACCATAGGGAGCGCAGTGGGTCAGGGCTTGGGGCCAGACATGCCTAGCAGCTGTGTCCTGCTGGTTGGAAGCGCCTGGCCGTGAGCTGCTGGTTAAACCCCCTGGAGGAAGGCATGAACAGGGACTGGTGCGGTGTGGGGGCTCTGCGATGTCTGCCTTGCCCCGGTCTCCTGGTGCCGGAGTGTCCCACTGCACCCCGCATCCCTTCCCAGTGTCTCAGCCGGCTGCTCCACTGGCTGTCGGCGAGCCTTGAATCATCCTGCTTGCGTGTGCCGAGAGGGGCTGTCCCGCCTCTTCCTTCTCTATTCTCCTCTGGCCCCATAGAGAGAGCTGTCTGTGTCCCGTTGGGTTCCTGCCTGCCCGGCCCTATTGACTCAGTGCTCAGGCAGCCGGGGCGGGTTCCCAAGGAGAGGGAGAGGCGCCCGGGGCTGGGTGAAGCTGCGGTCGCCCGCTGACGCCCTTCTGGGTGAGGAGGAGCCAGGACGAGGGAAGGACCCGGAAAGCTGCGCCGGGAGGAGAAGCTGATGGGTGCGGAAAGGGCCTAAAATTCCTCCGGGCTCAGCCTTTTGGGCTCAGCAGCGGGGACGGAACAGAACGGGAAATCCGTGACCTCACTTCTGGTGGGCTGCCTCCTTCGAGCCCTCTACGCTGCTCTGCTTCCTCGGTTCCTGCTAAAGACAGCAGGACTGTGATAGCTGGGCTGGAGGACAGGGCTCCGAACAGGGCTGCTGTGGGGAATGGGGTTAAGGGAGATTCCCCTGGTGCGTGTGCCCACCCTGGGTTGCTCTGTGTGCCACTGGGCTTGCTGACATGGGGCAGTGGTGATGAAGAATATCCCTGCTGTGAGGCTGGTGGGGAACTGGGGATCCAGTCTTTAAGCCTTGCTCTGTGAGATGACTGCCATCCCCAGGGGAGTGCAAGGTACCAGGCGCAAACTCAGGCTGGCCATGCTCGTTGTGTTGCAGGGAGTGGAGCTGAAGTCAGTGCTGCTGGTGCCTGGCCATGATGCCCTTTGGAGGGATGGCTGCCCGTCTACAGAGAGACCGCCTGAGAGCCGAGGGGGTTGGCCAGCACAACAACGCCATCAAGTACCTCAACCAGGACTACGAGGCCCTCAAGCAGCAGTGCATTGAGAGTGGCACCCTCTTCAGAGATCCCCAGTTCCCAGCTGGCCCCACTGCCCTTGGATTCAAGGAGTTGGGGCCACACTCCAGCAAGACGCGAGGGGTGGAATGGAAGCGTCCATCAGTAAGTGCTGGGCTGGCTTCTCAGGCTGGGCTGGGATTGCTTCTCTGCATGTCTGCACTGATGTGATGTGCTGAGCTGCAGCCTAGCCCTGGCTGGCTCCCCTTCATGCTCACAGTGCCTGGAGTGCTGCATAGCTTCCCTTCCCAAAGGCCGGAAGCAATGCCCCATGGGTGTCTGCTCAGAAAAACATTGTGCCTGGCAGGCCCAGCTTCCTCTGGGCAGCAAACTGTGGGCTTCAAAATATGTGAGTTGTGTTGTTTCGTTAGGGGTCATGACATAGATGTGTCGCCCTCAGTGACTGGGGCTTTTGATGGTATATATCCCCTGGTGCCATGAGTGCAAGGAATGTCATTAGTTTATCCCCTGGTGCCATGAGTGCAAGGAATGTCATTAGTTTATCCAGCCTTGTCTTCCCACGGCCAAAGCAGAACATCTTGCCTTGCCTCACCACGATGGCCTTGGGATGGCAGTCAAGGAGCCTTCCCTAGCAGAGGGCATGTGGGGTGCATCTCGCAAGGACCATATACCATTTTTCCTGAGTCAGAGCTACAGTGGGTGCCAGCACTGCTGAAGCCCAGGCCGTGCCAAACTCCAGCACCAGCATCTGATTCTGTCCTTGTGCAGGAATTAGTGGACGACCCTCAATTCATCGTTGGCGGTGCAACCCGGACAGACATCTGCCAGGGGGCTCTGGGTGAGTGTTGGAGCTCTGTCCCTGGACCTTGGTCTGGGAGAGTACTGACTGGGGAGGGTTGGGTGGTTTGCCCTTTCCATTTAATGCAGTGGAAAATGGAAGGTGGGGGACATCAGCTGGATGACAGTAACAAATTGAGGTGAGGATGTGCTGGTAATAATAAAGTGGTTGCAAAACAATGCAGTATGGCAGAAGAGAATCAAGGGGAGAGCTATTGAGTGCAAGTAATTTCTCACAGGGGTGTCTCCCAAGGCAAAGGTACTGAGACAATGTGAGAACTGTTAAGGGGCTGGATAGACTGGCAGAGTGGTCATTGGAAACAGATCTTAGTACCATCAAGAGTGTCTCCCTGATTGGAATCAAATAGGGCACTTCATTGGGAATATCATATACCTTAGCACACATAGCATGTGTTTCAGGGCTGACCACATTTAATGCATCCAGTAATGAGGACAAACTTGAGGTGGTAACTGGAGCACATAACAGCCCAGAGCACTGTGGTGGTGTTCAATTGGTCATTAAAAAATTTGAAATACCATTTTGTCAAACCACAACCTAGTTAGAGGTTATCCAGGCTCAAGGCTAAGGTGTGAAAGGCTTCAAAGGCAAAAGAGAAAGGAGAAGCAAGGCAAAGAATTTAAAGGTCAGTGCTGGCCTGGAGCAGAACTTGTTAAGAGAACTTGGAAGGAAAAAGGCAGTGGCACTGCTTGCAATTGAGAAGCTGAGGCAGCAGCATTAACCCTCTTGCTTGATAAAATGGCTTTTTAAATGTAAAGTGTAATTCCAGTGCAGAACTTGCTGTCTGAGATATGGAGGGCAGTAATATGAATGAGTTCCAGGAGGATCTAAATATATGGCTGCAGAAAGGTGCTGACTGTGTGTGGTGGTCTGGACATAGGCTCCATGTGAGGGAAGATTGTTCCATGTTGCCTTGAGCCAATATTTTTTCTGAGGGCAGGCTAGACAAGCCTGGATCCCTGAGCTCTGTTTGTTGGACCCTCTCTGGTTTTCCCATGTACTTTTTTATCTAGGGAACCCTGAACATTTGTAGGGAGAGCACAACAATGGGCTCCTAAATGTCTGTTGTCTACTCTCCCAGCTAGAGAGGTGATTGGTGCTCACAATGGCTTTCTCTCCTTCCCCAGGTGACTGCTGGCTGCTGGCTGCCATTGGCTCCCTCACGCTCAATGAGGAGCTCTTGCACCGTGTGGTGCCCCATGGACAGAGTTTCCAGGAGGACTATGCTGGCATCTTCCACTTCCAGGTGGGCTGGGGGCTCCTGGGCCTCCACAGCTGGTGGGCTGGAGTGGAAGGGAGGGTGGTGGATTGACAGCATCCCTCTGGGGTAGGGATGAGCAAGCCATGTGATGCTCTGAGCTCATCCAGCTCTCTCCTCACCCCCCAGATCTGGCAGTTCGGTGAGTGGGTGGATGTGGTGGTGGATGACCAGCTGCCCACCAAGGATGGGGAGCTCCTGTTTGTCCACTCAGCGGAGTGCACTGAGTTCTGGAGTGCTCTGCTGGAGAAGGCCTATGCCAAGTGGGTACACCTGTGTGGGCATGTGGGCAGGGGGGGGACAGGGCACCTCACTGTGTGGGGTGGAGGGAAGGGAATCTCTTCTATTGCTGGTCCTGCTTGTGCTGGGTGCCTGCTGAGCAGCAATGTGCTAGGTCCTTGTCTCTTACATGCCCCTCTCACCACCTGGCACTCAGGCTGAATGGCTGCTATGAGTCACTCTCAGGGGGCAGCACCACCGAGGGCTTTGAGGACTTCACGGGCGGTGTGGCAGAGATGTATGACCTGAAGCGACCACCACGCAACATGGGCCACATCATCCGCAAGGCGCTGGAGAGGGGGTCCCTGCTGGGCTGCTCCATCGATGTAAGTGGTGCGCTAGGATGAGCCAGGGCTCTGACACAGCAGTGGCCAAAGTGGGGCCTCACAGCCTAGGGTTGTATCAGCAGTTCCCTCGCTGAGAGGTTACTTTTTCGCCCTCTTAGCAGATGCTGTAGCCCAGTTGCTGTGAATGGGCTCTTTTGGATGAAGCAGGAATGTCCATCTCAAGTGCGGGACAAGGGTCTGCCTATAACTCTGGTTATGTCTTGCCTCAGCACATTACCTGGAGCAGCGTTTTTCATCTGCTCCCTCTCATGAAATCCTTTTCTTGCTTTCTGAACTTTGGGCAATTCCCTGATGGATCTTCAGGATCCTTTGGCAGGGAAACTTTCATTGTCCTCAGCCAGCAGCCTTTGAGCACAGGGAGCTGATACCTGCTACTTCTCTTGGCTGGAACAGTACAAAGCAAGGGGAATTCTCCACACAGTGGAGGAAAGAGGTAGGGATAAGACTGCATTAATGTAATCCTATTGACTTGAGCTTTGCACATTCTCCTCAGATCACAAGCGCCTTTGATATGGAAGCAGTGACCTTCAAGAAGCTGGTGAAGGGCCATGCCTATTCTGTTACAGCCTTCAGAGACGTGAGTTAGCTAGATTAGACTTTAATACCAATAACATAGCCTGGCCAGTGCATGGGCTCAACCTCCCCTGTCTGGTGTCTGGCAGGTGAACTACCGGGGTCAGCAGGAACAGCTCATCCGCATCAGGAACCCCTGGGGTCAGGTGGAGTGGACTGGAGCCTGGAGTGATGGGTAAGCAGGACAGAAGGGACATCAGTCTCCCCACTGGCAGGCCAGTGAGCCCTGTGCATGGAGCAGTTGAGCTCATGGCACTGCTGAGGGGAAGTTCGCAGCATGCAGTACCCTTTGCATTAGAAAGGGGAGAAGCTGGGGGTCAGCTCCAAAATGCTCTAAATTCACCTTGAGGAGTCCTCATCTAATTGCCTCTCTCCTGCTATTGTAGCTCCTCTGAATGGGACAACATTGACCCTGGTGACAGGGAAGAGCTGCAGCTGAAGATGGAGGATGGAGAGTTCTGGTGAGTGCTGGAGCAAAGTGCTGCTCTATTTCAGCAGCCAGCCTGGGAAGAAGCAGAGGAGCTGGGGAAAGATCTCATGGTCATGCTTCACCTGAAGCACATGACCTGCCTTTATGAGCTGGCTTTCCATCACTGGAGAGCTTGCCAGCATTTTCTCATCTGATCTGGTTAATATTTTTCCTCCCTTCAAGGAAATTCAGCCCACCTAAATGCAAAATAAACATCTAGGAAGAGTAAACACCCCTTCTTTCCCAAACCTATCAGAGGGCTTTAAATAAGCTATCACTTAAAAGATCTTACTGTCACTTAATTCTCCCACAATGTTGGCTGGGTCCAGAGCTGCTTGTGCTCTCCTCCCTCCCCACAGCAGTGCCCTGGCCTCAGCCCCTACCTGCCTCCTACAGGATGTCTTTCCGGGACTTCATGAGGGAGTTCTCCAGGCTAGAGATCTGCAACCTGACCCCTGATGCCCTCACCAAGGACGAGCTCAGCAGATGGCACACGCAGGTGTTCGAGGGCACGTGGCGCCGGGGAAGCACTGCTGGGGGCTGCAGGAATCACCCAGGTACCTCTGGCCTCCACATCTCTGCTCTGGCAGCGTGAGGAAGCCAAGTGTCTCATCCACACATCCTCCTCCTCTCAGCCACATTCTGGATCAACCCCCAGTTTAAGATCAAGTTGCTGGAAGAAGATGACGACCCTGGCGATGACGAGGTGGCCTGCAGCTTCCTGGTGGCTCTGATGCAGAAGCATCGGCGGCGGGAGCGCCGGGTGGGAGGAGACATGCACACCATCGGCTTTGCTGTCTATGAGGTAACTCCTGCCCACCCTGATGCCACTCCCTTAGGACAGGCTCAGACCTGCCAGTCCCACCTCGATCCCAGTCCTCAAGAAACCTTTGCTACCTGCCTTGGCCAGTCTGTGGGTGAATGTCCCCTATCCTGTGCTCCCTGCATCTGTAAGGGATTCTGATTTTTCCCCCGTTTCTCTCCTCTTTGCAGGTTCCTGAGGAGGTATGTCCTGAGCTGCTGGAGCCTACTTCCTCTTGGAGGAGAGCCCAAGAGTGGACAGGAATGGGTTGATGCACCCACTGGCATGGGAGCTCCCACAGCACTGGCAGTGTCTAGGTGCTAGTGGGTGCTGGGCACCTCCATGTGGGAGGGAGGAATGGCTCCTACTGGGATGGGCAGGGCAGGGATGTCTTGCCTTTTGGGGGCTGGCATTGCTCCGGTTGCTCCCCGTGAGCGCTCTCCATTGGGAAGCTGAGGTCTGCAAGCACATTCCTTCCCCCAGTACCAGGGCACCCAGAATGTACACTTGAAGAAGGACTTCTTCCTGCGAAACCAGTCACGGGCACGGTCTGAGACCTTCATCAACCTGCGGGAGGTGAGCAACCAGATCCGTCTGCCCCCCGGAGAGTACATCGTTGTGCCCTCCACCTTTGAGCCGCATAAGGAGGCTGACTTCGTCCTGCGGGTCTTCACTGAGAAGCAGTCTGACACGGAGTGAGTCCTTCCCTGGGAGGGCACACCCTGTGTCTGTGAGCAGGGGCATGTTTCCCTACCACAGGCAGGCTGCTGGCTGGGGACCCTGCTCATCACTTTGTTTTTCTCCTTTCTGCTCCAGGGAGCTGGATGAGGAGATCTCAGCAGATCTGGCAGATGAGGTAGGAGCCACCACTTTGGTTCAGCTGGTGCTGAGGCTCCAGGGCTTGGGAGGGGGAGCTGCAGGCAAGAGGTGGCTCTCTGACTTTGGGACATTATTGTGGCTAGAGAGGGGCTGGCATGGTCTGGGCGATGGCCATGGGGTAATTAGCAAAGATGAGAAGAACAAAGAAGAGCTTCCTTTCCAGTTGGGGTTTGCTGAGCCTGGAAGGCAGGGTTTGACCACTAACCTCTTCTTTCTGGCCTGCGTCACTCCAGGAGGAAATAACTGAGGATGACATAGAGGACAGCTTCAAGAATATGTTCCAGCAGCTGGCAGGGGAGGTGGGTATGGCTGTTCCAAGCTCTGGGAGGTCCTGGCCTGGGGAGGGGATGGGATGAGATCCCTAGCCATGGGAGTTCAGCCCAGTCCATGCTTGCTCAGTCCCATCTCTGCCATGGCTCAGCCCAGCTGCCCCCAGGGGGTGGTGTGACATGGGCAGATTTGCGGGAAGAGGCATCCATCTGTGACCCAAACTCTTCTGGGGATGCAAGAACTGTTATGGCACTCTCATGTTTTGTGACTAGAGCAGAGATGTTTAGGCAGGAGAGGGGCAATTACCACAAGTGAGGTGGAGAGCAAGGCAGAGGTGATGCTAACTCTGCTTCTGCTTCAGGACATGGAAATCAGTGTGTTTGAGCTCCGGACTATTCTGAACAGAGTAATCGCTAGACGTAAGCACTGCCTTTCCCGCCCCTTGCTCCCTGCGGCCCAGGTCTGCTCAGCAGGTGGGGTTTTGATTCACGTGCTCAACCTCCTTCTTCCTTCTCAGACAAAGATCTGAAGACAGATGGGTTCAGCATGGACTCCTGCCGCAACATGGTCAACCTGATGGATGTATCCTCTTGGTGCTGTGGGCACAGGCCAGCTTCCCTGGTACTCAGCGTGCTGGCAGCAAATCTTCTCCATGGGAGCTGGGGCTTGGCTCTCCAGCCATGCTGAGGCTGTTCAACTGGGGGAAGAAAGGAAGGGGTCCTTATAGCTTCAGGGCCACTTGCCATCTACCCCCTGCTTTAGCAGCAGGTTTTTTGGAAAGGGTCATCGGTTTCACTGCTTGCTTGGGCCCTCGGTCTGCCACTAGCCCAGCCCAGTCTCACTCCTGCCTTCTACTTTCCCTTCCAGGAGGAATCTCCCTGTGCTTCCCTTCACATGGGCTCCCCAACCTGACATGCTGTCATGCCACCCAGACTTCGAGGCACTCCTGAAAGGAAATGAGGAGTGTTGGGCTTCTTTCCCATAAACTGTTTTGTCTAGCTGTTGAGGATGAGAGCTATAAAGTGACAGGAGACAATGCCTGTGTTCTGCTTGCACAAGGACATGCAGCTGAGGGGTTGGGCGAGGGGGGAGGAGTACCTCTGGGCCGTTATCCATACTGGCCCTACATTTCTTTTTGCTGCAGGCCAGCCCAGTTTTGCTTTACTCTGAGGACAGCACAGTGATGTGCTTCCTATAGCAGCAGCACAGCTGCTCACGAGGCGTGGCATGACAGCTAGTTCAAACATTGCTCTTTCCCTGTTGGGTTGCAGGCTTTGATCTTGCAGGACAGAGAGGGGAATTTGGGGGGAAAATTGGGCAGGTCAAGTGTGGCCAGACTTTTCTCACCTCAAGTGGCTGGAATCTGGTGGCTTTATCTTTGCACTGCTCCCTTTGTCCCTTTGCTAGCTGCTTTCTCCTTGACCCTCTGCCTCGTAGAAAGACGGCAGTGCCCGCCTCGGGCTGGTGGAGTTCCAGATCCTGTGGAACAAGATCCGGAGTTGGCTGGTGAGGACGAGTGGGGGCATGGTGCACTGCACAGGGGTAGCACCCCTCCTGGGACTGCAGGGTGAGGGGCCAGGGGCCAGGCTGGAGGCCACAGGAGAGCCTGACCTTCATGTCCTCTCTGATGTTTTTGCAGACGATCTTCCGCCAGCATGACCTGGATAAGTCTGGCACCATGAGCTCCTATGAGATGCGCATGGCTCTGGAGTCAGCTGGTAGGTCGGGGGAAGCACAGGGATTGGCTGGGGTCTGGGTAGGGCGCTTTTGCTGTCATGATCCTGTCCCAAGTAACCAGAAGAGTGTAACCAGCCTATATTTCATGCTTGGAACCAACCTGTTGTAGTGAGATGTGGCACCAGGCTCTCCCTATCCCAGCTGTGCCAAGTGTTTGAGCCTCAGAGATAGAGACCCTGCCCTCTTCTAACCTGCAGAATCCCATCCTGGCAAAGCATAGGTCTGGGGTGAATCAGTGAGCTAACCAGTCATACCCTCTTCTGGTTGAGGTTGAACATTGTTCCTTTCCTTGGGTGGGTTGGTGGTCCCTTTGTGTGGGTACATGGACTTTGACAGTTACATCCTCCTGTTCTGCCTTGCTGAGGTGCTGACTGCTCTCTGCCTTGCAGGTTTCAAGCTGAACAACAAGCTGCATCAGGTGGTGGTGGCCCGCTATGCGGACGACAACATGGGTGTGGACTTTGACAATTTTGTCTGCTGCCTTGTGAAGCTGGAGGCCATGTTCAGTGAGTGATGGCCCTGGGACAGGGATGGCAGGAACAGAGGATGTGTTGCTCACCTTGCTCTTTTGTCTCTGTAGGGTTCTTCCGCAGCATGGACCCTGATGGCACTGGGACTGCTGTCATGAACCTCGCTGAGGTGAGAGCTCAGCCCAGTGCAAGGTGGGGTGGGAGACAAAGGGACAAATCATTAGGGTGAATGGGGCACCTGGGGTGGGTAGGAAAAAGCCCTCTCGCCTCCTGGGTAGCAAAAGAACACATAAAAGGTGAAGATAAGAAAACAGGATTGCTGCAGGCCCTGTGTTTCTTGGAGAGCTCTTAAAGTTGATACATGAGGGCATGCCAGAAATGCACCAGCCCCTGCTTACCCCTTCTCCCTCTCCTTCCCAGTGGCTGCTGCTGACGATGTGCGGCTAGGAACCACAACAGACGTTCTGCAGCTGGGACACCCCAATGGGCCAGGCCCCCACCGAGTGCCTCCCCTTGCATCCATGGACACAGGATACTCTTCCCTCCTTGCTCCATTCCGTGCTGAGCCACTAACCCTGCCTCCTAGGAAGCCTCACACCACTTTCTCCAGTGGGCCAGGGGTCAAGGCAAGCAGGGAATTCCCTTCTCCTCTTCTGGACTGGGCTTCTTTCTACTCCCCCCTCCTCTCTCCCACCCCAGAACAGGAGGAAGGCAAGTACTATGGCGTACCTGTGAATGCCTGCACAGTGGCAGGCTGGGGACCAGCTGTGGAGCTGGGAGAGGCAGGAGCTGCACAGAGATCAGGGAAAGGACACTCCAATTGCTTGCTCTAGTGCCGTCCCATCCCCTCTAGCACACGTTGCCTACCCCTGCACCTACACATCAGCAGGTACTGCCCTGCTCAGGCAGCAGGTTCCTGGGAGAGCCAGCATGGCCTTCTGGGAGGAGGAATGGCCATACTTGATTTCTTGAAGCCTTGGCACTGTAATTATCACCACTAAGCATGACCAAAGCGTGGAGTCCACTGGCTCTTTCTGTGTGGCCTTCAACACATCCCTCCCACCTCCATGCACCTGCCTATGCCCATCACGGGGTCAAGCCCTACAACTCAATCACTGAATGTTTCAGGGCTCCCGCACCATGTGAACATGTGCCACCCTATAATGCAGCAGCAGAAGCTCCTCTTTTCCATATGGTCACAGCAGCTTGTCCTCCCCTCCCATTCCTGGGAGCTCCTGAGACATCTGCTGCACTTGGTCATGGCCCACAGGGCTGGACGGTACAGTACCTAAGAGGCAATGCCTTCCTCCAGAGAGGAGGGGTGGTATTTTGGGGGGGGATGTTCTTCTGCACACAGCTGGGTTTTCTATCCCAATCCATCATTCTCCCACACTGTTACAATCTCCTCTTCCCCTGGGCTCCTTTGCCCAGTGTGGATGGACTCCAGTGCCAACATATTTGCACTTCTTTGTGCTACTCACTCCCCCTCACCTTCTTCTGGGGCAATGGGGTGGCTCCAGCTTGGTGGTGGGCATGGGCCCATCCTTTGTCCTGTAGAGACAGGCAGGCATTTAGCTTCCCCAGACCCCTGTCGTCACTGGAGGATGTGCCTGCAGCAATAACCACTGCTGCCTGCCCAGCAGCTCTGCTTCCTCACTCCGCTCACTGTGTACTCCAGGAATAAACAGATCTGTTAGACGTGTGGTCCAGGCAGTGACTTGGGGGTCATGTCCTCCCTCTGCTCGCCATGGTCTGGGCTAGGGGGGATGAGATGAGAATCAAGCCCAGGTGATGCTTCTTGCCCAGCCTGGGGCACAGGTGGAGAAGAACCACTAGGTGCGGGTCTCACTGTGGGGATGGGGGAATTCATATCTCCGAGAACTTTATAAAACTCCCCTCTTCCTTTGTATGGGTGTCTTAACCCTGACACATGGGGCAGCACCATGTAAGAGAAATGGAAGGGAGCAAAGCTCTTAAAGTGCCCTGGGGAGGCTGATGAGGGGAAAGAGGATCCACTTCAATAGGATGGAGATAGCCACGGAACTGGGAATGGAAAGCAGCCTGGAACTCTGGACCCTGGAGAAGGACTGAAGGAGGTAATGTGACGCTGGGTAGGGTCTGTGGGAGGTGGATGTTTTCCCCTTCTTCCTTTGAGGCCATGCCACTTCTAGTTGGAAGCAAAAGCCTTCCACAAACAACAGTGGAGGGCCGTGTGACCCAAAGCAGGATATGTTGCCAGTGCATCCTGGCCCTTGCTTACAGCCCAGAAGGACATCACAGCCCAGGTGGCCTCAGGGGTGTTCAGCATTTGAAAGAGGAGTAACCTTGCATACCTTATGCATCCCAGCATCTCAATATCCCTAACATGGGTGCCCTTTGGACCACTCCAGCTCTCTGGGACCAGTGGAGCAGCACTCAGCTCTGGGGCAAGCCAACCTGATTCAGAGTACAGATAGTGTGATGGCAGGAGGAAACAACCCCCCAGCTGCCTCGCAAAGCTGCCTTCTCTTCCAGAGGCTCCCCAGGGCTGATGGAGATGGGTTGCTTGCACTTGTCTCATGACTACCTGTGAGCTTAGCTGCCCCTCCTAGGGTGGGAGTACCTTAGGGCTTGCCAGGCTAGGCTTCCTGCTCCTCCATGCAATTCCAAAGCCCCTGCAAAACAAGGGCCCAGGTGGGGATGGAGCACAGGGGCAGGCATGAAGAGCTGTCACTGCTGTCCCAGCTGCACAACCTTGTCACACACACACAGACCCAATTGTAGGGCATGGTGACACTCTGGCTTTGGGATGACAGGTGCCTCTGGCATAGCCTTACCAGAAGCCCCCTCCATCCCTCTGAGTGCCAGCTGGAAGATCCCTTTCCTCACAGCCCAGCAGCTGGCAGGCCAGTATGGGCAGGGGGGCAGCAGGCAGGGGTGCTTCCCCAGCTGCCAGCAAATGCCATGAAAAGTAGCCTGGCTCATCCTCCTCCTTGCAAAGCGGACAAGGAGGACACCCAACAGAGTCTTTAAATGCTGGTGTGAGGTTGAGGAGCAAGGGGGCCAGATGCGACCAAAACTGCGTTTACCTTTGGGTTTGTCCTGTGATGGCACTAGCCAGTGAGAGCCAGCCCAGCCTGCTCCTGCCTTTCCCACACCTATCCTATAGGTCTGCACTGAGTGGGAGTACATAAGGTGCACTGGCAGCACCCATGGGTGCACAGCACCACTGCTCCTGTTCCCCAACATCGCGGCCTTTTTTGTACCCCATGCTCCTACCTCCCACAGCCCAGAGCTGCCTACCCATCCTAGGGTTTCCCCTTCTCCCACCAGCTGCTCATGTCCATCCCCCAGACATGGAAGTGGGGCCCAGGACAGCAACCCATCCCCACCTGGCCCCACCAGCTGCCTTAGCAGCTGGGCTCTGGCTCAGTCTTCCCCTTGGCTATGCTTTGCTTTGCTCCAGGCCCACGGCTGCAGGAATGTCATTCCTGTGGGCACAAGGGGCCTTTGTGCAAGCGGAGACAGAGTGTGGGGGGCCCAGCCCAGCATCCCAAGTCAGGCCTGGGGAGAACCACAGCTGAAGAAGGCATGTGGGTGGGCAGCAGCTGACACTGGCATGGCCCCACGACTGCCCCCCCAAGCTTGGTGGTGTCCCCACTGCTGCAAGGCCTGCCAGGGAGGGAAGCCCTAACCCCATCCTCCTTGTCCGTCTGACACCATCAGCATCCTGCAGCCCCCACCAGCCCAGGAAGTAGCACCAAAACCAGTACAGAGCTGGCATCACCTTGGCTAGCCTTGCCATCTGTGCCAGAGGATGCAATGGGCTCCACCACCCTACAAGGGGAGCAGGAGGGCTGGGCCAGGGGCCAGGGGTACCAGGCAGCAGCTGCTGGATTCTGCCTTTTTCAACAGCTGCTGTCTGAGTGCCAGTAGCAGGGAGTGTGCATAGGCTGGGGCTTTCCAGGGCCTGTCCACAGTGCATTAAAACAAACTATTTATAGCACTTGCATCCCTCCTCAGCAGGAATGGCCTGCATTCCTCCTGCATGGGGCTGAGTGCTTGGGTGCCACCAGTGTTCCACCACACTCCCAGAAGGGTGAGGTCTCCTCAAAGAAAAGACTCTGGGCCACCTCTCATCTTCCTCCCCCACCATTTCTGTGAGCTCCCAGTGCTATATGCCGAGAGCAAGATTTGCAGCAAATCTCGTACACCTTGTGAAAAGGTACCCGAGGGCCATGCCCTTCTTCTGAGCATCTCTGCTAAATCCTTTGGAGACTTAATCATGCAACAGCCTCTTTAAGCACTGGCAAATGTCAATGGTTGCTCTGTCCCTCTGAGGTGGTAGTAGAGTCTTGCCCTCTTATGAAGCAGGGGTGCTGTTCTGAGTACTGGTAGGTTGCCCATGGGATAAAGGCCAGAGACCTGGTCCACTTCCAAAGCCAATGCCAGCTTTGCCTGTTGTCTGATGGGGCAGAGGATTGCTCAGAAGACAGTTCCTCCACTGACATGAAGCACCGACCAAGAGTTGTACCAGGAAATAGCACAGCTGCGTCCAGCCCAAAGGCTGGCATGTCCCACACCCAGGACCCTCCAGCTGTGCCTCCTATGAGGTGGTGTCCCAATGGGCCATCCACTCCCAGAGGAAACAGAGGCATCAGCAGGCAGGGATCTGCCCAGAGGATGGGCTGTGGGCTGTGAACTCATCCCTGCTCAGCAGCTAGAAGGAAGTGACTGGGCTTTGAGCAAGCCAAATCTCCAGGGCTTTGTGATGGTAGGGAGGAGAAAAAGTATGGCTCTGCACAGTATGGCCACCGCCCCGAGCACAAACCCCTGTGTGGGCTGCTTCCAGGCCTGCTCTCTCATTGCCAGTGCTGCTCCATCCAAAGGCTCCCCAGAAACTTAAACTGCCCTTGCAATGCCCAGAGGCATCTCCTGCTCCTTGTTTGCTGATGTCCAGCTGCTAGCTGATCATCTGAGAGAAGTGCTATGGAGGGGTATACAGTCCCCGTTTGGGCTCAGGAAGTGGATCTCAGCCTTTCCCAGCAATTAATAGGGGCTACTTGGTTGTTCAATTGGTATGATAAAGAAAATTGATTCCTAAAAGGAAGCAGCCTTGACAGGACAAAACAGAAGCCAACCATCAGGTGAGGAATTTTGAGCCTCCAGTGGAGAGGGATGAAGGATAGATAAGAAAGGGTTGAGAGACAGAGCAGTGACTGCAGGATCAAGAAGTCTTCTGTGGATCAGAGAAGTTACAGCACAGCTCTACATGCCTTGGCCCAGGAAACACACAGGCACAGGGCTCTGCTGCTCTAAATCTTGCATTTTCTCTCAATGTTGCATTCTCTTCCCAGCTCCATGCCTGACTTGATAGAGGAGCAGGTTTATATCCCTTCACCTCTCTGGGCTGTACTTTTGCCCAACTGTGAATGGAGGCTAAGGACCCTGACCTTCCAGATGGGAAAAGTGACTTGGCAAGATCTCTACATTTTTAGCAAGAGACAAAAATGTGCCTTTTTATGAGTCCCATGAGCAATCAAGTGCTGTCCCCCCCCTTCTGCCCAGTGCTGGAATGTTGCAAGCATCTGTCTCTGAAAGCAGGGTGAGTCTCATATGCTCCCTCCCTGGGAAGGAACAGGTTTTTGCAGAGGCCACACATAGAAGCCCCTTTGTTCCCAACATTTTCCATCCCCTCCCTTGAGTATCTCTGTGTTACACTCACATGTAACTTAACACTCAGAGGCAATGCCCCCAGGAATGTGCTGCAACACCTCTGCTGCAATATCTCTGCCCCTGACCAGCACCTCCCTTTCCCCATGGGACTGGAAGACAGGATTCCCCCAGCAAGGATGATAGGAAGGTCAGTTCCCCCATCTCAGGTAGGGCTTTACCCCCCAGGGGAATAAGATCTCCACTCTTCTCCATCACTGTGTTTACTAACACTGACCTGGAATGCTGCACTTTTCATCCCAGTGGTCCCCAGACTGCTCAGAAGTACGACACTGCAAGGGCCCACTGCACAGAGAGAGGATACTCCCACTGGGGCTGTACAGCTGGGAAAATTGAGGCACCAAGGAAGGCAGTGACTTACCCAGGATCAGCCACAGCCTAGTGAACCCAAAAGTCCGAAGAGCAGGCCAAGCTGCCTCCACTACCTCCCTGATTAAAGGGGAGAAGCTCCCCCCCAGGGAAACATAAACCCTGACACAGCTGCAGCAAAGCTTTGGCTCCTGCTACCTTCGTCCAAGCTCTTCCCACTCCCTGTCACAGCACTGGTATGGGGCTGGTGGCAGCACAAGGCAGAGCAGTGCGCCTGTGCCAGGGCCCTCTGGCCACGGCAGACTCGGAGCCTAGGAGCCTCTGAGAGGCCAGTCCCAAGGGACTGACGTCAGCCCTGGTCCTTGAAGTTCTGGGGCCATCAGGGAGCTGTTTCTGGTTTCAGCACATGGTGTCCCTGTGCTGAGGCACAGCCAGCCTGCTTTCCTCATCGATAGCTGGCTCCCTGAGAGAAATCTGTAGGGCTGGGAAAGGTCACCCTGGCTGAACCAACCACCCTTGGATGGGACTCACTGGGAAAGGGATAGCTTACAGCAGGCAGGTCAGGAAACAGAGCAGTAGCTTTCAGTCCTTCATGTCTGTTCATTCTCCTAAATTCTTTTTGAGTGAAATCCAGGACTAGGGCCTTGGCAGGGTTTTTGAAGGGAACAACAAGCGGAGGAAATGAAGACAGACAGCCATCGTGAACAAAACAAAGGTTAGGCACAGGAGGGAAGTGGAAGGGCAGACCTTCCTGCCTGCAGCCCTCACCCTGGCTAGCTTGTGCTCCCCTGGCTGCTTGCCTCAAGCTAACTCAGCTTGGGAACACAGCTGGAAAGCGCAGGACACTGCTTACCATCCTGCTCTGGAGCCCCACATGGAGACAGATCACAGCTCTTTCTCAAGAGAATACCCATCTACTCCTCAGCACATTGTGCCTTGGGCCATCCCTTGTCCACTCTACTTGTTGGCCCACCCAGACTGCATCTGTGGCCTGCATTCCTGGCCTTTGTGGGAGCAGGGTGGCAATTGCTGGCACTGGCAGGGAATGACAGGCAAGCATGTTTTGGACTCAACTGCCTGACCAGGAGCTTCAGCAAAGACCTGTAGTTCCATCCTGCCAGCCCTCATTTCTGTAGTGGGCCAATGTTGGTCCTCCCTTGCCCCCCTTCTTTCCTTGTCACTGCCACCCCGACAAATGGGGTCTTGGCTGAGGAGTATCGCTTACAGGGAGCATGTGTCTGGCCTGGGAGGAGGGGGCATTTAAATGGACAGCTGTTTTTTCTTGGTTTTGCCCCTTGCTCTGAAGCTGTTCCTGCCATTTGGGCTGGTGGCAGTTCCATGTTCAGTAGCTGAGCAGTCCAGGCTTCTCTGGGAGAAAAGCCTCTGAGGTGTCCCCGAGCAAGAAGGATCCCAAGGAGGGTAAGAGTGACCAGGACCTCGAGCCTGCCCCAAGCAGCACCCCGCTCTCAGAGAGGGGCGAATCCCAAAGCATCCTGCTCGCCTCAGAATTTCCAAAACGTGAGGAGCTGCCGCGCACTCCCCACTCCGCGAAGTCAGCTCGGGGGTGTGACGGTGTGCTCGCAGTCCCGGGGGGCAGCATGCCCACCCCGCCGCTGGCCGCCCCGCTGCTGCACGCCCTGCTCGCCCGCCTGCTGCCGCTGGCCCGCCGGCGCCTGCTGCCGCCGCTCCGCCGCCTGGGGCGCCGGCTGCGCTCCCGGGAGAGCCGCCAGGCACTGCTCACCTGCCTGCTCTGCCTCCTCAACCTGCGCAGGAAGGCGGACGATTGAAACCGGCCGGGCGCGGGCAGGGACGGGACGGGACGGGACGGGACCGCGCGGGCAGGGCAGCGCAGGGCGCGGCGGCTCCCCCCGCCTCCGCGACCCGCCGCGGGAGGAGGGACCGGGCAGGGGAGGGGACGCGTCCCAGGCGGGGCGGAGGGTCCTCCCCGGGCAGCCGAGGCCGGACGGCCGCCCGTGCCTCACCGCTCCGGCCATGGGAGCTGGGCCGCCCCCCGCCCCGCTGCCCCCCGCCGCGGGGCTGCCCCGCTGCTGAGCGCCGCCACAGCCGCCCGCCCCCGGCAAGAAGCCGGCACCGCCCGGGCGATCACCATCACCCGCTCTCCCAGGCGGCGGGGGCTCCGCACGGCCCCTTCGCTCCACGGTGCCCGAGCCGGAGCCCCCACTGCCCGCAGGCAGCAGCAGGGAGGGCGAGGATGTCGGGCAGCACGGCGAGGAAGGTGCAGCCCTTCACCATCAGCACCAGACTCTCGCTGCCCAAGTGTGCCGCCGACTTCGCCGGGGCCGCCTGCCCCGGCATCGCCCTCGCCTCCGCGCTGGACAGCCACCGCGGGCTCCGTCGCAGCATCAACGAGCGCATCTCCCTCTACTTGGCCCACGCCCGGGCCGGCCCCGCCGCCCCCGCGGAGCAGCCCCGCAGCCTCAGCCCTGGCGAGGACGGGGTCATCGACGAAGACCAGCTGAACCGCAACTCCCTAGCCCGCTCCATTAAGAAGATCACACTGTCCACCTGGTACGGTGAGGCTGGCGCGGGGGACATAGGCGGATGCGGGGACCCTGCCCGGGTGGGCAACGAGAGGAACCACAACAACAACAACAGCAGAACAGGGAAAGCTCAATTCAAGGTAAGCGATCCCAGCACCCTGTGCCCTGCTCTCTCTCCCTTTTCCCTGAAGGTCCCCATTTCTGTCTGCGAAGGGATGTGGTTGCCTTGTCCCCGTGCCGTCAAGGCATCACTCGCAGCCAGCTCCTGGAGTAGTTGTTTTTCCTTCCATGTGTCCCAGACACACTTCTCTGTACCATCAGACTGGAAGACAGGAAGTCTTTGTCTGTGAGCAGAGATGAACTTTGCCCAGGACTAAGATGAGCCAGAAAAGCCCTGACCCAGAGCCTGGCTATGTAGGGTTCAGCGCTTAGGATGCCTGTGATGATTGCCTGTGTTGGGGGGAGCTGGGAACTCGCTCTCCCGTTTACAAGAGGGGAAGTGGAGGCTACGGGAAGGGAAGTGACTCATGAAGGGCCACACAGCCAGGCAAAGCTGGGACAAGGCTAGGAACAGAACCCAGGGCGCCCGGCATCCCGCCCTCCAAGTCTAAGCACTAAGCAGGCACAGAGGTACAAATCCATCAGTGCCAGAGTCCGGGAGACCCCCTGCGTGGCTGGGATGAGGCGGAAGGCAGCTCGGAGACCTCACCGTTGCTGGCAAGAGCAAGTAGTAACTCCTTGGGATTTAACCCTGACCTGCAACAGCTGGTTTCCCGGCAGGATAAAGCTAGGGAGAGCTGCACAGCCCACTGCCAAAATCCTCGTCTTCATTGCCAATAAAGGCCAGGCACAGCCTCACGAGAGCTGCTGCTTCCTCCAGCACACACGCAGCTCCTCGCTGGGCAGCTGGAGTCTGCGCAGCCCAAGTGGCATCGGCATGAAAGCTCCCCTCTTTCATATAAGGCAGAGACACGTGCTAGGCTTGGTCGTGTGGGACTCTCTGCAGGCTGCCAGGATCGGCCCCTCCTCCCTGTCCAGCATGGGTGTGTGGAGCTGGAAGAGGGGGGGCAGGCTGCAAGATGGAGTTCTGGGGGGGAGAGAGGGAGCCGGGGTGCAGAGGAAAATATGTGGGGTGGCAGCCAGAGCAGAGGATGATGTCTCCTACACAGGGCACAGTAGTGCTTTCCAAAGTGTATCCCCTGGCCCACATCTCTGCCCTTTGCTCCTGCCCTGTAGAATTAAGGGTCTTCTCCAGGATGAGCACAGTGCAACCCAGGAGGGTCTGGCCTCGTTCTTCTTGTTTGTGGGAAGTCACTGGCACCTCCTCTTCTATGGCAATGCGGCAGGCATGTGTGCTGTGTTAATTTTATTTTTAGAGAGGAAAAGAAGCATTTACAGAGGAGGCAGCTGAGGCTGCTTGCACTCATTTCACATGTGGCTTTCCTCCTATCATGAAGCCTGAGGTCCTACTGGAGAGCATTTAGCATGGCACTACACAGATGCTGAGACAGGCACAGCTCCTCCTCTGAGCCTTTGGTTGCTGAGAGAGTTTGTTGTTTTGCCGGATGAAGGTCCCAGCTCCAGCCAGAGGGACCAAAGCGGGGGTAGTCCCAGTGGAGCAGTTCTGCGGGAAGGATGAAGTCATCCTTTTGCTGGCAGCTCTGTTTTCCTGCGGCTGATGGCTTGTGAGACAGGGACTTTAAATAAAGCTCCCATGTCACCTGCAGGGTTGTCTCCCACAGCTGAGCCGTGGCAGCCAGCATGGGACACTACTGCCTAGAAGAGGGCCTTCCTAGGGTCTTATGCCCCGCAAACACTTGACATTTAGCTCCCTGTAATTCCTTAGATATGCATCCAAACCTCTCAGCCCCATGACTGGGAATGGGGGTGCCTTCCCCTTCTGGTATCCTTTGCTGAGTTCTCACTGTGCCTGCTGAGCTATGATTCAGCCTCATACCCTGCCTGCTCTTCCTGCTTAGGATGGGATGCTGTGGCATAAAGCAATGAACTGTCCTTTTCAACCACCAGCCAGGTTTTGCAGGCCCCTGGAAAGGTCCAGTGGTGCTGTTCTCCAAGGGGTTGTAGGCTTTGTTAGGATGTTTGTGGTGTTCTGAGCCTTTCTGGTGGCAGCAGCTCTAATGTTGGGGGCTGCCATCCATGCTGGGATCCTTCTGCAGTCCTGCAGAGATGGTCGGAAGCCACATTTTGTGCAAGGAGGGTTCTGATTTGCCTGGGTTTGTTCCCCTTCGGACAGTGTCCCCAGTTTGCAGTGGCCTGAGCAGTGGTAGACTGGCTCTGGCTTTGGCTGATCCAGCATCCTGTTTGCTGCCATCTCAGAGAAGGGGGTGTTGGAGCAGCACACATTGCCCACCACCTGTGTTGCCCTGTGCATGCTTGGACAGCTGTTAAGACACAGACAGAAAGGTGGTCCCAGAGAGGGAGTGGAAGGAGATTCCTAAATTCGCCTGCTATATCCAACAGCCCAAGAAAAGATCCATCTGTAGAGGATGAGACTTAATGCCCTTGGGCATGGTCCAAACAGTCCCACGCACCTCTCCTCCTGGGTCTGGCCTCCATTAAGGATAAGGTAATGCAGAGTTCATCCTAGACCTCCTCTCTCTGCCTGGCTGCAGTTCCTGGACTTCCTTCTGCCTCTCCTGCTTCCACCCTCACCACTGTCCTCTGGGAGCCCTTCCCTGCAAGCCAGCTTTCCCCTTAACTCTTGTCTCACGGCTAGGCTGAGGTCAGGGTTTGGCAGCTGAGAGGATTCAGGTTCATCATGATGATAAAGTCAATGTCCTCCTGTGCCCTCGTGTCTCTGCCCTACTGTCCTGGAGGAGGCCAGGGGAGTCTCGCTCTGAGAATCTTTAGATGACTGTGATAACTGAATGGGTTTCTGCTAGCTTTGGAGTCAATTCAAGGGGGAGAGTGGGAGGTAGAATGGAAAAGGTGCTGGGCAAAGCAAGCTTAGGACATCTTGCCACTTGCTGAACACGTGATGGGAGTTGTGGCTGCTGTTCAGAAGAGCCTGGCCTAGATGCCTTAGGAGGGGGGGGGCAAAAGCCCACACAAGCAGTGTCTGGGTACTGCCAGAAGCCTCCTCTGGCCTCGGGCAGGGGGAGGTGGGTGCATGGTTCTCCATCCCTTTGGCTTCTGGAATGGTTGAGCACTACCAGGCCCACAGCTGTGCCTTCCCATCTCTAGGTCTTCCTCAGGAAGGACGTGGATGCAGAGGATGAGCATCAGAAGCCTCAGAGTCTTCAGGCCAGTGTTTTCTCCTCTCCGATGGACAGATGTTCTCCCTTCTATGCAGTATGTCCCTCTGCCCTCACCATTTAGGGGGGCCTGATGTACAGCTTGGAGCTGAGCCATATGACTGGTTGCTGGTGGTGTGCCCAGGTGTGGATGGAGCCTTGCCTCTTTCAATGAATGAGGGGACAAGCTGGGCATTATGGGGCAAGGGGTCAGTCCCCTGGCCAGCACCCAAAGGTTTTATGGCTTCCAAGGAAGCCAGATTATGGGCTCCTCCAGCTCTGTGCAAGTCAAGAGACTAAAGATCTCAGAATTGCAGGAGGGCCTGAGAATCTGTGTTGCTATTTAAAAAAAAAAAAAAAAAAAAGGACAGAGGATTTCTGTAGTTTTTGTGGTTAGGCAGAACAGGCTTTGAAAAGTGACTTTCATGCTGTCAGCAGGGCAGCACATGCCAGAGTGCTTAGAGAGCCTGAAACAGTTGCTTGAACTCCACTGCTCTGCAGACTCCTGGGAAATTGTGCCCTGGGGGGCTTGGGGGCAGCTGAGACACTATGGGTCTGTGCACATCCAGCCCTCTCGGGGTGGGAGAGCTGTCCCAGACTGACCCCAGGAGCAGTGTCTGCCTGGTGAGAGGAGGCAACAAGCCCTGCACCTTTGGATTCCTCCTGAAGATGTCCGTTTCCTGTTTGCCACCAGTTAATGTGCTGCCAGATCCCTATCCCTGGGCAGAAGGGTGGGAAGTGAGTGCCCGGGTGATGGTGCCATCCCCTGGGCTGTGTGCAGCTGAGCCCAGGGCTGAGCTTGGAGGAGGGCCAGCACTTTCACTGGCTGACTTTCTATGTTACCCCTGGCAGAGCTGAAACCCTGTCAGGGTTTCATCAGCGTCAGCTGCCCACAAGGCCGAGCCCCAAGGGAGATGCTGTGCTTTTTGCCTCCTTTACTCACTGGAGATCTTGGGTACCATCAAAGGAGTGATGGGTCTTATTAGGGACCTGCCCCATGGCCCCTCCATCGCATCCCATGGCAGCATCCCCAGGCGTGACACCAAATGAAGCTGCAGACATGAATGTTCCTGAAAGGGATGTGCGGCCTCAGGCTGGAGGAGCAGCAAGTGCTGCATCCACCTCCAGTGTAGGTGTGGGGACCAGCCCAGATGCTGGATTGACCCAGGACTGAGGGACAGCCCAGCAGGGCCCTGGTGGGGTTGCAAAAGCTACCAGTGTGGCCTTGGTAGAGAGAAACAGTACCTTGGTGTGCTGGGGGAGAACCCCAAATATGTCGGTAAAGAAGTGGGAATCAAGGACAAGGCATGCTTACATACTTTGTTTTCAAAATGCTCCTGGGAGGTGATGGGGAGGGCTTTCTCGGGCAGCACACTGGCATCCCCCTTGCCCCACTGCCTCTGTTTGTCCCAGCTGGCAGGATCCCCAGTGTCGTCACCTCAGAAAGAGAACTCTAAGGGCAAGGAATCCACTGCAGCACCAAGATGCAGTAGGCAAAGCAGAATGAGAGCAGCCCTCTTCCTTGATGCAAGTCCTCTGGTAGCCCAGTTCAACCGGGAGATGCTGCAGGTGAGGCGAGCTGGGGTCCTTGCCAAGAGGCTGCATAGGGAGTGGAATGGGGGACCACCGGTAGCCTTTCATGAGAGCTGTGGGGTGGGGTGCTCAGCAGGGAGGGTTCAACTCCCGCCCCGAGCAAAGCCATGGTTGCGGCATGAGATCATGTTTGGCTGCCTCTCCCTGGCTGTCAGTCCCAGGGAGAGGGGGTCAGCCCACACCAGGGCCCTGCTTCCTCTCCATGAGCACATGCTCCTCCCACCCCCCCATCCTCCTTCTTCTCCTCTCAGCCCTTGTCTCTCTCCAGCAGTGTGGGAATGGAGATGGTGAGGGGGGCTGCTTCCATGCCGTGGTGGGAAGAGTGCATGGAGGTTTGCAGTGGGGAGCAGTGTGCAGGGAGAAGAGATGCATTGTGCAGGGATGTTTCATGCAGAGTAGCCTGCTCAAGAGAGGCCCAACTTCTCCTGCTGAGCTGAAGCAGATGCTGAAAAGAAGTGGGATGCTCGCCTTCAGACCCCCATTGCCCTGGCTGCCAGCCTGAGTGCCTTTGCTGGCCTGTTGGTTCTCAGAGAAAATGGATTGACAGCTGAAAGGGTGCACTCCTGTCCCTGTCACAGCTAGGGAGGGTTTGGGCTTGGGTCCCCAAAGCCATATCGTTGAGGCTCTGGTGGAGGCACCCAGCCGTGTGGCTCTTCCTACACTGCAGGCAGAGGGCTGGGTGCGAGGCAAGCTGCAGGACCTGAGAGATGGCTGTGACCTCCAGGACTGGGAGGAAGTGGCTCAGACCTTGCAGCGGGACATGAAGGATTTTGAGAACACACTGATAAAGCTCAACGAGGTGAGACTAGGCTGTGGCACAGTTCCCATTCCTCACAGCAGCTGTGTCCCTGGGTCTCTGCAGTGGAGAGACCCTGGGAACCCCTGATGCTGAATGGGTTCCTTGGCCCCACAGATGGGCGAGCAGCTGATATGGCAGGCAAGCCCCAGTGCGGAGGCAGTGCAGAGGCAGCTGCTGGCCCTGCAGGACCAGTGGCAGCTCCTGAAGCAGACAGCTGCCAGCCAGAGCAAAGCCCTGGGGGGGCTGCGGAGTCTGCAGGACTTCAATAGGAAAGCTGAGCAGCTGGAGGCATGGATCAAGCACAAGGTGTGAGGGTGGGAAACATGGTCTGAGGAAGGGGACAACCTAGCTGTACCCCTGGCTTATCACACCCTCCCCTGGCCCAGGAAGAAAAGCCCTGTCTGACAGCCCTTCTGCAGGAAAGCCCAGACAAGATCCAGCTCACCCGCCGCATTCTTGACTTGAAGCAGGTGAGAGGCTGCTGGGGTGCTGCCAATATGTCAGGGACCCCAAACCTCATGAGGCTGGAGCATGGCACAGGTCTCTGAGGAGGGATGCTGATGTCTTTCTCTCTGCTCGGGCCAGGACGAGCAGCACTTCCAGAGTCTGCACAAGGAGCTGAACAGCCTGGCCCAGAAGCTGGAGAAACAAGGCAAAAGTGAAAGCAGGAACATCTCAGCCCGGCGCAAGCATCTCAACAAAATGTGAGCAAAGGACGCATGGGCTGAGCAGGACCAAGCCGGGCATGAGGAGCTGGCAGGCTGGGAAGCAGGACCCTCCCAAAACCTGCTCGACCAGCTCTGCACAGCTGTCCAGATAGACATGGACTGCCCTTCACCATTCCTCTTCCATCTATGCAGGTGGATGCGGCTGCAGGGGACCCTGAAGGAACACCATGAGGTTCTGCAGTTGGCCCTGGAGGTGTCTGCCTTCTTCCAGCAAGCGGATCTCCTGCTCAGGGCCATCCATGCAAAGGTACCCCAACAGGAGCCAAGTTCACCCTGGTATGCAGGGCTGTTGCATGGCCTGAAGTAAACTTGGTGGGCAGCACCATGCCCTTGTCCCCTGTGTGAGGGCTGCTGCAGTCCCAGCACTCTCAGCCTCGGTCTTGGAGAGAGAGCTGGGGGATGGAGCCTGGTATAAGAAAGAGAGCCAGAGTAGCAAGTGCAGTTTTGCACAGTTCCTTCCTGCTGGTGCTGAGAGCAGAGAGCGTCCTGTCCTACTCCCACTGCTGACTGCAGCCTCTTCTTACAGCAGAGCAGCATCTGTGGCACAGGAAAGCCAGGGGAGAGTGAGCCATGCCAGGATCGGGATGTCAGGGACATAGCCAGCCAAGTGATGGTAAGCACAAGGCTCTGCCTCATCCTGTGAGGCCTGGGGAGCATCTCAACAGAGGGGGGATGTGTGCCCTCCCAGGTCAGCTCTGCCACCAGCAGAGCTGAGGGGCTCTATGGGCACCCCATAGCTGTGTGGGTGGCTGAGGCTCTATGATGGATGGGGGAGCTTCCACAGGGGCAGCAGAGGACTGGGCTTGGCATTCACTGCCTCTCCTGCCCCCACAGAGCTGGTGGTGGTTCATTCCTTATGAGCCCCACTTCCATCACTCCCCAGCTGCTCTCTCTTCTCCAGATGCTGGATGTGACAGTGTCCCAGCTCCTAAACCTACAGCCCAGCCTAGCAGCCCGTGTCACCTCAAAGCACCGAGATGTCAAGGAGAGCTGGGCACAGCTCCAGCAGGTGCTGAGGTAAGAGCATAGCAGGCAGAAGCCCGATGCCTGCAACCCTGACCCCCCAGCACTGGAGCCAGAGGCTTGGGAAAGACATGGGTTAGCCCCTGTCAGACTGTCTCTGGGGCACCAGCTCCACTCAAGGTCTCTCTTCATCCTCTGCTCCACTGGGCCTCCCTTGCCTCCCTTTCCCAGGTCAGAGAAGGCTCCAGCACTGGCAAGCAGTTCCCTGGGGGACAAAGCTGTGTGTCTGAATGTTGAGCCCCAAGGAGATAATAGCAGCCATGGGGCTATGGGAAAGGAAGCAGGAGCCAAATGGACAAGAGGACTTCGGAGCATGGTAAGCAGTGTCTTCCTCCAGATGTCTCCTGCACCTCCACTTTGAGAAGACAAGGGAGCCTGTGGGAAAGGGGTTCAGGTGTTGGGAAAAGCCCAAGCTGAACATGCTGGATCTGGTACCACCACTTACAGGAGGTGGTAAGTGCCAGGCCCAGGGCAAAGCGGTGCATGCTTTGGGCTGGACAAGAAGGAATGGAAGCCTCTGTGCCACAGGTGCCCAGAGATGTGCTGGGGAAGATTGTGGAGCACAAGAGAGCAGAGGAGAGCAGCCCTGGCTCCTCAGTAGGCCAGCACTCTCATGGAGAAGTCAACAAAAGGTACCAGCTTGTGGAAGTGGCTGTGGGAGTTGCATGGAATCAGAGGGAACAAGGATGGGGGTCCACTGTCAGGGGGGGACTTGCAGTCCTGACTGTACCTCTTCTCTCTCTGCAGAAGGAGGAGAGAGACAGAGACGAAGACTGAGTGGGGAATGCAGCAGCTGGAGGCTCAAGTGCAGGATGTCTGCCAGGTGGTGAACACAGTCATGTCTCCCCAAGAGTTCCCATTGCCCACCCCAGTCAGGGGAGACTGTTGGGGGAGGACTCACTTCCCTGACCCCCTCTTGCTGCTTGTGGGCAGGCATGCTTGTGCACACACACCTGTCCCTGATCTGGGCACTAAACCAGCATGTCTCCCTGCTCCTCAGCAGACTCTGTCCCTATGCAATGAGAGTATGGGTCCTGGAGTCTCCCTGTGTCCAGTGGAGAGCCTGAAAGCAGCCCAAATACAGCAGGAGCCCCTGGATCCCAGCTTCAGTGCCAGAGCTGTGCTGGTGAGCCTCCTCAGGTGTGAGGTGGGGTGGTGACATCAGGTGGGGCTCATCCTAACCGCTCTCCCTACCTCCCAGGAGGGCCCAGCACCCAGGAGGCCCCCAGGGAGCCCACAGGTGGAGGCCATGCTGCAGGAACTGAGCAGATTGTGGGAGGACCTGCAGAGGAAGCACCAGGAGAATGGTGTTGTGCTTCAAGAAATCGATAAAGTACGTGGAGGGAGGGCTGGAGTGGGCATGGGGCATGCTCCAATTGCAGCAACTTGCTGGGGATCAGCAAGTGAGGGTGGTGCGCATGGGGACAGTAGTTGTAGTGCTGGCGCTGACATCTCTGGCTGGCCTTGCAGCCTACACACTGCTTCAGTTCTGTTGCCCAAGCTGCCAGTGCCCCAGGTACCTGCAGTGGGGTGCCTGCATGGCTCCTGCCTCCCCTGGGTGGCTCAGAGCTTGGCTGATGGGCTCCCTACTCTCCCTGAAGGCACTGAGGCTGGTGGGGGAGCTGGACCAGGCTGAGCGGTGGCTGCAAGCTGTGGCTGGGTCCCTCTCGGAACCAGCCACCATGAGAAGCCCAGCGGATCTGCGCCAGGACCTTGAAGAGATGGGCCAGCTGGAGAAGCAGCTCCAGCTTTGTGGCCTCAAGCTGCAGGCACTGCGGGAAGAAGCAGCAGGCGAGTCGCCCACTGAGCAGGAGGGGTCAAGGAAAATGCAGAGGAAAGTGGAGATGGTGGAGGAGAAGTGAGTCATGGGGGAAGGTGCCTCTTCTCTCTTCCCTGGGTTTGGTGGGGAGGAGGATGCTCACCTTGAGGATGTGCAAGGAGACATCTCAGGAGGTGTGGGGAGGAGGATGCTCTTCCTAAGGAGGTGTAGAGGCTGCCAGCACCTCTGATGGGTATCTCTCCCCACAGGCTGGCACATGTGCAGGCAGCTCTGAGGCACCGGGCAGCAGACCTGCGGGACTCCCTGGTGCTGTCTGAATTCCTGCAGGATCTACAAGAGGAGGAGGTGCAAAGCCAACAGAGATCTGCAGCGGTGAGCAGCATGGCCAGACAACCCTTGGAATCACACAGCACTTGGGACTGGACCAAGGGCTAGTCTGTGGCTGGCAAGGGGACCCTATTGTGTGTTCCCCTCAAGCCTAGCTGCCTGGAGTGTTGCTCCCCATCTCTCTTACGCCTGGTGTTTCTGCTTCCTTCAGCCAGGGAGCAGGTGTTGTGGCTCACAGGGGTCTTTTCCCCTGCTCTCAACCCAGGCTGAGCAGCCTTTGAGCAGTGAGGACATGAGCCGCCCCTTGGGAGAGCTGCAGGAGGCTGTGGAGATGCTGAATGATGCAGCGAAGGAGCGGGAACGGGTCATGGAGGTGGCAGCAGAGACAGAGCGCCTGGAGCATCTGGTAGGGAATTGAGGCAGTGGGTCTGGGGATGCAGCCGGGTGGTCGACCTGCAGCTAGACATGCTAGCTTGTTAGGACAGGGCGTACACCTCAGCTGTTCCCAGTGGGACACAAGGGCATTGGGATGCATGGAGACTGCTCTATGCAAGGATGGTATCCCTGTCTCTCCTGAGACTGCCACCTGCCCTTTTGCAGTTGCATGGCAGGGCACCCTCCAGGCTGTGGTGGACTGGGGCTGTGTAGTAACTGGTGACACAGTGGCTCCCAGACTGAGGCTAATCTCCCTCTGTATCCCCTGCTACCCATCCAGGTGGCAGAGGTATCCCCGGGGCTGAAGGCCCTTCGATGCAGAGCCAAGGTGCTGGCTCACGACATTGCCCAAGCAGAGAGTGACTTCATCACAGTGAAGAGTGAGAAGGACCTCCAAGGGCTGCAGGGCTTGGTGAGCCGCCAGCAGGAGATGGAGGTGAGTCAGAGGAGCACTGTGGCAGGGTGGTGTCCCAGCTGACTGGGGCCATCCCAGTGAGGCACGGACCTCTAGGGGCCCAGGTGTCGTAAGCCTTGGCACACTGTGGCGGACTAGGGTGGAATTTTCCAGTGAAGCTGAGCCCTGCCCTGCTCTGCTCCCCTCTGCTAGTGCAGGCCAGGCAAGGGGAGAGAGCTTGCATCAGCTGTCATGTACCAGCACCCAGCTGCCAGCACTTCACTTATCTTTCTGCTGGTGGGGAAACGACTCATGAAAGCAGGACAGGGAAGCCAGACAGTTCTCTCCTCTGCCCATCCTCCCCACGAAGAGTAGCTCTGCCCACTCTCTGCAGCCTGCGTGGCAACGTCCTCCCCTCCGTCCCTTCGTCCTCCCCTCTGTCCCTTCGTCCTCCCCTCTGTCCCTTCGTCCTCCCCTCTGTCCCTTCGTCCTCCCCTCTGTCCCTTCGTCCTCCCCTCTGTCCCTTCGTCCTCCCCTCTGTCCCTGCATCCCAGAATGCAGAGGAGTCCAGCCTGAGTGTAGAGGGGTTGGATGCATCCTGAAACTTTTGTGCATTGTGATCTTTAGCATGCAGTGTCAGAGACCCTGCAGGGGCAGTTGGAGGAGCTGGAGAGGGCAGCTGCCCGCTTGCAAGAGTTGTGCCCTGCTCAGGGGTGCCCTGCCATCCGGGAGGTGCAGGAGACGCTGTGGGCCTGGGCAGGGCTGCAAGAGCTGCTGCAAGAGACCCGGGCCCGAATGCAGCAGGCCAGCCAGCTGCGGCACTTCTTCAAGGATTATTTAGCCATGATGTAAGTGGCAGTGAGCCATCGGGGTTGCTTCTGCAGTGGCTGAGGGGGAGCTGGTGAGAGCATGGCATTGCTGGAGCATGGGCAATGCCGGCAAGTATGTGGGCATGCTGGAGCTGCAGCCAGGCATGACCATGGGGAGCCTAGAATGAAGGTCTGCACCAGGGCTGCCTGCTGTTGAGGTGCCCTGCCCCAACATCCTTGCCACTATCCTACTGAGCTGCTTCCAGTCATTCCTGAGAATGGGAATGGCTTCCCTGGGGTCTGTAGAGCTGAGGAGGGGCTGGGTTGTTCCTCAACTTGTCTTTCACATGCCCACAGCTCCTGGACAGAGGACACACGGGCTCAGATCTTCTCTGAAAGCCCTCGCAGCCCCAGCCTCCCAGAGACTCCATGTGAGGAATTGGAGAGGAGGATTGAAGAGAAGCTCAAGGAGTTTGAGGCACTGGCAGCATTGGGGCAGCAGCTGGTGTCTGAGGAGCACTACCTGAGTGCAACAGTAAGGACAGGGGAAATAGGGTCAGGGGAAACTCTCAGCATACTCTCCAGATCCTCTGGGGACAGTCCCTGAAGGAAAGAGCAAAGTGTGTGGGCACAGAGGCCCAGCAATTGGGATGGGGCCAACTATGTATCCCTGGGGCTGCTGAGGGCAGGAAGGAGTTTCATCCATCAGTGAATGCTGAGACCTGGGAGCTGATGTGACTTTGACTGTATCCCACTTCCAAAGCCCTCCCAAATTGCTCTGTAGTGAGGTATCCTGCTAGGACCAGTGTCTCTAGGCCAAGGGTCCTTGCAGGGTGTCCAGCATCTCTCGTCCTCTCAGATAAAGGAGCGCTTGGAGGAGCTGCAGAGCATGCTGGGCTGGGTGCTGGTGCGCTGGCGAGCACAGAGGCACCAGCAGGACCTGGGGAGCAAGCAGGAGGACAAGCAGGAGGACAGGAGGGACCCAGAGAACCCCTCAAGCACGTCCCTCACCATCCAAGTGAGTACCCAGACATGTGGAGACTGTCAGGAAGCATGACCAACCTCAAGGCTGAGGGTAGCAGAGGCACGGGATGGAATGGGCGGTGCAGAGCTGGGGGAGGGATGTGTGCCAATACCTCCGGGAGTCTCTAGGGTTCAGGCGGGGCAAAGGCTGTCCTGAGAAAGTGCCTGGTTCCAGCAGCCTTCCTTCACATTTCCACTCTTGCCTTGCTCTCCAGGAGCCGCATACCTCATGTGCACTGGCCCATCTGGAAGACATCCACAGCCCAGTGGAGTTCATGCCCTGCTCCCTCCTTAAGCCTGTGCAAAGATCAGAGTCACGTCTGCCAGGGGAAACAGCCATCTCCCCACAAGTATCACCCCTCTCAGATGCTCCATCAGGAGTGGAGCAGAGCTGGAGGGAGCCCAGCAGCAAAATACCTCATGGTGTGGGACCCTCCAAGGAGCCTGTCACCTTGGATCTGGCCGAGACCTCCATGCTGCTGCTTCCACCACGGGGCCCCACTGGTCTCGGGGGAACAGTCAACCTTATCCTCAGCATCGGCAAGAAGGGCGAGAAGAAGAAGGCTCAGCCGCTGGCCAGCAGCAAGCAGCCAGGGGAGGAGGCACTGCGGACGGTATGTGTGGGATGGCAGGTGGCTTTGGCAGAACCATGGGTAAGCACCCAGCACTGCTCCCAGGGCTGGACACTGCCACACAGCCAGGGCAGCTCTCCAGAACTGTGCCCCTGTGCCAGCTGGGAGGCTGTGAGGGCTGTGGGGTAACCCCAGTGCTCCAGGCCATTTCTAAGTGAGCTATTGGGGCTGTGTCAATCTAAGGAGAGGAGCTTTTGACCTGCCAATGCTGAGTGATGCCTGAGGGCTGAGAACCAGCTTGTACCACCCACTTTGCCTGTGCTCTCCTGCTGCAACTCCTTGCCCACACTGCCCTCAACTCTCTCTGTGTCTCTCTCTCCCCTTGCTCAGCTCCCTGCCACTAAACCTTCAGGCTGTAAAACCTTTTGGAAGCGTTGCCAGGGGCTTTTAGGAAACACTTGGGGTAGTTTAAAGCGAAAGAAAAAGCCACCTCATCAGCCGGTGGAAGAGGTAATGTTCCAGGGAAGGCTGCATGCTGGGGAGAGTGGCTGCATGGCATGAACCTGCCTGCTACCAACCCTCCTGGCCATGCTGCGGTGCCCTGTTGGCAGTGGTCTCTCGGGAGAGGCAAAACCCGTACAGTGCTGTGGGCTCCAGAGTTTGGGTGTTAGGGCATGTGAGGAGGGAGCTCAGACAGGGCTGGCTGCAGTTTGGCCCCCTGTGTAAGTGGTTTTGGTGGCCATGGAAGAGCTGGTAGCTGTGGAAGAACCTCCCTGCTCCATTGCTATGGGGCAGCAGCACTTCCTTGTGCAGCCAACTGAAGGGGGTAAGGGTGGATGGGGCTGTGTGATGTGCATGTTTTGCTGGGGGTGGGTTTCACTCCAGGTTGCATGGCTTGTAACACTGGAGCTGGGAGCCTGGTGATTTGTTCAGGCTCACATCTGTTTGTTGCTCCAGAGCCTATGTGAAGGTCTGTGTATAAGCAACTCCAAGGATAGCCAGGCTGGGTAGCCTAGGAGAGAGGGCAGGAGGACAGAGGACAGAGGGCATTGAGGCAATGGACTGCCAGGAGGGATTTGGTAACTGGCTCCTTCTAGTCTAAGGGTATGAGAGGACACTACTCCAGCTCCTGCAGACTCTTACAGCTGTGGAAACACAGGAGAGGGGCTACAGGGAAGGGGAGGGAGGGATCTGCGCTGTTCTCCTGTCCTTGCATTTGCTGCTCTGCTGCCTGGGGCATGCAAGAGTGGCAGGGATGGGCAGCAGTGACAGCTGTCTCAGTAGCCACCCAAAAGCGATTGCTTGGAGGTCAGTAGTGCCAGGGAAAAGCTGTTTGGCACAGTCAGCCCTGGCTGTACCATACCTGGGGGACTCCTTCATGGGCAGAGGTTCCCCTGCCTGCCTCTACCCTGCCTGTGTCAAGGTGGGAGCAGCGCTCAGGGCACTGAGGTGAAGCTGCTCCCAGCTCTGCATGTGCTGCTGGTGAGCATTTTCATCTGCCTGGCCTCCCAGCTCCCTGCTTTCCCAGGTGCAGAATGGGAAGGGAGCAGTTGGCACAAGGTGGCAGAGGCTCCAGCCATGGGGATCACCCCTCTCTCCTCTGTTTCCCCAGGCACAGGTGGAGGCCAGGAAAACCTCCAGCACAAAGAGGCCACCCACTGTTGTCCACCGCCCTCCAGCATCCAGTGGTGGAACACGAGCTGTCTCCCACACCCTGCCTAAGGCTGGGACTGGCTCCCTCTTCAACAGTCTGCAGCGGCGGGAGCAGGCAAGGGTAGAGCAGGCCCAGATGCTGACACTTCAGGGCATCATGGGCGACAACTCCTTGCGGCCCACACCTGAGGAGCGCCATGGCCCCAGCAACACATGGCCTCAGAAGTGTGGTCGGAGGAAGGTGGGGCTGGGGGCAGTTGCTGCTCGACCCCAGCTTGGGGAGCTGCTGCTCTATGTCAGGAACCCACTGGTGCAGGACATTGATGCTGAATGTGAGGCAGCCCCCCAGGATCCCTGCCTCTCTGACCCAAAAACCACATGCGCCCACCTTTCTCTGGGCTCAGTTCTCAGCCTGGAGCTGCCCCGGGACGCAGTGGTCCTGAAGTGCCACAGAGCAGCTGCAGCATGGCAGCAGGAGACAGAGGGGCAGGAGCAGAGGCAGAGTGGGGGAGTGAGGCCATGGGAGCCCACAGGCACACTTGGGGTGGGATGGCAGGAGGAGATAGATACAGATGGGCGCAGTCCCCATGGGACCAGTGAGAGGTTGGAGACATCCCCCAAGAGTGAGCGAGGAACGTGGTTTGAGGAGGTGAGCTTCAACCCCAGCTACAGCCAGCACAGGGCATACCATGCTGGGGAGGAGCACCAGAGCCTGCAGCACTCTGGCAGCACTGGTAAAGACCTCCTGGACTTGAGGCTGAGCCAGCCATCCCATGTCGGCATGCAACATAAGTGGGTCAGTCGCGATGGGGATGAGCTGGCCAGCCAGCTTGGACAGGATGGCAGTCCCAGTGCCACTGATAGGGCCAGGCATCGCAAAGCCACTTGGCTGGAACTTGGATCATCCCCTGCCAGCATCCCAGGCAGGGCAGGAGCCATCCCTGCCACTGCCTATACACAGCAGCCAGCCAGCAACAGCCAGCTCAGAAGGTCCTCAGCTTCCCCCACTGCTCCTACCCACCTTTCTGTCTTCGAGTGGGCACTGGAGTCTCCACAGCCTCACAGCCCTGTGCTGGGCACTGAAGAAGTTTGTCACCCTGCCCACGGGCAATTTGAGGAAGAGGAGGAGGAGCTGCAGGCCATCTGGGATGGGGCAGATGAGCGACGGGCACAGACCCCACCAAGAGGCAGCTGTGCCAGCCACCGGACAGGAAGCAGGGCAGGCAGCTTGCCCAGCCCCAGCACCACTGTTGGTGGGCCCCTCATCCTCTCATCAGCCAGCAACATGCTAGTGGCCAAATTCACCCTTCCCACCACTGCCCAGCTGCTCCACAGTCCGTTGGGAGAGAAGAGCCCCAGAGTGGTGCACAGTGGCAGTGTCAGCCCCAGTGCGCTCATGGTTTTCCCCCACGTGGAGGAGCTGGTGTCGGCAACCCCCTTGGATGGCTCCAGCACCTGGGATCGGCAGAGGCATGGGGAAGAGGAGAAAAAGAGCAGCAAGGTAAGAACCACAGGCTAGGGACTCTCCCTCAGGGTTGGGTAGGGGGTTGGGGAACACCCCAGGCAGCAGCTGGGTTACCCACTCCAGCAAATGTAACATATGTCTGGGGACTCCCTGACTCCAGTGGTCCCTTTGCTCCAGCTGGTGAGGAAGAGCCAGGGGCTGGTTTTGGGGACCCTGCAGCATGCACCCTGCTGCCAACCTTTAGCCTTGGCACGGCGGCACTTCACCCCAAAAGCTGACAAAGAGCCCCACCACTGCCCAGGCTGGGAAATTGTTCCTGTCATCCCACTCTCACCTCAGCATTGCCCACCAAGGACAGATCAGATAGACCTTATGTGCCTGAAGGCTGAGCTGGCACTACCAGCCCCAGCGCAGCTTCACTCACTCTGTCCCCTTGCAGGTCGTTCCCAGTAAAATGGAGTTTCAGATGATGGAGGGGACGCTGGAAAGGAAACACATATTGCAGGCAGGAGGGAGAAAGGTACAAGCATGACTGTGTGGCTCCTTCGGAATAGGGGTGCATGGCAAGGGATGTCCAGGTTTTGGGGCAGGAGTGAAGCCAGTTCCTGGAACTACCATGGTAGTGCTTCTGGCCATGCTGGGAGGGCAGAGCCCCAGAAGGCCTGGGTTGCATTTTGGGTGGCAGGAGGCTACCTGTCTTCTCCCAGACCTGTTGGCATCACAGCTGTCCCCTGCTTGTGTCCCACAGGCCAGCTGCCGAGCCTGGGGCCTCTTCCACGCTGTACTGATGAGACAGACACTGTGTTTCTACCAGGACTGCAGGGACAGCCTCAAGGTGTGGTGAGGGAGATCAGAGCAACATGAGAGGGTGTTGGCAGCAGCATATCGTTACCCCCATGGCCAGGAAAGACAGAGCCTTCTAACCCTGCTGTTGCTCTTGCTTTCCCTCCTGCTGCAGAGCTCCGTGGTGGCCCTTCCCCTGAACCTCTCTGGGGCGATCTGCACCCCAGATGCCGAGTACACCAAGAAGACCAACTGCTTCAGGCTTCAGTGAGTCCCCAACCCAGGGCAGTGGGGTTTTATAGCCCTCCCCAGTATGTCCCTGCTGGGGCAGACACCCCCAGCCAGGGCCAGCTCAGTCTAGTGCTTAGATGAGGATTTCCTTATTTATTTCTTACCTACTTTTCTTTTTTCCCAGTCTGGCGGGGGCTGTGGTATCTGCACCCCATGTCTGTCTCCTTGCTGACTTGTTCTCTCCCTCTCTCTGAAGGCTGCAGGATGGCTCTGAGTACCTCCTGAGGGCCCCCTCCCAGCCCCTCATGAACGAATGGGTCTCAAAGCTGCAGCAAAACTCAGGTGAGCAGCCCTTGCTGGCAGAGCAGAGGCCCACAGACCACAGCTCTGTGTGGTTACCGTGTTTGTACAGCCCCTGCAGGAGAGGTCAGAAGAGAAGCAACACGACATTGTCTGATTTATGCATCCTTCTAACCTGCCTTGGGAACAGCAGCTCTCTGCTAGGCAGGATTTGGAGGCTTTGTTTTCACAGCACATACAGAGTTATAAATCAAGAATAGCTCAACTGACGTCAGTGGTGCCTCAGCAGCAAAAAGTCTGTGTTAGTAAAATTATAATTGTACCTTGGTCTTCCTCCATCTACTCTGTGGGGCCTGGAAATGCCTTGCTTGCCCTTCAGGCAAGGAGACCTAGAATACTGAGGTATTCCTGGTGCTGTACCGATACCTGACGAGGTTCAAGCCCTGCCATGAAATCCTAGGCTGGTTGGCAGGACCAAGAGCAGGCACTACAGCAGGAGGTTGGAGGAGCCAGCCAATGCAGCATGGGCACCTGAAGCAGAGACTGGCTCTATAGGACATTCCTGTGCACTGCCAGCACCCAGCAGGATGTTTGCTGTGCCCTCAGGTTTCCCCGAAGTGGATTACTTCCAGGCAGCGGCACAGCATGTCAAAGCCACTGGCAGTACTGGGAGGTGAGTAGCCAGGAGCTGATTTAGCTGGCTCTCACTGCAACTCCCACATTTGCCAACATGTGCTGCTCCAGCAGTATGTCAGTGGGCCAGACTGGCTTGCTAAATCTCTGCTGCTTTCAGTTCCATTAAGGTCCCCAGCTCTGGGAGCTCCCACCTCCAGGGACATCATCAGGTCACGACCACCAGGAGCCAAGAGATCATGGTGTTACCTCACCCAAACACCCGGCTGCAGAGGTCTTTGGGCAGCCAGGATGGCCCAGCTGATGGGACTGTGGCAGCAGAAGGTGACTTTCCTGTTTAGCTGGGTTCTCACTCTCCCCCAACTCCTCTCCCCAGCCCAGAGAGGTACAAGGGAGCCAGCTGGGGGAGTCTGAAGGCTGTCAGTCAGTCTTGAACTTGGTGGTATCTGGGCTAGGAGTCCCAGGGCATGGGACTTGGGGAAAGAACCAGTTACTTCCTTTCACTTCCTGGGATAATGAGGTAATAAATTTCCCTGTCCTCCATGGGGGCTGACATGGGGGTGTCCTGTGGAGGCCTTGCCTTGTGACATGTCTCCTTTCTGCTCCAGAGAATGCTCAGGGGGCTGGGCAGAAGGAGCAGCAGTGGTCACCCAGAGGTTCACCCGGGCTGTGGGACAACATCTGCCAAGAAGACGACTATGGGCTGGTGGCCAACAAGAGGAGGTCCTACTCCTTCACCTCAGGTATGGCCCTGGTTTTGCTGTCACTGCCAGGAGATGGCACCACTGCCTCTGTCCCCACACACAGACAAGGGCAGATGTGATGCTTCTCCAGCACCCACTTGGTCTTACATACTTGTGCCCTGGGCTGCAGCCCTCCACTTGGAGAGGGCTCTCAGGGGCTGACAGGGCCTGCTGGCACCCTGCCCTCCCTGCTGACTGCTCCTTCTTGCAGCGACCTACCAGAAGATCACCCCTGTGGCCATGCCCAAGGAGGCAATGGAGGCCGGGAGCAACTACTCAGTTACACTGTATATAGGGGAGCAAGTGCCAGCCATGCCCCGGGCACGCTGTCACTCCTTTGTGGCCCGAACAGGAAGCCCCCGGGACACACTAGGGGAGAAGATGATGAGCCCACTTCGCCCCAAGAATAAATCTGTCTTCAAGAAGTTCTTCGGGAAGAAAGAGTGAGCCCCAGCCACAGGGGAAAAGGGCCCTAGCCTGCCTTTTATCTTCCTCTTTGAGTACCATCCTGGCGCACAGTCTCTGCTCCCAGCACCAGTTCACAGCTCGCTGCCTCTCCACAGGGGCGAGGCTGTAGCAAACGGCTCCACTTCAGCCAGCCCAGGGGCTCCACCATGCCCCAGCCACCACAACCCCTGGCTTCAGTCTGGTGCTGAGCACCCCTTCTACCCAGTGCATTCTTGGGGTCCTGCTGGCTCCCCAGGCATCCTGCCAACACACAGCCCAAGCAGAGGGGTGGATGATTGTTTTTATTAAAAAATAAATAGACGCTTAGTCTGAGAGCTTGTTCATCCAGCAGCACCCATCAATGCAGGAAGAAAGGGGCTCTGCACCGTGGTCCTTGCTAAGGAGTGAGGGGAGCTTCAGATGAGAAGGGCCCTGCAGTGGGGTTCAGTCTTGCTTGGGGGGAAGCCTAAGCCATCTGGTGCTTCTCACAAGTATGCTTTGTCCTGTGATTTGTCTGTGCCTGCACCCAGCCCAGCTAATCCCACAGGGCACCTGGGCCCCTTTTCCCTGCCATGGGAGCTCAGCAGGGAAATCACTACCTACAAAGTAAATCCTCCTGCCTGCACAGCCCTGCCAGGCCTTCCTCGCGCAGAATGGCTGCCAGCCCAGGTCACAGCAGGTGTATGCTGTGTGGCATAGAGGTGGCCAGGGAAGTGTGTCTGGACTCCCAGGGCTTCCTGCAGCCCAGATATTTTTGAAGTAACTTCACCAGGCCATGCTGGTTTCAGCTGCCCCAGTTCCTGCCTGTACTGGGAAGGGGAAAGAGCAGCTGGTACAACCCGCCTTGAGCATGTACCAACCCTGAGGGGAGAAGAGGAACTTTCCAGGGATGTGGGTAGCAGGGCCTCTCCCTGGCAGGCTGCAAGGCTCGGCTGTGCACACCACTCGCCTCCTCAAACACATTGTGGGGCTTAAAATAGAAGTTCTGGCTGCAGCCCAGCTCTGCAGTAAGGGCTGCGAGAAGAGAAATGCTCCCGCTTCTCTGTCTCCCTCACACAGTGTTCCTGGGGCTGGGGACAGGCAGTGAGGTGGAAGTGGGCATACCAGTATCATCAGTAGAGGGGCTTTCTCCATGTTCCCAGAGAGGTGTTGCTGTGTGGGCAGGGATGTGCTTTCTGTGCTCCCCCTGTGCATTCCCACCTTCCACTTGGCTCCATCACTCTTGCCTCTGACACCTGTTTTCCTCCAGCACCAAAGCTCAGCTGCCTGCACTTCCTTAATGGGAAGAGACCAGTGGGATGGGAGGGGACCAGGCCTGGCCAGGGCAGAGAAGAGGCCAAGGCTCAGCATTCTGGCTCTGTCCACACATACCAGGAGAGCAGCTGGTGGGCTGGTGCCAGTTCATTCCTGAGCAGCTGAGGGGCCCGGCAGCGGGGGCAGTGGGTGCAGGGTGCTCTACTGAAGGCCCCCATGCTGGCCCCAGGGGGTTGATGCTGACCCATGGTGGGGTGGGATCTCAGCAAGTGTCCTGCCATGATCCAAGTCCAGCACAGCAACATGGACTGACTTGTGTCACCAGAGAGATGACCCCATCCCTGGGATGATGCTGGCACTCACAGCACTGCTCTTGGTGCTCCCCTTGTGGGCTGTGTTGCTCCCCCAGAGTGGCTGTCCACTCACAGCCTCCCCTCTCTCCTTCCCCAAGCTGGCACTTGGCCCCACAGCTGACGAATCCCACTTGTAGTTCCTGTGGCAGAAGCCAATTTCCCCCCCCTGCTAATCTGCCCGTGCATGCAGCCTCCACCTGCTGAGCCAGCAGAAGCCGTGCTCAGCCAGCCCCAGCCAGCCCCAGGGCTCTGAAACCCACTCCAGCTGCAGAGCCTGTGGGGTGGCAAAGCCTCCACAACCTGGTTCTGCTGCTCTGGGAAACTCTGACCCTGCTTGGCTCCAGGCAGTGAGGAGGCTGCAGGTACCAGGAAAGCTGAGCCATCGAGGTAAGGGCAGCATGCAGGTGGGGAGGTGAGCAGAGCAAGAACTGTGCCTTGTTTCCCGGGGGAGCAGGAAGGGGTCTGGCTCTAATCCCCTCCACTGAGCCAAGGTCTTGTGCCCCATTTTGGCTGCTTGCTGCAAGGTCACCCTGCAGCCTGTGCCTCATGAGCTCTGTAGCCATCACACACTACCTCATTCCCCCATCCTGGGACGATGGAGGTTTGGGACTGAAGCTTTCTAGTCCCATAGCTGCAAGGAAGGTTCGGAGCCTGGCGCTGGTGCACGGGAGAGCAAAAGGGGGAGCAGCAGTGGTGGGACTGACGGCCAGCACCCTGCCCTCCTTGCCTGGGCAAATTGGCAGCACGCCGATGCCCCTCTCCCGAGGCAGGGACCCCCGGGGCAGGAGGGCCAGCCGCCTGCTCCAGGAGGAGGGGAAGCACTGGAAAAAGCCGTAGCACCGCGCAACCCTGTGCCGGGGCTGCGGCAGCGGGGCGAACGCCGCAGCATCCTTCTCGCTGGTGCGGACGCTGCAGCTGAGGCAGCGGGACAGAACGGGTTGAAAGGGGTGAGGACTCCAGGCTGCAGTGCCCCGAAGCTGAGGGCTGTCCCAGCCCGCCCGCGAGGTGCCCTTGGAGCGGCGGGCAGCGCTAGGACCCGGTGTGCCGCGGCCAGCAGTGCTGGCACCGGGTGTTGCGGGACGGGACCGGCGCCGCGGGAAGGAGCCGGCAGCGCCTGGGGAAACATGTAAGCGACGTGGCGGTGCCCTGGCTGCCACGGGAGGGGTGAGTGTTAGGGCGGACCGGGGCCCCCGGCAGCAGCGGCGGCACCTCGCGGGGAAGCCCTGGCACCCGTCCCGCTGCCGTGCGGGACAGCCGGGGCTGCAGGGGTGGCAGGCTGACCGAGCGCAGCTCCGCCCCCGGCACGCTCGGCCCGGCTCCTGCCGGTGCTGAGTCCTGCTGCCTTCCCTTCCCCTCCTGCTGCGGGCAGGGGTCCCGTCCCGGGATGACAATGGCATGGGGCAGCAAACGCCTTCTCTACTCTCCATACCCCTGCAAAGGCAGCGGGGGATGGTGTTTGGTTACTCGGCCCGTGGGGATGTCACTGCAGGGCTGACACGGCCATTGCTTACGGGCCCGGCACCTTCCTGTGTCAGTCCCAGCCTTCCGTGAGCACTGGCTTCCTCCCTGCCCCGCCAGTCACGTATGTTCCTGTATGGCCCCGGGGGTGCCTGCACCACAGGGAACACCACCAGCGAGCCCTTCACATTCCTGGAGGCCCTGGGGCTGTGCCACGGCCTGCCTCCCTGCCAGGGCTTCTTCTGCAGCCCCATCCACCTCTCAGAGGCCCTATGTCCCAGCAGCTGGGCACTCTCCCATGACCCTTTCTATTTGTAGGCTGACCGCTGGGAGCTTGCTCTCCGCCCTTGCACCTTTCCCTATGCAGCTCCTTTCTCCCCAGGCACCATTCCCTGGCTGCCCTCGGCGTGATTTGGCTTGGTACAGAGGTCCTGGCTGGCCTCAGAGTCCGAGGCATGGCCCCAGGCTTGTTTGTAGAACCCTGACCTCTCGTGCAGGGAGAGATGAGGGTGCAGGCAGAGTAGGATTCGTGGTATGACCCTTGACCCCACATCTGTGGTGCCTCTCAAGGTCAGGGTGCTGTTCTGCTGCCCCAGTAAAGGTCTTAATGCAAGAGATGAGAAAATAGGATCCCCATTACTGCTTGTTGTCCTTATTCCTCCAGTGCCGTGGTGCTGTCTGGGAAGGCAAGTAGAAGCTGCAATGGATGGGGAAATGTAGGGAGCAAGGGAAACTGGCACAGCTGGGTGGTAGGAGATAGTGAAACTCATCTGTTGTGGTCCTCAGGCTTCTGCAGGAAGATGATGTTGGATGCAGTGGAGGAGCACAGCCATGAGCTGCTGCTGGCCTGCTTGCACTGCACCAGCTATCCCATGCACAGACATACAACAAAGCCCCCACTCCCTGCCAGGGGTGGCCAGAGCATCCCTGAATGCAAGCTGGATGGCACTGGAAGCAGCAGGATGGGAGATACAGGCAGCAGGGGCAGAACAATCTGTCCTGCATCAGAGAGGGCAGCCCTGCCCCAAGCTATCATCAGCAACAAGCCACTCCAGGATTCTCTGGGAAGCTAGGCTTTTGTGGAGCTCTTTTCCTTCTTGAGAAGCCCGGATTTTTGCAGGAAGCCAAGCAATACCATGGCTGCAGATGCAAAGCAGGGCCAGCAGCAGCACTGCTGGACACTGCACATCAGCTCAAATCTGCCATGAAGCTTCCCAGCTCTTCAGTCCCAGGACACAGCACTAGCAAAAACCAGGTCAGACTTTTCCACCTGCTTGCACCCTCTGGAGATGTCAGATCCTGTGGAGACAGTTGAGCAAACAGGGAGTAGGTGATGTCTGCAGCCACTCCTCAGAGAAGGGCCTTTGTGGGAAGCCAGTCACCATGGTAGTGAGGGCTGTCTTTTGTCTTGGGTCTGGGCAGTTGGGTTAGAAGAGCAGGCTGTTTCCCCAGAGACTGAGTCCCTATCAGCTGAGTATGGATTCACAAAGTCAGCCTGAGGCCATGAGCTCCTAGGAAGGTAATGACAGGAGCCCCTCTTGCCCTGAGGCACTTGGCCCATGGCACAAAGGTGCTCCTGGATGCCTCATAGCTGAGGACCAAGGGGAGAAGCTGGCAAGCTGCCTTTGAGAAGTATGCTATGCTGACAAGGTACACTTCATGCCTTTCCCCATCCCTGTGAGATCCAGGGTTCTCAAAGGACCAGCCAGAACCTCTCTCTGTGGCCAACAGTTTAGCAGCCAAGCACAGCCCCACATGACACATATTCTGTTCAGAGTGACTGTCACTGGGTTGCGTCTTCATGTCATCCATCCTGACCCTGAAATCTGCTTCCTAACAGTATTCCTGCCCTTCTGCATGGTATGTTACCTACAGACAAACTGCTCCACTCCTTTAAACCACCTTCAAAAAAACAGTTTGAGCTTCTGCCCTCGGACTTCCCTGCTTACCCCCAGATTTCCTGGCTGCTGCTTGTCCCCCCACGGGTTAGCACAGCACACACAACAAGCCCACGCTTTGGGGTGCCTTGTACCACTGCACACTTGGCTCCCAGTGCTGGTGATGCCTGTGCCTGTGAATTGTCCCTACTGCAGCTCACTGCCTCCTCCTCCTCACACTGAGCCCAGCGCTCAGGCCTGTGTCTGCCCTTCCCTGGCCCCCAGCCTGAGGGGTGGCATGAGATACTTCCCCACACAGAATCCCGGACCCTCTCCCACCAGCCACCAGCTCCCCACTGCTGTGTGAACACCACTCCTGCACTTCCCGCTGCCCCCTCCGCTTTCCCACACTCGCTCCCTCATTCCGCGGAGCCGATTAAGGCCGTAGGCCGGCTAATTCCTTCCCCATGGGCTCCCCGTGCTGCCCGGTCACGGGAAGGAGGGGAAGGGGCCGCGGCTGCGCTCCGGGGACGCCGCCAGGGGGCAGCACCGGCTCGCGCGCCCCCTGCCGCCGCGTTTGGGGGTCCCCGCAGAGCGCTCGGGGGTCGCGCAGCTCTGCAGCGAGCACAGCGAGGGGCAGAAGCGACAGCCGCACCCCGGGGACAGCCAGACTCTGCCGGGCTCCCCCAGCAGCGTGGGCACGGGGCACTGCGGGCTCCCAGCAGGGTATCCCAGCCTCAGCGTGAGTGGTGCAGGACCCCCCGAGGGGTTCCTCCTCCCTGGTCCGTGTTAAGACGATCCTCTGCCCACGGGTGGACAGAGGTTTTCCAGAGGAGTTGAGGAAGGGAGGGCCGTCCCAGTGGTACTCCTGTGATCCACGACAGATGGGCTGCTGGTCATGGGTTCAGCTTGCCCTTCTTTTGATGTCCCATGGTTGCGCTCTGCCGAGTGGCCTGGGAACCGTGTCTCGGCTTGGGAACCCGCGAAAACATGACTGGCAAGGAGAGGAAATGATGAACGGCTGGTACTGTTGCAAGCTGTGGGAAAGGGTTCTCCTGGAGACCTCCCTGGGGGATGTTTGGGAGCATTCAGCCACAGCTTTGCCGTTGATTCGCCCAAGGGGGAAAGCATGACAGGATGGGCTTAGTCTCCAGACAGGATTTAGTCAGCCCTGCCAGACGTTTGCACAGAGCGGAATTCCTCCACGCCAGCCAGCAACTGTTGGGCCAGGAACAGACACAGCGCTGGCATGGCCGTGAGAGCTCTTGGGCCTGTGTTTAGAGCCCTCACCTCTGCAGGTGGCCATGTGCCATGGTCCCTGTGGTGCCAGTGGCCTCAGAGCCTTTCCAGGGAGCAGGCTAGCAGGGACAGCAGGAAGGAACCTTGGCTTTGCCCTGCCATATAGGATGGGCAGCCTCCAGCTGCAGCAGCACTCCCTGAGAGCCAAAGTATGACTCTTCCTGCTGCCACCAATCTGCCTTGAGAAGGCTGTTGGGGAGCCATGGCTTCAGGCTGTCCTTTGAGGCTGGGATTCACCCATTCTCCAGAAAGTCTTCTTCTGCCTTTTAGATGAGATCCAGAGAGCTGCTAGGCACCTTCCTCCACTGGGGTGTGGATGGGCTTTGCAGAGAGGGAGAAACAGGACCACACAGTGGCTGCCGTCCATCTTCCTTTTGCCAGGTTCCCCCATTCCCAGCAGCCCACAGCTCCCCTGTGGTGTTTTACGAGTGTGGCTGAGTGCCAGCCAGCTCCTTCTTTAATGGCTGTGCTCCACGTGGGAGACTGGTGCTGCCAGCTAAGGAGCAGGATGTGCCCCCGGCACCGCTTCAGTGGGCCAGATGACCTTGACTATAGTGTGGCTCTCTCTGCCTGTGCCAGCTCCATCCTCTGCCAAGGAGACCTGGTGTGACACCATGACAGGGTGACATTGGGTGCTTGGAGTGGCCCATTCCTCAGGACAATCATTTCTGAATGCCACAGAGTGTTCCTGCCTGTCTCCTCTAATATGGGTGGAAGCATGGACTGTGTGTCTTGAGTTTACCCAGGCCTCAGCTCAGGCCCTGGCAGGTGGAAACTGCGTGCTGTGGGGTAACATTTTACCCTTTGCTGGTGGCTGCACAGCTGTCACTCAGTAACTAGCCACAAAGCAGCTCTGCAGCTAATTGGTGTCGTTAGGCAGTATTTACTGCCTTAATGCTTGTAGGTCTAAGCAAATGGGTAGCTGGGCCTCAGGAGAGGGCAGGAGCAGTGCAGGGAGGGAGACAGAGGGATGAGGATGGAAGGGAGAGGGATTGCTCTGTGGAGGATTGCACGCAGGACGTGATAGGGATGGGAAACCTTTAGCAGTGGCTTAGGCAGGGTGGTTTGTGTGCCCCTAGCCTCCCAGCTGGGACAGCCCTGTGTCCCAGAAATGCTGCTGCTCCTCTGGGCACCAGGATGCCCCTCACCTTCAGCGGCCTGAGAGGATGCTGAAATTTAACTGGACCCCACTGTCCATGCCAGGCCTCAGGAGCCCTGTGGGCACCCCAGGCCCCTTGCTGAGCTGTGCTGCATCAGGGGACAATGAGTTTTGTTTCTGCCTGCCCAGCTGGAAAACACCCATTGCCCTGCCACTTCCACCAGGCTGGAGGCATGCTGGATGGAGGCCCTTCCTTGTCAGGTCTCCAGACGGTTTGCTCACCAGAGCTGTGAGTGCTTTAGGCGTAGCAGTGTCACCACATTGCATCGCAGAGCTACCAGTATGGGGGGGTGCTTAGCTTGGGGAGGTGGTGGAGCTGACTGGCAGCAGGTGCCTCCTCCCTCTCCCCTGCCTCTCCTTACAGGTTTTTTCTCTGTGCCTCCCCCTCTCCTGGCAGCGGGTTCTTGCTCCCTTCAGTCTGCTAGTGAAGAAATTACAGGCCTGACTTTATCCCAGCAGGTCAGGTTGCACGAGGAAGCAGAGTGACAACAGGGCACTAGAGGTCTGCATTGCGCCCTGCAATCGGTGACGTGCCAGCTGGATATCTGTGCCACAGGCAGAGCTCAGGAGGGTATTGCAGCCCACATTTTCTCCACCTCATCCCAGCCAGGTTCAGGCCATCAGGTGAGCATCACCTCTGCCCTGACACCTCAGCCCAAAACATGGGGGGTTACCATCAGGAGTCCTGCAAGCAACAACCAGAGAACATCTGACCCAAAAAAGGTCTGCCAGCAGCCCTTCAGCCAGGACCATGCTCTGGGGTCAGCCAGGACCAGCAAGGGAACAAAACTAAAATGGTCCCTGAGCCATTCGATGATCTTGGCAACAGGCTGAGATGCTTTTATGACTATCAAAGAATACAGGGTCACTGTAGTCTCATTATAACTCTATTCACAGGAGCTTGTAGTGTTTTTCCCCTCATGGGCTAGAAGGTTAATAACCTGCTGGCACTTCACAGAGGTCCAGCATCCTCTGTGTTTCCCTCCATTTGACTGATTAAAATGCCCCCTTCTTCCCCTTTCCCAATATGGCTGTGCTCTGCTGCCTTGTCACACGTGCAGAGAATCAGATACAGCTGCTAATTTGCTTGCCACTCCACTCCTGCCTGCCTGCTCTGCCTTTTAAACACACTGACTCTCTGTTCCTCTGCTCCGTGGCACCGAGGCTCTCTGAACTGAGCTGTCCATGCCTTTCTCTGAAATGGTGTGGGCAGCACCCAATGTAGGGAAACGCTGCAGCTGCAGGTCATGCATGTAAAGAGGAGCGTGTTTTGCAATGCAAAGGGGAGCTGGATAGCATGTAGTCCCTGACCTCAGCCCTGCTGCAGGCTGCTGGCTTCACCATGCCTCAGTTTCCCTTGCCTCTAGCACAGGCACTTTAGAGGGAAAAGGAGATCTCACTGCAGAGGAGGGCTGGTGGGTTAATTAATGTATGGTTGCAAAGTGCTTGCAAATCTCCAAGGAAAACGATCAACGTGGGTGCCAAGTGTAAAGGATTCTGGAAACGCTAAGTGCCTGCAAATGCTGGCTAGCTCTTCAGGGCCTAAAGCTCAAATGTTGCCCAAGAGGCACCAAAAATATTCCTTCAGCTCATGTGATGCATTATCCACTGCCTGGAATAAATCTCCCTTTTTGCTATTGCTTTCCAAACCAGCCGTTTGTTTGTTTTCCCATTTTGGATTTCATAGCTTTAGCTAAAGCAGGGAATTGCTACAAGGGGTGGGGGGAAAAAAGCAGCTTTTGTGAAAGGTTTGGCAGCAAGTATCTTTGAAGTGAGAGCACTTCGCCTGTTTGTTCTGCCTGTTACAAACTAGCTGTGAGCAGAGAGTACAAATTGGGCTCCAGGTGATGGTGACACACTAGCCTGCAGCGCACATTTGAGGTTTCAGAAGAAAACTCAAAGGCTGGGCAGCTTGAGCCCCATCAACATGTCCTGGGAAGCATGTTCATGGGACTCCCAGCCTTATATAAGGGAGAGACTTTGCTGGCTGCCGTCCTCCCTGAAAGCAGGGCTTTGCCTTCTCCCTTTGCTCTGGGGAGCGCAGCAATCTGCCAATAGCAGCAGTGTGTTTTGGCACCATGCTGCTGTTTTGGAGATGGAGAAACTGGGAATGCAGCAAGCCTCAGGGTCCCACTCGAGGCTCCTTTTTCTCTTTTTCCCAAATTACAGAGGGGAGAAACATCTAGCTCTGTGGGTTGTACAGTAGTGGGCCCACTACCAGTGCTGGGCAAAGCACAGCTGTGTCCAGCTTTAGAGCAGAAACTGTTTTCGTAGCTGTTTGCTTCTTCTAGGAGGTTTGTTTTTGTACACGCAGTGGTGAAGATGATAACATGAGTCACTTGTGAGCAGAGGACTTTGCAAAGGCACTGCACTCCATCAAGATGAAGCAGGGCAGCTTGGCCCTGCAGCAAGGACCCGTGTTTGTGGGGCAATAAATAAGTTGTCACCGGCTTTGCGATCTGTTACCTTCCTTTGCAGAGGAGGTGTCTCCCCCCGCGACTACTTGCTGCCATTGGCATTACTCAGCCCAAGGACCTGCAGCGCTTATGAGAGCAGACATGCTTCTTGAGAGGCTGAAGTGCCTCTCCTGAGAAGAGAACCTGGAGTGAAATGTCTACTGTCCTGCATCAGCCACAGTGGGATTTTAAAGGACACTCATGCTCTTCCAGCCTTAGCCTTCCTCATCCCCTGGTGTCTTGCTCACTCCAGGTCTCCTGTTTGCCCGAAAGAAGACATCATTAGACCCCGACCTGCAAGCTGGTGGTGGGTGGGTACGCAGGTCTGTGCAGAGAAGCAGCCAGCGGCCTGATCTGTACTTAGGAGCTGGAAGCTGCCTTCGTGCCTCCCCTTGGGTCCATCTGCTCGCCTCCTGTCTGCCTGTGGGTCATTGGTGGCTGGGACTCTGTTCATGCTAATGGATTTCAAACCCCCTGTCTCCAGTGAGAGACATCTCTGTTGAGAGATGATTCCAGTGCTTGAGGGAGTGGCTTTGCAGACAGAATCAGAGCTGTGAATTAGAGAACATTTAATCCTGTACTTTGGTGATGGTAAGTGTTATGCATCCTGCTGCTGAAAGCCTGGGGTGAGGCAGAGACTACACCCAGTCTGTCCTGAAGCGGAGACTTCCTGGAATAACCACTCAAAGGTAAATTTTGTGGTGTTTCTCCTCCCAACAATGGAGTCTGAGGCTATAATGATGCTGAGAGCCTTGTCCTGGCTTCTGAAAGCACAGTGGCAGTTTGGCTGGGCACTGCCAGTCTGGACCCTTTGCTCAAGTTCCTGGAGGAATTTATTTTCTCAGCTTTTAGTCTGACCTAAAGTTGGAGCTTATATAGAAAAATAAAATTGTAAAGATGCTCAAATTTTAGCTCATGCTGCCAAGCAGCGAGTGTGGACATCCTGAGGAGAAACATGGGGCCTGAGCTGCCATGGCATCAATGTCCCAGGTACTGCCAAGGTGACTTAAGGGGCTCTGGGGGTGACAGTGTGGCCCATCTCAAAGCTGGAGAGGACGTGATGTGAGATGCCAAAGGAGGCAGCCTTGCTTTTATATTTTGTTTGTTTTTTGCAGAGGAGACAGGAAAGACCAGGTGAGGCAAGGTGGGTAGAGGAGAGGTTTTGTCTCTGTTGCAGCTTAAGTAGAAGTCTTTCCAGATCAGAGTGGCTTAGGGAAAATGGGCTGAGGAAAGGCAGGCCCTTGGGTCCATCACTGCCTGGGAGATGCAGAAGGAGCTTTAATTGGAGATGAGAGCTTTTAAATTTAATTTTCTCTGATATGAATCTTACATTTAAGAAAAGAGCCTCCTGTTTTACTATCAGACAACATTGTTTCCTGCTCACTTCATGTTTTCAGTGCACCCTGTTATCTGACCTCAGAAGCCCTCGACAAATATCTACCAGGAGCACAGAGGGATGGATAGATCCAGCTGCAGAGTCTATTACCAAGCAGACCAGTGAAGAGGTCTCTTCCTGAGGGTGACCCTCCACAGTGTCATGGTTGTAGCTCAGAAAGCACTGGTAGCTGTCTCAGCCCTGTTCCCATTGACTTTTTCTTGGGCCTTAAGGACTTTTTGCTTACATGGCAATGTTTCGCAGGTCTATCTTAAAATACAAGCTTGGTGCTTGCATTCTGCAGGGAGATGTGTTAGAGATCATCATGCTGAAAGATCGTGAGGATGGGAATCTGCCAAAGCTTTTGGGAGTGTTTTAACTTCTGGTTTTAATTTCTACACCCAAAGTGATCACCATCTGCAGAGAATTTTCCAAGGTTGTTTATTAATGGAACAAATGTTTTCATGGTCAGGGCCTTTCATGCTGCAGGGACTTCCTGGTGCCATTGCCTGTGGCCACGCAGCATAGGTGAATGGAGAGAGCAAGGAGGGTCCTGTGCTTCCAGAGGAGGAACCTTTAAACACCCAGCTAACATAAAAAAAGATTTCTGCAGATGTTTTAACTGCACAGATATGAGGTTGAATTCAGGTGCACTCCCTTTTGCTGGAGGACAAAGTACCCTGAGGACTCTTGCAGTCTGCACTTAAGCTAAATAACAGGCTTTTATCACAGCAGAGTAGGTATCTATTCTGGAGAGATAGGAGCCTGGAGACGGCAGTCTGAAAAAACACATGCCTGCCCTTTGGATACTGCGTACACACGGTACTTAGATCCTGTGAATTTTTTAAATGTAAGAGGGCTCTACACTTTGCCTGCCACCCTGGGCAGTAGCACCACGATTACACAGTGCAAAAAGCAGTCATTTAATCCTACTTGTGACTTATAGAAACGCAAATGGTTTGGGTTGGAAGGAGCCTTAGTGATCATGCAGTTCCAATTCCGCTGCCATAGGCACTAGATCATTAATTCAAGACAGTTTTACATATATATATATGTGTGTGTGTGTGTGTATAGGTGTATATACACATATATATTTATATACATGTGTGCATGTATGTGTGCATATATATATACACATCCATGTATATATATATATAAATATGTATATATATTACACCCTTTAGTGGTGACTGCAGAAGAGAGCGTTTTTGTCTGGAGTAGAACTCAGCATGAGAGACAAGTGAGGGATCTAGTGAACAGGGCCAGTTCACACTCATTTCAGAGCCATGATTCAATGCATAGCTCCTTTTATAGTTATTTACTAATGTGTAGATATAGACCCAAATCCGCCGCTGGGTACAGCTCTGGAGTTAAACGGCGGGGTTTGCCCTCCCTCCGCCAAGAAGCTGCCGACCCGCGGGCCAGTGGGTTTCCCGCCAGCTGCGGGGCGTGGAGATGCGGTAGGCGCGGAAAGGGGGGGGAGCCAGGGGCGGGCAAGGCCGGGAGAAGGGGCGGCAGCAGGACGCGGGGCGGTGCGGACAGCGCGGCGCAGGTGGGTCCGTGCTGAGGTGCGCTCGGCTGCCCGCGCAGGGGTCGCGGTTCCTCTTGCCCGTCCTCTCCCGGCGCCGAGAGGGGACAGGGAGGGGGCGGGAGGCGGAAAACCCGCCGCCTCTCCCACGCGCGGACCGCGTGGCACTGAAGGCGGCAAAACAGCGGGGAGGAGTTTCCAGAGCGGGAGGGAGGAGGAAGTTTCCCATCCACACCGCGGAGAGAAGGCACTGGAGCCGGGGGGCAGCGGTGGGCGCCCGCGTTACAGGTATTGGCTCAAAGTTGCCGAGCTTTTGGCCATCCCGGCTCCCTCCGAGGCTCCTCGCGGCGTTTCAAGGCTGCCAGGTGCGTGGGTTCCTCTCCGGCAGCCCTTGGAGGGAGCCAGCGGGTGTTCCAAGCTCAGGACCCGGCGCCACAGAGTGGGGAGGGGCGGCGTGCGAGTCGCGGCTCGGCTTGGGGGTGTGCGGTTATGATGCATAGATGCTGCTTTTTGGGACGGGGGGCTTTCTTCCTTGCTACCTTGAACCGCAACGCCAAATCCCCTTCATAGTTACTGCCGCGGGGAGCGCATGTGGCTTTGGGGATGCTAAGTGGAGCGGCCAAGCATGTGGCTCTAGGGATGCGGAGTGCGGTGATGCTCAGATACTTGGGATGCAGGACTTATACAAGGGGTTTGTGCAGCGGTCCTCCGGCTTCAGAGATGCACATCCCTGCCAAGCTCTCTCCCATGTTCACGACAGTGTTTACCAGCACGCCGCAGTCGCCGGGTGTTGTAAGGACCCGCTGGCAGGTGCGTGGGCAGGGTGCCCTGTGCTGCTGGGTGAGAAGCAGGGCAGAGCCCCCTTGGGTGGCAGAAAAACTTCTGGGCCAGGTTTACTCCAGTTCCTGCTTAAGAAATGCTCCCGGTTGGCTCTCGGATGCTGTGGAAGATTTCAGTGAGTTTCTTTCCGTTCCTGAGCAAACGGTCGGTGTTGATGGAGAGCTTGGTCCAGGCAGGAGTGCCAAGAGCTCCTGTAGAACCCTTTTGTGCTGTTTTCCCCACCCCTGTAGTTAAATCTAAGCCTCACACTCGTGCTAGGTGCTAATACTGGCAGACCAACACAGTCCCTGCCTTTACTCACAGCACTCCTGTCTGCCTCTCGGGAATGGGCTGTGGAACTGTGGGCTGTGTGGGAAGGCAACAGCGGCCAAGCCCTAGAGCTGTGGGATCGCAGACAAGTAAGCCTGTATCCTTGATCCCCAAGACTAGGGGCTGCAAGAGGAATTTGTGCAGCTGTTGGCCACAGCTGGATGTGCTTCCCGGCTGCTCCAAAGCAGGAAGCAGCCAACTGGCCCCTCAGTTGCCTGTTGTGAGCAGACACAATTGAGAGACTTCTGTGACTGCCGACACAGGAAATCCCACTCCCTTTCTGCACCTCATCCCAGCTTGGTGGCATTGTTTCTGCTCATCAGCCTTGGCTGAACAGCCTCAGGCTCCTCCAAGCCTGCCTTCACTACAAAGCTATCTCAGGATGTGAATATGCAGGGATGCTTTTCTCTCAGGTTCACTGGTTGTCTGAGTGCAGCTTGTGGGCCATTGATAGTGTCAGTCCTGTGTTCCCTCCTTCTGCTCCTGCCATTGCCTTTCATTCCTGGAAAAGACAGGTAGGCTTGCTCTCAGCTCACCAAAAAAGTCTTCACAGAGCAAAGACACTTTCTGTTCAGCACCAAGGGCTTTACCATTGGACTCAGAAGATGGTTTCCTGTGTGACTGTTCCTTTGCAGCTAGCACAGACAAGAGGTGGGACCTATGCAGTGCCAGGTACCTGGAGTGAAGAGGATGAAGAAGTTCACTTCAGCCTGAATCAGCAAATGTAGGGCCAGCACACAGGGCAGTATGGCACCTCCGTCCTGCAGTTGTTCCTTTTCTCCTTTCCTCGCCGAGCTGTGTACTGGCATCAATTCTCCAGCATGGCATCCCTCTTCTCATCATCTTGGGCTGGGAGGTATTATTGAGCCTCTTCCTCTTTGAAGATGAGCCATGAGCTTTGTTCTTGCCCTGGCCTGACCTGTCTCATTCCTTGTGGTCTGGGGATAAGCCAGGGGACAGAGGAAAAGGCACCCGTTCATCCATTCCTGTGCTACACCTTGCTCACTCTGCTCAGCTTCATTCCCAGCTCCCCTTGCAGAGGCAGGGCTTGAGTACCAGCTCATCGGGACAGAGGGAGCCCAGGACCACCTGCATGCCCTGTCCAGGTGGGAAGGCACCAGCCATTGGCTTTGGAAAGCCAGTGGACAGCTTCTGATACTTTTTCTGGGACACATGTAGATCTTGGTTGTTTTTGTTCAGTGTAACATCCTAAGGAAGCTGCAAATCCCACTCTCATCAGCAAAGTGCTGTTTGCTTGTGGTCCTTGCCAGCTCTGTACTGACCCCACAGAGTAAACCTCGCTTACTTCCCTGCACCTTCCTGAGCCTCCCCAGGTCGAAGCTCTGTCCTGAGGCACCTGCCAGCCCAGCTCTGTGCTGCTGGGGCTGCAGGACTGCCAGCTTGCAAAGTATGCTAACTCATACTCAGCTGCCAGCAAGCTGAGGCACAGAGTGAGCAACAGGCATGTGCAGATGGGCAGGAGTCAGGGTTTTACCAGCCGCACAGCTATTAGGATTTGATAAGGCAGTGCAGTAAAAGCTAATTGTTTCCTAGGTTAACAGTATGCAAGATGTGGGAAGGGTAAAGAAGTATGCAGAGTAGGGGCAGACTCTGAGTGGGTTTGGTTACATTGAGATGTGTGGTCCAACAGGACCTACAGTGCCCAGCTGAGGCTGCAGCACAGTACTGCCCCAATCTCCCACTCCAGAATCTCTAGACCTGGTTGGGGGCCTGTACATGGGCTCTGGCATCCCCATTTGGGAGCAGAGCCATGATGCTGCATGAGAAACATGTTCAAGAATTGTTGCTCCTGGGAGGCAAGAAAAACTGTTCTATAGGAATAGCACTAACAGCCCTTTGTATCTTTATTGCTGATGGTGATAGTGTGAAGAACATCACTGTTTTGACTTTTTGATTTTGCTCTGGCTTGGAGCAGGCTTTTCCCTGGTCTCCCTGATCCCAGAGAAAGGGGAGGCTCAGATCTCTGGGTATATGTGGCTGTCATGCACCAACTGTGATACAAATTGGTGAGCCTGGCATTCTGGGTGCAGTGCTCAAGGCTGTCTTTCAGTCTCCTTGTTAAGATGTGGATCAGCATGGTGAGGATTCATCTCCAGGAGACCTGCTTTCCTTGGGGCCAAAGTCGGAGCAGAGACCTTTTGCCTGCCTGCTGGCTCCCACAAAAGAAATCAACAGGAAATCAGGCAGATTTCCGTAGAGCCTTCTTGCCTTCTTCCCACCACACGACTGCCAGTGAGATTTGCTTTAGTTCAGTTAATTTAGGACTTGTTTGATAGGAAGGCACCTTGCTGTGAAATTTCCAGTTGGAAATTCATGGAGTGAGCAGACCAGGAAGCTGCTGAGGGAGGAGGCAGGCAGGGGCAGGAGGTGAAGAGCAGGGCTGGGAGTGATGCATCTGGGTGTGGAGCAGCAGGAGGACTGGAGGGCCACGCAATCAGCCTCCTGCCTAGTAAGCAGCCAACTCCAGCCACATACTGAGGCTCAGTCATGGCAGCAGGACTGTCATCAGCCTTGCTGTGATGAGGGCAAGCCATCAACCTGAATGTGTACCAGCACCCCCAGAATAACACTGAAATGGCACCAGCCTCTTGCAAGTCTGCTGGAGAGAGGGGCATCCTACCTGGGCCAGCCTGCTTGGCTTCTCCCACTGCTGCCCAGGCTGCAGCTCTGAACATGGTCCTCACCCCTGCCTGGTTCATCATGCCCAGCACAGCCCCCCACTTAACACCATGCAGGAACAGGGAGCCAATTTACACCTGCAGCTGAGGGCTGGCTCACCTGGCTCAAGACAGTTAGGGCTTTGGAGTTTTACTACAGGTTTAACTCATAGACATGGCAAAAGCTCATGAGAGGAGCTCTCCTGTTTTAGTCTTGGGGATAACCCCTGGAGAACAGCTCAGGAAGGCAGGAGGAACTGGTGGCACATCTTGCTTCTCAATTCTGGCCAGGGCTCAGGGTTGAAAGTGATGCCAGCCTTATCTGCCTTTCCTGCTCTGCCCGCAACAGGCGTTGTCTTTTTGTGGTCTCAGGACCAAGTTGGAGGCAATTCCATTTTTTTATCCTCCCTCCGTGCTTTACCCTCAGCTCCCTGATGGTATTTGCTCAGGACTGGATCTCTGCCCTCACAGGGAGCCCACCACCGCAGGATGCACACAGCCCATCAGGGTCTGTAGATGTTGGGCTGTGGCTGAGGACTGCAGGGGTGGGTGGATCTCTGTGGCATCCTGAGGAGAGCAGGAGCATTATCCATTAACCACAGGAGGAGGCAGACCAACGGCAACACAATGAAGCTATTATGAAGCAACCCACCCTACCCTTCAGCTTCTCCTTCCCCTCTTCACACCCACTGCTCTGGCTACATAAGGCTGGTATGTCTGTGTGGTAAACCACATCAGGACATTGATCTGCCAGAGTGTTCCTGGATGAGGCTGTTACCCTGGAGGCAGTGGGTGCGGAGTGCCCAGGTGATGCAGGGCAGAATCCATGCCTTGGTGGGGGTGGGTGAGGGAGCTGCTGAATAGCTCCACATCCCCTGCCTGGGGTCTGCACCTGGGCTTCCTCCAAAAGTGGAGCCTTCAACCAGAGCCAATCCCAACATCAATAAATAGCCTGGCTTTTGATGTAGAAACATAGGTTGTCTGCTACCAGCTATCCCTCCCTTCCTTTCCCTTGGCTGAGGGGGATGCAGTGTGTCAGCAGGGATTGCTTCAGTGGGGCTCAGCTTCTGGGCTCTCTGTCACCCAGCATCACTGTGGAAGCACATTGGCATCCCAGCACGGTAAGACACCCAGGCAAACCCTGACAGGACACCCTGCTGGATGGCCAGCTCACCTCAACAGAGGCTACAGTAACCTTGGGACTCCCAGCAGGACATCTAGAGCTGCCCTCATCTCTGCTCCCCACATTAATCTGAGGGAAACTGGAAGGCTCTCGGAATCTGCAGGCCAGTGCCAGTGGCTGCAAAGTGCCGTTTCGACATGAGCAGAGCACTCAGTGGCTCTCATTCAGAGTTCTTCATGCTTCCTTGAGGCAGCCCTGGGGGTGTTCATGGTCCCCGACAGGCTAGGATATCATGGCTGTGGCATGCTGGGTGGTGGCTGGTTGCACAGATGTAGCAGCATAGGCTGGAATTTGGAGGGGATGTGACTTGCTCTTTCCCAGCTTGTGGTCAAGCTCGTTACTGTCGGTTGTGTGGGAGACTGTTTTGACGGGATTTGGGCAGACACAGCAGTGAGCTCCCCACCTCCTGTTTGTTCTCCCTGCCTGATCCTACTTGCATAAAGATTTTCCTGTTTGCCACGGTTTAGTCAAGGCCATTGCCAAGGGTGGGAGGTTTGGGCTCTGACTTAGTCTCTCCAAAGGAGGTGTCCGCCTTGAATCTTGCTTTGACTACACATGTGAGACCTTAGTCCTGCCAAGCTGTTTGGGAAAGCTGAGTTATTCAGGGAGGAGTGAAAAGGGTGTCAGAGATGGCACTTCCTCCCTGGGTGTTTATTCCAAGTTCTTTGCTTGCTCCGTGCCACTGATGGCATGCTGCCTCCTCGGCTTTCCATTCCTTGGACCACAGACTGTGTGCTGCCCACACAGCTCTTCTGTGTCTGCCACAGAGCAGGGATATGACAAACCCAGCTCTCAGCAGGCACCATTTTCCTCTCAGCCCCATTTAAAAGCAGCTGGAAAATGTACAGGCACGTGTAGCTCCTCAAGTCCCTCCAACTTCTGGGACTTGTAGGGACAGCTTTGCCCCACTGTTAGTAGATAGCTACAGCTTTGGAAGTGACTGGATTTGACATCCATCCCTTCTTCCTCCATTTGTTTCTGAGGATTGTGGGGTAAAGAGGGGTTTTGAGGTGAGGGAGTGACAGGCACTCCTGTCTCCTGAAGCAGAGCCATTGTATCCATTGTGAAATAGCTGCATTTAGCAGCTGAAGCCAGTTTGGAGTTTGCAAGATGCTGTGGCTGTCCAGGCAGTGAGCAGGATCTTGGCAGGACAGGCAGCTGGCAGAGAGACTTCATGGGACTGTGATGGATCCCAAAAATCTGTTTCTATGCTTACCATCCCTTTTCTTGGTAGGGCTGCAGACATTTCGTGCCAAAAGCAATGGTCAGCCAGGGTCCCTGCTCTGAGCTGGCCTACAAGTGAAAGGCCATTTTGGTTTGCAGGGACCCAAAATAGCCCATATATTTCTGTCCTGGCCACCGGGCACAGCTGACATGCAGAGGATGGAGCCAACCTCAATTCACTGAAGGCCAGTGGTGGTTGGTCGCTGTGTGTCTGCCCCAGCTTCTGCCAGGGGGCTGCTGCTCAGCTGAATTGCCCCTCCAGATTTTGGGAGCTGGGGAGGTGGTGACACCAGGGGAAAATTGTGTTGTTTTGGCTCTGGTTTCGCTTCTCTGTCCTCCACTAAATGGGAAGCAGCTGTGCAGCCTGGACCAGCCTCTGAAAAACTGAGAGGGGGCAAAATGGTCTCTGCCCTTGAGCCAGCCCCCCAGCAGGGCTGGCAACCTGCTGCAGGCCTTCTGCTGAATTGTCTGGGTGCAGGGGCAATACTTGCTTCATCCACCCCAGGGGGATGCTCTCCCCTCCTCTCTGGGGGCATCTCTCTTTGGATTTGGGCAGCTCTTGCCTCTTGAGGGTCCTGTCAGCTCTGCACCTGTGCATCTGGCTCCATACAGGAGGGATCCAGAGCTGGAAGGACAGCCTCTCTCCCAGCACGAGAAGGTGCTATGGGGTGCAGGAGGTGGCAGCAAGGCAGGGGGATGCTGCAGGCAGGTGCTCTTACTTCTGGTTGGCAGCCAGCTTTTCCTGTCCTTCCAGACACATCCCTGTCTTGGGGATGAACGAGTGGGCCTTGGACTCAGACTCTCCTGGGGGAAAGGAGCACCAATAAAGTACAGAGTGGGATTTGGTATAGGAGAGTGGTTGAGCTGAGCCCTCCGAGCGTCCTCTGTCAGGGGCTCTGTGCATGGAGGGGCTCCATGCATAGCTTGGGGAAGAATTTACAGGGACTTTTGAACTTGCCAGTGATTTCACAGCCCCTCCTACCTTGCCCCTCACTGCAGGACTGTTTTGAGGACCTCCTGGCTGGAATGTAAGCTGTTCTCATCCTTTTCCAGACCCTCAACTGCAGGTTTCTCCACGCTCAGCTCCCTTATGTTATTCCTGACCTGACCCCTTCCTGGGTCTGAGCTCAGTCCTCAGGAACACAAAGCAATGAAGGAGGAATCATCTCTCTATGTCCCAGCACCAGTGGCTGGTGGCCTACCCAGGCAGTGACCTCGAGGTAGCCATGTGTTGCTGATAGATAAAACCCTCCCAAGCCCAGGAGAAGGTAGGGTGTGCAGAAACATTATTACCTGTCTTTCCACAGTCCATGGGATTCTATCCCCTGAGTTTCTCTGCTTGCATTCACTAAGTCCTTATTTTTAGAATTCTCTGGCTATGATTTGCTCTTGTCCTGTTTTGTTGTGTGCTTCCTCTTTACATATCTTACCTTCACTCCTTTCAGCTGCAGACATGGAGGGGAAATGGGGACATGGTCCTGTAGGCTCAGCCCATCCCTCTGATTGCTTTGCTGCTTGAGGTGTGGCTGACCGAGATACCATCTGGGCACGCAAAGGCAGGGATTCCTTCTGAGCAAGCCCTAGTGTGACTGGGGAAAAAGTACTATAGCAAAAGAGGTGCATCAGGCAGCCATGCCTCAGGGGATCTTACCACCTAACTGGGTGGAAGTAAGGAGTTTCATCTGCCTGTGGGAGAGCCAGGCTGCAGGCAGGCAGGAGCCAGAACAGTGCCTTGTGCTGTGGCACGTTTGGGATTGCTTTTGTCTCTTGTGCATGGCTGTCCTGGCATGGCGTGTGCCTGTGCCACCACTGAATCAAGCCTCTGGCCTCCTCCATGCAAGGAGGACCCGCTCCCAGCTTGGGTCTGCCTCTGGCTGCTCCTTGTGCTCCCAAATGATTTTTACATTAAAGGTGTCCAGTTGTTCTCCACAGGGGTCCTGTAATGTTTTCTCCATTTGGAAATGGAAACTTGGCTTCCTCCCATTGTCCTTCTTCCCGCTGCAGCCCTCAGATCGATCCGAGGGAAGCACTCCTTCCCGCAGCACCCCCTCCCTGCGGCCCCGAGGCAGCACCTCCACTGGCCACTGATGCCCCTGAGTCCCTTGGACAAGTCCTGTGGACATGGGCTGTGAGGGTCTGCCAGCTGCAGAGGGTGCAGGGAGAGGATGAAGCTCTGGGTGAGGCATTCCCAAGCTCTCCCCAAACCCATGGTGGTCCCACAGGAAACCATGGACAGGTGTCATGAGCTTGGTGTGAGATTCTGTGTATGCCCATAGTGGGTCACCCTCTGCCCTTCCCCATCTCCCTGCATCTTCTGGAGGTGCTGAAAGCTGCCTGGAAGCACTGTCCGGGTTCTGGAGGTTTCTGCAGTTGCATTGAGTGGAACCCTGAGCAAATCCCTCCCTCTGCCCTTGGGACAAAGCGTCTTTATTTTTCTAAGTTTCCAAAAACTGGAATCTGAACCTAGCCCTGGAAAAACGTGCCTACTTTCACAGCCTCCAAAGAAGCAGGTCAGGGTTGTGGCTTGGAAGAGATGGTCTTTTTCCCTGGGAAGAGTGGCCTGAGTTGGTGCCATCAGGGAAACCACCTTCTCAGCAGAGCCCCTGTGAATCCTGTCTCTGCAAACAGGTTCCTGAGATCAGCTTATCTCTCCTCTGACGCCTGCTCAAAAATTATGTCCCTCCCTTAGCTCCTGCCCGCCCCACACCCCCTTCCTGCCTCAGGCACTGTATCTCCTCCTGCACCCCAAAACCACCAGCCTTGGACCAGGCAACTGCTCCAATATTTGCAGGGCTTTTCCTGTCTCTCCCAAGGCTGCATCATCCCTGCAGTCCTGTGGCCTGAAGTGACAAGGAGAAAAGGGCTTCGACCACCCTGCCCTTCTGGTAAGCTTGCTGGGACATTTCAATGTCCCCCTGCAGCATTCGATGGAATGCTGGGCAGGAGAACCCGTCTCTGCTCCAGGGGGTTGTATGGGTGCCTGGAGGGTTTTTTCTGGCCAGGGATGAAGCTGTACCTGGATTTGGGCACTCATCATGTGCTGAGGAGGGAGGTGTGGGGGGTATTATGAGCCTGCCATTGCTAAGGCCCCCTCAATGGTGTTTGGCCAGTGATATGTGAGAGCTGGAAACCCACTCAGCAGTCCTGGTGAGGATCTGGATGCCTAGGCTTCATGGAACTCAGTAATGGTTGGAAGAGTCCCAGCTGTGTCACCTGGGGTAGTTTTTGGGCTGGCTTTGCCCCATCACTGCCCTTTCCTTGGTGGGAAGCCCTCTGAGGACAGTACTGGAGTTCCACTGGACCCTAGGGAATTTGCTGCCTGACCAGATCTCTTTACCTGCCAGGGGCAAGGGCCCCCAGGGAGCCTCTCAGGGCTCCTTGAACTCTCCAGATAAGGGACTTTGGGTCTGGCTGGTGTGTGCAGTTCAAAACACACCATTTCAAAACACACCGCAGGGCTGCCCCCTGCGCCACCTGGCAGCCGAGATAACAGCGGTGCTGGGAGTGAGGTCAGTATCCACGGCTTCTGCTCTGCAGAGTGTTTGCGTGGTGGCTGCTAGTGCTGCAAGCCCGAAGGCAGACGAGGTCTAGAGCTGCCTCTCCTTTTGTCCCTGGAGGAGTGAAGGCAACCAGGTGAAGCAGGTCAGAAACATTGCCCAGGGACCTTCGCTCTGCGGGGTGAGGGCACTGCACAAGGTGCCTTTCAAGAGGGTTTTTTTTGTCAGCCAAGCCCTGGCAATGCAGATGAATTTGTCTGCAGACAGCAAGGTAAGGGAGAAAGCAGAAATACCCCCCTTCTGCTCACCTGCTAAGCCCCCTCCTCAGGATGCAGGCACAGAGCAGTGCTGTGGGAACAGAGGGCACTACAAGGCTGTTTGCTGAGAGGCAGAAAGGAGAAGAAGAAGAATAGGAAGTGCTATCAGGTCATGGAAACTGCTCACAAAGCACCCCAAGAGTAGGAAACCTGCAGCAGGCCATTGGAGGGATTGGAGATCAGAGGAAGAGAGGCCATAGCAGAAAAGCCTTTGCCTCTCTGGCAAAGCTTTTGGTTTGAAGCTTTTGCCTCTTTGTTTGCTTCACAAGAGCCTGAGCAGTTTCTTCCACCTTCTTTTGAGGGGGCTCTGCAGAATATTTGCAGAGGAAAGGTTATAAAAGAAAGGGAAAAAGCAACTAGTGGCTTGGGCCACGCAGTGTCCCCCTGAAGAAAAGGGAGGGTGAAGCAGCTGGTTGTCACGTGTGGCCTCTAGTCATTCTCAACTGCCCCAGCCCTCAGGGACTGGGAGGGGCAAAAGATGTGACGTTCATTTCTAAGAAGGGCAGGAGGGAATTTCAGGGAATAGCTGACCTCTAAATCTGCTGTGTGTCCTGAGAGTCTGTGCAGGGACAGGGACCATGGGCAAGTGGGGAATCGCCTGCCAAGGGGTCTCCAGGATTGTAGCAGCACTTCCTAGGGGCTCTGGGCTCATAGTGCCCACGCTGCTTCCCAAGACGAGTGCAAATCAGCTTTCAGCCCAGATTTTAAGGGAACTTGCTGGTCAAGAGAGGAGGTCCTCACATGGCTCCATAATTAGTAAGAAAACAGGAAGGACGGTGTAGGAGTCAGCAGTCAATTTTTGCCGTGAAAAGAGATCTCTAGGTTTGTCCCATGTTTTTTCAACACACTCGTGAGTGACCTGGAAAAGGGAATGAGCAATAAGATGACAGAGTTTTGCTGAGGTGATTAGATTACTCAGGTTCACTGGGACAAGTGTCAGCTAGGAAAGAGTACTGACAATTACAACAGCAGGCAGTAGGCAGATGAAATTCAGTTTAGATAAATATCAAGTGATAGACAAGGCAGAGAGGGAGGGAGAGAGGAGGCCCCAAATCCACAAACAAGATTATGTACTAAGCTGGCCATTCACAGCAAGGCCTGGAGCTATTTCAGTTATCTGGATGTGCATAAAAACACACATCAAATCATCTTTGTGAGTGACAAAATAGAAACAAAGTGGGAAATCCTTGTGCCACTCTTCAAATTGGTGTCTCACCCCTGCCAGTCCCTGTATGTCCCAGCACCAGCATCTCTAGAAGAGTTGAGGAGAACCAGGGGAAGGTTTGGAGGAAAGCAATAAGGAGGACTGAAGGCGTGGAGCCATGCCTGGATGACTAAGTGAGCTAGAATTTCTGTTTGGAAAATGTGCTGTTGGGTGGATACAATCCAGGTCTGTAAAACCGCCACTTCAATGTTCATCCACCCTTTGATGTCGAGGGCAAAGGAGCCCTGGACAAGGTCCTGTGTGCGAGAAGAGCTGCTGCCCCCTCTCAGAAGCTCCCAAGTTAAAGGGGGAAGCAGGATTTCACAGAAGTGAAACCCACTGTGGGCTACAATGCACATGAACGGCATGTCCATTCCAGCTCAGAGGCTGGGGAACAGTTCAGGAGTTACTCTATGCGTGTGTCACTTTTACCTTTTCCTGGCATCTGCTTTTTCCTCTGTTGGAGACAAGCCTTTGAGCCAGATAGGCCTCTGCTTTGATCCAAGGTACCCGCCTGCCCTTATTTTAGGAGGGCTTCCATTTATCTCAGCACCACGGTAATGGTGCATAACTGCACACAGTCATTCATCTTGTGAAATACAAGCATGTGCCTCACAGCTGGTGGCTGAAGGTGGAAGCGGGCAGAACGCTGCCCAGGAGGCTGATTCCTTGGACACTGGCACAAGGTAGGAGAATCCATGAGCAGCATGGTCAGAGTTCATTTCACGAAACGGGCAGCCTTGGAGTGTTTCCCATCCTTCAGCAGATTCGTGGCCTCCAGAGCTTCATGTGACTTACATCCCTGTGCTGAGCTTGTTCTGTGCCCGCAGATAAACTTTGAGGGTCCTCCGAATCAGTCTTCCTTCCGGGAGTGGGTAAACAGATGTACCAGTGGGTAAGCAGATGTAGAGGATGGGGTGAAGGCTGGTGAGGCAACTGGTCCTGTCGTGTCTTGGCCATGCTTGGAGGAAGTACTGACCTTATTGCTGCAATGGTGTCAGGAGGACATGAGGTGCTTGCCATTGAGTGTGCTGGCAACCCTTTGGCTAGGGACAGCAAGGACACTGCTACGCTTGGTGTGGTGTAAAGGGCTTTTTAAAGAGCTGGTGTTTCTGGGTATAAACCCATAGCATGCCTACATGGCACCATGGAATTGCTCTTGAATGGGAAGCCAAGCATGCACTGTGCTCACCTTCAGCGAAGGCAGCAGGAACAGGGGAAAAGGGGATGCATGGAAGGGGAGAGATGGGTAAGTCCAAATCTGGGTGACAAACGTCTGCCTGCAGGTGTGGCTGTCCTGCAGTGCAGGTTTTTCTGCTGTGGTTAGGCGGTTTTGGTGACAGCTGGCTCTGCTGTCAGCTCCCAAGGCTTGCCTGGTAATGGGACTGCGCGTGGCCCAATACCGCAGGTGTCAGCATCTGTCATGGCCTTTGTGTGTAATGAATGGGCAATTAAAATTGTGCCATCTCTTGTTTGTACCTGCTTAGAGGTGCTAGTCTGTGGTTTGTTAAACCCACTCCTTGTGATCTTTTTCCTTCCACTTACACATTGCTTTTGTGGGGATAAGACAAACTGCTGTATGCCCAGGATCAAAAGGGATGTCCTTACACCAAGGCCCCACATTACTCCTCCCTTTCCCTGTCCTTTAGAATGTGCAACCACCAAGCTGGTGGCTTGGCTAAACACTAGCAGACTCCTCTGGGAGGTGGTTAGAGCTGCACTGCACCAGCTGGAGAGGTGGCATCTGTTCCCATGTCCCATAGGGGAGGGCTGCTCTCCCCCAGTGGGAGTGAGGCTTCCACCTGTTGCTGGTGTTGGTTCATGTGTCCTTTTCTGTTTCAGAGTTGTTTGTAACAGCCAGTGGCTGGAAGTGTTTCCTGCTGTAATGACTGCTGACCCGTGCACCCTTTGGCAGGCACTGTCTCTTTGTGGAAAAAATTAGGAGGCACTTAGCAAAGTGAGATGGAAAACAAACAGAGCAGAGTAGGGCTGGCAGTGCCTGCCAAGGAGGCTGGGCTCCCGACGCAGGGATGTGGGCACGCTCTGGGCGGAAGCAGGAGGTGGTGGGAAAGCAACAGCATGCCAGAATGCCCTGCTCCTGCGCCCCCCGAGTCCTGCTCCCAGCTCCCACTGTCTCCTCCTCAACGCCCCCAGCTCCTGCCATCTCCTTCACAGCACACTTCCCTTCCTCTCTTCTCTGGATGCCTGGGCAGTGTGTGGTACCACACACGGGCTGTGTGCCAGCTGTGGTACCTGATACCTCTTCTCCTTTTTCATGGATGCCGCTAGACCCCCAGGGCTCCAGCCCTGGTGACTTGAGCCTAGGCCTGGCACTCACCCCTGACAGCGGGGGGGGGGGGAGGGGTGTGTTTGGAAACAGGGGAAGACTACCTTCAAATACTCTGAACACGAGGCTTGCCCTGGCTCTGTCCTCTCTCCCCAGGTATGTCAGTGGGATCAGTCCCTGTTTCTTGGGACACCAATGTGACCTGGTGGGGATTGGAAGGAGGGCCAAGGGCATGACTGGGCAAGGGGCAGCATGTTGTGGGCTTGCTGAGGACATACTGGGGGCACTGGGTTTCTCCTGCCTGTTTTGGGTTGAGATCTTTGCCTGGAGAGAAGCAGTGGCCTTAGTGGGGTTTCTGTGTGCGAAGCGGTAGCTGTTGTGCTTGCAGATTACTCCGCTAGTTCCAGGTTAGGGCTCGAGGTGTCTCTTCCCCAGAAGTACTGGCAGGCTGCCGTGAGGGGATTTTGGGATGTTTTTTCTGGAAGCTTGGATGGCTCACTTGGACAAGGCAGGAGCTGTCATGCCCCCAGGCTGTCTGTGTGGAAAGGGAGGGGAGCGGTGCTGCAGATGGCTCCGACATTAACAGGGTGGCACCTGCTGCGTTGGCAGGGCTCTGATCCCATGCAGGCATATTGTTGTCCTGCTCTGGCTTTCCCAAGCATCCAAGGGGCTTCCCAAATTTCTCTCCGCATCCTGCCGGCTATGTTTTGGTTCCATAATAACTCAGGCTCCCCAGCCTGCAGGACTCCATGGTGGGAGGAGGCGATCTGTGCCCAGAACCACACGGGCACCTGTGCCAGGGGACGGGCTGCGCTGTGCAGGGGCTGGCAGGGACTACAGATTCCAGCATGCTGCTGGCTGCCTCCTCCTCCTCCTCCGCCCCACCTGGCAGGGCGCAGGCAGGGATGCTGCAGGCGGCGGCAGAGCGGGCAGCCGGGGGGCATGTCCCGGGAGGCCCGGCGACACAGCGCTGGCAGCCCCACTACAGGTGAAGCCCTGGGAGGAGTGCGGGAGCACCCCGTGCTGCGCCACCCGGACTGGAAAAGCACAAGGCAGGCCTGCGGCTTCTCCAGGGCCGATAATCCCGCTCTGCCCTGGGGAGAGGGGGGACTGGGGAGGGAAGGTGCCTTCTCGGAGCTCTGGAGACTGCATCGGCCGGTAGAGTGATACCTGAGTGGTGCAGGTGCTCAGCAGGTGGTGATGGGAAAAAGGAGTGGTGGGCGCCTGGGAGGGGACAGCAGTGCCAGGAACGCCCTTGGCTTTTCAAGGTGACTCAGGAAAGGGCTGCGAAAGCCCCAGGAAAGCGGAATTGAAAATGGGGGATTTGCTTGGTTCAGGTCGGAGAGGCTGCTGAATTAAATGTGTCTTTTGTGTTGCCAAGCCTCGGGCATTGGAGGAAGGTGGGAAGGGCAGGGGGGACAGATACAGCCCACTGTGCACATGTTTCTCTCACAGCCCCAGGATTGGGGGCATAGAGCTGCAGGCTCTTAAATCCCTTAAGAGCCTGCTGTGAGCAGCTGGGCAGCCAGCATGAGCAGCCTGGACATCTCAGGAAAGCAGTTTCGTTTTGGAGGGAAGGCTTGGTGTGCCCAACCAGCAGAATAAGGCTATGTATCACAGCCTCTCGGCTGAAGGAATCTGAGTTGCAGGTTTCTGAAACTGTTGTGCTGTGCTCTCATCACTTGCTGGGTTGGTGTTTGGCTCCCAGTACTGTGGAGCACTTAGCCAGCAGCATGGATTGGGGTTAAAACCAGCACTGCCCCTGCCTGGCTTGTGTCCCTCACTCCCATAAAAGCTTCTGTTTGTTTTCCAGACGGAGAGCAGTGACAAGACTTGCTGGGACCTGTGCTGACTCTTGCCACACAAGATGACAGCAAGGGACGGGCCTCAAGATAGGTAATGGCAGGTTCTGATGTAGGTATGGGAGCACATCCAGGATACCAGGAGGTGTGGGAGGACAAGGGAACCCAGCATTTGGGGGGACCCCCTCTCCTGCATGCTCATTGTCTTACTGAGCTGTCCCTTTTCTCTCAGCTTTTCTATAGCAAATAGGCTGTAAACAGTCCCTTGTGCCGGGATATGCCTGGGAAGCCTGACTCCCTCCCAGATCTGGTGCCACATGCTAGGGCGTATCTGGGTGCCACATGCTAGGGCGTAGCCAATCTCCCCCTGCCTTCCAACCCTCCTGGTTAGGGCGTCCCGTGGTCCCTCTGCAGTGCCACATCTCTTCCAGCAGCCCAGGCTAGTAGGGGCAGAAAAATAAACATCATCCTCCCTTTTCCTCCTGATGCCTCCTGCTGTGGAGTCAGGGACAGTCAGAAGTGATGCCTCTCCCCTGCCCTGCCCAGCATCTCCTCCAGACCTCTCTGTTGTCTCCACAGGTACAAGGCTGTCTGGCTGATCTTCTTTATCCTGGGCCTGGGAACACTGCTGCCGTGGAATTTCTTTATGACTGCCAGGGAGGTGAGGGTTTCCCTCTTGCTGTTGTCCATTACACTAATTTTCCCCTGTCGTGCTGAAGGACCATGGTGCAGGTGTGTCAGCAAGGCACAGCATAGAGCTTCTGTGTTTGCACACAGAGAACACAAGCATGTGTGACCTGGGTGGGATGAGTGGCACTGAGGCAGCAGCAGGGATGAGCACAGTTCTGGAGGAAGGATGAGGGTGGTCTGGGTGTGTATAGGGGGAGGCCTTGCAGAATCTCAGCCTCACCAGGCTCTTTCCCTTATAGTATTTCATCAGCCGCCTTAAGGACCCAGAGGACATGAGCCACATCAGGAACCAGACCTCCAAACCCTCCTACCTGCAGTCCGTGTTTGACAACTTCATGACTCTCTGTGCCATGGTGCCCCTCCTCATCTTCACCTGCCTCAATTCCTTCATCCACCAGCGGTGAGCCTTGCCCTATTCTTGCCCCTGCCAGCCTCCACAGGACTGCCCAGCCCTGGCCTGTCCTCCTGCCCCAGCACTCAGACAGGCCGCAGCCCATTCAGTCAGGTCAAAGGCAAAACACCTGTCTCCTGTCCTAGGGTTTAGCCGGGATTCCTACAGGATAGTTTGGTCCCAGCCTCACAGGCTTTTGGAGGGCTGGGTTTTCCTCACTGAGACCCTCTTTTATAGGATTTCCCAGCAGATCCGCATCTCAGGCAGCCTGGTGGCCATTGGGCTCGTGTTTTTAGTCACTGCAATCATGGTGAAAGTCCCCATGGAGCCTCTTCCCTTCTTCATCTTTACTATGATCAGCATTGTCTTCATCAACTGTGAGTGAAGCAGGGCAGGGAAGGAAGGGGGCACAGCCCCATGGCTCATGCTGATCCCTCTGGGAGAAAGGCATGAACCTCTGCGTGGAAGAGCCAAGGAGGGGGGGGACTTGCCTTGCCTTGCAGGGCAGAGACCTTGGCTCCCTGCAGAAGTTTAATCCATCCTTGCCATTGGTTTCTCATTTCTGCATATCTTTCCCCTTCACAGCTTTTGGCGCTATTCTCCAGGGCAGCGTCTTTGGGCTGGCAGGGCTCCTGCCTGCCAGCTACACAGCCCCCATCATGAGTGGGCAAGGCTTGGCGGGCACCTTTGCTGCTTTGGCGATGATCTTCAGCATAGCCAGTGAGTAATCCCTGTCCTGCAGGTGATGCGGTGTTCCCAGAGCACTGCTGTCACAGGATGTGCTGGGGTCATGCTGCAGGGTTGCGTGGGACACAGCAGCAGGGCCTCACTCCTCTCAGCCCTCATCATCATCTTCATTTTTCCCCCATCTCTCTCCTCCTGTGCCTTCAGTTGGCGCCCAGCAACCTGAGAGCTTCATCGGTTACTTCACCACGGCCTGTGTGGCGATCGTACTGGCAATCTTCTCCTACATCATGCTGCCTCGCATGGTGAGACTGTTGTCCTGGTGGGGAAGGGTGTGGGGACATGAGACCTTTGGACCTCCCAGGACAAGGACTGTGGCCCACTAGTATCCCAGCCTTGGCTCCTACCAGCCCCCACCTCCTCTGTCAGGCCAAGCTCTCCTGTGTCCTGAGAGAGCACTCCAAGATACTTCTCACCTCAAATATCCCAGTAAGAATACAATACAGATAGTGGAGTGTCTGAGTCCGTAGGAGAGCAGGAAAGCATCATTATTGGACATAAGTGAAAGGAATAGTTTGCCCATATTGCTGTTGCCACACAGACCCTGCAAGCCTTGTTTCTGCGTGCATGAATGAGTCCTCCACGCTGTCTCTCTGCAGGATTTCTTTCGATACTACTCCATGAAGGACAAGACAGAGTACCGTGTGTACAATGCAGAGCTGGAGACCAAGAGAGACCTGATTAAGAAAGGTAAGGGGCTGAGAGGAGGAAAAGAAAGGGAAAAGAAAAAGAGCTGAAAGAAAGAACTGAATTAGATCTCAGCTTTCTGGGGTCTGCTATGACTTACATATGTCTCTCCATGCAGACGAGAATGGAATGGAGCAGAATAACTCAAAGATCATCCCTATCCACAACCCTGATGAGAAGCCCTCTGTTGTTGCTATTTTTAAGAAGGTCTGTGTGTTGCCAGCAAGCCCTGCCCTGTCCTTCCTTTCAGGATGGGCAAAGGTGTAGGAAAGCATGAGGAGAGGAGATCAGCCCTGCACTGGTCTCTTGCCTTGTGTTTGGTACGAGCATCTTTCTCTCATCTGCCTAGCTCTGGGTCATGGCTCTTTGTGTCTGCTTCGTCTTCACTGTCACCATTGGCGTCTTTCCTGCCATCACAGCTAAGGTGTCCACTGTCCTCGGAGAGGGAAACAGATGGGGTAAGTGTGCCAGGGATGGGGTGAAATAGGAGAAAACTGAGGACAAGGTAAGTGGGCTTGAAGTAGTAAGTATGTGTGGTGGGATGACCCTGGCCAGATGCCAGGTGCCCACCAAAGCCGCTTCAAAACTCTCTACAGCTGGACAGGGGAGAGAAAATATGATGAGAGACTCCTGGATTGAGATAAGGACAGTGAGGGATTACTCACCAATTACTGTCACAGGAAAAACAGACTCAGCTTGGGGAAAATTAATTTAGTTTATTACCAATCAAATCAGAACAGGATAATGAGAAATAAAAAACCCAAAATCTTAAAACACCTTCCACCCCTCCCCTCCCTTCTTTTCTTCCAAGGCTTAACTATAGTCACGATTTCTTTGCCTCCTTCACCTGCAGCAGTGCAGGGAGACAGGGAATGAGGATTGTGGTCAATTCATGACACATTTTCTCTGCCGCTGCTTCCTCCTCAGGGGGAAGACACCTCCCAGTCTTCCCTTGCTCCACCATGGGGATCCTACCATGAGAGAGTCTTCCATGAACTCCAATATGAGTCCCATGGGCTATAGTTCTTTATGAACTGCTCCAATCTGGGGCCTTTCAAAGGCATGGAGTCCTTCAGGAAGAGACTGCTCCAGTGTGGGTCTGCTGCAGGATCACAAGTCCTGCCAGCAAATCTGCATCAGCATGGGGTCTTCCACAGGCCGCAGTTGGATATTTGCTCTACTATGGACCTCCATGGGCTACAGGGGGCTAGCTTACCTCACTGTGGTGTGCACCAAGGGCTGCATGGGAATTTCTTCTCTGACACCTGGAGTGCCTTCTCCCCTTCCTTTTCCACTAGCTGTGGTGTCTGCAGAACTGTTTTGCTCACACATTCTCACTTCTCTCTCTGACTGCAATTGCAAATGTTGGGTTTTTTTCCCCTTCTTAAATATGTTATTCCATAGGCACTACCACTGTTATCGATGGGCTTAGCCTTGGCCAGCAGTGGGTCTTGGAGCCAGTTGGCATTGGCTCTGTCAGACATGGGGGAAGCTTCTGGCCACTTCTGACAAGCTGCCCTTGTAGCTCCCATGCTACCAAAAACCTTGCCACATAAACCCAATACAGTATGCCTGAAGGGAAGAGGAAACCACTGGGCATGGTGGTTTGGATGCAAACACCAACCTGGCTGTGAGACCATTTCAGGCCTTAGTGGGAAATTGAGAAGACATAGACCTGAAAGAGTTTCCATGCAATTGGCATGAGGGGTGCAGGTGGCATGCTGGGCTTGTCACTGACGTTCTCCCCTTTCTGCAGGTCTCTACTTCATTCCTGTCTCCTGCTTCCTGCTCTTTAATGTCTTTGACTGGACGGGACGGAGTCTCACTGCCCTCTTCACGTGGGTAAGTATGGGGCAGGGAGCAAATGCCCAGGCAGTCTCTGTTCTCAGGTCCCTCAGCCATGGCTTTCACTGGGGCTGCCATCTGTGGCTTGGAGCAGGAAGGAGGTGCAAACCTGACTCCTGCTTTAAGTCCTAAGCAGAGATTTATGGGTCAGAGCCGAGAACCACAGTGTTGTTATGTCCTCCCACCTCTCTTTCAGCATGGCTTGGATGAAGTTGCCTCCTCCATTTCAGCCTCTTTGTAAACAAACCTTCACTCCAGCTATGCAAACAGCGAGACAGGATGGCGACAGGGGAACAGGGTGAAAGACAGGGCAGCCCAAAATAAAACCTTTGGCCTCAGCACAGGACACAGCTCTTTTAAAGACCCTTGTCATGGGAGCAGGGCAGAGCCATGCCATGTGGGTCACAGAGCTGTCCCCTGCCACATCCCTTGCTTTCATCTCCCCAGGCTGGGCGAGGAAGGGGGCTGTCCTGTCTGAGTCTCTTCCTGCCCCTTCACTCACCCTCCAAGCACCGTTTCCCCCATATTGTTCAGGCTGTTTGTTTAGAGAAGCTCTCCAGGACCATGTGCCATGGGATCTGCCCAGGCCTGACCTCCCCACAGCCTGGAGCTGCTTCTTCCCTGGCCATCACTGCTGGCTGCCCTCGGCCTTGGCCATGAGCCGCCTTGCCTGGCGTCCAGGCCACAGCCTCCATAGTGGGATGACCCAGCAGGAGACATTTCCAAAACAAGGCTGTGTGGAAAGTCTGACTGCATGTGGTTTGGGCCTCATTTCCCTGGTTGGGGCCCCGCTCACTCCTTTTCTCCTCAAACAAGAGAGGCATCTATTTTCATCAGTTTGCCCCAGGGATACAGCAGCTGGCCTAACCTCAGCTTCCTCCTGTGCTCCTGAAGTGTTCTGTGGCCACGCCAGTCCAGCAGCTTCCAAAGCATTTGGGGGTCTCTCCTGACCTCAGAGCAGTGAGTCCTGTCATCTGCAACCCTGATACCTCACTGAGAGGACCCCAGACAGAACTAGGCACATCTCGTGCCAAGGGCTGCCTTGGTCCCAGCTACAGGGACAACACAGCAGGAAGGTGTCTCTTTGTGCCAGCCTCAGTTGTCCAAGAACTCTGGTAGGATCTGAGGAGACTGTAACTTGGTCCAGGACCTTCCCACCACATTCCAAAACCGCCCCAGCATAATCCCTTTCCCAGATTGCTGGATCTTGCTCTGCTTGGCTGGGAGATGGCGTAGGAGGCTGAAGAGCTGGTTAAGGCCCAGTTTGCCAGCACTTAGGTGCCAGAGGGGATTTACCTCAGCCAGCCTTGTCCTGCACGATTGTTCACTGCATGAGTATGTGCGAGGCTCTCCTGCCTGCGTGCCCAGCAAGGGCTTAGCAATCATCCCCAAGTCCAGCTCAGTATTTTAGCTCTAGTGCTGCTGCTCTCCAAGCCATCTGAGACAGGGCTTTCAGACCTAGTAGAAGTTCCTTAACACAGAAGGTGGTGATGCCAAGGTTTGTTGCAGCAGAGGAAGTCTCTCAGCAACTTTTCCATCTCAGTGTCTCCTTTGCAGCCCTGACACAGTAGGGACAGGCTCTGTATAGCCCCTGCTGGCATGCCATGGTATGGGGAATGCCCAGCTCTCTGCTGCTCAGCCACGGTATGGGGAATGCCCAGTTCTCTGCTGCTCAGCCACCTGTGTTTTTCTCCCAGCCCGGGAAGGATAGCTGCCTCCTGCCAGTGATGGTGGTCCTCCGTGTCATCTTTGTCCCTCTTTTCATGCTGTGCAATGTGCAACCCCGTCACTACCTGCCTGTGGTGTTCTCTCATGATGCCTGGTACATCGTCTTCATGATCATCTTCTCCATCTCCAATGGCTACCTGGCCAGCCTCTGCATGTGCTTCGGGCCCAAGTGAGTAGGAGCTGGGGATGAGGGAAGGGTTGATTACACCCCCAGATGACAGTCCTGGCATCTGGAGAAGGGACTGCAGGCACAGAATGGAATTGGCACTACTCCCGTTGTCCCATCTCCCAGGCTTGTGCCTCCATATCTTAGAGGGATGAGGAAGCTATTTGGGCTCTTCATTTTCTCCACTTGCCACTCAGGGAAAGGGACCAGATGCGGTGGGGATCTGGAGGGGAGCAAAGTGTGGCATAGCAGGGTTAGCAACCCTGCCCAGTACAGGTGGCATGAGGAGCGCAGCTGGGGCTCATCCAGGTGGGATGCAGTGCACGGGGACAGGAGCCAGAGAGGGGTATTCCTGGTGACAGGAGCTTCAGGTTGCCTGCCTGATGTGCTTCTTTGTAAGTCCACAGTGTAGAGACAGGCTCTTGGAGCCAAGGTGGATTTGCTTTTGCTGTTCCTCTGCTGCAGAGGAGCCTCTCATCTCCACTGAACAGGAGGGCATGGGGCATGCATCCTGAGAATGGATCTGACACCTGTATCTCCCCTAGGAAAGTGCTTGTGCATGAAGCAGAGACAGCTGGAGCCGTCATGGCATTTTTCCTGTCGCTGGGCTTGGCCCTAGGAGCTGCCATCTCCTTCCTGTTCCGAATTCTCATCTAGCAGAGGCACACAGAGGGTGCAGGGACACCAAGAGATGGCTCCGCATCCTCCTCCGAGGCCCTGGACACCTCAGCACTGTGGGAAAGTAACACCTCATGCCTGTCCCTGCCAAATCACACTGCCACAGCAGACATTACACCCAGGGACGGTTCCACTCCTGCAGGGTTGGCCTGGCTCCTGCCACGCTCGGTTGTGTGATGCCTTCAGGCCTACGTGCCTTCTCCTTCCCCATGCTGTGTGTGTTGTAAGACCCCCGGGATCTGAAAGAGGTCCAGCTGCCTCCCACACTGCATAACTTCCCTGACTCAAGGCCAAAAGCCATTTTTAGCCTTTTCTCTCTGACGGAGTGGAAGGCTGGTATCCAGTGTTACTGTTTCTCTTGTCCTTGTCCCCAAGGCACCAAGGGACTTGCTCTCCTATCCTCTCTTCCAGGGTGCCTGGAAACACCCCATACCCCCTGTCCTGCTGGTAAGACTTGTGAGTAGAGAAAAGAGCCCCAGCCTGCCTCGCTATCCCTGCTCTCCGCTAGACGCACATCCCCTGTGCAGTGGTATCCCAGGGGCATAGACATCTGTGTCCTGCCCACATAAAAACCCAATACCATGGCCAGGCTGAGGAAGGAGGAGATCTCCACACCCCACCGTCTCCCCTTCTCCTTGGCTCCGTTCCCTTTTGCTTTTTTTGGTGATTCTGACATTGATTTTTTTCAGCCTCTTGGTTGTGTGACAGGAGATCCCACTGTGGGCTGCAAAAAGAGGCAGCAACTCCCTTCCCACCAAGGCTAAAGGGGGAGGCCTCACCTCTCCCTTGGCTTTCCTGTCCCTTGTCTGTGTAAGTGTGTCTGTACAGTTGCCATTTTCTATAAAAAGACCAAAACGCTCCTTAGGGTTTGTGTGTGTCTCCATCGCCACAGGGAAGAGGGGCTGTGGAGGTGCAAGGGCTTAGGGGTGAGCAGCACCAGCATTTCCTGAGCATCCTGGGGTGCTCTGTAGCCAGAATCAGATGTGGAACTGGTGTGTGCATCGCCTGCACAGACAGGCCCAGCTACAAGGACACAGCCAGCATGGGAGATCATTGAACTAACAGAATTACTGAATGGTTTGTGTTGGAAGGGACCTTAAAGATCATCAAGTTCCAGGGACAGGCGATTTGCGGAATAAAGACTCTATATCCAATAAGGTTATAGAGAGGTTAAGTTTATTCAAGGCTGGGGTGCATGAGGGATGGCTCCTCCAAAAACATGCACACCTGGTCGAGTTAACAACTTGTTTATATGCAAGTAAGTTATACATATTCATTCTTCATGCATAAACAATATTTTCTTAGAAAAGGCAGGGTTATTATAGTGAGTTCTAAGAACTGATTTCCATCTTCTCCGCCCCATGCACCTCCTTCTTGCGCCTGCACCTTTCCTCTTGGTAATTAGGGGCAGGGGTCTTCTGGTGGTCTTTGGGGATGAAGTTCATAGTCTTCACATGTCCTTTTTACTTTTGGCTTAAAACTGCCCCAGACCGGATCTGCTGACAACTGTAACTGGTCTAATTGGCGAATTTCTCTGATTATCCTGTTCTTTTGACATATCTTCTGATTTATCTTTGTTTCATATGGTGTCCAGTCTATTTTAGTTAGTACAAGAAATCCCTAAGGCCCCTTAGTTCAGAAGCTTCAAGGACAGGTCCTACACATCTGTACCTTATGATTTTTGCCATATGGTAAGCTACTTTATATAAAGTGATTTTTATAATAACTATTAAGCAAATTCTATGATAGATGTATTGATTAATAACATCAATCAATAAGGATAAGTCCCTCCAATCACAGGGGCACCTTTCACTAGACCAGGTAGCTCAGAACTCCATCCAGCCTTGCCTTGAACACCTCCAGGGATGGGGCATGCACAACTTTGCTGGACAACCTGTTCCAGTGCCTCACCACTTTCACAGTAAACAATTTTTTCCCTAATATCTAATCTAAACCTACTCAAAGTTTAAATCCATTCTCCCTGTCCTGTCACTACATGTCCTTATAAAAAGTCCTTCTCTGTCCCTTCAGGTATTGGAAGGCCGCAATTACATCACTCCAAAGCCTTCTCTTCTCCAGGCTGAACACTTCCAATTCTCTCAGCCTTTCCTTGTAGGAGAGGGGCTCCATCTCTCTAATTATCTTGGTATTCCTCCTCTGGACTCAGTCCAACAGGTCCAGGTCCTTCCTGTGCAGGGACCCCAGAGATGGATGCAGTGCTCCAGGTAAGGTCTCATGAGAGAGGAGCAGAGGGGCAGAATCACTTTCCTTAACCTGCTGGCTATGCTGGCTTTGATGCAGCCCAGGACACAGTTGGCTTTCTGGGCTGCAAGTCCACATTGCTGGCTCATGTTCAGCCTCTCGTCGACCAGTACCCCCAGGGATGCTGCCCTCAGGGTACACCAAGGGACCACTGGCACCTCTGGTAAGAAGATTCCCCTGCACGTTCTGGTGTGCAGTGACCTGCAGCACACCCACCTGGGAGCTTTCCTTGCACCTGTGAACAGCCAGAGTGCCACCTCCTGCTCCTGGCGGGGAACTACACCAGCCTGACAGCAGACCATCCCCTCCATCTGGCCCACATAATTCACAGCCGTCAGCTCCTTGGCACCTCCAGGTACCACAACCGGGCTCAGATCCCCTCATCCTACCCACACATCTTCCTTCGCTGGTCAGGCCCATGTGCCACAGCCTCAAAACAGAATCACGGAATCACAGGATGGGTCAGGTTGGAATGGACCACAGTGAGTCACCTCCCTGCTCAGTCAGGGTCACCCTAGAGCAAATTGCACAGGATTGCATCCAGATGGTTCCCGAGTATCTCCAGTGAGGGAGACTCCACAGCCTCTCTGGACAATCTGTTCCTGTGCTTGATCACCTTCACAATGAAGGAGTTTCTCCTCATGTTCAGGTGGAACTTCCTGCGCATCAGTTTCTGCCCGTTGCCTCTTGTCCTATTGCTTGGCACCACTAAAAAGAGCCTAGCTCCATCCTCTTGGCACCCTTCTTTCAAATATTTATATATATACAGTGATCAGGTCCCCTCTCCCTCAGTCGTCTCCTCTGGAGGCTGAACAGGCCCAGCTCCGTCAGTCTCTCCTCACAAGAGGGGCCCTTGAGTACCCTCATCTTTGTTGCCCTCCGCTTGTACCAAGGAGCCCAGAACTGAACACAGGACTCCAGATACAGTGATAAGACTTATCCTTTCACTTCCCTTAGACACTAGAAAAACAGACTATCCAAATTAGTTTGCAACGAGGACACGGCGCTGCCATGTGCTCCACCCCTGACACTTCCCGTCCCCTCCATCTTGTCCCCTCCCTCCTCATGCGCTAGGCCCCTAGTACACTGAGCCCCAGGACAGCGGAGCCACATGGCCCGCGGCCTGGCGGGGAGGTGCTGGATGAAGCCGGGGCACTGCGAGCGCCGTTCTCTGCCTAGACCCGAAGCCGAGGACGGCACCGCCGTGCCCTCTGCGGAACGCTCTGGAAGTGCCCCTGCACCGTTCAGCACCGGCGCCTGCGTTCGGCGCGCAAAGTAGTCCCTCCCTAGGTTTCCCGCCGTCCCTCTCGCGGCGCTCAGAGGGCCGCGGACGGCGGCACCGGGACCCTCCAAGCGCCGCGGCGAGGGGCGGGGGGGAGCCCCGGCCGGGATTCCGCACGGCAGCGCCACGAAGCTGAGCACTGCGCCCCCGCCCCCACCATGGCCGCCGATAAAGGGCAATGCAGATGCCGCCCATACTCCATGCACCTGCGGCGCGCTGACAGGGGTCCCTTTAAGGCGGAAGGATATGGTGTGCGGTGGCTACTCCGCTCCGCGACCATAAAGTGAGGCCGGCGGAAGCTGCGCTCTTTTAGCCGGTCCGTGAGGCCAGAGACGGTGAGGGCAGAGCGGCGCGGGGGGAACCGGGCCCGGTGCCGCCGCCCTCCCCCTGGTGCTAATGGCCTGTGCTTGCCTTGCAGATGCCCGAGAAAGTGCAGCATGAGGAGGAAGATGCGGAGACCTTCGCCTTCCAGGCGGAGATCGCCCAGCTCATGTCGCTCATCATCAACACCTTCTATTCCAACAAGGAAATCTTCCTGAGGGAGCTCATCTCCAATGCCTCCGACGTGAGCCCGGGCGGGGGGTGGGCTCCTTCCTCTGCTGGGGGGCTCGGGGAGCGGGCTGGTGCCCTGCCGGGGGGTGTCCAGTGAGAGGCCGGGTCCTGGGTGTCCTGCGAGGCCATGGCGACCATCCCCCTCTCCTCTAGGCCCTGGATAAGATCCGCTATGAGAGCCTGACGGACCCCTCAAAGCTGGACAGTGGGAAGGATCTCAAGATTGACATCATCCCCAATCCCCGGGACCGCACGTTGATCCTGGTGGACACTGGCATTGGAATGACAAAAGCGGATCTCATCAACAATCTGGGCACTATCGCCAAATCTGGGACCAAAGCCTTCATGGAAGCCCTGCAGGTGGGTTGCCTTTAGTTGCATGGGTTCCCTGAGGCCTGGGCCACAGGCTTGCGCTGGTGTACGGATACAAAGGAATAAATAAATAATGAAAAGGCCTTGCTACCTTGTTTGCTGTGGGAGCTGTTTGCCTACCCGAGTGTGCTTCTCTACCTTTCCAGCAGCAGGGAGGAGCTGTGGGTAGGGCTGGCTGCCTGTTGGCACTTGCTTGTTTTTTTCTCTGTGCTGACCCAGTTCTTCGCTGCTGTGACTTAGTGGCAGACATTTCCTATCACTTCAGTGGGCTTACTAGTTGCTGTCTGTTTTCACAGGCTGGTGCAGACATCTCCATGATTGGACAGTTCGGTGTGGGTTTCTATTCTGCCTATCTGGTGGCAGAGAAGGTGGTTGTCATTACCAAGCACAATGACGATGAGCAGTATGCTTGGGAGTCATCAGCTGGGGGCTCCTTCACTGTCCGAACTGACCATGGTACGTATTGTACAAAAAAACCATACATTTTTCTGCCAGAAGCACCCCTTTTCCTGGTGCTCCCTAGAGCTGTGCTGCATTGTCAGTTACACTGGTTGTTTTTGATATCCTGTAACAAATTTGCTGATGACACCAAGTTGGGAGGGAGTCTCGACCTCCTGGAAGGCAGGAGGGCTCTGCAGAGGGACCTGGATAGATTTGAGAGATGGGCTGATTCCAGTGGGATGAGGTTTAACAAGGCCAAGTTCTGGGTCCTGCAGTTTGGCCACAACAACCCCCTGCAGTGCTACAGGCTGGGCACAGAGTGGCTGGAGAGCAGCCAGGCAGAAAGGGACCTGGGGATACCAATTGTCAGGAAGCTCATCACGAGCCAACAGTGTGGCCAAGAAGGCCAATGGGATCCTGTCCTGTATCAAAAATAGTGTGGCCAGCAGGACCAGGGCAGTGATCCTTCCCCTGTACTCTGCATTGGTGAGGCCACTCCTTGAGTACTGTGTTCAGTTCTGGGCCCCTCAGTTCAGGAAAGTTATTGAGGGGCTGGAGCAGGTCCAGAGAAGAGCAACAAGACTGGTGAAGGGACCGGAGCACAAGCCCTATGGGGAGAGGCTGAGGGAGCTGGGGTTGTTTAGCCTGGAGAAGAGGAGGCTCAGAGGTGACCTCAGCACTGTCTAGAACTACCTGAAGAGAAGTTTTGCCAGGTGGGGGTTGGTCCCTTTTTCCAGGCACTCAGCAATAGGGCAAGGGGGCAGGGGCTCAAGCTCTGCCAGGGGAAGTTTAAGTTGGAGATCAGAAAAAAATTCTTTCCAGAGAGACTAACCAGGCATTGGAATGGCCTGACAAGAGAGGTGGTGGATTCCCCATCCTAGGAGGTTTTTAAACTGAGATTGGGCGTGGCACTGAGTGCCATGATCTAGTAAACAGGCTGGAGTGGACCAAGGGTTGGACTTGATGATCTCGGAGGTCTTTTCCAACCCAATCGATTCTATGATTCTGTGATTTAGGCTGAAGGACCTGGTCGCACTTACTCTCTGCCCTTGAATGCTATGTGCTGAAGTGCTAACGTTTCTCTCCCCACACTGCAGGTGAACCCATTGGACGTGGCACCAAAGTGATCCTGTACTTGAAGGAGGACCAGACAGAGTACTTGGAGGAGCGTCGTGTCAAAGAAGTGGTGAAGAAGCACTCCCAGTTCATTGGCTACCCTATCACACTCTATGTATGTAAGGAAAGGACTGTGGGGACCCACTGGAAAGCTGGAGGCAGGGGTGGGTGATGTTGGGAACAGAAGCCCAGAGTACACTCTCTTGTTCCCTTCTGCAGTTCTTGGCTGGTGGGTATTAAGCAGTGGTGCTTCCAGTTTCTGTGAGCAGTGGTGATTTGAGGCTGGGGGGTTTTTGGAGGTGAAGGAGGTGGGTATGCAGCCATGCTTTTGGCCTTTGATCTGTACAGCTGGAGGTCAATTAACCAGCCACAGAGGAAGGAGGGTTTCTTGCTGCTTGTGTCATCCTCACAGATGGAGCTTTGGGTTGCTCAAGGAGGGACTTGGGGGGGTTGGTTCCAAGAGAAGCTTTGGTTTCAGATGTTGGATTTGTTGGCCCTTGGAGGACACCCATTTTTCTCATCAGGAGCAAAAGGAATTCTGGTAACACTTGAGGCTAAAGCTGAGTATTTCTTGTCCCTTTCTCCACAGCTAGAGAAGGAACGTGACAAAGAGATCAGTGATGACGAGGCAGAGGAAGAGAAAGATGAGAAGGAAGAGTCAGTGTCCAAAAATGAGGAGAAACCCAAAATTGAGGATGTGGGCTCTGATGATGAGGAGGAGGGAGACAAAGGCAAGAAGAAAAAGATGAAGAAAATCAAGGAGAAATACATTGATCAGGAGGAGCTGAACAAGACCAAACCAATTTGGACCCGCAACCCTGATGACATCACCCAGGAGGAGTATGGCGAGTTCTACAAAAGCCTCACCAATGACTGGGAGGACCATTTGGCAGTCAAGGTGAGTGCTGGACTACCCTGGCTTCTGGGGAGAGGCAGAGGGTCCTGTTCCAGCCCATACTGAGAGCCACCACATGGTTGTGCCTCTGTGGTACTGAGGGCTGCCAGGCCACTTGGTGATGTGGCAGCCTGCACTGTGACTACCATGCAGGTGGAGGGGTTGGTAGTGCTTGCGAGCAGGACAGGAGGATGTTGGGCCTCAGAAGCATGACTCCTCTGTTCAAGCCTGCTGAATCCAGAGAACCTTGGCACCTAGGAGACAGTGGGGCTGAGAAGGGGGAAGCACAGGTCACTTGGGTGCTAGAGACCCTGCTATACCCCCTGCCAGCCTCAGTGCTGAGGAACAGCAGTTCAGCCTCTCTACAGTGGGTGCTGGGGGAAGGGCTAGAAGTGAAGCACCCCAGCACCTGTTTCTTTCCTGGCTCCACAGCACTTCTCCGTGGAAGGGCAGCTGGAGTTCAGGGCCCTGCTTTTCATCCCACGCCGTGCCCCTTTTGACCTATTTGAGAACAAGAAGAAGAAGAACAACATTAAGCTGTATGTGAGACGTGTCTTCATCATGGACAGCTGTGATGAGCTCATCCCTGAGTACCTGAGTAAGAGCCTCCTGGTGTGGAGCTGGGACCCCCACTGCTGGTGTGGTACTGCTCCCAGTATAGAGGTGTTGGATGAGGCACTAGCTGGTGTGGGTGCACAGCAGTCAGTGTTTTAGCACTTTCTCTCCTGTGTTGAAGCTCAGAATCCTTAACCTGATATGCGTTTTAATTTCTCTTACTCAGACTTCATCCGGGGTGTTGTGGACTCAGAGGACCTGCCTCTGAACATCTCTCGTGAGATGCTTCAACAGAGCAAGATCCTCAAGGTGATCCGCAAAAACATTGTGAAGAAATGCTTGGAGCTCTTCTCTGAGCTGGCAGAGGACAAAGAGAACTACAAGAAATTTTATGATGCCTTTTCCAAGAATCTAAAGGTGAGCTAGGCATGCTGCACCTGGAGGAGGGAGGGGCCTGTGACCCATTTGCCTAAGGAGCAGTCTTGTCCCTGTGCCATGTCTCCTCTGCATAGATGTTGGGATAAAGGGAGGGGGTTTTGTGAGTGCCTCAGAGAGTCTTTGTCGGCAGCTGTCCCCTCCTGGTGCCCCAAGCCGAACATTGAAATGATCAGGAGATGGGCTGAGATGGGTGTACGTCAGGGGTGGGGGCCTAGTGCATCCAGGTCTCATCCTGGAGTCTTCATGGATCTTTTCTGCCCCCAGCTGGGCATCCATGAGGACTCAACCAACCGAAAGCGCCTTTCAGAGCTGCTGCGTTACCACACGTCCCATTCAGGTGATGAAGTGACTTCGCTTTCAGAGTATGTGTCTCATATGAAGGAAAACCAGAAGAGTATCTACTACATCACAGGTGAGCCAGAGCTCCTGTAAGCCCTAATGAGGTGGAGGGAGGTTACCTGCCTACTAGTGCTAACTTAAAACTTTTCCTGCTGTCTTTAGCAGTCCATCCCTAGGAGTTGGGGAAAGGCCACAAGGCCTAGAGCCCTGGATGCTGCCAGTTTCACATTAGAGGTTCCAAGTGACTGATGGTATTTGTTCTGCTGTAACCAGCTCTTACATCCCGGTGACATTTGATTTCAACTTTCCACAAACACAGGGGAGAGTAAGGAGCAGGTTGCCAACTCAGCCTTTGTGGAGCGTGTGCGGAAGCGTGGCTTTGAGGTCGTGTACATGACAGAGCCCATTGACGAGTACTGTGTGCAGCAGCTCAAGGAGTTTGATGGCAAGACCCTGGTATCAGTAACCAAAGAAGGGCTGGAGCTGCCTGAGGATGAGGAGGAGAAAAAGAAGATGGAGGAGAGCAAGGCCAAGTTTGAGAATCTCTGCAAACTTATGAAGGAGATCTTGGACAAGAAGGTGGAGAAGGTGAGATGGCCAGGGAGCTCAGCCCTGGCTGAAGGGAGGGGATCCTCCATGCTGCAGGCAAGGGCCCCAGCTCAATGCATGCCTCTCATCTCCTGCAGAGGAGCCGCTAAAGGAGACTGGAGGTCCCAGCATGCACCATCTTGCTCTAAGCAGCCAGGCTGCAGGCGAGGGGCACTGACCCAAATACGTGCATTGATGGGAGAGGGTAAGTGTGGGAAACATACAATGGGTGCTCAAAATGCAGGCCGAGCTGTCCATACTACTCAGTGTAGCAGTCCTGGAACTGCTTGGAAGATCTCTGCTTGTTTTGGGGTGTCCCCAGGTGAACTTGGGACAAAGACTTTGGGCTATCGTATATGCTGTGGCTGGGGCCCACTCTGAGCATATGGGGACCTTGCTCAGCTAACCCTTGACTACATTTGCAGGTCACTGTCTCAAACCGGCTGGTCTCGTCTCCCTGCTGTATCGTCACCAGCACCTATGGTTGGACAGCCAACATGGAGCGCATCATGAAGGCTCAGGCGCTGCGGGACAACTCTACCATGGGATATATGATGGCCAAGAAGCACCTGGAGATCAACCCTGACCACCCAATTGTGGAAACCCTCCGCCAGAAGGCTGATGCTGACAAGAATGACAAAGCTGTCAAAGATCTGGTGGTACTGCTCTTCGAGACGGCTCTGCTGTCCTCTGGTTTCTCCCTGGAAGATCCCCAGACTCACTCCAACCGCATCTACAGGATGATCAAACTGGGGCTTGGTAAGTATCCATGCAGCTTCTCAGGGCTGGAGCAGGTCCTGACAGCAGGTTAACTGGTCAGGCTAGTGTGTAACTGTCTTGTGGCCAAGAGAGGCCAGTAAGTGAGACATACTGGTGTTATGTGTGGAACTGGCTGCATACATGAGGTGGCCAGGGACAAATGGAAGCATGGAACAAAGTACTTTAGGATGACTCATGGCTCTTAAATGGACTGTCCTGTCTTCCACAAGCCCTGGAGCCACCACCAGGCTGTTCAGATCACAAGCTGAGGCTTTTTATCTCTTCAGAGTGAATGTCAAAAAGTCTTGTGGGTGACGTGACCCATCTGGTATAACAGCTTGTGCTTGCACCCAGCCTTTTTCTTCTATTCGCTATTTAGCTACAAATGTAAATTAGGAAGTACTGTGGCTTGGCACAACTAAGGTAGTAACTCCTTTACTGCCTCTTCTCAGTAGGAGTAGGGTCTTGCATTACTCAAGCTGTGCAGGTACATGGTCTGTATAGTAATACAACTTTCTGTTCAGAGTATGCTGAAATACCTGCAGTGTTGGAAATTAAGTAGCTTTAGAGTCTTGCAACTGCTTTAGTTGACTGGATTTATTGTGTTTGTCCCAAAAGAAATGCTTATGTTGTAAACCACATTCACATCACTATTTTGTGGTGTTGAGTGACAAGTCCTTTGTTGTTAACCTCTGCTGGCTAAGGAGTGTCCTCCAACGGCATAGGTAGTATCTATACACTCGTGCAGATGTTACTGGGAATATGATAGAGGATTAGTGCTGTTGTTGACAATAATTTAATAATGGGGACTTGTGTTCTATTGGTTTTCAGCATGGAGGAGACTGAGGGGTGATCTCATTGCAGTCTGCAGTTTCCCCCCAAGGGGAAGAAGAGGGGTAGACACTCATCTCTTCTCTGGTGACCAGGGATAGGACCTGAGGGAACACCATGAATCTGTGTCAGGGAAGATTGAGGTTAGATACAAGGAAAAGGTTTTTCACCCAGAGGGTGGTTGGGCACTGGAATAGGCTCCCCAGGAAAGTGGTCACAGCAACAAACTTGCCAGAGTTCAAGAATCGTTTGGACAATACCCTTAGATGTGTGATGTGATTCTTGGGGCTGTCCTAGGCAGGGCTAGGAGCTGGACTTTGATGATCCTTGTGGGTCCCTTCCAATTCAGGATATTCTGTCATTCTGTAAACTACTGAATGCTAATAGGCCTATTCTTCCTCAGGCTGTGGGCAGGAGACATGTTTGCTCTGGGAGAGGCTGTACTTCTGGGATCAGGTGTCACTTGGAGGCCTTATCTCTTTGTTTTTCCCCCTTCTCTCCCAGGCATTGATGAAGATGAGGTGACTGTAGAGGAGCCCAGTGCAGCTGTACCTGAGGAAATCCCACCTCTGGAGGGAGATGAAGATGCATCTCGCATGGAAGAGGTAGACTGGAAAAAGAGGAAGGCTCTTCCCTCACCTACCAGACCTCTGCCCTATATCATGTCTGCTTAGAAGAGGGTCTGCTCCCACCAGCTGCTACTGACTCCTTGGTGGTGTGTATTTTTTTGGCTATGTTTCATTGGGGTTGTTTTTGGCAGGGTGCAGGAGGGCATGATTTCCTGTTTGTTTGTAGTGAGTGATTCAGATAGCCCAAGGCCTGTCGTATGTCTTTCTGCTTGTGTAGAAACAGCTACTCATGTGGGGAGTGGAGGTGAGGAGGCATCAGGCTTCCACTCTCACCCCTGCTGGGGTGCCCCATGTTACCATTAGGCATTAAACACTGCCTTTATTCCATTGGGGTGGGAGAGCCCTTCCTCTGAGCTGCTTCCTCCCTGAGCTTCCAGGGTAGGATATTGTATTTTGGTTGGTTTTTGTTTGATTATTTTTCTGTTACTTTGTTCTACTGCAATTAAAGAATCAATGATTTACACGCTGGAGTTCTTTGTCTTTCATGCCTGCTGTGCAGGAAAGGGTCTCAGCTTGTGCCTCAGGGTATTGGGCTGCTGGTCCCTCCAGTGCCCTGACTGGTTTTCAGAGCCCTGCTTTGGGTGATCTCTACCCCTTCCATGCCCCGGCAAGATGAAATGTTTGGGAGGAACACATGACCTACTGTGCAGGTGGGGTCATCTCCAATGGGCAGTAGTTCTCCACCTCGAGAGCTGCATGTCCCCACAGCCTGGGAGCAAACTTTTCCAGTCTGCAGGGGTCAGCTGGGTGAGCTGATCCTGGGCTGCTGCTGGCTGGTGTGATCTGAGCATCCCTGGGGCAGGAGCCCTCTGCCTGTTCCACTGCAGTGTGGAGCAGGGCATGGAGTGACAACTCCACACTGTACTCAAGCTGCCTCATTAGCTCTTAAGCCAAAAGATTCTAGACTCCTTTCCTACCACCTCCAGCCTGCCCTTTTTGGCTTTCTGCAGCCCTTGGGTATTTGGCAGTATCAGGCCACCCCTTGGCTTTTGCCTGTTTTCCAGATGACAGAGCAGCCTGGGATGTGGCCTCTGATCGAGCTGTCCCTTGCACTGAGCTCATTTTGTGAGCAGGGTTTGTCACGGAAAAGTGACACCAACATAAAGTTCTCTTCTGACTGTATGCCAGCTGCCACAGGCAGAAAATGGAGCATCCATCTTCAGCAGGGAGGCAGAGCCTACTGGAATCCCTTGCTGTACACGAAGACACTGTAGAACACAATGCTGGCAGTGTGGCAGCTGTATGGGTGCAGACTCCTAGGGCAGTGCTGGAGCTGAGCTAGCAAATTGTTTAAAAGTAAGATTTCTCTCCGGATAGGAAGATTCTGACAAATATGGAATTAGTAAAGTAATTTCTCTTAATGTTTTGGGGCATTTTTCCCCAATAATGTTTTCTTTAAATTTACATTTAAATTAGAAGTTATCCTGTTGCATCCCATTCCTAACCTGGCAGACTGTGGGGTTTTTAGTTTGGGGTTTTGGTTTTGGGGTTTTTTTTGTTTTTTTGTTTGTTTGGGGCTTTGGTTGGTTGGTTGGCTGGTTGTTTTATGGAAGGAAACAGAAACCCACCTCGTTCCATTTCCAGTCTCTCAGCTGAGATGGTGGCAGCAGACATTTGGGGAGATTTGTAGGGCAAGATGAAAAGCTGTGAGCTTGCACAGGCATTTCCAAAAATTCAAAGCTAGAAAAGGAGGAACACAGGTAAAACTGCTGGAGAGCCAAGTGCTCTGAAGTCAGGTCTGGTATCCCTGCAGGCTCAGCTAACTCACTACTGTCCCTAGTCTCCTCTGTTTCTCTTGTAACCCTCACCTGAGTCTCCCCTTTCCCTGGTAGGCCACAGTCTGTTCTCTGAACCCAGACTCACCATAGGCCTACAGGCAAAGTTTTTCACCAAGCTTCCCACATGTACCAGTAGGATGGACCACCCACACCTCAAGCCCCTCCCATCTCTGGTGTGGGGCCTCAGGTTGGTGCAGCCACACCACACAAAGTGCTACAGCGCTGGTGGCCCCAGCTGGCAGGTGCTCAGCAGGTCTCTGCATCACCTCTGTAGCTACACCCACCAGGACTGCACAACCTGCACCACGCAGGGAACACAGGAACTAAACCAGGCTCAGGCTAACAGCTCCTCCACCTGCCCACCAGCATAAGCAACATTCCAAACTTGGCAATGCTTCCCAGTCGGGTATGCAAAGATCTCCTGTCAGGCCTTGCAGCTTTGGGTCCAGCCCTTGTTGATACGTGCCCTGGCAAAGGCAGAGAGAGGCACCTGTGTTTGGAAACACAGCTTTGCTATCGCAGAGTGACTAGGGACAGAGGAAGGGTTGAAAGTCTGTCCCCTCCTTTCAAGCATGTGGAAAAAAAACACCAAACAAGTACAAAAACCCCCACATCTATGCCCATGGCACTATATGCAGCATATTTTTAATTTAGTAAAATAAAAAGAGAAAACAGTTGCCTTGCAAAAGTACCAAAACCTGCTGATTTGTCAGCCAGGTTGTGTTGAGGAGAAAAGGACTGACCAGTAAAACCCAGGCTCCTGGGGAAGAACAGCTTTCACTGCTCCATCATCCCCTGCTGCCTGGGGAGCAGGTGCCCACTCATTCCATCCCCTGCTGCCTGTGGAGCAGGAACAAGGCACCGCAAGAAGGCTCTGCCCCATATCCCAGCCTTCCAGGCACAGCAGGGCTCTGGCCCGGCCCTGGGAAAATCAGGGCCAATGCCTCCAGTTGGCAGGAAAAGAGGGGCTGTTTGTGCTTCTCTGAATGGCAACTGCAAAGCCCAGAAACTGTGGCACTGAGGCACCCCAAGGCGGTGCTGGGGCTTCTGGGCAGTGCAGCCTTTGGCCTATAACAGCAGCACATGTAACCAAAAAGCAACCTAAAAGAACTCAGCAAGCCTTGGAAACCATACTGGCCAGCTTCAGGCTCTGCATAAAAATCAGGGCTGAGGGAAGCAAAGAAAAGCATCTTGGAGCAGGCGCAAAGAGCTGATAAACTGGGAAGTACTGGATTTCACTGCAGAGTGCCCTCCCAGGGCAGATGCCAGGCTAGGAGTCATTCCCTTAGGCTGTGCCTGTACTACCCAGGAGGCCCTCCTGGGATGGAGGCTGAGAGCTCCCCACCCTTGGGATGGGCTCAGCTTGGGACTTGCCTCACCACGAGGTGTTTCAAAAAGAAACCTAGTGTTTGCTTGCCCTGTCCTCCTGCTCTGTAGTACTAACAGAAATTGAGGAGCATTAGCCAGAGGCAAGACAGTGCCAAGGAAAGGAGTTCCCTTGTTCAGCAGTGACTTTAGGGAGAAGCCACAAGACAGAGGTGGGACAGGTGTACCACCAGCCCCATGCTGGTGTGCCCCCAGGCCTATGCCTTGGCTGTATGTCTTTGACCTATTAAGGCAAATGGAAGGGTTTAGAGCTGCAGCAGCCCAAAGCATTTCCTGGGCTTGTTCCAGCCCCTTCCCCAGGAAAAGCAGGTGGAAAACTGAGTCACCAGTCCTGCCTCTTCATACCCTACCCTGCTCCTCAGTGAGTTCTGAAAAATCAAGTAAGTACCCTTGACCAGAGGCAGGACAGTGGCTATGGCTTAAATGCCATGGCCCCAGCTTCCTTAGACCTTTTGTACAGGGGTCTCTCCTGGTGGGAGCTTCTTACTGCGCTTCTTCATGCGGCTGCGTGCGTAGACACGGAGAAAGAGGGCCATGAAGACAACAGCTATGCCCAGTCCACCCACCACAGTGACAGTGTGCCCATAGATGAGGCAGGAGAGGAGGATGGCAAAGGCCTGTCGGAGTGTCATGATGATGGTGAAGACAGCTGCCCCAAACTGGTTGATGGTGTAGAAGATGAAGAGCTGGCCGCAGGCAGAGCACACAGAGAGCAGCACGGCGTGGGCTGTGAACTCCGAGTGGCGAGCCATGAAGCCTACTGACTCCAGCAAGGCCCCCTGCTCCAAGAGCGAGCCCACTGTGAAAAGGCAGGAGAAAACGTTGACGCCAAACATCATCTGCACAGGAGACATCTTGTAGGTAAAGAGAGCGTCCTGCCAGTTGGAGGTGAAGCTGTCGAAGATGATGTAGCCAGCCAGGAGGACTATGCCAGAGAAAGTTGTGACAGTGGACACGTGCCTGTGTGGAGCACTAGAGAGCAGGAACATGCTGACCCCCACAGAGATGAGGGCAGCAGTCAGGTACTCCCAGTACTCATAACTCTTGCGTGACACCAGTTTGCCCATCATCATCACCGGGATCACTTTGGAGGCCTTGGCCAGCACTTGGGTGGGAAAGCTGATGTATTTCAGTGCCTCATACTGGCACCAGCTGCTGAGGATATTGGAGAGGGAGGCAAAGGAGTATTTGTACATAGGAGCCCCGTGGCGTGGCTGCTTGGTCAGGGCGCAGTACAGACCGGCCACTGTGAAGGCCAGGATGCGGTTCATGAACACTAGGAACTGGGAGTCCTTGAACTTCTCACCAGGGTCCGTTTCAGTGGCACCATACGTTCTGGTCATCACACGTTCCTGGAGGACGCCCCACGTGAGGTAGGAGGCCTGCAAAGCAGGAGTAGCAGAGGGAGAGTCGGGATCTGCAACAGCAGCTGCCAGCAACCACAGGAAGAACAGACCCCAGGAGATCCTTGCTTTCCCCAGTTTTGCCTCATCCTCTGCACAGCAATACTTCCCTGAGACACGTGGGAGAGGGGGACACCCTCCACTCCACCCCTCTGAGGGAACCTGCTGTCCCATGTGGTTACAACCAGGAACATCCTGTTCCAAACAGAACCTGCTCAGTGTACAGAGGGGAAAAGCTCGCAATGCAAACATCCCAGCAGAGAGCAAGCAGTTATCCTTTAAGCTGCTTTAAATCCTGTGGAACCAGACTGACAGAATCAGGGAATGTTACTGATAGAGAGCTCTGCTTTTGGTGCCAGCTCCCTGCGGCAGGTCCTGGCAGCTTTCCCAGTGGCTCTGCATTGGTTTTCATTTCCAGCTCCCTAGGCCTGGCTTTTCCAACCAAATCAATTCTAATTTCAAACCCAGCAAACACAAGTGTCCACCAGGGATAACCATTCTTCTGGCTGTCACCTCTGATACTTCTGGTGCAACAATACCAAGCCCCTCACAAAAGTAATGCAGACTTCCTCTCACCACACATTTCCTGAGAAACTAAGACACAGAGATGGAAGGACTTGGTGACCCACAGCAAGCCTGAATGGGCTGGGAGAGTAGGCCAGAGAGTATCTTCTGCTGACTGTGGGACACCTACGTTTTTCTGTCTCAATGCCCACATTACTATTTTCAGTCCTCACACACCCAAAAAGCTGCCCTTCTTAATGATGCTCAGGCTGTAGCTGAGACTTAGGGAAACTAAGATTTAAAATTCCCGTTTATCTGTAGCTGAAATCAGTATATTCTCTCCAGTACTCAAACTCAAGGCAGGATGCATCAGTTCCAGACAGTGACCCAGAGGACATGCTGGGAGATAAGAGGACTCAAACTATCTGCTGATCTGACATCAGGGCCAGAACAAAGGCAGCTCTAACAATCTGCTGAATCATGAAATTTCACAGTTTTCCCTATCCATGAATGTAGAGGACTGTAGTCAGATAGACAGGATGCACCAACCCTGATGACACCAGCTAAATGGACCTCCACAGTCCTTAGATGTGGACTATCCTGATTGAGAAGCTGTGCCCTAGCCTCCAACTGTGCCCTGATCAAGGACAGCACTGCATCCTTGGTTTTCAAAGAACTGATGGTCGCAAACCCATGCCACCTCCTCCTTCCAGAGTGGGATAGCCACACACACATGCACAGGACCCTTACCTGAAGACCAGCAGCACAGAAGAGCAGCTTGAAGACCTGTCGGGCTGTGGAGGACTCTGTGGGCTCTGCTCGGGGTGGCAGGGACCCATCCTCCTGGTGTACAGACTTCACCTCGGAGCCAAACACGCATGATTTGATGACAGGGAAGCAAATGCCTCGACCTGAACAGGGGAAGAGAACGCAGAGATGCAATGATCCTTGTGGGTCCCTTCCAACTCAGCATATTCTGCAATTCTGTAATTATTCACAGCCAGAGCATCAAAAGCTGCACCAACTTAAGAGATAAGGCCCCCCCTTCTTACCGGCCTCCAGATCTGCTGGCATGGGGGCCTCAGAGAAATTTGTTTCAGGGCAGCATGTAGATAGCACTGCGGGGCAGCTCTATGGGCAGGTCAAGCCTGGTCTGACAGCAAGTTGGGGAAACCACTTGAACAGGGTAGAACTGAGGGGATGCAGAGAGCTCAGAGGGAGGCAGGATGTAGAAGGGAAGCTCCTGCCCTTACCTGTCTCCAAGTAGTTCCTTCTCTTGAAGTACTGGATGAGGAGGAATCCTGGCACCACAATACTCGCGTAGCCAGCAGTATTAACAAAGAAACGGAAGAGCCAGAAGTCTCCCAAGGAGTCCTGCAGGGCAGGGGGAATCTCTTCACCAGTAGCCATTGCAGGGAGGGAAGCCAGCACAAGGGGAAGGCAAAATCTGCAGACAGAGGAAGAGGCAGGTGGTAAGCTACTGGTACATGGCCAGCTCAGCTCTGCATGCCTGTAACACCTCTCAGCCAACAGGCAGCACCCAGACCCCACTGAAGGACCACAGTGATGCTGGCAGCATATAAAGTAGGAAAAGCCCTCTGGAGTTGAAAAGGACAGGCTAGACATCTCTGTTTGCTTCTGTTAAAGGCGTTTGCTTTGGAACACGTGGACTTAGAACCTTGGATTCCCAGGATTAGAGAAAACAGTGCTGTGACCATCTGCTTTTGACAACACAATCCAAATGCAAGGAGCACTTCACACCTCACCCTTTACAGGTTAAACTTTAGCAGGCTCTTGGGTGGCAAAAGAAAAGATTACTGAATGGAAAAATCAACTCCTATCTAGCAGCTCATGTTTCAAGCCTTTGGCTATGTGCAGCCCTCGTCTGGGAACAAACAGTTCAGAACTTTCCCCTCCAGTTGCACCAGGTGAATGGAGGAGAGGCAGAGGTTTGGCCAGCCTCCCCCACCTCTCCATGGAGCCCCAGAAGGCAGCATGCCAAGGCATTCCCCACAGCTCAGAGGAAATTACCAGGGTTCACCCACTTAGCAGAACAGCCAGAAAGCAAGCCTGAAAAGGAATTTTCCTAGCAGCTGGCTGGTTGGAATTTTACCAGGACTATCCAGTAATGTATAGCTGGTACTCTTCAACTACAGCCATAGGAAGTGACCTAGCTAGCTGTAAAACAGCTTTAATAGTCCTTGAAGGAGTTCTTCCCTCCACTGTCCCCTCCCTCACAGGGGCAAACCTGCAATATTCAGAGGCACCAGGTACTCAACAGAATGAGCAACCAGTTAAGAACTTCCTACACCCAAGGCCACTTGCATCCTGCCATCACACACCAAGCTACAGCTTCCTGCATCAAGATAGGTCTCCCTGGTCCATGCTCCATCCCTGCCAAGTTTCCCCTGTGGAGAAAGCCTTCCAATTGCCTTGGGGGCCAGATAAGTGTGCTGGCTACATTAATACACACCAGAAAAACCTCTAAGCTCCTGTGACTGAAAGGGATAGAGATGTTTTCCCCCAGAAACAAGTGACTCAGAGGAATTTAGGTCCAGTTTAGGGGCATACCTGGCTTAAATATTGTATAGCTGTGACCTTTGGTAGACCTCATACAAAACTCAGAGATTTACAAACTTAAGAGCTTTAAAGGCAAGGAAGTCCCCTGCCATTTCATGAGTGAGCCCTCCCCTCCAACTTCTTGACCCTTTGGGAAAGACCACAGGGGCTTTTCTTATCCTCAGTTGCTGTGACCAGGCCCTTCGAGTCCTACAACCTGACCTAAGCTGAGGCTGTGTTTCACCCAGAAATCTCCCTCCTGTGACTTAAAAGGACACAGAAATTCCCAGCCCAGGGAGAAGTGCAAACAGCTGGGGGTGGATTTCTGTGCCTGCTTACTATTCCCCTCCCACTTTCCCTCCTAGAAAAGACAATGTGGCACATTTATCCCATCTCTCCTGCTGTAGGGGCACCATTGCAGGCTGTACAGGTGCTGTGGGATGCAAGAACAGGGTTTAGTACTGGCACCTGAGGCTGAAGCCGCCCACGTGCTCCTGGGTTTGCCTGTATTAAGTAACCCTGGCTGATGGCAGGGTGCAGAAGTGCTGATGGCTTTTGCAGACGTCAGATACAAACGACAGGGTCGGTTGCTACACTCACGGGCCACGTCTCCAGCTCGACAGGGACCGCAGGCTCCGTCAGCACGACTGTTCCCGCCGGTGCCCGCAGCGCTGCCGTGGGAGGAGAATCAGCTCCGCTCTCTCACAGCGACCGTGAAGAGGAGGCTGTGGAGGGACAATGGCTCTCTCTATGCCTGCGCTAGCAATTCCCAGGCCCCGAGAGCTGACTCAGTGCAGCGGGCCTTGCCCTCCCCGACGAGGCTAGGAAGGAACAGGGACGCCAGTGTTACAGGTAGAGAGCGGGGGGGCCGAGCAGGAGGCATGAAAGGAGCCTCAGTGTGGGACCTGCCGAACAGTCCGGAATCGGGGCAACAAGACCGGCCACTGCTCGCCTGGGCACAGCAAGGGCAGCCCTCTAAGGCACCGCTTCGGAGCTGGGCTGGCACCCAGCCCTCTGCCTGGGATGCAAGACTTGGGTCCCAGGAACGAAAAGGATCCATGCCTACAACGCTGCTACTCTTGAGCGCGTCTCAAGCGCATGGAAGCGCTGAAGTCAAATCCAAGCCTGGAGCTGAGAAGTCCATGGCCCCTGCAAACAGCTCGGGAGGGATGTCGTGCCTGCTCCCTGTCCCTGTTCCCCGCACGCAGCCGGGCCGCAGGGACCGCCTGCCATTGTCCTCCCAGGACTGACCGCGGCCTCTGCCCAGGGGCCACGAGCTGGGGCACCGGGGTCCTGCCCCCGCCGGCCCCGGGGCAACTCCACGCTCCAGGCCGCGGCGGCACCGGGGGATCCCGGCAGGGGAGCCCAGCAGGGACCTGGCTTGGCGTTTCAGGCCTCTCTGCCCCGAGGCTCCGGCAGCTTGTGCCCAGGGGCCGGCCCCGCGAGACAGGCAGCGCCCGTAGCCCCGGAGCCGCCTCCCGCGCGGCGGCCACGTTCGCAGCGAGCGGGTGGGCAGCGCGGCAGGGCCCGACCCCGCGCCCGCCGAGCGGGGCAGCTGCCGCCCGCGGCCCGGCCCGCCCTCCGCGCCCACCTCGGACCGACCTCGCCCACCCACCTGCAGGCCGTCCCCGGCTCCGGCTCCGGCCCGGCCCCGGTCCCGGCCGGCTCCGCTCGGCTCCGCTCCGGCGGCGGCGGAACCCCCGCCCGCTTCGGCGGGCTCGCTCGCGCCCCACAGCGGCCCCTGCCGCTCCGGAGGGGCCGCGGCTGCAGGAGCGGAGAGGGCACCGGGATCACAGAGCCAGTCATTCAGGTTGGAAAAGAATTCTGAGGTCACCGAGTCCAGCGTGTGCCGAAGAGCATAGAATCACAGAATCGATTGGGCTGGAAAAGACCTCCGACATCATCAAGTCCAACCCTTGGTCCAACTCCAGTCCGTATACCAGATCATGGCACTCAGTGCCACGTCCAATCTCAGTTTAAAAGCCACCAGGGATGGTGAATCCACCCCCTCTCTTGTCAGGCCATTCCAATGCCTGATTACTCTCTCTGGAAAGAATTTTTTTCTGATATCCAGCTTCAATTTCCCCTGGCAGAGCTTGAGCCCCTGCCCCCTTGTCCTATTGCTGAGTGCCTGGGAGAAGAGACCAACCCCCACCTGGCTAGAACTTCCCTTCGGCTAGTTATAGAGAGTGATGATGTCCACCAGACCATGGCGCCGAGTACCACATCCAGTCTTTCTTTGAACATCTTCAAATGTTTACAATGGACAGTATCCAATGTCACATCACTCCTTCCGAGGAGGTATTCTTTCTCATGTTCAACCTAAACATCCCCTGGTGCAGCTTGAGGCTATGTCCTCTTATCCTATTGCTTGTTACCTGGAAAAAGAGACCAAACATGATGTGGCTACAACTTCCTTTCAGGTAGTTGCACAGCATGATAAGGTGACCCTTGAGACTCTTTTTCGCCAGATTAAACAATTCCATCTCCCTCAGCTCCTCCTCATAGGACTTGTGCTCCAGACCTTTCATCAGCTACACTGTCCTTCTCTGGACATGCTCCAGCATCTGTGTCCTTTTTGAAAGTGAGAGGCCAAGAACTGAACACAGCACTCGAGGTACAGCCTCACAAGTGCACGTGGACGATCACTGCCCTAGTTTGAATGGCCATACTATTCTGATTCAAGCCAGACACCCTTAAAACTGACCTGTGGCACCCCTCTGGCTCTGCCCTGTGGCTCAGGGCCACCCTCTCCCAGCTGCTAGGCCTGCCCTGAGTACATGTCACAGCTGCCACCAGTGGCAGGCACTGCCCAGGCACTGCAGGGCAGGGTGGGGGTCATGTCCACCCCAGTCCCTGCATGCAGCCCCGGGTATGACTGCAGGGTTGGCTGCAGCCATCAGATGGCCACCCAATAACGTTTTACAAAACATCTTTTTAGAACAAATGATTTTATTTCATAATAACAAAAAGTGCAGATCACTTGTTTCTGCGTTTTTCCTTTGATTCCACCTGCAGACCTGGCACCACTATCCCACTCTGCCCTGCAGCACCTGTCATTCCTGCTTTTGGCAACCTGGCAGTGCCTCATGTCCCCTGTGAAGGTGGTACTGAAGCAGCCACACAGGTTTGCAGCAGGGTTGAGGCCCTGCCAGAAGGTGAGAGGCAAAGATTCAAAAGAAACACAATCTGGCCCAGGGCTGCTGAAGAGACCAGGTAAGCTCCAGAGAACGCTGTGGGGGGTGCCTGTGCTGCTTTCCTGGCAGCATTCTCTTAAAAGAAGGGCATAAGAAGAAAAACGCTCACTCCAGAGCATCCTGGGCAATTGCGCCATCCAGGATTCGTCCAAAACAATAGCAGCTGCTCCCAGGCAACAAGTGGGGAATTTCCCTGGCTGAGGTGGGGTCAGGTGGACTCAATACCTCCATTCCCACAGCACCTTTGGCTGCTGGTTTCCTAACGCTCCTCTGGCTGGAGAGTGGGCAGGGAAGGGTGGTGCACTGAACAACTGAAAGGATATGAAGACAACACTGCCATCTCCTCTGCTTTCAGCCTGGTGGAATCTAAAACCCATGGAAGACCCATGCCTTAAGTTTTTTAATACCCTTCTAAGCCAGGATCTTTTTTTCCTCTTTACAAAAGAGGAAACCACATCACAGTAAAGCAACAAGATGTCAGGCACAACAGCAGAAGCAGTCATCCATAACTTGGTCTTCCAGCATCTCTACGCTCCTTCTTCAGCCCTGCAGCCAGATGCTCGGCAGCACAGCATGGGAATAGAGCACCAGGCTGGGATCCCCCAGTCTCAGCCCTGAGCACTAGAAAGGCTCTGCAAGTGAGGAAGCCCCTATGCTCCTACTCACCTTCTGTGGTGCAAAGGACCAGAGGAAGCAGGCAGACTGGGGAAAGCCCTGCAGCCCTTGTGTCCTGGGCCCCTGGTGTAATGCTCAGCCTCCTGATGCTACAGGTGTGCAGATCACGTGAGACCTCAGGTGCCCACAGCAACAACAAATGTTTATTAGAGTGAGTGTAGACTCTCCTCACCCCACACTTATTCTGATGATGTTTGAGGGTACCAGAGGATGTTCCATCCATCCTACAAAGTGAAAACAAGTCCTCTCCTGCTCCTTCCCTGTGTATGCTGGAGATCCCCACAAGTCAGACCCATGGCCAGGAAGGGAAATTCAGTCCTGCTGCAGTACACAAGATACTAAAAGAAAAGCCTCTCCTGTGTAGTGCTCATAATGACACTTTCTTCCATCTGGGAAGGCAGCCTGAGGCCAAAAAAACTTTTCCAAAGAGCAGAGGGGCAGGGGGATAAGTCTCCCAAAGTGACTGCTCCTACGGAACTGCAGGCAGGCAAGGTTCCAGCAGGCAGCAGGGCAGCAGCACGGAGCAAGGAGGCAGCCCGATGGGCCAAAGGAATCCAGCCACTCATTCAGAGCACACAACAGGCTTCCCTGAGATCTTCAGGTCATCGAAGGGCAGCAAGGCGAGCAGCTGCAAAGGCCAAGGGTACAGATATGTAAGGATCCATGGTTGTGTCTCCACTGAGCTGGGGTAGGGGCCCAAACCTTCCCCCCACCCAGTCCTTCCCTTGGGAAGCGCAAAGAAACCCTGTCTGGGCTTTTCCTAAGGCATGAGGCAAAAGGCCTCCACACGTCCCCCGAGCCAATGCCTGTATCCTACAGGGAAGGATGGGAACAGCTAGAAACTCCTCCTAGGAGCTTCCCCCAAATTATCTGACTCCTGAACCCCGTGACAAGCTGTCAGAGCCACAGGCCTGCCTCCACAGAGACTCACATCGTCATTGCCATCAGCCAGGTCCTGAGCTGTCTCATTCTCCATGTTCCTCAGCAGGGTGTCAGCTCCGGACTGTGAGAGGATGGCAGCAATGGCAGCATCCTTGCGGCCCACGGCCAAGTGGAGTGGGGTGCACCCGTTGTACATCTGGGCATCCACATACGCCCCATTGCGCAGCAGGAACTGGACAGCCTTGCGGTTGTGGCACTCCACAGCCAGGTGCAAGGGGGTCTTCCCGCTTGTACCCTCCTGCAACCCGCAGATCACAAGGGTGTGGGTGTGGGGTCCCCTCAGTCGAGCGCCATAGCACCCACCCACACCCCACTGACAGGGTGCAGAGGGGGCAATCCCCAACCTGACTGCTGTTACAGCTCCCAACAGCCCCTCAAGGACCTTTACTCTCTGCTCCCTCAAAATTCAGTGCCTCCAAGCCTCACAACAGTGCCTGCCCCAAGGCTGAAGAACTGCCCAAGAGAGAGACACACTGGCCTAGTCTTACCAAAACATCACACCATGCCTAGTCTTACCTGAACATCAATGTTGGCACCACTCTCCAGCAGCAGAGACATCATCGGGATGTTCCCCTTCAAGGTGCTGATGTGCAGACAGGACAAGCCTGTGATGGAGAGGCAGAAGCGAGAGCTAGTCAGTCTGGACCACCCCATGGCACACCAATCCTGGCCCCACACCTGCTCTTCTGTGCGCCAGGATCCCTGCATACACAACTCACAGTCTCTGCCCCAGCCTGGCCACCAGCTCTGTACTGGGCTGTCCCCAAGTCTCACCTTGCCAGTTCTGGAGCTGCAGGTCCTGGTGATGCCTGTGGGGCTGAGCCGTGCCCTCCGGTGGAGCTGTGCCCTCCAGCAGCTGCTGGGCACACTGCAGGTGCTGCTGCTCACAGGCTAAGTGCAGCGGGGTGTTACCATTGCGGTCCTGCAGCCCAGGGTTCACTCCCTTGTGGATCAGTGCCTGGATCACGTGGGGCTGCTCTAAGTAGACAGCAAGGTGGAGCGGGGTCTGGAGAGAAATTAGTAAAGAGAAGGATGTCCTGCAGGATATCAGATGCGATGAGCCACACCAGAATACAAGAGCCAGCCTGGCCACACAGGAGACCACCATCCCTGTCCTGAGGTTACATGTGGCTGACACTGGGAGGGTGCAAATGGTTTGCTGTCCCTCTGCACCTCAGCTTAGAGATCATCCATGAGGACAAATCTCACTCACCCACCCGCTGGGGCTGTCTGCAATGTCCTGGGGCCTTGTAAAGGACTTTTTCAGCTCACAGTGCTGGAAGCTGTCCCACCTCTCTCTCAGGGTGTCTCTGCTACCCTTCTTCCCCTCCCTGCAAAGGGGCTGCTCACATGGGAACAGGTGGGGGATCCTGGGGATAGGGCAGATAGATGGGGCACCTATCCAGGGAACAGCCTGTGACACTTCTCTTCCTCCCGTCTTCTGCCTGTCACAACTGCATACCTGGAAAAGATCATTTTGGATCTCCAGCACCTCCCTTGGTAGCTGAGCAATGCAGCAGAGTGCCACAGCTGGGACACAGTGAATAATGGCCAGATGAACCAACCTACAGAGGGGATAAACACGATAGTGGAGAATAAAAACAAAAAATTAGTCCTGAGTGCCATGTTCAGGAGCAGAGATCCTTCACTGCTGCAGAAAGCAATAATCTCCCTGCCCCTTCCCACCAGCTCAGAGTTCCTCCAACCTGTCTTCTCCCTGGGGAAGCTCAGCAGAAGGTCAATGCAGCAACACAGCCTGAGGCTCCCCAGGGCAGTCCTTCATCCTGACCCCAATGAGAAACAGACCCTCCTGTCCCTGCTAAGCAACACAGAGTGCTCCCTAGGACCTAACAGCATGTGTGGAACTGCCACTGCCCAAAGCCAGGCCTCCAACTGGTGCAGGTCCAAAGAGCCTGGGATGTGTTTCCCAGAGCTCAGGGGACAGGTTTGGCAGCTGTGGAGGGAGGTCTACTGCAGCTGCCTGGGAAATTCCAGTTCTCTACTGCCAGCTATGCATTGTACTTCTGCTTTCCCCTCCATGAAGGCAAGCAGCCAGAGCTGGGCAGGAGCTTGATGCTGGTCCAAGCTCACCTGCATGGCACAACCCTTGCATGGTCCACACCAATTTCCTCTTCTCTTCCCCACATCCTTTCCTTCCAGCACTGTTGTGTCAGGGCTGGCACGCAGCCTGCCAGCACAGAGGGACATCAGAGATGCAGCTGTCAGAGCTTGGTGGCCAGCAGGGAGCCCTAGTCCTCAGGACTGTGACTCCCACAGCCATGGGGTGGCCAGGGAGCCTAGAGTCCTCCAGCCCCAAGAAGAGGTTTTATTTCCAGTCAGCCCCTACACAGTCAGAACAGAAGTGAGAGCACAATGGAGGCAGAGCTGAAAGGGAATTTCCAGTCTCCTTCCACCAACCTGCTGTGCTTCCGGGCCCCCTGCACTGAGGGACCATTCTCCCACCACAGAGCTGCCCCACTGGGCCAAAACCCTGGTCACAGTGGGCAGCATCAAGGAACAGGCAGCAGCTCCTGCTCTGCAGAGCATGGCAGGCATGAGCTGGGCCTCCTGCCACCTCCTCACTGCTGTGCTGGAGGCCCTAGTGGCCTCTGGCAGGGATCAGCTCCAACCTAAAGGTTGGGCTCTAGCAAGCTCCTGCCACCCATGCTGCTTTGGTTGAGGCAGACAAGGCTAAGGGACGGAGGGTGAGAGCTCTGCCAGCCTTGGAAAGACACCCCACTTGCTGGACAGCCCAGCTTTGGGAAACCATTTGTGATGCAGGGGATAGAGAGCATCCCTCCACAGGCAGGAGAGCAACACTTGGCCCCAAACCATTGCAAAAAAGAAGAGGGGTTGGGGCTGTCTTCTCACCAGTTGCAGCAAGGATATGACTGTGCTGAGCTCAGGGGCCAGTCCCCAAAAATGTCCTTTATTCATCTCCTCCCAAGTGCTGCTCAAAGGTCAAGCCAGCACCTGGGACCCTAGGCACCTCCAGCTGAGCCCCAGTTTTGAAGGCAAAACAAGGTCAGTTCCTCTCCACCCTGCTGCCAGGAGAGAGGCTGTGCCTCACAGGAGAGGCTTTGTCCCCGGGGAAGCTTCAGGTCATGCAGCAGCAGGGAATTCCCCACTGGAAGGAGGGGCCACCCACATTTGCCTCTGCACAGCCGGGGGGGGCACCATCACCACCAGAGCTCCCAGGACAGGGGGTGGGGCTGCAAGAAGCAGCCATGCAGCACCACAGGCAATCACCCTGGGTGGACCATTGGGCAGAGGCACAGCCATGGGGCCAAGCTGCAAGAATACCTCTCCCCTCATCAGGCTTTTGCTGACCCTATCATGGGTTTGATCCAAGCAGGGAGACTCCCTGCTCGGTTTTGCATCAGGCCCCCAGACACCTATGCTGACGTGTCCTCTACCGATTCACAGGGACAGCCCCTATTTCTCCAAACCTGCTCCCAGGCACCACATGCAGGAGCAAGCCACAGGATATGCCTTTTTCAGGTATGGCAGAGATAACACTGCTCAGACAGGGGACTTTCCAAGGCAATACAGCTTGAACTTTAAACCACTGCTGCTTTCACTTTCCAGAGCCACTCTGGGCTCCCAGGGGAGAGAGCACTGCCCAGGGTTGTGTCCCACAGAAGCCAGCCCTTGTACCCCAGGAATCCCCCTGGCCCCTCTGCCACTACCCACACCACACCACACTGTCACATGGGGACAAGTGGGGCAGTCACCCTGGGGAGGTGGAAACCCCCAGGCAGCCCTCCACCACTGGTACCTCACTCTTCCTTGCACGCCTTTGCAGTTCAACAAGGCAGTGGAGCTGCTCGGGTCTGGGCAGTCACTGAGCAAGCTTGGGCATCCATGATGCAGAGCTGATGGGGGTGACCAACCCCACATGGCCAGAGCTCAGGCTTTCATCTTGCAGTTGAGATGTACCTGCTTTGTAGGACTGCTTTCCCCCCTCTCCCATCCTTCTCCACCGGGGTGCAGCCTCCTCCTGTGCTCTCATTTCTGCATTTGTTCCCGCCTTTCCTCATTGCCAGCCCTCAACTTCCTGAAATGGCTGCAAGAACCGTGAGCTACTCAGGGGAATCATGGCAGGGCCAGCGGGCTGGGATGAGCCCACCAAGAGCATGTGTGCACTGAGGCACTTGGTGCCATGGGCAGTGATACCAACCAGCAATTGGGATTGTCTTCTGCTAACTCAGGAAACCTCCTACACTCAGGAGACCTGAGGCACAGGCATCATGCCAATCTCCCATTTCTTTTGGCTGAGGCTACAAGCACTACTCTCTCTGTGCCATGGCAGCTGCAGACGGGTTGCTGCTCTGTGCTGACATGGAGTGTGCACAGCTGAGCCCCAGAACCAGGGCATGGTGACGGAGAGATACCTGCTCACTGCAGGACACTGCTCCTCACCCAGACTTTGCCAGAACAAGCCCTCCACCCTGCCATGCTCAGACCCTTGCCCTTCCCTGGCCTGCCTGCACACCTCTCCTGTGCCTTCCTCTGCTTGCCTCCTCCCTACCTCACCATGCTCCTGCCTGCAAGTTTTCCTTGCTGCAGCCAGGGTAGTGGGTGCCCAGAGGGAACTTTCAGAAAGGGCAACAGGGAGTTTTGGAAAGGGCAAGGGTTGGAGGAGCTGTGGGCAGGGGAAACATGGCAGGAGTACAGAGTGCCGCGTTCATTCTCAGCTTTTCCACTTGCTCACCAGCATGAAAGGACTCAGTGCTCTGAATCACTAAGGTCCCATGGGCACAGGACATTCCTGGCACGAAGTGATCTAGCTGTCATTAGAGAGATAACAACCCTGGAGCAGAGCGATTGGGGCTATCCCTGGGGATGTCCCTTGGTCTGAACATGCCAAGCCCACAGTGGTCCTAGTTTAGGCACAGTGCTGTCCATCTCCAGCTTCTGCGTCACCTCAAGCATCCAGTAGGAAAGTTTACACACATGAGCATTGGAGGCAGGAGAACAGGGTAAGGCGGATATCCAGCTCTGACACACAAGCAGAACTGATAAAGTCCCACCAGTTCTCTGGCTATCCTTTTCCACCTCTCTAGAAAAGGGTCTGACCATGCAGATCCCCCATCTGTAGAGCAAGACACATTGTCCTCAAAGCAGCCGCTCCCTTCACCATTTCACACCAGAACCACCTAAGACATGGGATAAAGCATTCAGTTGAATTTGTTTTGACAAATTGTTCTCTCTCTCTAGATAAGGTCCCAGTCTGCAGAAACAGCTCACTCCCGGCATCTTATTTTGGCTGAGTGGAGCATTAGGAAATCATGCAAACAATTCACATGAGAAACTTGTTCAGGGGAGGAAATGGCCCCAGCAGCAAAAGAGAGGAGAGCGAGGGAGGAGGAAAACAGCAGGGGGAATTCCACGCTTACCCTACTCTCCTGTTCCAGGCCTGTAACCTGCACTGCTAACCGCTTCCTCAGCCATCAGTATGAACCTCTGCCAGCAGGCTTAGCCAGCACAGCTCCATCCTGTCCTGCAGCCCTGAGCCAGCCCAGCCGGGCTCCCTTCCTCCCCACATATCGAAGAGATAGTGCCCTGTTCCATAAAGCTATTCCAGTTGCCCTCTGGCAGCTCCAAACAAACAGTGGATCCCATCTGGCTGCGGACTTATCCCCACATCCTGTATTCCCACCCTGGGTCTCCTTTCTGCAGGTTTTTTCTCCACTTCCCTTGGAAAGGCACAGCTTGAATTTCCATGGAGAGGGGATGGGACAGGACTAGAAGGAGGTTGTGTCTAGTGGGATGCAAAGCCCCTTCAGCAACAGTGGGTTCAGCACATTCTTAATCTCTAGTCTGGGCAGCAGCTTCTTCCCAGACTGCTGCTCCTGGAGCCAGAGGGAGGGGTGGCAACCAACACATGAGCAGAGGAGACAGCCTCATCTTTCTTGGGGTGCTTTGCAAAAGGTCTAGTCTGGGTGCTTGTGAATGAGGGGTGCTGGAGGCTGACTGTGGGAAGCAGTACTGTGAGAGAGCTGTGGACATCTCATTTTTCAGTGAGGTGGGGAGGAAAGGGAGGAAGGTAGGGAGATGAAGGTGCCCCGACAGCACCTCTGGCCTCACACCCTCTACACTGCACCCACACATTTGAGAATTTTGCTCCATTTCTGAGCAGATGGTGGGTCTGGGATTACAGAAGCACTAAACACCAGATGCACGTGGACTGCTCCCTGCAAAACAAGGGGTCTGTCCCGCTCTACCAGTGCATGGATGGGCCAAGCCAGAAGGCAAGTCAACCCATCCTAGCAGGTGCCAATCAGTCTGGGAAAGGACAAACAATTGCAGAAGCAGCAGCAAACATCCCAAAAGGTCCACTGACCACAGTAAATCCATTTCAAACAGAACAAACTCCCACTCTCACTCATTAGGAGACAAATACATTCTACAGTTTCTGTACACACAGGGATATCTAGAGGTCAGAACAGCCTCTTACAAGAGGACAGTGCCTGGACTTTGCCAGAGCCTGTACAACACACTCAAACAATCATTTACAGCCCTGCACATATCCTCACTGCTTCACAATTTTCTCTTAATGAGGCACAAGCTGTGGGTCTACAAGACCTCAGCCCCCCCGCTTCAGCTCTGTATCTGCCCCAGTCAGAGGGGCTTCCCAACTCTGTGACACAGAGAACATCCTACTCAGCTCACCGAGAGGCGCCCTGTAACCACTCTCACAACTCAGACCCTACAGCCTCTCATCCTACACAGTCACATCCGATTCCTCATTTATTCACATTACACTAAAAAAACCAAACCCAAACCAAGAAAAATTATACATTTCTTTGTGTAATTTAGCTGAGCTCAACCCCTTCCCAGCAGCGTCCAAGCCTGCCTCCTGCAGAGTGCAAGGACTTTAAATCCTCCCCATCTTGGCTGATCTGTTACAGCCAGGCATCAGGCTTCTGCATCCCAGGACATGGAAATTTCCAGCCATTCCTTCCCTTCTCCTGTGCTGAAGTTCCCTCTGTCTCTCCCTAGCTCCAAGGCAAACCTGGGCAGGCGGAAAGTCTGAAGAAATTTCCTCCAAGCCAGGCTGAAGTAATTCAAACAGAGAAAAAAAACCTCTTCTTGCATGCACAATCTGAGAAGGCTGCAAGGACCTACCCACTTTACACCCAGGCTGTATGTGTGTGACCCCTGCAGCAGCCAGCATCCCAAAGGAACTTGTGCAGAGCTTCCTGCCCTTGCTTGGAGGGACATCAAGCCCTCCACTGTTTACCAAACTCTTGATCACACACAGAGGAAGAACCCAGAGTCCAGGGACAGGGTAGCTGGACACAGGAAGTTCTCTTCTTCCCGCTAGACCCATGATAGGACTCACCTTCTCTGCCACACAATGGCAGAATGCTATGGAGCACCCGGGAATGGACTTGAGTCCTGGCAATCAGGGAAGGAAGTTTCCAAAGCCCCTCTGGTAAAACCAAGAGCATTCCCACCTCCCATTAACTATGGCCATCCCACTGCTGGGCAGCCTTCAACAGCCCAGCCCACCAAAGCAGCAGGACTCCCAGCCTGACCAGCAACCACATGTGCTCTCTGCATCGGACTTCTTTAATCCCAAGTCTCTCCAGTACTCTGCTTCTTTTTCCTTCTTTCACAGTGATCTCCCCTTGCTATCACACACAACATTTCCCCAGGTACACACATTGGGATGCAGGGCTACAGGGGTTCAGCAACACCCCTGGTCAGCAGGGCAAGCACTGAGCAAGCAGCCATGCTGGAATGGACAGCCTGCATAGGGACAACCTCTACATTGGGGAAGAACTCTGGCACAGGGCCTCAGGAGTTGGGAGGGTTATGACTGGCACATGCTGGTGTATAGTTAGAAGTGATTCCTCAAGATAGGCCTTCATGTTCAACACTACCCAAGCATGCGAGGGCTCAGCAGAGAAGGTCACTTTGCTACCAAAGAGAGGAGAAGAGCTCAGACACCACCTCCCATGGGGCTCCAATTTTACTTGATTGACTATCCCCAAACCCTTGATAAGGCATCTAAGCCTGCGAGTCACTGGCACGTGATTTCTTATCAGCAGATGGGGCAGCACTTGTCTCTAGTGGAAGGAGGAAGTCAAGCTTCCTCTGCTCCCCTCCCTCCCTGAAACATGCACCCAACCAAAACCACTCAGTCCCATTTTCCATCTGAAGGAGGCAAAGTCTCTCTCCTGTGACTGAGCTGGGGTCCCCCGACCTTCACCTCCGCAGAGGGACTGCACTGCTTTGCATACAGAGCCCCATGCAGAAGACAGTCACCCTCCTGTGGGGGTGCAGCCCCCAGCCGCTCCATCACTCTGGTATCAGGTACCAATGGCATGAATTGGCATGTGGCCCAAGGACCAGTATGGGCACAAAGGAAAACATGTTTTCTTAAGATAGTCCTAGAGGAAACACTGCTTAATTTTGCACTCATGAATCAACTCTGCCTCGTCAGAGCTGGCAGAGGCCGACATAAGCCCAAGCAAACAGGGAGGTCTTCCCTTGTGCTGGAACACAACAGGTCCCATCACACCCCGTTCCACCTCAAAGCCACCACAGCCACACCTTCCCCAGGATGCTGGACTTGTGTATCTACCTGTTGTGGCTGAGAAAGAGGGACTTTCTTTAGCAAATCCTAACAAAGATTAAGGTGCTACGGTGACTGGGTCACAGCTGCCTGCAGCCTGAGCTAGCCACGTCTACAGCTGGAAAGCCCCTCTCTTCACTTCCATGCAGAGCAGTCCCATTGGGACCCAATTCAGCAGAAAAGGAGCTTGTTTATACAAAAGAGATGGATACTTGGAGGAGTACTGGGTCACAAGAAAAAGATGGATGCTTGGAGGAGACCATTTGAGCTTGAGTGCACAGGGTTTAGTCTCTATCTGGCCACAGAATAAGCAGGATACATATCACTGCCCTAAGTGCTCCCACCATCTTCTGCCTGCCACCCCACTCCTCATCCTTGACCTCTCCTGCCCTGACAGCTCAACCACTCTCTTTTCAGAACTGATGCGCCAGTGACCAGTTACTGCAGCTCTGACTTCCCTGAGGAGGAGGGGCTGCCAGTGGTACTGAGGAGATGTGGAATGGATAACATTTGGGCAAGTAATTCTTGGAAGACAGCACCCACACATTTCACTAGCCACTACACCCCCATCTTCCCTGTTGGCCATTTCCTTCCTGCCAAAGCAAGACTCCTGCTAATTTTGAGCAAAGAAAGAGCCAGTTTTAGCCACATTGCTTCATCCTGCCTGGGATGACACTCCTCTCCTGTAGAGGCAGGCAGGGAGGTATCCAAGGAGGATCCTGTTGATACTCCAACCACCCAAGCACGTGCTTCTCACCTCTGCTTTCACCTCCTGTATTTCCTCCATAAGTGCCAGGCAGACAAACACAGGGACACCTTGGGATGGCAGAGGTGGGTAACCCTGAGTGAACTATGGACAATGAAGATTTTTGTCAGATGGAGAGCCAAGACTTTTGTCAGCTCCTTTTGTGCAAGCCTAGTGCTCCTCTGCCCTCTGGACTAGCCAGAGTACCTGGGGAAACAGGAACCAGTTGGCCAAACCCCCTGAACTTTCTGTATTTTCAGAATTAAAATTACAGTTAAGTGTTGTGGCCCAAGTCTTCTGAAATATAATGACAGTATGATTTTAATTCTCTGCCTGGAGCTGTTTTGTGGCAGACATTAAAAAAGGCACACAAGGAAATGCACTGCTGACAGAGATGAAAAGAAGAAAAGAAGTTGATGAGTTTGTCTGGCTGGATGAAAGGGATGTAGCCTGTGGCCATCTGATCCCTTTCTCTGGAGACCTTCTGTCACTGGATGAGCAATTGCTCCACAGACTTTACTATCAGCCCTGACTTGTTTTCATATACAAACCCACTGGCAGTTCAATGAATCTCTGGGTGCTCACAGCCCCCATTTGCATCGACCCAAGTGGCGGATGTTCAGCACTTCTAAATATAAATGCCACCTACCTCTGCCACAGGGTCAGGAGGAAAGACAAGAATAGTGGAGGCACAAATCCACAGCCTCACCATTCTAACCATAAGAATAGTTTGTGGTTTTTCCCACCAGTGGAAGTAGATTCCAGGAAAGCAGGCTCCTGTGCAGACATGGCCAGCCCAGAGCTGTACCACCAGGAGACCTTTTGCTCCCACCCTCACTCTTTACAGATTTCCTGTTCTGAACTGCACTGTCAGAGAAAACAAGAGTAACAGCAACTGTTTTGGGGACCTCTCCAAGAGCCTCTCCTGCCCACAGTAACCAAGACACCACTGATTAACGTTTCCCTCGTTAATAAGATGTTTGCATTGGGTCTCTCCAAGCAAGTCTGACAGGCAAAGGGCTCAGCTCCCAAACAACACAGTCCCAAGCAGTAAGAGCATCTCTAGGCAGCAGCATCTATGGGGTTCACTAAAAATATTGAGTGAGGCGCCCTGGGCACACCATGATGGACAAGCCCAGGGGGCTTTCTGAAGCATTACTTCCACAGTTCAGATTAAAAGACCCCTGGCTCTCTCAGTGGGCACTTTGGCTCTAGCATTACAACTGGGAAAATTGGTGTAGCTGCTTCATGCTGAGGAGCCCCAGAACCAGTCTGTAGATAGGACAGGACTAGAAAGTCTGGCTGAGGAACATGGGAGGCTGTGTTTATTCTAGCCTTGCCTGACATGAGACTTACAGCCAATCCTTAGAGCAGATCGCACAGTAAGCATTAATGAACTAATTAGCAGAAGCACAGACTCCTTCCTAACCAGGAAGTAAACACTCAGGCTGTCTCCCAGCTCATCTTCAGCTTCAATCCAGATGTGCTCTACCAGACAAGGCCAGTGGCTTCTTGCTGCTACCACTTCTGAAGACATTTGTTTGCTCATGTCAGTGCCTCTCAGTTTCTCTTCCTCTTCCACCATTACTCAGTATTAAACTCAAGTCTGGGTTTGGGGCAAAGCTTTGCCTTCAACTGTGAGAATGTTTCGCTCATGCTCTGTGTGTACACTCATGATGAAAACCTTCCATCGAGGGAATGTACAACAAGAAAAAACAGTGTGATTAGCTGAAGGCAATTACCAGAAGTCAAACCAAATAGGTCTGGCGTGATGCCTTTGTATTTGAGAGGGCATTACGGATGTGGGCAGCCCCCCCCCCCCCCCCCCCATTAAGAGAAGCACTTGTCTTCGTCACAGAGGCTCAGGAGGGCAGCCCCATATCGAAGTGTGCGTCACAACTGTGCCAAAAGCTGCAGCTCTGTGGGCAGGTTAGCAAAGTAAGGCGATTCCCACCATAGTTCTTAGGTTGCTCAGTTGAACAGTGCCTAACAGCCTAACACAACCATCCCAAGGTCTTGCCCTGCATAGTCAACCTTGTTTCAGGTCTTGCTTATGTGCCATCTCACGCAGCCAAGCCTCCCCCACTGGGGAGGAAGGATTGCATTCTCTGGAGAAGAGACAGTGGGGGCGCTTGATTTGCTCCCCCCCCCCCCCCCCCCCCCCCCCCTTTCTGTGTGCTGGCAGCCCCGTAGCAAGCAGAACCTGGCTTCCTATGGAGGTCCATTCTGTGCCATGTAGCCTGGGCTACATTTTTTTCTGCTCACTCTGCTGGACCTGGCTCAGATGGCCCTGAGGCAGGTGAGGTAGTCACCCACCCAAACCTACACCCGGGTGCCTAGCATCCATGCACAGCACAGCAGGGTGGGAGGCGCTCCGGACAGGGGCCTGGGGAGTGCCTCACAGCCCGGCTGCACGGATGCTTCTCGGGAGAGGGATGGGGAGCACGGCGGATTCAGCCTGGCTTATGTTTAGGCTCTCTGCGAGAAGCCAGGCCCCGGCGCTGGCGGGGCCGGCGCTCGCAGCTCCCCGGGGGTCACTCACGTGTCTCCGTCCTCCGAAAGGTAGGTGAGCGCCTGCAGCTGCTGCCGGCTGAGCCCCTCGGCCGGTGGCGGCGGATCCTCGGGACGGCTCCCCGGAACCGCCGGCAGCTCGGACAGAGCCTCAGGAAGGGCGCCGGAGCCGTAGGTGGAATCCAGCCGCTCCTCGGCTGGGGCAGTCTCGGCGAGGGTCTCGGGGGCGGCGGGAGGGACCTCGGGGGCCGCGGGGGTCTCCCTGCCGCCCGGCAGCGAGCGCAGCGACTCGATGCCCGAGTCGCACTGCCCGTCCTCTCCCTCCCAGCCCGCCACTTCCTTGCGGCACTCGCCGCCCGCCGCCCGCGACATGGCTCAGCGCCCGCCGTCCGCTTGCCCCGGCCCGGGTCCCGGCCCCGGTCCCGGCGCCGGGGGGCTCATGGCCGGAAAGCCAGCGAGTGGCGCCCGGCGCAGAGTCCAAGGCGCGGCGGCTCCGCCTCCGCCGCCTCCTCCTTCTCCTCCTTCTGCCCCTACCCGCACTGAGTCAGCCGCGCCCGGCCCCGCCTGCCCGGGATTCCCCTCGCCGCCTCCCCGCCGCGGAACAACGAGGAGCTGCCTCTCCCAGCCCGCTTTGTACGTGGAGGGCGCAGAAGCACCACGAGAGAGAAAACCCAGCCGTGGGCGCGGAACGCGAGGAACGGCAGCACGGGGAGCGCAGGGGAGCGAGGTGGCCACGCTACTCTTACCGACGCCGGGCAGTACGTGCCGGTGTATTCTGGCCCTACCTCCTCCCCTGCCCAGTTGGTTAGGGTTCTTTAAATAGCAGACAGGTTTGCCAGGGGTGGGAGAGGGACTTGTCAAACCAGGTGGTGCGTGGGGTGAGGATGCTGTTGGCGTGTGCAGGTGCTGACTGATCCGCAGGCTCTGTGGGAATCGATATGGTGGATGTCACTTACTGGTAGCAGAGATAGGTGTGAAAAAGAAGTTTGCTTTTCGCACATATATGGATTAAACCATTTCACCCACCAAGACATCTCATCTGTCCTTCCTATAGAAGCAAAGGGAAAGGTGAAGTCACTGCAGCTGGCTGTACAAGCCTCTTGGTTCCAGCCCATTCCCACCACCTTTCTGTGTTGCAAATAGAAAGCCCAAAGCCCAGAGTGGCTGCCCAGGCTCACACAAGAGCAGCCAAGACACAGAGATCAAAGATGAAAATAGTCAAACGAAGGCCCAGGTCACTTGCCTGTGAATAAGTGACCAGCCTGCATTTCAGAGCTCTCCTTCCAATGCCTGCTGCATCAGAGCTGCTCATGAAAAATGCCTCTGACCAGGCAGAGAGAAAGGTTTGGGAGTATGGGGGCAGTACGAGAGAGGCAGGTATGTCTCTTTTGGCATCAATAGCTTCCAGTCATAAGTTTTCCTCCCACGCTCAAGATCTGTTTCAGTGTCTCCAGTTGTGTCCCTGGCACTACCTACCTGCAAGACTACAATTACTAAGGGAAAGGAGCTTCTCCCACATCTATCAGCTCTGTCCAACACTGGGTGGGGATCTGGGCCATATATCTATGCCACTCCCTCTCACACCCTGGTGGTGGCTGCATCCCACCTCTACCTGTAGCTGTTGTTCCTGACCACCACACAGAATCTCTATTCTTTCACCTTTCCATACTCAACTGCTACTAGGTTACCCATCAATTACCTTCCAAATTTCCTTTGCCATTTTTTTTCTAGTAACATAGTAGATGTTATTAGAGATGCAGCTTCATTATGTTATGGTTCCTTGTACACTTTTTTATGAATAAAATGAAGTATTGGGAGAAATCTACTTTGGTCAAATCAACACAAACCTGTGCGGTGGTGCATAAAGATTTCATTTTTCTATGAACCTATTGCTGCTTACCTTTGCATCAAGCAAAGCACGTTCCAGTTGGGGCATAGTGTGGATCCTGATTCCAGGGTTGGCACGTGTCCAGGAGCGGTTCAGCCAAATAGAAAGCACCGAGCTTAAACTAATAAACCCTGGATCAGCTCTGCAGGAAGGCAATTTGAGATGAATCACTGGGGACTCTACAGTCCAGTCCACTGCAAACTTTCTATACCTCTGGCTACCATGCAACCCGTGGAAGTGGCCTTCCTCTCCTGCTGATGTGAATTCAGCTGGAGCTAGAGATCTTGCAGCTTCCGTAAGGTGAGCCTTGAATTTTTTTTAGGTAACTAGTGCTCTGCTGGGACTATGTTGCAATGTTTGCGGCAGCTGAGCTGTGGAGATCAGGCACTCCCATTTGCATCAGCTATGCCACCCAGGCATCCATGGCCACTCACTCTCTGCTCTGACCTTTCAACTACACGCACTAATACCCAGCTCAGGCACCATCTCCCAACCCCCCTCTTCTGGCTGGGTGTGCTTCTCTTAACCCTTTGGACAATTTGACTGGAAAGCCTGAAAGAGGAACTTAGCCACTTTGCCCCATTATTTGCCTTCTGTCACTCACTCAGCAAGGCTCGGGCTCCGTTTCATACTGTCTTCCTAACAGAGAGCTTTTTTGCCTGCCCGTGTGAGTTTTGGACTTTGATTATTTTCAGAGGCTTTAAATACAGAAAGATATACATATAGAAATACACATGCATATATATATAATATCTATATATAATGTATTGGCAGGAAATGGTAGAGAAATTAAAATACTTAAATACAGTATGAGGCCAATCTTGATGTTCTGATTTGCTTTTGAGTGGTTTAAAGCCGAAACTCTAATTCTCGGCTCTCTCCAGTCCCCCTTAAGATGTGGCACTTAAAATGATTAAAACTACAGAGAAAAGCTGCTCCCACTAGAGGTCAGTGTCATCACACGCTGCTCAGGGCAGCCAGCGCTACTCAAAATAACGTCTCTGGCAAGCAATCGGCTCAGAAAGGCTTCCCCATCACACTGCACTGCCTGGAGCACCAGGACAGAGTCTGGATATGGGAAGGAATCCCTAGGCGACCCTCAGGTACTGTCCCTAATAATGTCCAGTTCCCAAATACAGCCCTCTGATTTATTAAGTGAAGCCCAGGTCTCTGCACTTAACTTCTTGACTCCAAGCTCTGCCCACCTCAGCTGCATCCCAGCTTGGCACCAGGATCTTTTCTGTTCTTTGAGCTGTTAACTGGGTAAGTTAGATACAGCTGCAAGAGATGGAGAAAGGGAGATTATGACCAGTCTGTGTCTGGTATGAGGGAAAATAATGGTACTTTAATATTCAGCTGTAGTCCTCTGCCATGTTTTAGCAAAGTAAATTGTTAGCAGTTATTATGACAATAATTTGCCTTTTTAGCCACCAGCACGCTTGCAGCAAGCGTGGGTAGTGCCCTTCTCAAATCTTCGTTCACGAAGCCTAGCCGTGAATTTGCACCAGGCAATATGACTGGTGCTTCTGTCCACTGCACAGCTTTTGTCCCACAAGAGCACTGGGCTACCCTGTTCTCTAGGGATGTAGCCCTTTTCCCTTGTCCCCAGAATTAGAAATGCCGAGCCCGTAAGAAAGGTGCTAGATCCCCATCTGAGGAAGTTCCCACTGCATTTTCCTCACCAGAAATATCGCTGGAAACCCCAAGCAGCAACCCAGACCTCTGCCTTGGGCTTCAGCTGAGAGGGCTCAGCCCTGGGAGATGGGCTTTTCAGTGGAAGCAGAGGCCCAGGTAGAGCAAGGAGAGCTGAAGGAAAGACAGCAAACAGACTCTGCTCTGACTGTGGTTCTTTGTATCTGAGAGCAAATCAGCTCTGTAGTGCACCAAACTGGGTCACATCACTTTCTGGTCTAGCAAAGGGGGAACATAACTTTTAAAGATTCAATGCCCATTAGCAAGGCCAAGCTTTCCAACAAAGTAGTGCAAAGCAGGTCCTCCTCAGGTACCCATTTTCTGGGATAGTCAGCCCAGAAAGTACTCGCTACCCTCTCCTGGTAAGTCTGGCTGAAGTCACAGGATCACTTTGAATCTCTCCAGGGATGCTGCTCCATGCACCTAGTTCTTTTTCAGTAAGGGATTATTTGCAGTCAGAGTTTTTCTCCTTGCAGTCCATGCTGGGTGTCTCTTGTCCTTCCGCTGCGCACTCCTGTAATGCAGGGGAGCCACCGTGCCAATGTGGTGACACAAACCAGAGCAGATCAGGTTTGCCTGCACGTGGTGGGTGGTCAGCAAGTTGCCCAGATAACCCCCTTCCTGAGAAGACTCCCACAGTGGACAGGGCAGTTTCTACCTCCTTCTGTTGTCTGTATATGTGTGTATGAAGTTGGACAAGGAGGACTAATTAATTCTTTGAATGGGGATCACACAGAACTCATCCTGCTCTCAGCCACATCATTCACTCCCTCAAACAAAATGTGATTGATACAAAGATACACTAAAAATCCTTGACCTTACAAAATGAATTAACAAAACTTCCAGATATTTTAACAAAATTTCATTCTAAATTATATCCTTCTTGTGTAACTCCTATCAGCTTGGTGCCTGCTGCAGCAAGGCTCTGTCCTTGCATCTGGGCAAATATATGGCTGATAGGCCTTGCTATGTATTTATGTGTGTGTGTGCTCAGAGCTCTCCCAAAGGAGATGGCAGATGTGGTTATGAATGGGGAGGGGCTGGCAGATGGTCTTGGAGAACTAATAATAAAACCATGCTTAAATAAATGGTGAAACTATGCCCTAGGTGAGAAATCTTGTCACCTGGGGCTCTCTTTATAGCTAGTGAAGAGACAGACTCACTTCCAGAGGGTGGCTCTGATAACTTCTGTCTGGCTACACCACTTTAATGAAGAACACTCCTCCCTCTCCATGGAATAGCTGTGGAAGGCAGTGCTCCATCACCAGGCTATCATTTATTCATGAATCTCTAAGCACAGTTCATGTGGCACAGACAATCCAAGACAAAACAAAATCCTCAACTCACCCAACCATCCCTCAGTTCACCTTGCCAGAGAGCACAGGACAGATGCTGACAGTACTGCATCTCAGGCTTCAGCATCACACCTGTGGGCTGTTAGAAGGGAGAATAGATTAAGGTTTGGGGTTTTTTTAATTGATTGATTAATTTGATTGATTGATAAATTGATTCTGCTTGAGTTGCTTCCCACGTCACCTCAGCCCCTCACCACAGCCCTGCAACCCCACTAGCCCAGTCCTTGCCTCCTAGCAGTGCTCTGAGTGGCTATTCTGCTTGTCCTTAGCAAGCTGCACAATGCTGCCAGAGGTGTTACTAATCAAGCTTGCCTCTGCTCTCTGGAGAGTTAACTCTCCCAGCTGCCAGACTGAATTAGAGCTTGTGTCTCTCCACACTTGCATCAGAGTGATTTGGGAACAGGCCTGGTGAAGCCACACCACTGAAACTAAGTGAGGAACACAGGGAGGGCTAAGAGAGAGGAGTGAGAAGGGTGGCTGGCTCAGGGTGGCAAGGAGGAGAGATAGGTGAGTGAGCTGTTTAAATATTCAGGTGCTGAGCAGGAGCAGGTGGCCATCCCATGGGAGAGAGGAGCTCTGACACCATGAATAAGTGATGAGGAAGTCTGTGTTGCCCAGGTGATGAGCACACAGGAAACAGGATTGCAGCCATTTCCCAGGACCTTAGCCTCACTGACAGACCCAGCCTCAGCCTAAGCAATGGCCCCTAAGCAATATGGATAGTCATGTCTTTTAGCCCCTTCCCTAGGACAGCCTCATTTCCCCTGCCTGCCTGCCCAGGTCTACAAGAAGAGCTGGGTGGAGAAGGGTTGCTTTGCCAAGTCAGGGTATGTCAACTCCAACCTCTCAGTGTAGGGAAGGCAAATTGCAACAGAAACCTACTTTCCACTTTTAGGAAGGTGACTTCTAGGCCCATAACTAGGGATAGAATAAATTCTTGGAGCCATTATTTTCTGTGGTTTATTCCTTTTTGGGGGTGATGGGCCAAAAATCTAAAGCAGAACAAAACATTTGCCAAAAGAGGATTTGGCTCAGTTTCCAGGTATTTGGGGTGGTTGCTGCTGGTCTGGAGTTATATTGGACAAAATGTTCTGAGGACTGTCAAATAGCATCTGGGCAGTGCTGAATCCGCTTTTGATTTCTAGGGGGGATGTGAGGGAGAGCCCTGGGTATCCTGCTGGGATACTGCAGAGAGGAAAGTGATTTAACCTGACCCAGAAACCTCTGTAGAGCCTAACAAATAATTGTAATGATGACAATATAGACTCTCATGCGGCTGGATGAAAAATAAACAAACTGTACACAGGCAGCCTGTTGGAACAGGAAGGATCAGAGCAGGGATCAAAGAGTTTTCAATGACAGCAGTTCTGTCCTGTGAAATTTAATCCAGAGCAGGGGCTACAAACCCACCTACTTCATGAGGTTTAAGACTTTGAGTGTTTGTGGGAGCAGTCATTATATGTACCCCTGTTAGTGATGCTGAAACAGAAACTTGTTCCCCAGTCACAAATTAGTGACCCCCACAGGCTTTCTTCCCACAACGAAAAAGGCACACCTGGGTCTCCTCCCAGAAGACATGAAGTCTAATTGTAGCAGATTAAAACATGACTAATGGCACATATTTCCTCGAGGACAAAGATTACACGGTGGATGGCACCCACAGAGTTGACACCACTGACCAGCAGTGGCAAAGTGGAGCAAGAGACACGTTCATTCACCAACATTCCCCTTGTTGCATTAATAAGGGGTAATTTAATTGGAGTGATACATTCTAGAAGACTCAGGCAGCCAGCACAAAGTATCCTTGAAATTTTTTAATTGAATAGGCATTAGTTTCTGAGCATAGAAAATCCTGCATCCTGATGCGAGGGGATTCTCTGCTACACATCTTCTTAAAAGACATAAAGCAGCACACTGCTAGGAAACATTGTTTTGGAACAAATGACTGAATTTGGCATATTGGACAAAATAAAGCTAAACATAATGTTACATACATATGATGCTGCAAAATCCATTTTTATATTTAAGCTACAAATACCAGCACAAGGATAGGTATTTCTGGCCATCTAGTTTAAAATGCAGCCTCTGTCAAAATTTTTTTAGAAATTAAATGTGAATTTGCTGCATGGGTACGAACTAACAACATATTTAAGCAAGAACTGAAACGCTATTTTCTGTAACTACCAGAGACAGAAGAGTGAGACCTTTTCTGGTTTGATGCATTATGGAAAGTGAACAAATACTGCTAACATGATGTCATGCTTTATGTCTGCTTGGAACAGATATGAATGTCTCTGCAGAGTGGCAGATACAGGGTATTTGGAGAACAAACCTATTGATATCCTGGTAAGGACACCACCTCTACTTCAGTTGCTGTGCCTTCTTAAAAGCCTCCATGCTCCCTTCAACTGTTTTGTCACATCAGAAATTCCTCCATCCCAGAAATGTCCTGCTCTCTAACATGATTTTCCAGTATTGCATCCTGAACCCTACAGGAATAACTGGAGGGAAATCTCACATATCTTTGTCTCTTGCCCCTAGAGAAGGAGGGTCGAATGGATAGGGCAGTGTGTTGTAACTAGGACTGCTGGGTTCTCCTTGTGATGGTGACACAGAACAGTCTTGGATGTTGCTCCTCTTCCTTCAGTTTCCCAAAGGCCTAAGTATCCCATAGCTTATTTCTCCCATTCCTGAGGAGTTCTGTGCTCTTTAGAACACGTTATCACCCATGCCTTTGTGTTCCTATATGATGGCCAAAACCTGCATGTTTTCCACAGAAAGTGGCTCAGAACTTGTACAACTTCAGACAGAGCAGGATATACGACCTCTTTGTGACACCTCATCTCAAAGAGAGTGTAGTTGGTGATGTGCTTGACAGTATGGTCTCCAAGGCATGCCGCCAGGACCAGTATGACAAATTCCTGATACAAAAAACTCTGGCTCTGGATGACCAGTAGCCACTGACAAGGACAAATTGCAGGGCTCTGTGTGTGTGCTTCATGGGGGTGGCAGCAGCCTGCTTCCCAAGGATTAGTCCTAGTGGACAACAAGCTCAAAATAGGCACACCAAAGGAAGCTTCTCCTTGAGTCTGTGGGTGCATTGTGAAACTCCTTGCCCCAGAATGCATGAAGCATCTACAAATCCAAAATCAAAACACATTCAAAAGTGAATGGACAAATTTCCTGGAGAAAAAGACACTATGGACTATTAAATGCAAAGACATAAACCTGTATCACCTTTTCTCCCCTTTCATACTACTGCTTTGCTCTTTTTGTGTGATAGCCACATCTTTGAGAGAAAACCAGTGCTGTTGCTGGAGGGCGGTCATCCCCCAAGTGCTTTTTGGTCTAGCTGAGGTCTCATCCTATAGGAGTCCCTAAGACTATAAAAAGCAGAAATGCATATAAGAATTCAAATTATTTACAACTGTCTATTAATGTGCATGGAATAGCATTCAGTGCTGCTACAGGAATCCTGGCAGCTCTGGGCTTGTGCCTCTTTGCCTTGCGCTGCCACAACACACATGTACCAGTGAGCTCTCCTTGGAGGCATGGGATCCATCACATGAGGATGGGTCTGAAACCCTCAAAAGCCAAAGTCTGCTGGGAAGATTGGGCAGGGGGTGTCTGAGCAGTAGGCAGTGAAATTCCAAGCAGGCTGCTCCTGCTTGCTGCTGTTCCCATGGAAACGGGAAAGGCAGAGGAAATGCATCCCCAGCCTCTTTTGAATATGAGCTCCTTCAGCAGCACCCCCGGCCATCACACCTATTCCCCTAAGACGAAGGGTTTGGCAGTTCCCCTTAGATGCATCTCCTTGAGTGAGACCATCAGGCCTACAGACTGTTCTTTCCTCATCTCAGGCAACAGTGGGGAAGAGCATGCCAATCATCCCATCGCCAAGGCTGAGCCTCAGAGCTCAGAAAAAGTGAAGCAGTTTCCAGCAAATTCTGCAGCTTATGCTTCTCCCCAGTTTGGAACTGGGGAAATACCTTCAGAGACATCTATTTCCTGATTGTCAAAGTAGCTGGGCTCTTCCTGCAACATCTGGACCTAGACAAGACTGGACCGTTTCAGAGCACTGGACATACATCCCCTGTAAGTTTAGACTGAGGGTCTGAAGAGACTTTCCTACTCATCCCTGTCATCAAGCAGGTTAGCTCTGTGGGTAAAACAGGCTGCAGCTGGCTCTGCAATAGCTAGCTGAGTATCCTTGGGCCCAGGGAAGATCATAGCAGCAAAGATGCTGCCTAAACTAAGGTTTTCCCTTGAGTGCAAGCATTAGCACTGATGGTCACCTCTACCCACCTCCCCCGACCAGCGAGGATGCACATAGATTAGAAAAACACACGGAGCTCATGCAAAGTGCTCCAGGTTCTCCTACTTCATTCCGAGGGGAGGAAAACCCACGGGACCTCTCACCTCCACATCAGCCCGGCTGGGACCGAAGCCCGCCTGACAGGCTGACGCCTCCTCGGTGGGGCTCGGGAGCGGCGCTGCGCCGGATTCCCTCCCTACCTGCCTGCCTCCCTCTCTGCTGCCGACCCGCGCCTCAAGGTCACTCGCCGCCCCGTTCATTCCCGCGGCGCTTCGATCCCATCCCATCCCATCCCATCCCATCCCATCCCATCCCATCCCATCCCATCCCATCCCATCCCATCCCATCCCATCCCATCCCTGTCCCGTCCCCCCCGCCTCCGCCGCGGCCCTCCCACCGCGGCTCTGCCCGCCCTCCGCCGCGAGTAGCGGCGCTACGCTGCAGCGGGGCCGGGGCCGGCGGGCGGCCAGCGCTGCCGCCGAGCCGCGGCTGGGGGCGATGCCGCCGCGCCGCCCGCCCGCCGCGCCGCCCCGCCGCCCGCCCGGCGACCGGCGAGGCAGCGCCCGGCGGCGGGCGGGATAATGCGGCTGCCCAGCCCGCAGGCACCGCCAGCGGGGCGCCCCCGCCGCCATGTCCCCCCCAGCCTCGGCGGCCGCCGCCAGCGAGGGAGGCAGCAGCACGCCGGTGCCTCCGGAGGAGGAGGCGGAGGGGGCCCGAGAGGAGGTGAGGAGAGCGGCCGCCCCTCGCCCGGGGCTGCCCCCAACCACCCTCCTTCCCCGCCCGCTTTGCATGGCGCGTTCATTGACCGCCCCGCCGCGGGCCGGGCCGGGCTTTGCCCGCGCAGGTACGGACCCCTCTCCCACCGGGAGCCCCTCTCCCCGCTCCGGCCCCGGGGCTGCGGTGCGGGCCGGCGGGAGCGGGGGGCGGTAGGTGCGCCAGGAAACCCATCCGCTGGTCCCCGCCGCGCCTGGGCTGCCCTGGCGCTCCGCTTCTCCATCGCTCGCCTGTCACTTGGGCATCGCCGCGAAGCCTCCGGGGCTGGAAGGGGCGTAGGAGCCAACGCCGTCCGGAGCGGGAGCTGGAGCCGGAGTGGCCGGGGTGGAAGATGAGGGGAGAAAATATCAAGAGAGACGCGGGGCACCGCTTGGGCTTACTGCCATGGGCAGAGGTTATGCCTGAGAGAAATGGATGTGGAGACCCCCACCTTACTGGGCTCTGGTTTTTGGGGGTATCCAGGAGGTGGCACAACTGCCTGGGTCACTGCGAGGGAAGACACGGTGGGCAGCAAGGAAGAGGGCTTGGGAACCAGGCAAAGCCAGGGTCTTGCTGGTGGCTGCTCCAGGCTGGAGGTTGACTGGAGAGAGTGAAAGGTACAGACTGAGGCAGGCCAGGTACCAGCACAGCTTTGCCTCCAGGTGTGCTGCAGTCTCCCTCAGCCGATGACTTTTCTGGAGTCCAGGCAGCAGATGCCAGAAATGCTCAATAGCAGGGTGCTCTGTGCCTAGGGAGCAGCAGTGGCAGGCAGGTGTGCCAGCTCCTTTGTCTGCCTGCACAGATTCTGCTTGTAGCTTGGGCTTCCCAAGAGGAGAGAAAGCAACTGCACTGACTAGTTAGACCCACCTTATGCCATGGGGCTGATGACCTGTGGAAGTCAGCTGGGCAGTGTAGGAAGAGCAGTGCTCTGTGAGTGTGCTGGGTTGTCCTTTCTGGTGAGGCCACAGCTCAAAGGGCAGCTTATGGGGTGCTCAGAAGCTGGTTCATCACTTGTCCTCTGCTGTTGAGAAGCTGTGGTTAGTGAGTGCTGCATAATCCTGGTATTTTCTGCCTTTTTGGTTTAGGCAGAACATTCATACCCATGCACTGTTATTCTATATATATACAGACTTATATTTAGATATAAATAATTGCAGGAGAAAAATGCTGAAGTTCAAGGACTGGGAAGCTGTACAAATACTGTGTACTCTGCTCAATGTGCGTTCCTCTCTTCCTGCTTCCATTCAACAACTCGTGATGCCCTGAGCCCAGCTCTCCAACCAGATCCTGACCAGGGCAGCTAAATTCTGAGACACCTTTTTAGCATGAGGACATGCTTGTGCTGTGCTGTGACATGATCTCTTACTGCCATTGCTCTGGCAGTGCTTTTGAGACAGCATAATGGTTTCTCAGAGGTGCCAGATTGACAGCCACTTTGGATGAAAAAAGTGTAGCAGGGGCAGTGCCCAGCTGAGTTTCCCTCACCTACAATGTCCCCTGGTTTTCAGGGATTGCAAGAAGATTGTCTTGGTTTTGATTGCTTGGCAGTGGCTGCCAACTAGGGTATCAGTGTAATCTTATGCTATGGGAGCAGGCAGAAGGGCTGTAGCCCATGACCTGCACTTTTTAGGTTATGGGCATCTTTCCTACGACCAGAAGTTATCACAGACTTGCATGAAGCAGTTGGTCGAGGAGAGGGAAGCTGCAGTCTCTCTTGACAGTGCCATGCTTGCTCGTGTCTCATGATACAATGAGGAGAGACTTTAGTGGGGAGAGGAGCTTGGATTTGTGGACTGACCTAGGACAATCGTCTTGTCTTCAGAAATATTGGGAGGGAAGGAGGACAAGCTGTAGTGATGTCCTCATTTCCATCAGAACCAACTGCTGGTGCTGACGTTGCTGAGCATCCCAGCAATGTAGCTGAGTCCCACATATCAGGGTCCATTGGCCAGGACAGGTGGGGAGTCAGAGGAGATGTCTGGGGATTAGAAAATGAGAAAGTATCTCATCTTGACATATCTCAGGTTGTGGTGTCTAGGAGCCAGGCATGTCTTCAGGTGCCTCTCAATTTGTCCCACCAAGGCAAGTAGCAAGAACTGCTAGCCAGAGCTGACTGAGCCCTTGTTCCCTCTTGGCATCACATGCCTACACCTACACTTAATGGTGGTGAGCTGAATTTCACTCAACAATGCCTACTTGCAGGGTAGGGAATGCCAAGGGACAAGCTCTTGCACCTGGGAACAAGCAAAAAAATGTCCTGCTGCTCAGGTGGGATCTGATGGAAGAGACCAGTCCTCCTCCAGGTTGCTGTGTAAAATGGAGAACTTGGTACCACTGCAGGATTTGACTGCTGGCAGGGTTCCCTGTCTCCTGGATGCTCAGCCTTCCTCTATCCTCTGCAGTTGGCAATGCTGCCAACTTGGGCCTGAGCTACTTCCGGTAGTTCATGAATCTGGGCTGTAGTCACAGAGGGTGTGATGTGGGTGTTTGCTAGGACCATAGTGGCCAGGAATTGCCAGTGTCTGTCCAGTGCCTTGGAAGACAGTGGTATTTCCTAGAAATGACTGGATCCTCCCTACCTCCCATATTCTGGGCATTTGAGGTCAGAGGGAGCTTATTAATTTCTTGCATGATGTAAACAAATTGTAGGGAATAGCCATGGAAACTGATGCTCAAGAGACCCACTGGAGTCACCTGCAAGCTGCTGCCACTACCTGGCACTTGGGAGCTACCTGGGCCTTCAGGCTGGGGCTCTGGGGCTTTTTTGATTGTTTTTTTCAGTCCTATAGAGGGCTGTCTCTAGGACACCTAACCCTGTGAACTCCAGGGAGTCTTGTAAAGTGTGGGTTTAGCTCTCGAGCTGTGTCTAAGATTTCAGCCAGGTCGCCGCAGGGAGAGGCAGGTAAGAGGCATGGGAGGTGATGACATGGAAACACTTGTTAAACAGGGGGAGTGCATGGGCCCAGGGCCGAGCTATTACAGAGAGAAGCTTGAAGGATTTCTGAAGTTGTTTAGTGTTCAAAATTGCAGGGTCAGGGTTGTGGGGGTGATTAAGGTATTTTGGCCCATGTGCTTGGCCACTGGGGTGCTGGGCATGTTTATCTCCTCAAGGCTCTCTTGTACTGCTTCTGCCCTGTACATTGTGAGAATCTCCTTTTGCTTTAAGGTTGGTTATAAATCATCCCCTCTATCCCTCCCCATGCATCCCAGAGCAGCAACTGCAGGGGTGGGACTCCATCTCTGTTCATCTCAGGGGCAATGTCAGGGGCAAATGCCATGTATGAGGAGGGGGGGGCTGTAGCAGCAGCCTACGCCTTGCCTTTCCCAATGTATGTTACAGTTAGTGCCCAGGTTCCTGTTAAGGTTTGCTCCATGTGTTCTACATGGTGAACTGAAGCACAGAGAAGGGAGTTTACTGGGATCCCACAAAGGGGTTGGCCAAGCCATGGCTGGACCAGTTCTGCCTTCTAGGACTGCAGAGATGTTTCTGTGTACCTGCAATAGCGGATTTGCTTATGGCTCTCCAGTGTTTGATCCTGAGCAATGAGGGAGGCTCCCAGTGATGGAGGGAAACCCTGTTCGCAGTGAAGTAGGGCAAGTCTTTTGCTTCATTCCATCAGACTGCAGCAGGCAGATGACGATGGCATATCAGAGCCTGCTCTCCTCCCAGCGACACTGTTCTGGGACACATTTCCCTTTCCCAGCTTTTTAATCTGCTTGTTTGCTGTGCTGGACTTATCCAAGTCTGGTTAATAGCTCAAGGAGACAACCTTATTCAGCTACTTCTGCAGGGGGAAGCCGTGGAGCCGGTCGTTTGCTCCTGTGAGCCCTTTGCAGCCTGAGAGAGGAGCAGGGATGCTGCAGTTCCTACTGGGATTAGACTCTGCAGCTGGCTCCTCCTCCATCTCTGCTGTGCTTGTATCCCGTCATTGGCACTTGATCAGCTTTCGGCAACCCCACCAGTGCAGCCGAGGTGTGTGTTTTTTACCTCAAAACCCTAGGACAAAACTGGGTTGTAAACAGTTTACAGCAGGGGTTACTGTGACCCTGTACAAGCACTGCAGTATCTAAATACTGCGTAGTCCTAGGAGGAGACTAATGCATGGACTAGAGCCCTGCTAACACAGTTCCTGGAACCAAGCCTGGGCTGCATCGTGCTCCCTGCCCTGAGTGGGTAACCGCAGTGAGGCTTGCCTGTATCTCCTCAGTGTGACAGCCAGCATCTCTCTTCTCCTGCAACACAGGCAGTGCAGAATGTGAAGGGCTGGTGATTGACTGGAAGGTGGAATTTGCTTTTCTCGGGCAAATTCCTGAGAAAAACAGGTCTCTGAAGACCTGTTTGTTTGGTGACCTTTCTCCATCTTGACTAATGAGTGACCTGGATGTTTTGCTTTATTCCTTGTGCTCCGTTTGCAGATCCGCCTCCTGAACAAGGTGCTGTTTCTCAGCTTTCTCACCCCACAGACACCCAGGGTTTAATGTGTACCTTGCATCTCCCCAGGGCCCCCATTCAGACCCTCCCCATGCTCCTCCTTTGGCTGAGCAACTCTCTTAGATCCTCACAGTCAGGGCTGCCGCTGCCAGGGAAGATCTGCAACACAGAAAGCAGCAGTGGAAGAGGAAACCTTCAGTTGCCTGAGTGGTGGTAGAGCATTCCAGCATGGGAGAGCCCTGCTGCAGCTGAACAGACAGAGGGATCTGAGCAGGTGCTTATAACTGCAGCATGGACCTCAGGAGGGAGTGCACAGCTCAGGAGATTCTGCTTCCTGAATCCCCCCCCCCGCCCCCTCCCCTGCCTCTCCTTGCTCCCTTTTCTCGTGCCTGGGGCTTCCTTCTTGCCCCATACCCATCAGGCTGCTGCAGTGGTGGGTTGCACTGGGAAGACTCAGCTGCATGTGTGTCCGTGTCAGCACAGCTGAACAGAGCTGTCCTGCATCTCTCCATGTTGCCTGCAGACCAGCACTACCCCACTTGCCAGCCCTGGACTCTGTGTCTGTCTCCAGCTCTTGCTCTCAGCTGGTGACTCCAAAGAGGGGAGTTTAGTGCTACTGAGGCTTGGGACTGCCAGTGGGATGTACCACCATTCGCTTTGCCACCAGTGGTCCCTCTGGATGTGCCACCTGCTCAGCTCACCGCAGGCTGGATGCTGGGGTGAGCAGGCAGGGAAACTCTCTGCCTCTAGGAGAGAAACCTGTCAGAGATTTGGGCTGGATCCAGCCCTCCTGAGCACAGTGGCAGAAGTCCCACTGGCATGGGGTGGACCACACTTTGACAAAGTATAGGGAGGAAAGGTCAACCTGTGGGACTCTAGGGGATGAAGCCAGGACTGAGGAGCTCTTCAGGAGAGCAAGATGCATTTCTTAAAGAAAAGAAGCCCAGATCTGTTCCTAGACCTGTCAGTGGCCTTGTGCTCTCTGGTTCTTGCTTTAATTTTCCTTTTCATGAGTGAAGGTTCCCCTCCTGCTTTCTAACAGTGTGAGCCCATTCAGCTCTTTGGGATTGCTGGATGAGAAACCTGTCCAGCCCAGTGCGCTCAGGAATGGAGAAGAATGGAGGCAGGCTTGGACTTCAGTGCCATGAGTGGTGTCATTACAACTGGTGTTAGCCCTGCCATGGCAGAGGTGAGCTCAAGAGCTGTGCTTCATGCAGGTGGGGAGGGAGAGCAAAGCTGGAAGCCTCTTAGTGAGTTTTGTGGCATCTGCACAGTTGATAGGGTTCTTGCCTCTTTCTCTCAGTTTGCACATTTGGAGATTGCTGGATGAAGTCTTTTGTATAAGAAAGCAAATAATCTCTTTCCCTGTCCTTTTTGTTTTGGGTGGGAAGATCTCAGGTCTCACAGACCAAGCTGGATCAATACTTGAGACTTCAGAGTGTTGCAGTGACAGAGGTTTTCTTAACCAGGGTTTTTTTCACAGGTCTGTGTGAAACTGCACTGTTCCTCTTGGTAAAGGCACCAGTGCAGTCCCTTTAAAAAGTCCTGTTGCTGAAGCTCTGCCCTTTCCTTACCATGAAAGACCTAAGAGCAGTTTTTTCCAGAAGTATGGGCTGTTACAGCTGAATCCCAGCACAAGCAGGGACATTTGCTAGCAGCCATGAGTGGCCTCTTGCCTCCCTGCTGCTGCAGATTGGTTAGATGCTCTTCTCTTCCAGCCTGAACACTTTTTAGAATGTTACTTCCATATTCACTTTCTCTCCTACCAGAGGTGCCTGCATTTCAGTCATGGAAAAGTACTTTCCCATTGGTGTGGTTTATACTTGAAAAGTACTTCAGACCCCCTTAGGCTGACAAGTGTTGTGATGGGAATTGCCATTACCAAACAGAGATCTTCCCAGATGCAGAAGGTCTGTTTCTCCATCTTACAGGCACCTAAGGCAGCTTGTGCTGCCCTGGTGGGAGAAATTGGAATATTTCTGGTGCTCATTACTTGGAAGAGGGGAGAGACTGGTGTGTGAGCAGTGAGAGGTGTAGTGGGATGAGCTGTGGGGAGGGGTTAAGATGGGACGTCCCATCAGTTAGAGCTGCCTGCACTGGTGGGATGGGTGCAGAAGCTGAGGTATGGGGGGGAGATCCCCCAGCCTCTATCTTGTTGTGCTTCATTATCCCTCCCTGGGATATGGCAGTGGTAGGGATTACTCCCCATTGAAGAAGGAAATGCTGGGGGTGCAACTGACAGAATTGTCCTTTGCCACTCTCCTTCTTGTCCAGCTGGGCCCTGTCTGTCTCCCAAGGAGGGGCAGAGCACCATGAAGAGAAATGGGGGTGACACTTGGCTGCCCTGTGTGATTGTCATCCTGGGAGAGATCCCAGCCTCTGGCCTGCCTGCTGAGACTAGGAGCCCAGGCATCTGCTGTCTTGTCTCTGCAGAGCTATAGCTGCTACCATAGCACTCTGCTGCCTTCTCCCCTTCCCCTGCTGCTGCAGCCTACTGACTCCTCTCTTTTTTTCTCTCCCCTTCTCCCCGGTCCGCCGGAGCAGCAGCGGCCAGTGAAGCAGTCTCTTAGCAAGTCCCTGTGCCGAGAGTCCCACTGGAAATGCCTGTTGCTGTCCCTCCTCATGTACGGCTGCATGGGGGCCATGACGTGGTGCCATGTCACAAAGGTGACCCGGCTGACCTTTGACAGTGCTTACAAAGGCAAGTCCATGATGTACCACGACAGCCCCTGTTCCAATGGCTACGTCTACATCCCCCTTGCTTTCCTGGTGATGCTCTACGTGGTGTACCTGGTGGAGTGCTGGCACTGCTACACCCGCAATGAGTTGCAGTACAAAGTGGATGTGGAGAGTGTGCACGAGCGTGTGCAGCGGATGCAACAGGCGACTCCCTGCATCTGGTGGAAGGCCATCAGCTACCACTACGTCCGCAGGACCCGGCAAGTTACCCGCTACCGCAATGGGGATGCCTACACCACCACCCAAGTGTATCATGAGCGGGTCAACACCCACGTGGCAGAGGCTGAGTTTGATTATTCCAATTGTGGAGTTAAGGACATCTCCAAGGATCTCATTGACCTGGAGAGCTACCCAGCCACACGGCTCCGCTTTACCAAGTGTTTCAGCTTTGCCAATGTGGAGTCAGAGAACTCCTACCTGACCCAGCGGGCCCGCTTCTTCACGGAGAATGAGGGCTTAGATGACTACATGGAGGCCAGGGAGGGGATGCACCTCAAAAATGTGGACTTCAAGGAATACATGGTGGCCTTTTCCGACCCAGACAACCTGCCTTGGTACGTATCTCACTATGTCTTCTGGGTAGCAGCTCTGCTGACCCTATCCTGGCCCCTGAGGGTGCTAAATGAGTACCGCACTTCCTATGTCCATTACCACGTGGAGAAACTCTTTGGGTTTGACTATGTGGCAGTGACACCGGCCGAGGAGCGCACCTTCTGCCGGAGGATGCCCCGTGTCAACACGGTGGACAGCACTGAGCTGGAGTGGCACATACGATCCAACCAGCAACTGGTGCCCAGCTACTCAGAAGCAGTCCTGATGGACTTGGTGGGGCTCTCTGGCTGCACCAGCTACTCTGCTTGCCGGTACGGGGGCTATCGGCAGAACTGCGAGCGGTGCCATAGGACTATAAGCAGTTCCTCCATTTTCTCCCGCAGTGCTCTGAGCATCTGCAATGGCAGTCCCAGGATTCCCTTCAGCAGCAGCCGCTTCTCTCTGGGCCGCCTGTATGGTTCACGACGCAGCTGCCTCTGGCAGAGCCGGAGTGGGAGCCTGAATGAGCAGAGCTGCCCCACTGAGCAGACACGCCTCTCCAGCCAGGTGACTGTGGAGGAAGAAGACCCCCCTCCTTACCAGGATGCCCTCTACTTCCCCATCCTCATCGTACACCGCAATGAAGGCTGCCTGAACCATGACCACCGTCACCTCCATCGGAATGGGTCCTGTGTGGAGACCTCACTGTGAAAGCAGAGGGCAGTGAGATCTCATTGTCCCTTGCCTGGCCTGAGCCAGCAGAGGATTTGGGGAGAGGAGCACAGAGGGGTTAGCTTAAGAGGACATCAAAGTGTGGAGTGGACATGGCATCTCACTCCAGCAGCCAGCGAAGGCTCCCTCTGCTGTGGCTCTGACCCCACAGAGGGATGGGTACTGCTGCTCTCTTGACATGGCACAGAACTCTAGACCAACCACCACATGCAAAAAAATTAATAATTCAACCAAACCAACCCCAAGCCCGTATTTATGGCATCGAAATCCAAAGGGGAGAATAAAAAGACAGGCCTGGTGCAGGGAGGGGGCGGCTTTGGCTCCTAGCCCTGGCTTCAGGCTGGCTCATGCTCCAAGGAACCAACAGCCACCAGAAAACACTCTGCTGCACCTCTGCCCACCCTGCTTCCCATGCTGGAGCAAGGCCCCTCATGGTGTGGAGGGGAATGTGCCCCTTGGGAGAGAGTGTAACTGCCTGTGACAGAAGTTCTAGGCCATCCAGGCACATGGAGCTGAGCAGCAGGTTAAAGCAATGTTTGAAAGCCACAAGTCCAGCTCTTCCCCTTTCCCCTGAGTGTTCCCCACCCTCCCCACTTCTTTTTTTTTTAGACCATGCTCCGACTGTTACTCTGTTCTCACTGCTGGGAATGGCATCGCCTCCAGAGGATCCCAGACTCAGCTCCTTAGGAAGCTTCAACGTGCCAGCTCTGAGTCAGCATCCCCTAGGTAAAGGGTTTTCTGTTTGGGCATGCTGCACCAGGGAAAGGATGAATGTGCAAACCCAGATGGAGCAGAGATCTGCAGTGCTACCAAGTGTGTTTCCTGGAGGAGGGCTCAGCTGGAAAGAGAAAGCAGGACGGCCTTGGTGAGCTGGGGAAGGGAAAGAGGGTGGCACTGTGACAGGCATCATGGTATCAGGTGCCACATCAAGTGGCTCGGACCCCTCCTGGCTTTGAAGTGAGTCCTAATTGGTTCAGACAAGCATCAAGGAAGGCTCTGGTAGGTTCAGCTGCAGTTCATGTATTGATAATGGAGCAGCAGGTTGGTGCATGTCTGCATGAGTGAATTTTGCATGAGATCCAGCTGGGTCCTGGATGTGGACTCTTAGCTGCAGGCTTCTGTCAGCCTGTTTTTGGCAGAAAGCTCTGAGGGGCTGTGAGGGAGAAGTGCGAAAGCATTCTGGAACATTGGAAATCTGGGCTGGGGAAATGAGAAGCAAACGTATTCCTTCTGTGGGACCCCACTATGGGCGCAGGAGTCATATTCCATGAGGGATGCTTTCCAGAACAGAGGCCAGGAAGGATGTGTTAGAGAGGAACCTGCTTAAAACTGAGCAGCTTGCACTACAAAGGTTTTTGCAGGGAGGTGTCAGGCTGTGAGAAGCGAGGTGGATTCTGTGTAACCCATTAGCCCCTGGGTTCTTCTGCTTTACTCTTGTCAGGACAGGTTGCTCTGAGCTCTGTGCTGTCCCTTCTGTCCTGTTGGAAGGGATCTTGATGACATTGGATGAGTAGCCTTCATGTCCCTGAAGCTTCATCAGTGGCTGCAGCATGCAGACAATCAGCTTTTCCTCAGAAAAGCTGTGTTTTTCAGTCAGTTCTTTGGGGGAGTGCATGTCAAATCAGCATCCATTTCTCCAGGCAGCACTTCTCTTCAACCTCACCACATTCCCTTCATCAGCTGGGGCAAACAACGGCTAAAAGCAGCAGGTCTTGGGTGACAAGGGCAAGTCCTTTAGCACCTGGACATTTGAGCTTAGTGTCTGCCTCCATATCCATCACAGGAAGGCAAGATGTAACAGCAAACAGTGAGGCATTGTATTTAGTCCAACCCATCTTCCTCCTGCCAACTGTTACTGAGGGGTCTGTAACAGTACTGTACTGTACTACTGCTGTACTGCTGTACTGCTGCTGTACTACTTCGCCTCCCAGGTCTTGAGGAGGCTGCAAATGGATCCATGTACCACATCAGTCCTCTTTTGAAAGTCATCTCTTGTTGGCAAGTCTGAAGTGATAAACACCTGTGGGCGTTGTAGGGCTCTGCTTGTCTTTTCCCCCCCGAGGAGTCTGTTCTGCTCTTCATGCCCTTTGTCTCCTGGTCAGTCTCTTGCCCTTCAAGTCAGCTTGTCCTCCTGGATCTCAAGTGTTAGACTTCAAACAGTACTTTGGAGAACAGTGGACAGAAAGTCCCTTAAAATCTCACTCTGTTATGATTCTGTCTTCTCATCTGCCCATACTTGCACTACTAGACCTGGATGTTGGCTTAAAGAAAGTCCCTGGGAGGCCAGAGAAGCAGAAGGTCTCCAGTGTGGGCACATCCCTCTCTGTGTTTTGTTCTCATTATTTTTGGCACAATTTCAGACTGGGTGAGAGCAACCCTGGGACTTCCTTGCTCAGTAATGACATTTGGCTTGCTGTGCACTTATGCTTCTCTCTCCAAGGGCCTAATGTAAGCCAAGGCCAATGCTGAGCGTCCATGTGACTTTGGGGAGATAATGGTGTGTTCTTATATGTCCCAGTGAATTGAGACAGTGGAGCTCTAACGGGTCATTAGTGAGGAATGTGGTTCCCTTGTCCTTGCTGACATGTTCTCTTTGAAATCTCCTACACATTGCTTAAATTAGGCTGTGATGGCTCATCTTTCTGTCTCCAGCATCCAAGGTGCTTTGGACAGATGGATTTATCTAAAATTTGGCAGGCCTTTTAGCTCCCTGGGGCAAAGACAGTCTTCAGAATAGGGATAGATTAGCAGGGTCTCTGGACCCTCCGTCCTTTAGCACCTGCAGCAGAGTTGCAGGCACTGTGTCCTTGGCTTTTTCTGGGATTTTCCATGAGAGCGCCTCACTTTGTTCCTCTGCCCCATTTTCTGCTATGAAATCTTATTCTGGAGGTGGTCCGTCCAGGTGAACACATGGATCTTCAAGGCATGGCTGCTGCCCTGACCAGCATGATCCATACAGTCTTTCTGTTGCTGAACGCCTTCTCCATGTACATGATGCCAGCTGCAGCAAGGGCCCAGATGAAGTCCATGGCTGTCTCAGACCCTCAGTAATCTGATAAGTGTGACCTCTCTAGGTAGTACTCCCCGCTGCATGCCGGGATTTTTCAGAGATCCTCTTATGTTCTTGGCCCTGCTACCTGACTACACATGGTGGTGTTGCCCCCCTGGTCCATCCTGCCGCATTCTCACAAGGGTGGAGATATTTGTGCCCTGCCTCAGGTTCAGGAAAGGGGGATGGTATGTTTGGACAGGGTAGAGAAGCAGGACTGAGCAAGAGGGACAGGAGCTGCCTGCTGGCTTGGCAGAGAAATGGTGGAGCTGAAGAGGACAGACTGAAACTGGGGGTCTTCCTAGCATGTCTAGCCAGGTAGGGAAGTTCAGAGCAGAAAACTGGGCTCTCCCTTCCCTCTCCTGGCATGGGAGACCACCAGCAAAGTTTGTGTGTAAGTTTCCTCCTAAGAGTTGGTGAGGGACTGTAGTGCCCTGGGCAGAGGGCATCCGATATGATTCTCCTTATAGCTCAGGTTACTAGCGCAGAGATCCAGAGATGGTCAGTCCCTGCTCTGACAGCACAGCCTCTCTGTGGTGGAGTGGTCCCATCTCCTCGACACACAGACGTCCAGCCACCGCACCTCCAGGCTGAGCAGTGGTCAAGGCATCTGCTCCTCCTGCAGACTTGTGTCTACTCTCTGCTGTGTCTGTGTTGGTGATGACGATTCCTTTGGCAGCTCATTCGATGGCCCAGTCTGCTCCTCTCATAATAGCCTTCTCCCTTATCTCTAACCTGAATTCTGCCTGCTGTATCTTAATCCCATTACTTCTCTTCCATTGACTGGTGAGTCTCATTGGCTCTACTCCTTTTCCCTGTGGCTTTCCTGACACAAGCAGGCTTTATCTAGTCTCTGTAGCCTTCCCTTCTCCAATCACAGGGTCTTGCCAAACCCTGGTTGGAGTGGTGGTGCAGAAGTTTTCCCTGTGTAGTATGTCACTCTGGCTCTGAGCCTGGCCTGGGCAAGAGGAGAGGGCCAAAGGTTCAAGCAGGGTGTCAGGGTCTGGTAGGGTGGCTGTGTCCTCATTTCTGGAGCAGATCTTTTCAAAGTGAGCAGAGTACACAGCTGCTGGCCCCTTACACAAGGAAAGTGGGATAGCATGCATCACCCTCTGTGAAGGTGAAAGCCAAATGCTTGTCAGTATGACAGAGGCAATAACTGGAGGATCTCCACAGTCAAGTGGCTTTGGTTTTTTCCATTGCAGCTTTCCATGGGCTGAAAGTCAGGCTCAGCATTGCACTTATGAGCAACCTTTTCTCGCATGTTGGAAGGAGTGAGGCAGAAATGCTACCAGCTTTTCTTCCTGGCCCTTCATGGTGCTCATGCATCCCAGAAGAGGGTTAGTCCTTACTGCTGCAAGACTGGACAAGTCCTGGACTATTTGGTGTTTCCCCTTGCTGTCAGTATATTTGTCAGATACTTATAAGCTCTCCAGCTTTCCTGAACTAGAGAAAACTAGAGAAAGATAGAGAATGCCCATATGAGATGGTCTGGATTAGCTGATCATCAAGACGCATCACCACCCATTTATCCATCCTTCAGCACACTGGAAGCTTCCCAGATAGTGCCTAGCACTTTGCTTGTGCAGAACCAGTCAGCGACACCAGCCAGCGTGGTGGTACCTGTTGAGCCCACTGTGTGTCATGTCTCACTCCACACCAAGGAAGGAGATTTCAGAGAGGGCTGTCAGAGTGAGCAGCTGTAGGGGCATTCATTAGGATGGGGAGAGGAAATCTCAGCCAAGCCTTCCAGAATCACACATCAGGCAAATATGCGGTGTTAGGGCTGAGGAAGCTGCTGTATATCCCACTCCCTTTCTGCTCCACATAAAATGCATATTAGAGATCCAGCTGGTGCTTGCCCTCTTTGTTGTCTTTTCACTCAAGAGGCTGGGGAGAAGTTTAATAACTGATGGATGCCCATGGGGAAAGGACTTCAGGAAAAGGTTTAAGTGGAAGTTGAAGAAAGTTAGGTAGCATCCAATGTCGGTAAAACAGTGCCTGCTGGTTAGCCAGTGGGACAAATAACACGTTTTAAACTCTGCTTCCAGCCTTTCCAATCACAGCTTCAATACAGCTGTCTAATATCACCAGGATGCTGCTTTACTTTGTCAGGGTACAACCTTACTGTAATGTGCTCCTACTCTGCTGCAGTATCTGTAGGGCCTGGGTCTGAAATACTACACCACCAAGATGTTGTGTTACCTGTCTTGGGTTGAGCTGGCAAAACGCCAACTGTCCAAGACAGAGAAAAAGTGTTCTCCCCTCCCCAACCAGCCAAGGGAAAAAGAAGAGGGAGAGAGGAAAAAAACCCCTCTAAACCAGGTTTATGCTGAAACTAACTATATGTATATATACAGAAAAGAGAAAATTAAGAGAAAACTACAATATAACACACACTTACACAAGTTATATATATATATAACAAGGAATAACCTCCCACTCCCCAATTAATACAAAGTATATTACTCTAAATCTATAAGTACTAGTTTCCTGTACTCTAAGAGACACCCTGCAAGAAAGAGAAGGTATAACAACAAAATATTTCTACTTCCCTGAACTCAAACAAAATACAAGTAGCGGCAGCAGGAGCAGGGCCTAGCAGATGAGAGCAACTGCGGCACGTCTTCTCTGTACTCCAACCATGATAGAACTGACCAAGCCACTCCCACACACTGGATTTTACACCCTTTGAGATGATGTAGTATGGTATGGAATACAATATTGGCTAGAGGAAGTCAGCTGTTAGCTAGCTCAGCCCAGCTCAAGTTAGCTGACAATTTCAGGCCTAGTTTAAACTTTAAAACCTAAATTTAGGCCCACATGGCCAAACCCATAACAGTTACCAAAGAACTGTAAGTCTCATGTTGGGATATGTGCTTCTGATCATTGTTCATTCACATTCAGTGGTTAGAATAAGGTCTGTATGAATATGATCTGGATTCAGGTGATCTCAGAATTGACACATAGTTTAAGTGATAGCTCTGTTTGGGGTTGCTGCCTCCTGTGATGCACTTGGGCCTAGAGTCTCCACTGAGCCAGGTATGCATGGGGACCAAAGGGTGGTTCATGGGACCTGGGAGCACAGTTAGGAACTGGGGCTGAGTCCACCTAGGGCTGTTTTTCCTGTGGGCGTTCTGGGAAAAGTGGAAATGGGCATAGTGATTTTTCAGGTAGAAATTAATGGACTGTGCTCATTCCTAGTGTAACTTTAACTGGTACTGTACTAATGTGAGCTTGGCTTAGCAACTCCTCAGAGGGGTCTGTCCTTGAGTCCAGACAAATTGATCTGCCACAGTGTTGCTTTGATGCATAGAGTTTATGTTGGGACTTAACCAACATGAATGAATGTTGAATATCTACTGTTTCTGCAAGCAGTGAGTTGAATTGTTCTGCTCTACTGCCTCCATCACAGCTGCTCCGCCAAGGGGAACGTTATGCCCGTGGATGTGATCTCGTCAACTCTTTCAAAAGTGAGCTAACAAGCAAATTGACCTCCACAGCACTGAGAGAGGAGCTTTCTCCCACAGGACCATAGCCTTTCCGCACCTGAGGGACAAGAGGTTCCAAGGACAGAACTGAACTGGCAAAACCCATGGTGTCATGGCCTGCCCTTCCTCCTTCCCTCCTTACCTCATATGTCTGTCTTGGAGGAGGGACAGTTTCCCTGTGGAGTTCAGCAAGCTCCTCTTCCTGTGGCTCATAAACAGGCTCTACTAACAGGTATTTCATCCACCTATGCAACTCTCTCAGAAGCTGCCAGGTTTTCAGGAGCCCATTACAATGTGCAGCATGACCATCCAGCACTGAGAATAAGCACAGAGGCTGCTGGAAAGCTAAGTGGGTTTTATTCCTCCCCCCATTCCCAAGGAAGACTGTTTTGTTGGGCCATCTTGTTTGTTTGGTTTTTGTAAACTTCATTTGGGGGAAATGGAGCTTGTGAGAAATTGGTGCCCATTCTGAACCTTCCCCAGTCCTTTGAACTTTGTGAATGGATGGATCACCTACTGTGATTATAATTTAGCAGATTTTGTAGAACAAAATAACTTCACATACAGAAACCTGAGGTTCTTTCACTTGCCATCAGCACAAGTTGCTTCTGTGATCTTAGCTACTCACATTAGTGAAAGAAAAAGCCTAGCTAGAATGTGGTGAGATGACATAGTATTTTGTATCAATTCCATGGTCCCAATGTCCATTAGCAGCGCTGTCAGCTGCCGTGCCATGAATTCGGACTTTGGATGGCAGCTCATGAACCAGTCAGGATGAAAGTTTGGAAAAACACAAGCCTGAGTCTATGCACATCTCCAGAAGCAGATGCAGAAGGAGGATCAGCTGAAAGCTAACATCACCTCCTGCTCTACTGTACCAGAAACTGGTGGGCTCTGTGCTGCACCTGCCCTGCAGGAAAAGCCTGTCCCCAGGGGCCAAGCAGAGGGGAATGAGAGTAGCAGCGTGTCTGATGGAGCAGCGTGCACAGCACAGCTCAGGCAACGGGAAACAGCAGTGAAAACTAGACCCCAAAATAACAGGATTTCACCTTGGAAATGCCAACAGCTTTTTCAAAGTGAAATGAGACTAGACCTTAACGTTCCTTGCTTAAAAAAATTAATTTTGGTGATGAGGTGGGTTTAAACTCTCCACTCCTTCCAGCCCTTGTTGGGTTGGTGGAGAAGTATTCAAAGCAGATTGGGATGTTGGCCCTGTGGCTTTGCAGTGGGGTAGACTGGAACACAGGCTGGAGTTTAAAGTCTTCCTCTGCCCCTGGAGGTGTGACCTGGCCATCCACCTGTACATTCATGCATGGCAGGGTGGGCTTCTTCATGCTCGTGTGCATAGCTGGGATCAGTGGCCTTGCAGGGGGTTGGTGTGTTTGTGGATTTGGGCTGGTGACACCCATCTACCTTTGCAGCAAGGACTTTTCAGGGTGACAGAGCTTTGCTTGTTCCTTGTGAGATGGAAGTCGTGACCTGGTTTCTGTGAGAAGACAGCATGAAGTGTCACATTTGCTGCAGCAAGTGCCAGGGAGCAGGCATAAAAGCATGGAGCAAGCTGTTTGAGAAGAAGCTAATCCATTGCTAGCTACCTGAAACAGGATAGCTGCTGGATCTGCTCCCTGGACAATGCTTTCCATCTCTTCCCACGCTCCCCAAACCCCATGTGCAAACTGTCATTCCTCTGAGTTAGCCAAAGGACTCCCCTCCCCTGAACTCCCCTGAGGCTGTGTGTTCACATCATTTCACTCCTATCCCTGCTCGGTGCCATGGGCCTGCCGTGGAATGCCACCAGACATATAATGACTGCAGGTATGCTGGTGGCCAGACCTCACCATACCCTACCTGTTCAGTCTTCCAACAGTGCTCCCTGCCCTGGCCTGCCTCCTCCTTGCTTGGTGGAGATCAACCACAGCACACCCTGGCATCACTTTGTGCTTTTGCAGAGAATTTCAGCACTTGTCTGGACCTCAGTAAACAGGGTAAGTTCAACAGACTGAAGTCAGAAAACAGAAGGCCTTGACATTTTGGTAGTCCTGGTTTCCGGATCCTGGGTGCTGCCCCTGGGGCGGAGAGGTAGGTTGGCTGTTGGCAGTGTCAGGCAGGGGACAGCATCGTGGTGAAAGCAGGATGTCTACTGGAGTCTCCAACCATGGGCTCTGTGCTTCTCTGCTGGGGCTGAGGGAAGCTTTGCTGTGGGCTGCACAAGGTACAGCTGATGAAGGGCAGAATAGGATGTGAATGCTCAAGAGTGACATGGAGAGGAGGGTCAGTAGGAGAACAGTTGTAAAAGGCTTTGCAAATGTGGTGTTTTTTACAGGAGACAGAAGGCATGATGGGCAGGAGGCTGCGGTGCTGGAGCAATGGTGCTGCAAGGCAGGGAGGGTGGGGTGGAAACAGTGGGAGGGAGAGCATTAGATGGAGAAGCTTGGGAACACAGTGGGCTTTCAAAGCAGTCTGTGCATGCTCGGGCCAAGAAGACAGGCAGGAGGTATTCCCAAGTTGAGGTGCCCAGGCCATGTCTTGCTGCACTGTTAGAACAGTGATGTTGCCTCCAAGCCCAGCTCTGGCAGCTTGAGCACGTGTCACCAACCATGACGGCTAATGCAGCCACAAGGTGTAAATGTCACTAATGAATAAATTGCCTTGTGCCTTGGAGAGGCTAATCCATCATGGCCGGAGACAGGGATCTGACGGGCTTGGTTATTTCAGGCATACCCTGTAGGGAGAAGGAATGCTTCATTTCTGACCTGTCCCCTCCACCTAGGGAAACTGATGCAGGGCTTGGCTCTGTGCCACTCCGCAGCTTCCCAGTCTCGTGAGCTCAGGCTTTGTCCCTTTTCACTGCAACTGAGGGAAGAAGCAGGAAAATATCTAGGTTAGCCAAAAGTTCTCTGTCAGAGGGGTGGTGCATGGGGATAGCTGGTGAATTTGGAGGGAGACTGCTGCCCACAGGACATGAGTGATGTAGAGGCTGATGGAATAAATGCGTGAGTCCCCTGCAATCAGGAGAGCTTGTGTCAGTTGTTTGGGTTGTAGGGTTTGGCATGGGCTGGACTCTGCATTTCAGGCCAGTGGTGCTTGGTGCTGTGTTTTACAAGTGTGCTATTTCCTCCCCAGTTCATAGTGTGCCCCTGTAACAAGCAACCTGGAAATTGTCTGAGCCTGTCCCAGCCCAAGCCCTCACCCCATTCAGAAATGGCTGTCCCAGAGACAGTTAACAGGACACACATTTTCCCCCCTCCTGCTGAACCCTAGCCACCAGCACCTTGTCTGACTGCAGAGGGCCAGCAGGTTACCCAATAGGCAGGGACAGAAGCTCAGTGTGGACAGATCCAGCTCCATGGGAGCAAAGGAAGGCTGAACAGCAACCATTTCAATGCACAGCCTTTGCCCATTGCTGTGGCAGTCTGCTCCTCCTCCCCGAGTCGGTGCTCAAAATCAACCTGCCATCCTGTTTGCAACATATGCCAGTTTGACACCTTGCAAATCAATGCCTGTGTTGCTGTGAGCAGAAGCTGGCAGGCTTGGGAAGCTGGCCACCGTCTCCTGCTGCTGTGTGCGCTCTTCTCAGAGCAGTGGAAGCCGGGCTTGCCATCTGCTCCGTGAGGGAGCCAGCCGGGTGCCCCTGTTCTGGCCTGATGGGGTACCCTCTGGCATAGTCCAAGTGCAAGCCCTTATTTCATTCCCCCTCCTTTGCTTTCCAGCCACCCCCGTTTCTCCCCATCTCTCTGGCACAGACCTCATGGGCGGGAGAATGCTCCCAACTTGGCTGGGGTCCCTCTGTTGCTGAGTGCCACTCATGGAGCATTGGTGGGTAGTGGAAATGCTGGAGGTCATTCCCTCCTCCAGAGAGAGGTCCACAAATCACCACCACCACCACCCCCTCAAAGCCTGACAGTACTCCTTGGGGATAGATCTCAGGAGAGCTAATGGGTCTGTCCTGGCTCTGTGCTGATACATTCCTTTCCCAGCACAGAGTGACCAGCTAGATACCACTCTGCCGGACAGTCCCACCATATGGGTAAATGGACCTGGAGGTGACAAGTGACCCACCAAGAGCAGAAATGTTTACATGCAGACAATCTGCTGTTGCTGACAGGCCTTTCAATTTTAGCCAGTGTGTGTGGCATTTGAAATGGTTTCAGCTGTTTCAGACCGACACATAGTTGACTGTTGGTCTTGGGTGTGGATGAGCGGTGCAGGCAGCTTGGTTTGGACTTTGCTCTTTGGCCAAGAGATTGATGGGAGGGGGGGTAAAGGGTTCTCCAGGCAACAGCTACCTGTTCATGCATTCCTACATGTGGCAGTCCAGGAGTGGCTTTGGAGGGTGTTCAGGTGGTGTTAACAGTCTCAGGACTGTTTGCAGGAAAAGGAGAAGTGAATATCCTGGAAAGCAAGTCAGCAGTTGTCCTGGTGATGACATGTTTTTCCAAACCCTTTTCTTTCCTTCCCTTGTCTTCACTGCCTCTGGCAGCCAATTTCTCCTTGTGTGTCTGCTAGCATGACTGCAGGATCTCATTGTTGCCCTCCCAGCATGAGCTTTCATTGCACAACTGGCTGACCAGCTGCAGCCCTGTTCTTGGAGCTACAGGCAAGCTTGCCCAGAACCAGGCCACCCCCATTAAGCCACCATCCTTGCTGCTGGAGCACTTGCTTCATCAGCCTGATGCTGATCTGGGTCTTTTCTGCTGTTTCTGAACATGAGTTCTCATCTCATTGAGGTGTGTCATCCAGTGGAAATACTTTGTAAATGCAAATAAAAATAAATAAGTATATTCAATACCTCGGTCTCGAGGATGGGAAACAAGTAGTGGGAGATGCCCAGATAGAGAGGTTTCACAGCTGCTGTTGCTGGTTAGAAATTCTTGTGGATGTAGCCCCTGGAGCCCCCAACAATAGTTGGGAAGGGAGCTACCCAAACCAATGAGGGCTTGGGGCTGAGCCCTGTCAGCACCCCTTGCGTGGTCACCACCGCTGGGCACAGCCTCGCACTCCATCCTTTCTGATCTGTACGGGTGTGACACAGTGCAGGTAAAGGTCCTGTTGGCTGGGGGCACCACAGGTGTCTGTATCCATCAGGCAGGGCAAGGCAGAAGCGGGTACGTGGTGGATAAATTCTTTTGTGAACACTGGGAAACAGTTTTTACTTTTCAACTCTGTCAATATGATCTAGCTCTGTCTGTCTCTCTATATATGTACAAACAGTATATCACAATGTTGCCTTTTTTGTTGGAAATATCAAAGTACAAAGATTGTAAACCAAATCGGTGTAATAAAAGTTTCAGATGATTCACTGAGGTGGTTGCCAGCGATGCATCTGTGAGTACTGATGCTGGGCAGGTATGAAGGCAGGTGAAGTGTCCTTAGAGGGCAGGGGGGGATGGAAGTCATCCCGCTTGCTTAATTTCCTGATGACACCTCCTGAGCAGGGTGGTCAAAGGACTGAGGCAGTCAAGTATGTGCCCTGTCCTTTCCTCAGGTGGCCACAGCCTGTAGAGCAAAAGGAAGATGCTCCATTCTGCTCCAAGCCTGAAGAAGCTGCTCAGTTTTCAGCCTTTTGGGCTGTGTGGGCCAGCAGTCCTGCACGGAACCCTCTAGCTTGAAGTGATGCAAAACACAAATTTTTTTTTGGACAGGTTTGCACAGAAGAGCACTATTAGGTAAGGTAAGCATCTGGTTGTAAAGACTTCATCTGTTTGCCAAGTGGGCTAGCACTGACCAAAGGCATAGCAACCCAAAGCAAGAAAACACAGTGGTGAGACCTATCATTATTGAATTTATTTCTTTTTAATTTTCACCACCCGTATCTGACTCCAGACAGATTTGCTACAAATACAAATAAATTCTTGAGCAGGGCAATATTCAGGAAAAGCTGCCCAGGAACTAGAAACAACATTCCCTCAATCCCCTATGTATCTCATGTCCTCCTCAGCAAAAAGCTTAAAAGAGCTGCCTGCCCTGAAATTTAGCTCTGGACTAGACCATTTAGAGATGGCAGAGACTTCACCTTAACTGCTTTACAGGTGGAACAATATCCAGTTACCTGAACTAAGTTTGCTACTGGAGCACATAAGAAACACCACTGGAGGTGGGATATAGTCTGGCATGCAGTGAGAGAGAGGACTCAAGAAGCAGATTGCTCTGTGGTGCCACTACAGTCCCTTGAGGTCTAATATTGTCTCCTATTAAGTTACAGGTTGGATGATGAGCCTCTGGGAAAGGCTGCAATGGCGGCCACAAGTAAAGTGTTTCTCAGAAATACGAATAAAACTAAGACTGAAGTAAAGAACCTCCAACACTGAGCCTCCAAAGCTCATTGCTCTGGAGCATTTTATTCAGAGGAGTTTGGCCAGGCGGTGCCGCAGCCTCACTGCTTCCCGATTGGCCCACACAATTTGGTCAATGAGGTAATCAGCCTCCAGGTCCACCTCTGTATGGCGGAGGTCAAGCTCAGTCAAAGTCTTGTTCTTTGCCAGCCCTTCAAGCAGCTGCTTCCCACCATTCTGCAAAAGAATGAGAAGGGGTCATTAAAGGAGGAGATCCAAAAGGGAGATGTATTTTTGCTTTTCCCTCCTCCCCAGGACAACTTCCGCTGCTGGCAGGGGGAAGTCCATGAGATGGTGCCAAAAGGGACAAAGGCCATCACCCAAGCCCAAAATGTTGCTCACAGGAGAAGTGCAGGGAAGCAGTGTAACCTAATGCAGCTCTCAGTGATATGACACATACTAATGACTCCCTCTGGGTACCATGTCAGAAGTTCTCAAGCTCAGACTGGTTAATAACATGTCTGTCTGGTGATGATAACCTGAGAGGAGTCTGCTCCCCCCTGCCCCCCAGTCCCCAGCTCACTGCTGGCTGGGCACAAATGGCAGTGTGATTAGTGTGCTGCTCCTCATCTTGGCAGTGGTGAGAGCCCCAGTACTGGCAGCTTCCTGCCTGGATGCCATTTTCCAGGCTTGATTGGCTTTCCTGAGGGGAACATCTCACACAACTGAAATCCAGCCTGCTTGGGATAGAAAATGTGACATAGGTGGCCTTAGGGAGACAGCTCACTCTGGGGCATTTCCCTCTGTTACCCGAAGCACTGTTTTCAGGGATGTGAGAATTTGAACTTTATTCCCCCATTGCTATTCTCTTTCAGGTACCAAATACACTTCCTCCCCCATCCCCTCCACCCAGATGGTCCCCTCATCCCAGCACCCTGCCTCTTAACCCTTTTGCCAAATAGGGCAGAGCAAAAAGAACTGGGAAGATGTCTCTTTTTAATGGGGTACAGCAATCAGAATTTAGTGCATCTCTAGCAAAATGCCTAATTTCCCCAAAGATAAAACCACTGGCTGAATTTTGGGCTGCTGTGGGGCTTCACAAAGGGGTAATAGGAGAGCTTATCAGAAGGAAGATGCTAAGCCTAGAGATTATTATTTACTAAACAAAAATCCTTCTATCCCTTCTAACCTTTGCCCACTTGTATCATTAAGCTCAAATGGTTTTCCACATCCAGGACTGTAAAACTCAGAACTCAAAAGTTTTCTGCCATCAAATCCTTTCAAAACCATTGTCAGACACATTGATGCCAATATTCCTGCCAGCAGGGACAGCTGGTCTTGCTATCTCTTTATTTGACAGTGAGAATAATTGAGGCAGCACAGAAAGTTTAAAAGGCAGCATGATTGCTTTTGGCTGCCTAGTTTTGGATTTCTAAAACTCTTTTAAATCAGCAGAAGAGAAGCTGTCTAGTTTGTGGGCATGTTGCATACTGCTGCTCTTTGGGATGTAGCAAGATCTGTGGATGCTCTTCTGTCTAGAAAACATACGCCTGTGTTTTAGGAGTCACTTATAAGCACCCAGACGTGACACTTCTGACCCAGCACACCGCTCCAGGGCTGCAGGGTGAGTTAAAGAAGCTCAACAACTGAGCCAATTTTCTAACAGTCTTCTCTGAGCATGTGATGGACAGGAGAATTTCGGGGAAGGGTGACACTGTGTGCTGCTGAGTGACAGATGGCACAGCAGATCCAAAGCACAGAGGATATGCATGAGGCCCTCGTCTCATGCCACCGATCATTATTAACTATTCTCACATGTGTGAAGCGGCTGTGATTTTTCCCAGGCATACTCCCTGGTGTTCAATTTACTTGGAGGGGGAATCCCTCTCTGCCCAAAGCTTCAAAACCAGATTCAGCTCCGTGAACAGAGCTAGATGTAACGAGTGAGATAAATGCATGTGCATGCACAGAAGGTGCCCTTCTCCTTCCTGCCCTCTGCTAGAGTCTCTTCCCTGCTCACAACTGATTGTTATCACAGTAAGATTGCAAAGTGAGGGATGCATTTGCCTCTGTGGCTTTGAGGCAGGGCAGGCTCAGCATCTGCTTTGCAAGGCCACCACGCAGGCTCACAGACTGCAAGGAGAAGTGTGTTCTCTTACCAACCCCAGGTGGTTGCATGAAAAGTTAATGCTGCTCAAGATGGTGTTCCGAGCCAAGACCTGGGAGAACAGCATAGTGGTTGGCTCTGACAGGTTATTACTTCCCAGATGGATGGACTTCAGAGTCCTGTTGGTCAGCAGGGCATGGCCGATCGCCTCCCCGCCTTTGTCCTCTATGCAGTTGAGGCGCAGATTCAAGGAGATCAGAGTGGACTTCTCAGCCAGGGCGTGAGCAAGAGCCTGAGCCCCCAGATCACAGATCTGGTTGTTACACAGATTGAGGGTTTCTAATCTGCTGTGACTGATGAGCTTGCCAAGAGCTTGTGCCCCCTTGTCCCCAATGAGATTGTGGGACAAGTTCAGCTCCACCAAGGAGGGGTGATCCAGCAAGTTACGGGCCAGAAGCTTGGTCTTTTCATCATCCACATTGCTTTGTGTCAGCTTGAAAACCTGTGGGGATAAAAAATAATGTCACTAAAACAGCCAGTGCTTTGATCTGAGCTTTGTACAAGATCTCAAGGGAGTCAAGCCTGTGGTCCACCAGACAAGTTTCACCTCCCTTCACTTCAGACACCTTCAGCCAATGGGCTCAAGTATTTGCTTACACAGTGGGCAGATATTTCCAGCAGGCAGGGCATGCCACTAGTGTCCCATGCCTATTCTAGCAAAAAAATGGTTTGTCTTCTGGAAATTCCTGTTCCTCTCCTCTGACTGTGCAATATTTCTAAGTGGGGGCTAAAATTAAGGCAAGATAAATATATCCAAGCACCTGCACCAAGTAACAGCAGAGCCCACCCCAGATCAGTGTCAAACAGTGTCTGAATGAACATGCACACCAGTGGTAACCACAGTGCCATGTCCTGTGCTGTCAGGCCACCTTAACAGCCAAAAGAGAGATAATTTCTCTTCTGGAAGCAAAGTAGACAAAAAATGTCCCAAAGGATGATGATCTATGGGGAGAGTGTTCAGCCAGCTTGTTGTGTTCAGCCTGCTGATGTTTTGGAGGGGCTGAGTTATGTCCACTGCAGTTACTACAGAACTGAAGATGTTAATGCCCAGGAGGAAAACCATTCATCACTCTAAGACAAGTGTGAGTATTTCCCCATGCTCTTCTTGGGGGTCTTTGCTCCTCTGGGACAGGTTGACATGTATTTTACTGAGCATAACTACCAAAACCTCCTTATGAAAAACTCTCTGTGGACTTCTTCCCTCCGTCCCAGATCTGCGTCTGGAATTAAAACAGGAGCACTGCTGTCCCTTACGCTACAAGCAATATGTTTTGTGGGAGCAAGTATTTTTCTCAGACCCTCTGACAAGCCATTCTAACAAGGACATTGCAGAACAAGATACTCAGCACTAAGCCAGCAAGTTAACATCTCTGCACTCTGCCAGATTCTGTAATCTGCAAAAGAAAGGGTGCTGCTAGCAAGCAAACTGGTCCCTGTCCCTGCATTTCTATCCCCAGGGGATTCAAAGATCTGTCTAAGGAAGGAAGGAAGGTACAGTTCAGGGTATGTTACTTTCAAGCTGTGGCACATCTTCACGGCAGCAGCCAAATTGCAGCAGTCCTGGTTGGTGAAGTTAAAAAGGTACCACTCAAAGTTCATGCCACAGTCCTTCACGCCATAAACGAGATGAAGCTCTTCAAGGTGAGGAAGAGCAGTAATGAGATCTTTCAGGTCATAGTGTTGCACAAAGACCTCACCAAAATCAGCATCATTCCCTGTATCAGAAAGGTCATCCCTCTCCTCCTTTTGATACACCTGCACTGGCGGCAGGAACTGATCCATCTCCAGTTTCCGCACGTAACTTTTGCAGAGTGGGATGAGCTGTAGGACTTGGTTGGGGTCTGTGGTGTTAGGGGTGAAACATTTCAGGATGTTCTCCAAGTGACGTTCAAAGAACATCCGTTTCCAGCTGTCTCCATAGTTGGAAACATCACACACTTGCCAGCGCTCAATACAGCACCTCTTCCAGTACTCCTCATCGCTTACTAAGTTGGCAGTCACAGCAAGTGGAAGGCCAGTGGGGAGCCTGTCCAGCACCTTCCTTTGGTGCTCAGGCAGAAGATGGTTCAAAATAGGGTTCTCTGGAAGGAATAAAAAGAAGGAGAGGTTGGTCTGGGCTATAAGAACCATGGCTGGGACTGTGGTTCTGCCCAGCCCCCAAGATGTATGCCCATGCCCTCCCTTCTGATACCAGCTCTCTTCTCAGTTGCCAAAGGCTGGTGCACTAGCTAAGCTGGCAGAAAATACGTAGGATTCACCTCCTACATTTCTGTGTAGGATTTCTAACTTTTACAATAAATATCAGTGTAATTGGGTTTACTCTCATAATATTTGGGAACTGCATCAGAAACTTAGCTCCCCATTTAAAATTAGTTTGAATGCAGTTTATATTCAGAGCAGGAATCCTGCTCCCAAGAGAGCTAATTCAGTCTTACAGTGATGGGAGATCCTGGCTTGCCATTTGTCGAACTTTCTCCCTTTTGGTTTCTAAGCATATTGAAGAACAGTATTTGAGAACTAGTGTCTGTGTGCTCTTCATGCAGGTCCTCATGTCTGTTTGTCTTAACTCAGGTGTCTGTCTTACCCCAAATTGATTCCTTTTCACTGAGACACACTCCTAGCTTTTAGGTCCACCTTCTTTAAGTAAAAGTTCTGTTTCCCCAGGAGCTCTTTCCCCTCAGTCTCTTTCCCAATTCTCACCCTAAACCTCAGCTGGCTTCTCTCTGGTGGAAGTTCTTTGTGGTAGGAAATGACAGAGAAAAGCCATGCGTACTCACATTGTGGCTGTTTGGTGATATATACAGAGTGTTGACTAACAGACATCATCAGTGGAGAGACCTATCTGTGCATGGGAAATCTGACTTTACAATACAAAGTGGGGTTAAACTTTATATTTCCTCTGTTGTTGTGGCATTTCTTTCCTAAGGACACCCAGAGTTTTACCACAGCCTCTTCCTGGTGTCTGTTTTCCCATGTCCTACAGATGACACTGCAGTGACCTTCTCTGAAAAAGTCCCATGACACAAGCAGAGATGGGACATCTATGGGCAGGACTGGGCTAGGTTCACTTGGGCTCACTCAGGCCACAGCAGGGGGCAAGGTGCAGCCATGCAGCTCAGGTAATGGCATGAGGGTCCCCATGACACCAAGCATGCTGCTTTTATGCACACACAGTGTAGGTCCAGTCCATTTGGCATCAAACTGACTGATGAGGCTGATACGACTGCAAGGGTGTCCCAACTCAGACCCCCAAGTACCATCCGCTCCTGGCATAAGGCAGCACTGAGCTCCTATGTACTGTCTTACAGTCCCAATGTTGAGATAGCCTTAGAGCTATCTTTAGACTTTGCTGCCATTTCACTGAGTCAGCCAAGAAGACAGGTAGGCCCTTCTTTTCCCCCTTCCAGTCAGTTCTCAGGTAAAATATGCTTTTTCTGTTTTGCTGTGTTTCCTCAGTCCACCTGCTTCAAAAGCACATTCTCTGCCTGGGGATATAACTTGTCACATCACCACCAAAAGCAATGGAGGAGGGCTGAGTCTGTGAGTACAATACATATTCAGAGATGGTAGCTCCTCCAGGCAGGGAGCAATTCTCTATCTCTTTGTACAGCATTTAGTATAACAGAGCTCCATCCTCAAGCACTATCATAACACCTATATGAAAAAAGGAGGAAACAGCAACTCCACAGCCCCAGCCATGGCTGAGTTAAGTGAGTCCAAAAGAGCACAGAGGGAAGAAGATATGATTGAACAAGGTCAGGCCAGAGTCACATCCTGGACAGAAGCCGAGAGGACTGCAGCCATCTCTGGAGTGTACAAGTACATTCTTAGCAACTAAACAGTTTGTTTAACTGGCTGCCCAAGGGGATGTTTCTCCCCATCTGTCCCTTTGGCAGGGCTGGGTACCGCACTTTGCCTTTCAGATGCATCTGCCTGTCTTGTTGATCCTCTGCTCCCTGGTTCTGATGCTCTCTCTCCATGTGTCCCAGGATAAATGCTCTCCCACTTACTTTCAAAATTGTGAACGATGTGCTGGAGGCAGAGCTCAGTGAGGTGAGGGACAGTGACAAGGGACCAGTTGGAATCCTCAGTGATGCAACGGCGTGCATAGTACGAGCCAGCATCAAGGCTAGCCTGAGCTGGACCTGAAGAGGGAAGGGCTGTGCTTGTGTCACCAGTCGCTGGCTCCTGCATCCTGCTGAGGACCCACTTCTCCTTTAGGAGAAGTGCTTGAGAGTCAGTACCACATCTTCCAGCTGGGCTGCCTGAAACAGAAAAAGGCAACTTTATAAAGAGGTCAGTGATAACAATGGTCTGCTCACACTGCTTTCCTGTAATGCACTTGGTCTCTGCCCCTGCTTTTTGCCTGCCTCCTCTGCTTTGGACTGGAAGCCTTGTAGCCAAACAGCTATTACTCGGCCTTATCTTTATACCCTGCCCTGCGCAAAGAGGTCTCTAAGCACTACCTGTAATAAGCAGATAATAATGTGGTGTTAATTCAGAGTCCTGTTGAAGAGAATGGACGGGAATTGATTGTTTACTGTCTTTTCCAATAAAAGGAATAGGTGAAACTGATAGGAGCTGGGTTTAAAGCAAAGGGAAATGACAGTTCTTTACACGGTCTGCAATTGAACTGGGGAATTCCTTGCCATGGGATGTTGTGGATGCTAAGAAACTGTGCAGGTTTCAGGAAAAGTCCATGGAAGAGAAACCTCTTGAGAATGATTAAATACACAGAAGTCATGTGGCTCGGTGTAAGCTGAACACAGCTAGAGGTGAGGAGAGTGCTGGAGGAAAGATCACATACTTGCATTGTTTTTCTACTCTTCTCCAAGTGTCTGCTTGTAGCCACTGTCAGAGATGGGTTGTTGGGCCAGCTATCCCTGATTTGATCCAGTTCTTATGACTCTTTAAAGACAGGTGCTTTACAGATGAAAGACAGATGCTTTACAGATGAATACATTATAAGAGGGACTTTTTTCCTGCTTTTCTCAATTACTCTTCAGCTGGACTCTCTCCAAACATCCATTAAGAGATGAGATGAGATGGTTCAGACCTATTCAGACCACACTGAGCCTAAGCAAATATGAACTAAAAAACCCAGCCTGGAGCAGGAGGGAGTACGCTCAATTCTATTAGCTCTTGTAGAGCTTTCCCAGACCAAAGTTTTCCATTTGCTCTTTCCTACCCCAACCTCAGGGCCAATGCTCACTGCTATCAGAATCCCACATGTATGATTACTGCCTGGAAGTCCTAATGGTTCTCTTACCAGCACTACCAGTCTGAAAGAGGCAGAGTAGACACCAGAAAAGAATCTTCCCCTTGAGTTCTGGCTTCAACAAGAGCATCCAGGGTTGGTGAGAATCTCCTGGAGTGTAAAGACCCATGCTGACCCTTACTGGGGCTCACCGGACTTACCAGGGCTGCTGCACGGGAATGGGTGGTTACAGACTGCAGGGCACCCAAAAGAAGCATGAGGCAGGCAAGCATGGCAGTGTCAGAGCTGAGGACATCTTCCTGCAAGACCAGGAGGATACCTCAGGACAGAGGTGGCCTGGCACCACAGTAAAGCCAGAAGGATGCTTTTCTATCCAAAAGACATGTAAGGAAGGGCCTGCAAAGGAACCAGTAAGAGGAGTAAGAGAAGAGATTCAAGAAATGCTGAGAACTAGAGGAGAGGATCAAATGATTCATGCTGCAAACAGGTCAGCAAAGACTTCTTCAAATGCTTGTGAAGCAGGCCTGAGAAGAGAGTAACTCTTCCAAGTTACTCCTTCCAAGTGACAATCAGGAAAGGGTGAAGAGGGCAGTGGCAGGGCATCCTCTGGCCCAAAGCAGGAGGACAAAGGGTGCCAAGAGCAGGAAAGCTGTATTTCCTGGAAGGCACTGGTGTACAGATAACAAAAATAAAGGCTGTAGAAAAAGAAAGCCTGGTCTGAAGAAGGGTGAACGTGGAAGGAGAAGGAATGAGTGATGGGCAGCTGTGAGGATGGACTGGGAGTCCTTTTCCTGCAAAGCTCCTCACCCCAAAAGGAAGGTGCTATGAAAGTGGATGACCTTTCAAGAGGAAGAGAAGAAGCATGGTTCTCCACAGCACACTTACCCAGCTGAAACCTGGCTCTCGGTGCTTGATGGACTTCAGCAGAAGGGCAAACCACAGCTGGAAGGCAGAGATGTGGCATTAATAGAAGAGAAGTGACTGGGAAAAATGTTTTCTCCCTGCTCAGTCTTTTGTCCTATTCGAAAAGCATCTGTATCACTCTGTCCCCCAGGCCAGTCAGAGCTAATTGGAGCTTCTGATGGCTTTCCTGACCTTTTAGAAGCAATCATTAGAGGCCAGCTGTTGGGGAGAGCCAGTGCAGCACTGATGACCTAGGATTATTTCCTATCTGTGTTCCAGCAGATGATCCAATTGCCAGTTTACCAATGGCAGGTAAACCATGGCACATGCAGGACTGCTGAAGGGGCTCCTAGAGAGGAAGCAGGAGACACAGGCAGAGCTGAAACCCATCTCTAGAAACAGTGCAGCTGCCTCCATGCATTAAATGAAGCTGTCTGAGTGAAACTCGTCTGCAGTAAGAGGTCAGGCATTGTGAGCTGCCCAGTTGTGGGCCAGCCCCAGTGTCAGGTGGCCACAAAGGAGAGGCAGACAGCTTGAGATGTCTGTGTCTTGGCTGCTAAGAAGCTTTTCCTTGACATGACCCACAGAGCAAGGAGCTCAGTTGACTGCCATCCTCACTTGTCATTTGCTATGAAGCCAACAAGAGCAATCAACCCCATGCCTGTGGAGCCAGGTCTGATGCTGAGTCACTGCTTGCAATTCCATTCCCACCATTCCAGCACAGTGAGCACACCCTGCCAGGTGTGCTTACCACCAGAGGAAAGACCTCTTTCAGCCCTCACCCCCTCTGACTTGGCTGCAGGAGTCTCACCTAGCCAGAGTTGACATGCCAAGCCAGTTTCCCTATCTGCTAAGCATGTGTTTAAAAAATGGAGAAGCGTTGTAATTCACTATCAGTAAACCAAGACAACAGTGTTAATACACGCTCCTTCCCACCAACTCTACATACATGTCAGTCACCTATGCTGAAAAGGCTTTATTAAATGGTATACAAAGAATGGGGTCATGTAGTAAACCCCAGTGTGTTGTTTAACACCAGGTTAGACTGAAAGGTAAATAATGCTAAAATTCTTAAAGAAGGAAAGAAATCACACTTCCCTTCCCAGGAGGAAGCTGGCAGAAATCCACTCACATAGGCAACTTATGCTGCTAACATAACCTTTTTCTGTGCCTAACAAACCTTTTTCATTTGAGTCTGTTTTGATCTGGAAATAAAATTTTTTGCTCTTCTGATTGACACCAAAGCCCATGGAGACCAAAAAAGAAGAGCTGCATGGAAACTGGTGACCTTTGGCTGATGCCTCCTACCAGCATTAGGGAGATCTAAGAAATGGAGCAATTGTAAACACTGCATTTACTGGAGAGTTTGCAGGTGCAAGAGAAATTCTTTCTGAGGGTGGTTATGCCTCAGCCAAGATCTCATTTACACTGAATCTCTGTTTATCCATGAATCAAGGAAGCTCTTACACCACTGCAGTGGCACCCCATTTGTTCTGCAGGTGTCCTGACCTTTGTGCTGTATTCCAGGCAGGCGATCCCTGAGTGCTGGCTAACACTGCTGATCCTGCTGCTGACCTGTGGGGACTTGCCACACGCCCTTTCACTTCCAAAGGCTGATGCTAAGTGTGCATTAGGACAGCATGTTGCAGGATTGTCAAGAGGCTGAGTGTCTGCAATAGACTTTAAATGAGTTAAAAAAAAACACATAAAAAGCATGTCAAATGAGGAATCTATTTAGCTTCAGATATAATGAAATTTGTCTGTAATAGGAGACTGGGCAGAATTAGGCCAGTCGTCCGTTTGGGAATATGGTTTATGTCACCACTGTAATCCAGGCAGTATGAAGGGCCAACACTATGATGGTTGCTCCTCGATCCCTGTCAGCATGACCCGGGAAGGGCCTCTGCCCCTACAGGTTGTGAGAAACACGAAATCCCTTTCGGGCCTGAGCATGGCCCCCGCAGCCCCGGTCACTGCGCGCAGAGGGCTCTGCCGTACCAGTCCCCGGACACTGGGAGAGGGGCAAGGAGAAAGCCAGGCTGTGCCAAGCTCCGGCCCCGCCAGCGCAGCTCCATGAGATGCCGGCGGCACGGCCCTGCGCTCCCCGCTACCGGCCAAGCTCCTCTCCAGAGACCCCGAGAAGGAAGAAAAGTCATTAGCCCAGACGCTTCCTTAAGAACCAGACCTGCAAACTGCCGGGGAGCGAAATCTCCGGTGACGGGAGGGGGATGCCCCAGCCCCTGGCAGCGGGTGAAACGCGCGGGGTCGCTCCCGGTGCCTCGGCCCGGGGTGGGTGCGGGGGCCGCTCCGTGTACTGCTGCGGGGCGGGTGTCAGGAACGGCCTGTCCCGGCCCCACCGGCCCGTCCCACGCCTGCCGGCCTGTCCCGGCCCCACCGCCCTTTCCCACCTCTGCCGGCCTGTCCCACCCCTGCCGGCCTGTCCTGCCGCCCTGTCCCGGCCCCGCCGGGCTGCGCCGCCGGCGCTGTCGCTGCGGACGCGGCCGTTGCCGGGCGGGCCCCGCGGGGTGGGTGGCACCCCCAGCCGGACACACCCTCGGGGCACCGAGCTGGTCCCGCGTCCCGCTGAGGCGTTCGCGGGTGAGTCCGAGCCAAGCCCACGCAGGGCGCGGTGCTCCGCGGCCCCTGCCAGGTCTGCACGGCGCGGCAAGAACCAGCAGGAAGGCGGAGGGATGGGAGCTGCGATTGTGCTGTCCCTCTGCCCCGCTGCAGCCGCTGAGAATGGGTGCTGGGCCGTGGTGAGCGGGAGCACGGAGGAAATGTATGAGCTCACCACAGCGGCCCTCACATGGATGCGCCAGCAGTGCTGGAGTGCGGCGGGGCTGGGAGAGGTCCCGGACACTCCTCACGGCATCATGGAAAGAGTGGAGCAAGGCGTGTGAGTGGTTCGATAAATATTCAAAGGGTGAATGCTTTGCTGTCGTCAAGATACCTGGTTTTTGTTCCATGTTTGTATGGCTAAAGGTGTACTGTCAGTGCCTGAAACAGGCTTGCTTCAAGGCCTTATGTTTTGGGGGCATTACCCCTGAACGGCAGATCACAGGCAGGTCCAAGGGGAAGGAAAGCAAATCTGAGAACTCTACCGACGGCAAGATCTTGGTCCATCTGCTGCATACCCACCTCTTCTCCATGATGTACTCTTTTTTTCATCCTGAGGTTAAGCATCCTTTGTAGAGGAGGGGAAAGACCGGAATCCTCGCCAAGGCAGTGACTACACCCACATAATGCTGTGGAATATAAAGAGTAAACAAAGGGATGAAAACATTCATCTCCTCTTTCCCATTCCTCATATCTAAGCATTTCAGTATTTGCCAGGGGATTTTCAGACTGAAACATGTCTTTTGCTTTGTCAGAATGCTGATACACTCAATAGTGGGCACTTGAGGAGTTCAACCAGGCTGTGCCCTGTGGGAGCATACATAACACTGGTGCCAACTCTCATGATTGTTCTGCAAGTCCGGTAATAGCTGGCGTTTTTAGGAAGCCGTGCTGACTTCCATATAAAATATACCTCCTGGTCGTGAAAAAGATGTTACAAGCATGATCTGAGAGTACCCAAAAGGCTCAGCAACAAAACAATAAATGCAAAGAGACACAGATTAAAAAAAGGATCAAGACTTTGAGGCCTCCTTTGTGAGTTTCAAAGATGGGAAGTTAAACTTTGGCAGCAATGTACTTCTTTTTCTAGGTGTGGCCTGATTCTGTCACTCAACTCCCCAGAAGACACTGGCACTGTCTGTGAGTCAAGCTGGTGTTCAGCACAGTGGGGGTGTCAGAAGCCTTGCAAAGCCCTTCACAAACACTGGCCCCACACTGACCATGTTATTCCTAGGAACACATCTTCAGGGCTTTTGAGACCTTGGAAAGGAGAAAGAAGAGCAATAAAAAGTCAGAAATATTTTCTCTTGCACTGATTTCTATGCATGCATTCAGCCTGACTCCTGAGTAGCAAAGGATGAACAGAAATGCCCCCCTCTTTTACCTCCACAACAATGATCAGTTTCTGATCTGAACCTTCAACAGGCCATCAACATTGATGTTTTTAGCCCACCTCATGGCTAATATGATGCAAATGTCATGTTTTGGAGACTTCATGGTCCTATGGAGTCCGGCTGTGTCTACCCAGAGCCATATGATTCTCAGAGACAAGAGTGCCCAAGTATTGCAGTGAGTTGTCCAACTTAATGCAATCAGGTGTTCAATCATATGCTGAAAACAAGTAGTGGTAGTCATAAAAATAGCAGTATTAACTCTTTATCTACCTTTGCATTTATTTCCATGCATGTAGACATCAGCAGCTGTTCCCAGTGGGCTGTGCAGTGGCAGTTCCTCCTCAAATGATGTGGAGTAGATGACTGCACAGGGTAAAACACCCATGCCCATTCCCATTCCCCTCGTTCACATCTGAGGGTGGGGATGAGAAGGCACTGCTTTCTGGCCTTAGTGACTGGAGCATCATCCTACCAGCAGACCACAGGTGCCCTCTGTATCCCTCCAGCCGCCAAGTCTCAGATTTCCCCCAGACAGCACCTGTGATGGAGTTGTGCATTATCAGGTCTGCCAGCTTTGCCTGGAGTTGGAAGACAGTGTAATAGTAGTCAAACCTCATATCACAACAAATAAATAGGACAGGAGCCAGGTCCTGCGGTGCCTTGTGTGGGAGGAACATATCCCACAGGGCGTCTTCTGCTACTAATACGAAGATTCGGGTGCTGTTTTGGAAACAGAGCTATGGGCTATAGGGTCACAACCTCTTTTAGTGTCCCAGGCAGGATGGAAAAAAAACACGTTATCCTCCCTGGCTTTGCTCAGCCACCAAGACACCCTGCAGCCAAGGAGTTCTCCTCGCCTTGCCTAACCTCCCCTCTCCCTTCCTTCTCCTATCCCTCTCCCCTTCCCTCCCATCCTCTCTTCTCCTCTCTGATGTCACCAGCACTGGCTGTCTCCTCAGGGACTGCAGGAACACATCTGGTGAGGTTTCTGCCCAAGGCAAGTGGCACGCTGTTTGTTAGCACTGGCATCTGGAGTTAGCAGGAATGGAAAAAAAAACCCTCTGTGCACATGTCTTCCTGGTCAGCCCTGCTGGTGCATCTCCTGCATCCCCCTGTGTCCTCACATCACACTGTGACAGACAGAAGTCCCCTTGTGTTGCCAGGAGTCACCATACCAGAAGAGGACATCATTTATTTGAGTGCTTTACTCCATGTGGAGCAGTCTCTCTAGCTGATGCCCACAGCGAGGCAACATCCGTCTGTCAGATTTGGTTCATCTCTCCATGGGAGAGAACCACGGGCACAGTTGAAGGTCAAGTTTGAGAGGACACTGTTGGTGTTTGATGTCTGCCTGACACCAAAGAGATTCATTAGGGCAGCAGCCAGCAGGGTTTGTCCTTGGCACTGATGGAGTCCTCTTTCATGAATGGCTTCTACCCTTTCAATAAGGAGCACAAGAAGTTGCCAAAACTGTGAGGGACTCAGCAAATTGAGGATGCTGAGGAGCAGGGACTGGCTCCAAGGCTCTGTCTCCAGGTCTTTCTCTGGTTGGTTCCCTGCAGCTCTTGCTGGAAAACACTGCTTACAAGCAGCTGGCAGCTCCTGGAGTCCTGGGGGAATGACAAAACAAGCGACTTCCTGGAAGCAGGAAGAAGACCTCTGCAGAGCCAGTGGTCAAGGAATGGGGAGCAGGATGTTCTCTGTGCTGCCACTCTCCCACAACTTTATGCTCTCCCCAGGTCCCAGCAGGAGCTGTGCAGCTGCTGACAGCTATTAATAGATGAGAATGTGGGCTCTTTTTTCTACTGCTTCCTGGGATGAATGGTAATTACCCTTAATGAGACTGGATTTAGTACATCCTACCTTCAAGCCCCCTTGCCTGTGCTGGCAGGGAGAGACCAGCTCATCTGCTGCCTGCACTGGCTCTGTAGGGAGCAGGGCTTGGCAGCAGGGGTGGAGGCTCCTCTCCCTGGGACATCCCACAGGCCTTGCCTGTGGATGGTGAGCACAGGGGTGGAGGCAGAGCCTGCCAGCTGGCAGGCTGCAACAGCTGGTCTCACCTAGCCTTTCCAATGACACACATGAGCTCTGTGGGGAGTCAGATAAATGATCCCACCAAAGCCTGAGGCTGTGGATATGCTTTCTCTTTGAGATTAATTAAAAAAAACCAAAAGGGGAAGAAAAAATCAGGGAATCTGACCTGTCATTATGGTTGGCATCCCCATCGTCATGCATCACACCAAGGTCTGTGAAATGGGGCATCCTTCCGCCACTGCTGGTGCAGAACAGTCCCAGAAGACTCCTTGACTAGATCCCCATGATCCACAGGGGAAAGCCGAGCTGCCATGGGATTACTCAGGATATGACTTGCCCAGGGTGGGGATGTTTTTGATCTTAGGTCACCACAGCTCTTGCAGGAAGGTTTCCTTCATTCATGTTACTTCAAAAATATTGCAAAAATAGTGCAAGAGGTTTTCTTTATCCACTGAGGTTGTGCCCCCCAGGAATCACAACCCAAGAAGATGGAGGCAAATGTGAATGGCTTTAAATCTTTCCTGAACATCCCAGACTCTGGCTCTGGGGCAGGACACTCTCTGCACTGGTGTTAGCCCAAGATGCTTAGTAAGGCTGCACTTCACTCTAAACCCACCTCTGTCCACTTGAACAGCCATGGTGTGTTAATGAATCCTTACTGTTCCCCAATACTTGGCCTTTCCCCTGCTTGGGTCAGCTTAGCAGCCGGTAACACTTTCCACCATGGGAACCCCTTGCTGTCACTGATCCTTGCTGCTTGCAGCAGGGTGAGAAGAAAAGGGCAGGCACACTATCCCATCCAGACAAGCTGAAGCTCTCCAGGCAAGACAGTTTATTTGCCTCTTCTTAATTTTTAATTTTATTTTCCTCAGATCATATGTTTTCAGAAAACCTTCCTGTGGGCAGGATCTGTGCCCAGGGACCTCCTGGCTCCTGTTTGCAAATCCCTGACTCCTTGCTGCTGGAGCCCTCTGTTTCCCCCTCTCCAAGATCCCTCCAATGTCAGACCAGAAGATTCAGGTCCCTGTGCTGACTCCCACTCAGCCCCTTGTGTTGCATCCAAGTGCCAGATGGCACGCGAGGCTCAGGAAGGAGCTGTGCCAGGCTCCCCTCCCTTTCTCTCCACCATTCAATCTATAGAAAAGAGACAGAGAACCAGCACTGCCAGATTTCAGGCTGCCATGTTTGTGCCAGTTTCCCTGGCCTTCAATCTCAGTTGCAATGGGATTGACATGGGAGATACTGGCAGAACCCCAGACTAAGGGGTGCCAGGGAAAAAAAGAGCCTACTCTGAAGCTCTCTTTTGTGCCCAACTCAAAGCTATAATTAACAAGCAATGCAGACGACATGACCACAGCCACTCCATGCTCCTTTGGCCCTGCTTCCTTCCTTACTTGTCGGAGAATTTCTTGTTCATCCAGAGTTGCTCACCAGTGCGGAGTAACTGCCTGCAAAAGTAGTTACATGTCTGAAGATCTGGAGGCTTAGTAAGCTTCTCTTGGGCAGGACAAGTGCCCAGGCCCCCCAAATTGAAACAAAAAGGAGGAGGAGGAGGAGGGGAAAAGCACACCAGCCGTCCTATCAGAAAGCAGTTGCAGAGGCTCTCCTATTTGTGAGCCCTGCTAAGAACATGGGGCTGTGTTAGGATAGCAAATGGAACAGGGAGGATGTGCTCAGATACTTCCAGTCTTTGCGTCTCAGATAGCTGCATTAGCACAATGCCTGCTGGTTTTGGCTCAGAACTGGCCCCTTGAGCAATCCCTCCTTTCCTGTAGGAACTGACTCTTTTTGCTGGGTTTTCTTGATACTTAGGGAAGGGCATCTCCATTAGTACTGCCTGAGCTCTAGGGTCTCCACTGTCACTACTGTGTTACAGCAATCCCCACAGATTCTGTCTTTCTGGAGCATGTGTCCCCTCACTTCCAGGTTGCTGTCACTCAGCACCTTGGGGAGGCTGAGGAACACATCTGCTTGAATAGAGTCCTGGAAGAGATATGCACAGAAACAGGGCTAGCTGCAGCAGGTCGGGTCATGAAGAAGACATTTGATATAGAAACTGGTCACCGAGGTTTTGCTAGTCCTCCTCCTCTGCACCTCAGTTCCTGGTGAATGGGGTGCTGCTGTGTCCTTGCCGAGGATGCTGGCTGTGGCCATCTCCCTCAGCCATGCTGGTCATGTTCTGCCTTCCCTGTACACCTGACTGCTGCTTGCAGGGCTCTGCACGTGAACAGCATCACCTCACTCAACAAACTTGGCAGCGGATGCGTGAGCCAAGCTGGGGTGCCATGCGGGAGAGGAGAGCTGGCTGCACATTTTGTTGGAGGAGGGAAAGCATCTAGTTAGTGACTTCTATTCCTGTCTGGGCTTCTTGCAGATTTCATGACATTCAGAGAAGGTGTGAAGCTTTTCCCTTCCCCGTCTGGGGATGAGACTTAGTGGGAGGCTGTTTTCCAGAACTCTTATGGAGATGATCCATTGGTTTTACATAGTCTTCTTTTTCCACAGGGTGGTCCATGCTTTGCATTTTAGCTTGTGACTCTGTGTCATTCCCTTCACTGCTGCCATTTCCACCTCTCCCTGCTGTGCTATGTTTTCATCAACCCAAGTGCTTGCAACAGGGTAAGTACTTCAGAGGGACATGAAGTGGGATCAGATCCTATAGCACAAGCAATGCACAGGGAGATCTTGAAAAGCCTGGGGCAGGCAGTGCAGCATCCTTCCTTTGTTTGGCGACCAGAAGGCAGCTCAGAAGTCCATGGTCCTTGCTATTGATATTTGAAGTGAGTGCATCCTCTCTGCTTGCCTTATTTACCTTCAAGGCCAGCTTGGCTATGATATCCTTCCCAGAGGGAAACTCAATAACCCTTGCAGGGGAACACCCAACAGCCCTTGCAGGGGGACACCCCTTTCCCTAAAGACTGGGGATACTCCTTGGAGACTGACCAACAGAAGGATGAGAGGACTGGGAAGATGTGAGCTCTTCCAGCACCTCTGGATCAGCTGGGCTGCCTGGGCTGGGGTCATGGGGGGTATGTGGGAAAGAAGGCACTTTTTCTATCTATCAGACCCTCGGTGTCCCCCAGCAGCAGCTTCATACATCTTGTATCAGCAGTTGCAGGGACTGGTGTAGGGCAACTTGCAGAGGCAGAAGCGGGGCCCTGTCCTCCCCATCACAGCAAGGACAATGTTGGGGCAGTTGCCACGGTGGGAGCTGGACACTGATGGGATAGGACAGCATGGGAGCTTGCGCGCCAAGGGCTGCTGAGTTGACACTGTCCTTTGGTGCCCTCTCCCCAACCCAGCAGAGCCTGACACCAGTAGAGCTGGGGAGCTGCCAGCTGCCATCATTGTCCCTCCAGAGCCATGCTCTGTGACAGATCTGCTTCTTGCTGCTGCTGCACCCAGCTCCCGGGCACTCCCTGGCCTCACAGCAGGGTGTGGGTGCCACAGCAGAGCTACAGTCCCCTTTGTGTTCCCTTTCAGGGCTCGGCTGGTGGATGGAGCAGGGGAGCCTGAAGCGTTGTGCTGCGTGCTGGTGGGAGCTGGGTGCACACTGTAAAATGCCTCTGGCTGCAGCTATGTCACTGCTTCCTGAATGTCTCTGCCATGTCTGGCAGCATTGCAAGCCAGCTCAGGGAGAACTACTGGGCTTCCCTCTTGTCCCCCATTGCTGCACCAGGATTGCACTGGCAAAGGGAGTTGGGCTTAACCCTGGCATGCTGCAGTCTCTGCTTGCAGCTGCTGAGCCAGGCTGTCTGGAAACCCCACACTTGAAGGTTTGTTTAAGGGTCAGATCTTCCCCCTGATGCCTGCAGGATGCTTTTGAACCTGCAAGGAGCAACCTGGAGCATTCCCAAGGACTTCTGTAGTGCCAGCAATGTGCAAGGCCAGCTGCTGCTTCTGTGCCTGGTCTATCCCTGGCTTATGCCCTAAGGTGGTTCCTTCGGCCCAGCGTAAAGCTTTCCATCCCTGATTTCTAAGCCCAGCTGTACCCCTCTACTGTAAGGCCTCCAGCTCTGCCTGCTAGGGCAAACTTATCCCACTCAGCTGTGCTTTTTGGCTGCACTGCTTGGTGAGTCTCCATCTATCTCATTGGCTGGGTTCCCAGGATGGGGTGCCCAGGGTGATGCTGCTCCTCCAGGGCTGGGAAGCCCAGCTGCAGTATCCTCACTTCTTGTCTTTTCCACAAAGGAACAACACTGAGGGAGCTCCCTGGCCCTCAGAAGTGGACAAGGGGGTCTCTTCTCTCAGAGTCTGACTAGCAGGGAGTGGTGGTGCCCATAGCAGGAACACCCCAGACATCCCAGATGCTGCTGCTGCTGCAGGGCCGTGAGAGCCAGAAACTCTTGGTTTACTCTTGGTGCAACCAGCTCCAGCAGGAACTCTCCTGGCTTTTTGAACCTCTGGTCCATTCCAGGTGGATGATTCCTGTGTTTCTAACAAGGCAGGGGAAGAAAATGAAAAGCCCAAGTGAGCAAAGCAGCCAGGCTGAGCCAGGAAACATCAGAAATGCCTCTGTCAACACTGCAGCCAAGGCAAGCAGGCAGGCAGGCAGCTTTTTAATTATTGATGGTACTTATAAATAAATGCTGGGGCAGGGAGGAGGTTACAGCACAGCAGAGAAGCCACTACAGGGTGGGGGAGGGAACCTGAGAACTCACTTGTTTTAAAGGTCATTTAGTTTTATTTCTCCTTCCCCCTTTTTCTGTAAAACTCGGTGATATTTGAGTTGATGGATTGTCTTCCCTGTGCGCCTTCTTCTTGCGTCTGCCTAACCTGGCCAGCCAGGAGGAGGGAGCAAAGGCACCCACATGTGAGGGCAGTAAGACAAGAATGGGGTGGGAGGGAGGGAGGGAGGAAATGCTGTGTGTAATGTGGGACAAACAGGCAAACGAGGAGACAACAAAATTAGTAGAGCAGCAAATCCCAATCCGAGTGTAAATAATTCTTCACCATGTGAAAAGAAGGTCTATGTAGGCTCAGATTTATCTCCCTGTTCCTGGAGCTCAAGCCCAGGCAACCTCTGATGCAAAACAAGAGGGAAGTGCGTGACACAAAGCTGGGCAAGGACTAGAAGGAGATGTAGGGATCTTGGTTGGGGACTGGAATAGTAACCCAGTGTCTGCATAGCCTTGGGGACTTTTGCAGCAGGCTCAGGGTGAAGTGTTTCAGAAAAATCAGACTATTTGATGGCAATCTCTTTGGGATAGGGATCCCACAGACAGCTGAAAACACAGGAAGGGTTTTGAACTGGAACTGCAGCAGTACTTTGAGACTGACAGCCCTCATGGGAGTCTTAATTAGTCTGAAGCCCTCCAGCTTGCAAAAGTGGCACACAGGTGCTGTGTGCAATCTGGACTCAGGAGAGATGGACCTCCTTCCAGTCTATGCCACAGCAGACCCTACAGGACAGGGTCACCTTCCATTCCCTCTCCATTCCCAGGGGAGCCATTACATGTGATGGGCGGCAGCACCCCAGTGCCTGTGGCTGGTCGTGAGCATAGCTTTGCTCATCTTCCCACAGGGGCTTGCCATGGTTGCACAACTGCAAGATGAGCAGCTCTGCAGCACACAGTGGATGCAGTAGGACATGGTGGATGCACCAGCACATGGCTCTCTGGATGATGGGTCTGGATGCACTCTGGATAACACCATGACAGCCTCACTGCTTACCCTCTGTGCTGACATCCTGGGACCCCACAGGCATCCTCCCATAGACTGAGACCCAGAATGACATCAATCAAAATTCATCCCTGGAGGGAAATGAGCTGTGCCCTGCCAGAAGGGTGGGCTTGGTAGCAGGGCACTCTTGACAGTGGTTTGGATGGTGGTGGGGAAGATGTTGGGGAAAGTGAAAGCCTTCTGCCAGCCCTGTGGGTTTTCCTGGTGCTTTCTGGAGGAGAGAGGAGCTTTGGGTTGCATCTGAGCAAATCATGCCCCTCGGCAAGCAGCACAGAAACGCCAGCTGCAATCCAAGCTGAGGAGCTGACTGCAAGGCGCCAGCACTCTCGCACAGGGAACCAGCTGGCCGTGAAGGGCACACGGCAAAGGTGAGCTGCTGGGATTCCCCATGAAATGCCTCTTTTGCCTCCGTGGGCTCTCAGCATGCTGCTGTAGTCAGCATTCTGCTGCAGTGGAAACATCTCTTTCTCAGGAATGCTCCTCCAAAGTTGGGGGCCCAGGGCTGGAGGAGTGATTTGGCCATGGGGCTCTCCTTCCCTGCCCACATACCCTAATACACTGCCTGTCCCTCAGCTGAACACCACTAGTGCAGAACCATCCACTCCTTTCCCAGGCATTTAGGATGCAGAAGGTGAAAAGTAGCACCAGCTTGATGTGGCCTAAGCTGCTCCCAAGGGATGGGAAGTACTACCTTGTCACCGGTTCTCTGGGTCTGTGGTTCTCCACCGAAGCCTTGTGTGTGCTGTGCAGCAGCTGCCCACGTGTGGGTGCTGCTCAGTGTGGGTACTGGCTGCTGCAGGAGCAGGGAGCCCACAACACAGGGCACCATGGTGGTGAGAGCCTGCAAGGGTAACGCAGAAACCAACAGACAAGTGGATGTATGGGTTCCTGGATCACATGTGTACATGTGTGATGTGACTAGCTCAGTGCACACTATCACTATGCATGTAGAATCACAGAATCATGGAAGTTTGGGTTGGGAAGGACCTTTAAAGGTCACCTATGATTCCCTGCTCCTGAGCTGCTTTCCCTCCTGCAAGGGCTCAGCTTGGACATGCTGCATTATTTTCAGTGTCTCTGGACGATGTTCTGCTCCAGCTGTAAGAGACCAAGCCCCACAGCTTTTGAGCCTGTGGCTCAGTATGCAATTGGCATCCTCTGCATGGCTTGACTCTGCTACCACCACAACAATCCCTACCTTCCTTAAATTAGTCCCATGGTGCATGAGACCATGAAACTCAAATGAGACCAAGGTGCAGCACTTCTAGTCCCTGCAGCAGCCTGCTCTGGGGACCAGGTGGCAGGGGTGCTAGAGAGAGCTGGGCTTCTCCCAGGCACTGCATGCCAGCCTCTTGCTCTGCAGTGCAGGCTACAGAGTAAAGCTCCTAGAGCAGAGTGGATGAGAACAGACAATGCAAGTACCTTCTGCTCCCCTTTTGCTGATGTCAGGTTGTTGTTGGGGTTGAGGCTGGCAAGTCCTTGCACTGCAGGTGCCCTTAAGGGACCTTGGGGTCCATCTGGTCTTGCTGAGGTGTTGCCAACCTGACAGCACCTGCTCACAGCAAAAATGCTTTTGTCTTTTACTTTCCTGTTTCCTGCCGTCCCTTCTGTGTGCACGTGTTTGGAGTTGCAAATGTTTGTCCAGGGTAGTGCTTGCATCTTAGATCCTTGATGGCTGCAAGGGAATATGGGCTGCTGTTTTGTCCAGAGAACTACTTCAAACTTGTGTTGCAATCTCCGAAGCCCTCCCACCTGAGCATTGCTTGACTGGCTGCTGACATGCAGGTCAAGCCAGGCAGAAATGTGGCAACTACTGCAGCTGCAGCATGGGATCTGAATGTCTTATCCTTGTGCAGCAGGGAAAAAGGAGGACAGAATGCAAGTCCATTCACTGGGCAATCACAAGGAGAACAACAGGAAATGCTCTCTCCTAGGATCAGCAGCAGCCTGACATGGCTGCAGCACAAACACCAGCATTCCTCCTGCAGCAACCCATTTTACCAGCTCAAGGTGATAGGGATGCCTCCACATAACCACTCTTTGGTAGGATAAGATCCTTTTTCTCCTTCAATTACAGAGCAGTTTTAGTGCTACTGAACTTACAGGATCTAGTAAGATCAGGACTTGGTTATGCTGCAATTTCCTTGATCCTTTCAGGCTCAGAAAGGGGAAGGGAAATACTGAATGTCATGTTCATAAAAGCAAACAGCAGCAAAGGAGAAAGAAAATGGGCTCCCCAAGACTGCACTGGTTGAGGCAGAACAGCCAGCACCTTCACAGCAGGCTGCAGCCCTGCTTACTGACTAGGTGGTTGTTAAGGTTTATAGGAAGGTGGTGCAGGAGATGCAGCAACCCTGGGTGTAGTGAGTGCTAGGCTGCTGCAAATACCCTGAGGGTAGGAAGCCACTTTTCCTATGGGACACAGGAGGGGACAAGCAGAGCTGGAGTGCCAAGGCATCAGGCCTTTACTGCTCACTCCACACAGTGCTGAGAGCCTAACAGCTCCCATAGGGGAAAAGGAGCTCCTTCCAATGGCCCCAGGAGCCACTGCTCTGTGGTGTCTCTGTAGCACCAGCCCTTGGCTCTCCAGAGGAACTATGACAAGGGCTCAACTTCCCCATCAGTAAAGGCATTACCTTGAAGGTCAGCGCCCAGATCTCTGTCCCTTAAGGGGCTGGGCAAAAGTCTACGAGGGGTCAGTGCTTTTTAAGCTAACAGTCAAGCCAAAGGGTTTAATTACATAAGGCTGCTGCTGGCAAGCTCACACTGCTTTTGGAGCATCGTGCAGGAGCAGCTCAAACCAGCGTTCTTTTCCTCCTCCTCACACACCTACTCTCCAATACCGAAAGGAGACATCATCTCCTGTAGCAGCTATTAATAGACAAAATCACTCTGGGAAAGTGCTTTCCCAGTAAGACAGAGCACCTCTTCCCCTCCCCACACCTGGTACTGCTGTGGGCCAAGTGAAACACAGGAGCTGTTGAGCACTGAGTGCTTTCAACTGATGGCATGAACAATTCCCTTGGACTCCATGCATCCTCTCCAGCACCTTATCAACCTTGTCACGAGGTCCCCTAAGCCCTGACCTAGATGTTCCAGCTCTCCCCAGGGCTCAGGTTCCTTGGAGACATGTTACAAGCACCAATAGCACCTCTGCATCCAGAAGTGAAAAGAAATTTGAGAAAGCACCAAGCTGCTCTACTACTGCATGAACAGTAACCTGCCCACTGGCAGGGTGATGAAAGAAAGGGGCCCATGCGCCCCTCTGATGGCTGAACTGGCAGCAGGGGCAATGTCTGGAGACCTTGGCTCACAGACCCCTTTGCCACAAGCCCTGTTTTAAGCTCCCTGGCTGAAAGCAGCATTTACTGAACCAAAGACTTAAGGTCTGCACTCTTGCTGCGGTTGTCAGTGCTTTGAGGGAGCAGGGGAGGACAGTGGGGAGCACCATCAGCTCCTAAAGGGCTTCCTCCTGCCTCTGAACCCTCACATATATATCTGGCACTTATCCAAAGCAAAACCAGCTGCTGGCACTTTGCAAAGTTGAGTAGGTGCCACATTAAGCCTTAGGGACCCCATATGAGATTTTGAGCTGGACAACTACTGAGGGAAGAAAACCTTTGTCCGCTAATGATGCCCCCTTAAATCCACATCCCTTGCCCCACTCCCAGATGAGCTGTTTGCTGAAGAGAGAAGGGAAATGAGGCTCTGCTCACAGCAGCTATTCACTGAGGCAGACAGCTAAATGGGAAGTCACTTGGCCAAGACATTGGGCCATTCCCCTCTACATCCTCTTCACCAACCCTTATCTATGTGACAGCCATTTCCTGCTATCCATTCATCAGCATCACATACTTCTACCCCTTCCCCTTCTCCCCAAAAGCAGGCGGCTACTGCCTCCTCCACCTCCCTTCACAGTACCAGGCAACCCTGCCTGCTGGCGAAATTCATCCCTGTCAGGCTGCTCTTGCTGCTCTCAGGGTGAAACGTACATGTGTCACTACCCTGTTGCACCTCTGCCTCAGCTACCATTTGTGATCTCTATTTAGGTCAATACTCTATCTAAAAATAACGGTGCTTTGGCCAAGTGCTCTGGACATCACTCTAACAACAAAGTCTGAAATGTCTTTATGAATTGAATTTGCTGGGTCTGCTACTGCTTGTGAAAAATGACCAGTTAATGAGAGAGACCTGCTCACCTCAAGACTACATGTCCTGCTGCAGGGACATACATACTCCAACACAGTTACAGTTTCCATTCTCACAATTCACCGAATCAGTGGTGACTTTCAGATAGGAGCTGGTAAGAAACCACAAGGAAGTTGTTACAAGGAAGAAACAGGGATAAGAACATTCGTCCAAAACAAAGAGGTGGAGACTGGAAAGATTTTGTTCCCTCCATCCTGAGGACTGGTTTCAACACTACCCATTGCATAGCCTAACGAGCCTGAGCCACACCAAGCAAGGTGGGATTTCTCTTCCCATTTCTAAATTACAGTAGCATTTTTAATCAGAGGGACATCCTGAGTTCTGCAGCAGGATGGGACTCCTTAGACACAAACATGTGCTGACTTTCAGGGCTGCAGGGACAGAACAAACTACTCTGTCAGAACAGAAAAAAAAGTGCAGTTAACAAGAAACATCAGGGGATCAGACACTCTCTACTGTTTAATGGCTTTAGCATAACACTGTGCCATCTCCCCATGTTCCCACAGAGTCTCTGTGCTGGTCTTGTGGCAAGAACTGCACTGCTTGCAAGAGAAAAAGGACCTGCTGTTGCAACTAGTGCTTTCCAAGGCTCAATCCCCATATTCTCATGCTGAAGAACAGGCAGCATCGTTCTGTCAGTGAGATCGGGAGCAGGGTCTCTGCTGATCCTGGATGGTCACAAGTCAAGTGCTCCAATACAGTGGTTGCAGCAATGTTCAGCGTGGGAGCTGCTAAACCTTTCACATTGGCAGAACATATGCTCGATATCAAGAGTACATACAGCTTGCAGCTGGGTGCATACAGCTGTCCTAGCACTAAAGCATCACAGTTTACTGTGAGCGAACTCCAGTGCAGTAGTCAGGGCTCCCTGCATGCCTTTGGCATTTCCACTACCCTTAGCAACGACGTGAGAGCCTCCTGCCTTGCCTTCCATCTGCGTACAGACAGCCACGGCCCAGTCAGCAGCAGAGAACGCGGGGAGGCAGTTCTGGGGAAGAGACACAGAAAAGTCATTTGGACTGCAGTGCACTCTGAAGTGGGAATAAAGAAAGTTAACATCCTCTCCTCATCCAGCCTGGGCCCTCACTATCCTGAGGCAGTCGTGACTGTGAGGACCACAAAGGCTGAGTTTACATGTTAATGCTCTGTCTTGCCCTTGGGCAAGCACGACCTGCAGGATCCAGGGACACTTGTGCCCAGAAAAGACAGAAAGCACACCTGGTCCCAGTAGGGTCATCTCAGGTCCTGCCCCGTGTGATTAACCACCAACACTGGGCAGAATCCCAGGAAAAGCCTCATGCAGGACCTGCTGAGCAGTGGGTCCAGTCCTCCTTTGCAGGCAGGTTCCCCATGTGTCTGCCTGGGTTCTGCTTACCTTGGACACCTGACAGGCACAGAGCACCTCACCGGAAGCCTGAGGGCTTAGCAGCAAGACTGATGTGCCAGGAGACTTGTCACACAGCTGATTCACTACCTTCATTAGGATCTAGGAGAGACAGGGAGAAGAGGAGTCAGGTTACAGCAAAGGAGACTGGCATCCAGCAGAAAATGTGCTCAGCAATTCCCTCTCGCTGTTTGCAGCATCTGAGGTACTGCTAGGCCAGAAAGGAATGTGGATTACTCACAGAGAGGGAATTGGCTGGGACAGTATCAATGATGACAGGTTGGTTGCAATGTTTTGCTAGCAGGCTTTGTGCCTTCTTTTCAGCCTGGAGGGAGAAACACACAGCACTTTGAAGGGCTACAGGTTGCACAGGATGGGCTGGATGGCGATATATGCATGCAACATACATATAAAGGGAATGCAAGTGTTGCTCTATGGAACAGAAGGGATATAGATGTATGATAGCAGAAGTCAAAGTAAGACTGGCAGACTGAAATCTCGATTTGGAGATCTATACAGCCCTCCTTCCCTCAAAGTAAGCAAAGATGAACCCTTGGAAAAAGTGCAATAGACAGTGACCCCCATTCAGTCCCCAGCCTCTCTCCTTGACTTAAACACCACCACACCTCAGGAAGGCTTCTGTGGCAAGATGCTTCTACTTCTAAGAAACAAGCAGTTTCTTGCTGAGATCTCTTAAGTCACCAATAAGCATTTCTAAAGGGCTTTTAATGTAAATGGCAGAACACAAACACATGTGATAGCCACAGCAATATTCACATAGCTGGGAGAAAGGCTGTGCTGCTGCTGTCTTAGTGTACAACCTTGTTAAGCCCACTTGAGGATCATCTCATCTTCTCCATGTATAAACCAGGAGGTGGTGCCTATCTTCCTGTTGGTGTTGGCCAAAAGTGCTGTTATGGGGCTCTCCATCCTCACAGGCAGAGACATGTGGGGATTCTGCAGGTG